>NC_086233.1:46164873-46767373 GCF_036321145.2 Pelmatolapia mariae | reverse complement strand
GCCGTCCCTTCTTTCAGACTCGGTCACACCAAAGCTGCCAGTCTGCGCAGCTCAAGCCAGAGGAATTATCACCCAGGCCATCGCGAGAGGGAGCACAGCAAGGTCAGGCCCCGTGTTCAATTTCACTTTTGATTCCAGTCCACCTTTCTTTCTCCTCTACCACTTATCCACTCCTCCCTCCCGACCTCCCCACGCTGTCGTCGTTGAATTTCACTTCAGGGCTAACCTCTATTTCCAGGACAACCACTGCTTTGACACTCATTCATTTCCAATCCTGCAGAGTGGTCAGCTGAATGGAAATTGACGATTCAATTTTTGGAAAGAAACTCAAGAGTCCTTTTGGAATTGACTCTCCCCTCCTGCATGGGTGCCCATTCTGCCACCCCCTCTGCCTTCCCCACCTCACCGCCACTACCACTGCTCGCTATCTTCGTCCTGGTCTGCTGAGTACAGCCAATTTCTCCGCTTGTATGGAGGCGTGGGCGAGATGGCTACCACGGCTTAAAAAAAAAAAAAAAAAAAAAATACCCTGCAGCTCACACAGACCTCTCTCAGACACCTTTTCTCCATGCTCTCTCATCACTAAACTGCCATCAAACAAGCAAACATTTAAAACCAGAGGGTTTATTCTCAGCATTGCTCCCAGCTGGATGTTGGGTGGCAATTTAAAAATGATCTATGCAAATGTAATTTCGCTGTGTGTCATCCAACACAGCCAATTAATGAGTGAGCTTCCACAACCCAACTATAAATTAACAAGGCTAGATATAACAGCTAGATTAATGTGTTTTTCTGGCACTTGCCTAATTGCTAGAAGGCTCCGGTGGGGCTAGTGCGAGCTGCCTCGTTTCTACATGTGATAGAGTAGGTTTAGACAGAGAGGGATAAACGCCTGCGTCAACTCTATTTATCATTTACATGAACTTTGTTGTCTCTTCTATTGTTGTTTTGTCTTTTTTTTAGTGAGGAAAGTGCACATAAAAAGAGTCGGGGAGTTGTGTTTTTGTCCTCAGGGAACTTGTATTCACTTGAGCAGAAATTACTATTATCATTTGTTAGACTGAGCTCAGTCTGAAGGACGTCATTAGCTTTAGTCAGACTTAGAAATGTATTAATGGAAAACAAATCCATAAGTGGTCAGAGGGGCACATGTGCAGTGATGGCAAATCTGGTAATGAGAGATGAACGTTCAAAGCGGAGTGAAAAGTCAGAGCAAGAGGTAAGGGAAAACGGAGGGAGTGGGTAACCGCTTTGTTTCAGCCAGAGGAAGGAAAGAAGAGCGTGAGAGCGAGGAAGACGGAAAACAAGCTCAAGGATCCAAACAGAACATCACCAACAAGGAGTTCTTTTTGTTTTGCCCTTCTTAACCAATTGTTCTCTTCGCCAAGGGTGAGAACGCTAATCCGCTGTGAAACGGGGAGTTGTGAGGATTTACTCTAAGTATCCTTATTAGTGGGAATTCACTGATATGGGGGTGGGTGGGAGCTGAAGTTGGGGGTAGTGGGGGTTACGGTGAAAAAGAAGAGGGCAGAGTGAAGAGGGAGGAAGAGCAGCAGGGATGTAGTGTGTATTCTGAATACACTGTAGGTGCCATATGAATGTTTAATGCGGGGCTTAATGGTACGGGAGGGAAGCAGGGAGGAGTGGAGAATATAAAGAGTGTGAGGGAAAAGAAGCGGAATCTCAGAGGAGGTTACTGAGCTCCCCATATCACAACACTCCTGATAAGTGCCAGCCACCCAGGATCAAACCTAATTCTTCACACCTTCAACTCCACCACAGAGCCCCTTTCAGCTGCAGAAGATGGTGACAAAGCACAGACTTGCCTTTGTCATGTGAAAACAAACAGAGATGGGCCTGATATGAAGACAAAAATGGATAAAGGATCTTTCCAGGTGATAAATTTCTTAATTACTTTTGTTAAAGACATACCCTGCTGGAAGCTTGGCCATGCTACATCATTTTAATTACACGAGCAAGGGCCTAATTAGTTGTATCTGTTATACCAGAGGCTAACGTGCACCCAATTAGACCCAAATCAAAAGGATCGTACAGTCAGATGAGGGGACTCTCCGCGTCTTTGTTCTTGCACAGTATTATTTAAATAACAGAGGAAAGTAAAGAGGGCGCTTAACTTCCCAAGTTGCTGATGTCACGATCAGCCCATCTATCTTTAAAATAATTAAAGACATGCTCCCTATGTGAGCAGCTGGCTGCCTGGCATGCCAGTGCCCCCGTCTCTTTGTCTGGCTTGCCGATAACAAAAGTGGTGAAAAAAAAATTATTTGTGCAACGATAAAGGCTAAACAACACAGCTTACAGTTGTGGCATTTTACGCAACAGTTTGTGGATTAACACTGGCAAAGTACAGCCTGCAGAGTGAGATCCACCAGCTGGCACCCACAAACAACCGCAAAAGAAGAAGAAGAAAAGATGACCGTTTGAAGCGCAGTAATTGTAGCACAAATCGTTTTGCTTTTCCTGCAAAGCAGGGATGACATCAATTGATCATTTACAGGAGGCGTACTTGCCAGTACTGCTTTCGCTCTGTGGTAACTAACTGTCAAAAAGGTCCTCAGGGAAGATAGGATATAACCTAGTAAGAAACATTTGACATGAGGAGTGCAGAGCTTAAATGATTAATATACAAATGGTTTCTCTAATGACTTGATGAACAACATACACACGCGCACACACACGCGCGGATAAAACAGAATGAGAAGTTCAACCACTTTGGAAGTAAATCTACATCAAAGTCTTTTCTTCATTCCCAAAAGAACAGCCTCCCCTCTCCGCAGAGGGGCAACTGATCCCAGAAACTTCCCCAGCTATTGCAAAAAAAAAAAAAAAAAAAAGTTTAACATTCAGCACGGTAAGGTTTCTTTCCCTCCCGTGTACAAATTTGCCGCATTTCAGAGCGCACATAATGGCCTCCTGGGGCATTGCTACAGCAGAGTCAAAGGGAGACGGTATTGTTGTGATTCATTTCTGCACGTTCCCCTGTTAGCTGCTAACAACTTTGTAGGTCTACTCTACTCTGCATTCGCTCCCATAAGTCAATGAAAAGCAACTGGAGTGCATCACGAAATTAGCCATGGTTAAATGGACTCCTGTAGTGTTTTTTTCCTCTTTTTTCCCAGCTGCTATTAAACAGTGTTGCCAATTTTCAGCTATCAGTTGAGCAGCACTAGTGGGTTGTAGGGGCAGGAGGTGGTTGTAGGGGCGAGGGAACCAACGCCCTGCCTCCCACAGGGAGCTATCCCCAGGAGCTGGGGTGGGGTAATATCATCCGAGAGGCTAGACAATTAATAATGCTCATTTTAAATGTTAATAGTGCACAGTGAAGCAGCAGTTTGTTTTTCTGGTTACCTGTTTCTATAATTTGTTATGTTACTGTAATGATTAGAGAAATCACATTCCACGTATAATTAAGATAAAAATCAATGTGCACAATAATGTCAGAACTGCACACAACCTAAGAAAAAGAAAAAAACCTGAGATAAAAATCTTGACATGAAAGGAAACTACTTCCGAGTTTAGTGAATGAATAGCACTTTTACAAACAGTGATATAAAATTGCCCCAAAAGCTGGAATGAAGCTCGAGACCCATGCGTAACTGTGTGACAGTTCACCTAAGTGAAGACAAACACACATCTTCACAAAAATTATTGAATTGCACGCACGCTCGTTTTGGAGACTGTCATTTAGATCCTGATCCTGTAAACTACATGGATTTAATAGATTCAGAGAAATGATTTCTACAAAAGGCTGTAGGCAAGAAACATAACTTCAGCAACTGTGAATGTTTTTTTGTCACAACCTGGTTTTTATATTTATTATTGAAAAGCAATCTGACACATTACAGAATCCCTTTCTTGAAAAAAAATTATGTTTTTGTAGACCTTTCCGCATGCAGCAGTTGAAAAATTTTATGAACAGCACAAAATTAATGAAACAAAACCCGACATGTATGAAAGGGGCTTTTTGAGTTTGAAGAGGCGCATGTAGTCCCTCCAAGCACACTCACTGCATATTTTGTGCTTTATGTGGTGTTTATTGACCAGTGCTGAATTGGGAATCGTGCAAAAGACCAATCTACTTTGTGTCCCACATGCAGAGAAAGCCTTTTTGGTTTATGCAAAATTACATTTGTAGATCATCTAATTGGGTGGGCATTTGAACTTTCCTCATATTTGGTGTGAGATTTATTTGGACAGAATAGTGTGACACAGAGACTAAAAGCAATTGTCTTACTTGAAACATGTGACATTTGGCAACACTGGGATTACAGCACGAACGGTAATCAGCAGGAGCTTTTCTCGGTACCCACGTAAACGTCAGACTCATAAAGACAACTTGTCTGAATTAATGCAGTTTTTTTTTATTACTCAAGCAATGTGAAGTATGCACAGTTATCAAGAGGTACAAATAAATAAGTAGCTGTACAGATGCACCATATGAAAGCGCAAAGAAAGTAATGCTAATAATAAGTGGCATCTGGTGGAGCCAGTCCATTTCCTTGATTGGTTCTATTCTACCTCGGCAGGAGACATGCTGGGCTTGAGGCCTGGCAATCCACATCCTGAATAGCCCCTGACAAGTCACATCTGAGTGGTAGGAGTGGAAGGAGGAATGAGGTGGTGGTGGGGGTGGTGTTGGGGTGTAACTGCTGATTGTTACCATGGCAATGGCAGACCAAGGATCAGGAGGTTAGATCGCACGGCGTGCAGCCCTTGATAGCTGCGTGAGGACACACGTGGGAGATATTCCAGAGGTTTATAATCACTGTCAGCCAGGAGCTCAAGTGGTCTATGCACACAAATGTGTATTTACGTCTGCCTATGCGTGTGTACTTGTGTGTTTGTGTGTACAAAAGTGTGTTCCAATCTTCCTGGGAAACTCATCTGGCCTAAGCTTTCAACTGACAGCGAAATCCTAAAATCCTACCTACCAGCTTTCTCATGAGTGACAATCTTCTCTTACTGGTCCCTTGTGGGTTCTTACTTTTTGACTAAAGAATAAAAAAATATAAAACATTTTTAAGAAAGCAGGTTTTGTGATTCTAACAAGACACGCTCTATGTCGCGATTATAAAAACAGACAGCTATTCTGCTGCACAATGATCCAACATCGCCTGTGCTCTCTTATTTCCCAATCAATAACTAGTATGTACACCAACAGCAGCTCTCAGTTATGCAATAGGCATTCAGGATCAAATCAATGCCAGCTTGCTTTAAAAAAAATCTAATCATTATTTCGCTGTGGTATGCTCATTGAGTCGCTCCAATCATCAACTTAAACAGTGAATTTTCATTAGGAGGCACTTAATAAAGACAGGCACGTTTAGAGTTTCTCTCTGGGTCGGTGGGTTGTGTCGATTAGGCCGAGTTAATCTCTATCACAATAAATAACATTGATTACAAATGCTAAATGCTGAGGGAAGGGTGTTAAAATTAAAGTGCAAAGGAGGATGGGGTTTAGAGATGACAAGAGCAGTGGAAATGAATAATAGGAGATTGGCTCGGATTTATATGTACGAGAGGGCGTGAGGGAGACAGAGAATAAGAGATTGACTGTGTGTGTGTGTGTGTTTGCGTGTGTGTGTGTTTGCGTGTGTGTGTGTTTGCGCAGCAGGAAACTAAGCAGGGTAGTCACAGTCATTCCTTTAGCAATATCGGATTCTCAGTGAGTCAGAGTGTCAGACCACTAACAGACACGCTGGGGTTTTCTGGTGGGACACATGCATACATGAAGAAACAGCACTGGCTCACATTTCCCTGGCAGAGGTGAACATTAAAAAAGCCCCAAAAAATAAAAAAAACAAATCAAACTGAACCCGTAATGACAGCGCCGCTGCTGAAAATAATCTGTGGTGCACACTTTGGGTGAAGAAGCATTTTCTCGGCAGACACAGTTCAACCGAGGGTCACAGTAGCAGAGACGAATGGTTTTCAGCTAAATCCAATCCTGAGCTGCTACAATGACTTCTTGACAGCAGGGAAAGTACCAGAATTATACTTGGGCTCTGCACAAATGAGACGTTTAGTTTTACTTCTGTCTATAAAAAGGGGGAAAAATGATGTTAGCATGCAGCTCCCGTCTAATTTATCTGCTCATACCGAACATAAGTTACTTTTCCATTAATATCACTCAGTTGTAAATGTACAGTTATTCAGCACAAGTGGGGGAAAAACAGAATCTTCTCCAGAGCTATGACCTTGCGCGGCTTAATAGATCTTTTCGACATTTGCTACCTCGGTATGCTGTCTGGATCTGTTTACAATGCAGCATGCCCAACATTACAAATCGGGGATTGCCTGGTTGTTGTCAGGGATTATCGGCCTGGTCTTTGGGTTTTTCATTAAACTACTATATCAGAAAACAACAACACAGGGAGAAAAAAATAGCATCAGCCTTTTAGTAGAAAAGAGCATCACGCTCAAGAGACACATTTAAGCAAATAAAGTTTCTTTTTCTTTTTTTTTTAATGCCATTTAAAGTGCTGTGCTTCCTCATGAATAATTAATTGTTCTTTCAGAGTGCACTGATGAAGACACGTGAGCTTTTTTTGTTTCAAAGAGTCACAATGACACTGTATATGGGGAAAGGATAAATCAAGCAACGGCCTATGACCACAAGTCAGACATCATATACAGAGTGTTTTGGGAGCTTTTTTTGAAGCTGTAATATATTTAATATCTAAGCTCTTTATCCTATATAGGACTGCAGTGTGATTTTGTTTGACACCGTAGAGAGTGGAATCCTCTTACTTTCGTCTTTATGAGGTCAGCAGTGGAAATGGACAGAGTTCAGACAGATGGGGCCCAAGGGAATGAGGCAGGAAAGGAGATAAAAAGTGGGGAGGAGCATCAAAGCAAGCGGAGGATAAAGAACGCCATGGGTGGCTAGACAGAAATATGTAAAAATTTACAGGCAAAGATGACAGACAATTAGAGAAAAACTGGGAAATGGAATGTACGAGAGATTAAAGGCTTCAGCGTGCTGAACAGTGCTTTCTCTATGGTGTACGCCGGTGTCTAAAAGCCTCCCTCACGCTATTTTCTGACATCCCAATTGGGAAAGGCTATGTCCAGCTATTTTAGCAACTATCTAAAGACAATGACAAAAATAAATAAATAAATAAAAATATCACACTGACATTTATGCTCAACTCAGAAGCAGCTGGGCAGGTAAGCAGAGGCATGATTTGAACTTTTCTCTCCTTCTTGACACAAGTACTTCAGTCCCATTTCGCATGTACAAATTACAGCCTTTCTCATATGACTGCCTGTGAGGAAAGATTTTCAAAAAGCACGCACCATTTGAATGATTATCGCACCTTACCTCACTTTGTGGTAGCAGCTTTCTTATATTGCCTTCGAGTGTGGCTGTTTGCAACAGCAATAAACACTTTTACCTTCAGACTTGGTCAGACTAAATGTCATACAAACAAATCTGTTTGCCACGTACTCTGACCTCAAAGACACCGAAAGCTCTGTTTCAAACACCAGGAGGACATTCAAGGAGCCTCCAACCAGGGCTGCAGAATTGAAAAATGCGATACAGATTCAGAGTTCTTTTGCCCGTGCTCCATATTTTCAATAACACAAGCGACACTCACAATATACCCTTTTAATGTAGTTATAACAAATATCATTAGGTATCATCCAGGTATTTCTGGACAGGTTAACATTTAGAGCTCTGCGTCCAGACACTATTGCTTTTAATCAACAATTCAATTACCAAAACAATCCACTGAGCTTCATCAGCTTCTGATCCAAATTTGAACTCTTTACCTCTTGAAAGCTCACTAGGAGTAACACTAGGAGTAGAGCGCCAGATATAAAAGCGAAGCAAAGTTTTCATGCTGCATTGAAACAAAGAAGTTAGTTTATTCCATAGCAATTTAAAATCCTTATTTGAGCTGAGACTCAACTTTGTAACATTTCTTTTAAATGCAATCATACAGAGTCAACTGCTCAGTAACCAATTACCTGTAAACTACAAACTATTACCAATAGCAGAGGTAGTATTTCCAACATTAGGACTTTAACTTGCATGGTTTGAAACTCACATTTTGCACATTCAAGAAAGATGATTTCTTTACTTATATATGATTATAGGCATGTGGAGATGGCTAGGACACACAGGGCGGAAAATCATGTTTGCTGTAAAGAGCAGAACAGTGTGCAGCATCAGCTGTGCAGTAATTTACTGCCCTTAAAAGGAGTTTTTAGACTGTCGTTACTCTGTGAAAGTGAGAGTGGCAATGTTCTGCTCTGCAAGGTACTAATTTTGTTGACTTCCTCTTTGCTAAGGTGATTAAGGGGCAGATTCCCCATCATTCACAAAGAAAAGGAGTCCCACTCCATCTCCACCTTATGTGCTGATGGACTCTACTTCATCCCCGTTTCTCATCTGCCCGTTATCTCTGCTTCCCCCTGAACACTGATGTGGGCAATCTTTTTCGTGCCTAGGCCATGGGGTGCAGTGTTTAAAAAAAAGAAAAAGAAAAAGAAAGACTAGTCCGAAAAAAAACCAAACCGTGCTGTCTGAAGTGAAGCTTTGATAAAAAGTGTCTTTTTTTCCACTTCGCTGCTCAGATCTGCAGGAACCCGTCTGCTCCAGAAGCTGTCCCCCCCACCCCCCACCCCACTCTCGCTGCCGCTTTCTTTTAGAAATGAAGAAGGGCTAGTCGCCATCCTCGGGGCACAAACGCAGCTCTGACAACTATCTCCTCCCTGCGACAAGCAATCCCTCTCCGCAGGCCTGCCCAAAGAAAAGTGTTGATGCTAACAAAATGCGTGACAGCCACTCACTTATGTTAACAGCCACCGCACACAGAAGAGCAGCATCCCTCTGCCCCATTCTGGTTTTATATTCAATCACCCCACACCACCCTCACGTCTAACATCTGAACTCTGCAGTCCCGTGGGTGAGGGAGGACAGCTGACAGTGAGCCAGACAGCTCCTCTCCGCCAGGGGTTTGAACTCTTTGTCCTGCAGGGAGGGAAGGGTGTGTCGGCTGGGATCATAAGGGTAAAGGAAATGCTGGCTAGGGGGTAGATTCTTTAGCAAAAGGGGAGAAATTGAGGGAACTAGGGAGAAGAGGGCCATCAATATCCTGTCATGACTCCCTGTGAGAGCAACTTCTGCAGAAATGCTGAAATAACACCAGAAGTTTACTTCCTTGGTTTTTAATTCACAATGGAAAACACAACTTGGGAAAAAGTTTGCTTTATTTCCACTTAAAGACACAAGTGAACAGCTGGGGAGTAATCAGTGTCACTATACCTCTGTGGATAGAATAATTAGAGGGAGGAGTAGTAACTGTATGTCATGTTTTACAGGACTCACTACAAGACCTCATCGTGCTATTCAAAAACAAGCAAATGGTTCTCCGAGGAGCAAACCCATCCATCCATCCATCCATTCGCTTCCGCTTATCCTTTTCAGGGTCGCGGGGGGCACTGGAGCCTATCCCAGCTGTCATAGGGCGAGAAGCGGGGTACACCCTAGACAGGTCACCAGTCTGTCGCAGGGCCAACACACAGGGACAGACAACCATTCGCACTCACATTCACTCACACATTCACACCTAGTGGCAATTTGGATTATCCAATTAAGCTATCCCCACAAGCTGCATGTCTTTGGACGGTGGGAGGAAGCCGGAGTACCCGGAGGGAACCCACGCAAACACGGGGAGAACATGCAAACTCCACACAGAAAGACCCCGGCCTGATGGTGGAATTGAACTCAGGACCTTCTTGCTGTGCGGCAACAGTGCTAACCACCGTGCCACCACCTGCTATTAAAAAACAAGCAAATGGTTCTCCGAGGAGCAAACCCCATGAACAAATTTGAGAGCACAGATGAAAGGGTTTCAAGCAAGTCTGAAGTGGAGTTAATGACCTCTGTTTTTGGTAAACATCATTAAAAGAGTAAATTGTTCAAATTCAGATACTCTTTACTTTACTTTCCCTTCACTTTTTCATTCTGGAAACACGACATGTTTGTTCCAGTGGAGTCTGTTTTCCTATCATTTATCATCTGCAGTATCTGAAGATTCTAGCTGACCTGTTAGTGCAGATATTTTAGACTTACATTTCATACTGGGAAAATAAATTGTCCAGCAAGCCTGTCAACACTGGTTAAAGGGCAATGGCAGCTCCCATAGACCATTACGCTTCAGCACTTTTAATGCATGCTAAGATGATGAGACGGGAAAATTTAAATCCATATCGGTTACTTTTAGCCTTCTCTGACCCATGAAGGGGAGTACCATTTTAAAATATCACCCAGTAGGTGTACGTCATTAAAATGCATTACTGTTGTTCTAGCGCAACTTAAGACTGCTGAAAGATAAATGTATGAAAACTGAAAAAGAGAAAGCCAGGCAGTGACACAAAGCTGTCCATTTCTTTGAGGAGAAACTGCCTCGCAGGTGTCAGCGCTTGATTCACAGCACATTCACGTGCTTTCAAAATCCCCCCCATGCACTATTATTTAAAATGATGATCAAACATCTTTATTTCCTGGAGATCCCAATTCCACTCCTTTTTTTCCTCATCTCTACAGTCCCTCCAATGAAATATTACAACAAAGCGCGGTATTTCTGGAGAGCGTTCAAACACAGGCTCAGTAAAGCCACGGGTGCATCTCCCATATCACATTTAAGATAGCAAAGAGTGGGCTTTGAGGGCCTCCCTCAGTCGCAGCAGACACTACTGTAGTCGGTTTTTCCTTTTCTTTCTGGCAGTGATAGTGTGGGGCATTCCAAGTTTGCATTAAACAAGTCTCAGCTCTTTGCGAATGTTGATTGCAACACAGTGCCTTCTGCTTATGAAGCCCGCAGAGACTAAGCCCTCTAAATAAAACATCACAGTAAAAACGCGCATGTCAATTGTTTTGATCAGCTCAAGCAGATGGTGGGCCAGCCAGCAACATATCACACTTCCAACAAAAAGACTGGTTTTATTTAATTCATCTTGGACTGTTTATTGTTTGGCTTTGTTTACAGATTCAGAAAATTAAATCAAACACTAATTTCCTTATGTAGGCTCTACAACTAATGTTTATCGTCAGTGCTGGAAGTTGTAATCAACAAAAAGCAATAACACCCACTTTAAAAATGTCTAATTGCTTAAGTTGTCAACAGAATTTACTTTTAGGAATGAAAAAGTATTTTTTTTCTGCAGATAATTGGCCTGGACATTTTGTTTATTTTTTTACTTAAATCCATTCATTCACATCTAATCATTCCTATATTCATAATTTCTCTGTAAACATTTGGGTTTACATTTTAAATGTTCTCTAGTGACCATCGAAAGCTTTGCTTCGAATAAACAATAATGTAAAAGCACCATGGACAACAACCTATAACCAGTTGTGAGAACATTATTAGCTACAACAGTTGACGACTGTTGCAGGATGTATTCTATACAGATTGTAAAACCTCGTTAGGCAAAGTTGTGATATCAGACTGCGTATTTGTGCTTAATGAGAATAGGAAAACAATAGCTTTGGAAAATTGAAAATAGATCATGGAAGCCAGACAGCAGATGAAGTCAATCAAACTTCCATATTTCTAACTCACACATACGACCAATGACGATTTTTTCTTCTTTCCAATTAACTTTATTCATACCGACCAATTACACAAGCAAGGAAGCACCTACTGCACAAAAGATTTTCCCAGTCCAATTTCCTTCCTATCTTGGCCCCCCACTTTCTCAGACAGCAATCGGAGGGCCAAAGCGGGTATTTGAACAGATCTACAGTAGAGCAGCGATATTTAAAAAACATAGTCAGAAGGGAAAGTCAGAACTATCTGGTTCCCTTTGATCAGGAGGAATGGTGGATTAGAAAGGATTCTCCAGAAGTTTCCACTTAATCCGCATAAAATTTACCCACCAGTAGACGTTATAGCAAAAATCGAGATTACTTGACATGTCGGCTCCCCCACTACATCAGGCAGCATCTTCCCTGTATTCAGCTAAATTACTCCAGAGTGATATGCCGCTAAACGCTGGTCAGTACTGCTGTCACTTTGCACAAAAAAAAAGAAAGAAGCAAAATTATCTTTAGCCTCGGTCTCAGTCCTTTTCCAGTGATTGATGGTGTGGCACTGAAACTACCAGGTCAAGTTTTCCGCTGTGTGTTAGGTGTGGATTTCTGAGAGAGAATCAGACAAAGAGTGACAAGGAAAACATTTCTCCAGGGGTGTTAACTATTGAGAACTGTGATGTTTTCTGCCTACAACAGCCCTCCGGCCTCCTTTGAACTTTAAGTGTCACATCTCCAGAAACAATTTGAGATTGCGGTGGGAATATGTTTGTGTGTATGTCTGTCCTCTGGGGGAAAGTATTATGTCTGCAGGGGTGGACTGATGAAAAAGGCATGCCGACTCCGTTTCGGAGTCGTCAATCACCTTCGCGTACAGTAAATGATTTTTCAACAAGCTCCGGGGTGATGGATAATCAGAACGAAAGGGTGGGCTGAGTGCTCCTCTCCTAGTTTTTCAATGGGCGGCAGGAAAAGGAAGAGAGGGTCCCTACATCACAGCGCTCTTGTTGTGCTGTGCACGTTTTTTCATTTGGGCGCTAACGTTAAATGTAACGCCCTGGGCCAAAGCTATGATGGATTCCCCCTTCTGGCAGCTTTCCCTTGTTTCAAAGGAACACTCAGGATGAGAGAAGAGGGTGGGGAGGGGGGCGGTCGGGGTGTCTGGGGACAGAAGCCCCATGTCGAATGGGAAGCTGCCAAAAGGAGGCTCTGCAGCTCTTCATCAGGGCCGGTGGTCCTGGAGGGGTGGCTGCTCCAGGCAAGTTCTAAAAACTGCGAGCTGGGCAACACATCTGTGCAGCTGGGTTCCCTCTGCGGCATGAAGCATACAAAGCCATCAGCAAGAAGAATGTGGATCATAGACAAAAAAAAAAAAAAGAGAGAGAGAGGGGAGAAATTCAAAGTGGAAACTGAAACGGAGCTTGTCAGAAACAGAGGAAAGTTTAGGGCATGTGCAGCTTCTGACTCGAGATGCTGAAACCCAGACCCCCCCCCCCCCCCCCCCCCCCCCTCAGCATCAACCACACTGAGCTGAAACCAAAAGCAGCCCTCCAAAGGCGCCGAAGGAATGCAAGACAAAACACCACAAGTCTCTCTGCAATAATTCTTCTTGTCTCGTACCAGCTGTATAGCTCACACGGTGTGTCTCTATCTATTTTCATTCAGGCATAATTAAAACCCACTGTTTACTTTGTTTAGCATCAATTAAGATGATTCACCGTCTGGTGTGAAGACTTTGTGTTTCTTTGCTCGATGGCATTGTTGTCGCAGCATCTCCGTCTCGCTGTTGATCAGTCCAAGAAATGTATTTAAAACTGGGCCTGCGGTTTGTGCTGACATTTACTTTACATATTATGATGTTCGCCACAGTGCCTCTCCATCCATGTTCATATCTCATTTGCCAGCAACATACTCATTCTGTTGTCATCAAACCTCTTCAAAAATTTAGCACAATAGTAACACGGCTGCTCTCCCAAACAATGCATTAAACATAAAAGCTAAATTGAAAGAAGGTTTCCCACACAGGCTTTTGATGTTGACAGAATTCTCATGTAGGAATTACTGGCGGACAAACATTTTTAGAAAAGAATATTGACTTAATCTTTTCTTTTTTGGGTTGGAGAGGAAAAGCTTCCATAGTGCCAAAACTAGCAAAGACCTTGGCCAAATGTCCCAGACTAGTTAATGACAATAAGGCTTTTAATCAGCAACAAACTTGTAGGACTCTTGAGACTTTACATATGGTTGCTTCTGTGTTCTGCACACAGCACAAGCAAAACCTGCAGGCTGTCTGTCCGATGTGTGAATTACTTAAAGCCCCCATTTTATAAGCTAATGCCCAACCAGTGCCAGTAGTTGTGCTGACCTCATTTGATATGTGACCACACTGAATATATTCATTTCACATTTTACAGCAGCTACATCCACCAATTTGTGCATATCGCACTTGTTGACTCTGATCCGCGGGCTCTTTGTTACCCGATTTATTGGTAATTGCACAGTGATGGGTTTTCTTTTTTTCAAAAAAAATGTTATTATTATTGTGAGCACGAGCAATGTCGGCTTGTTTAATAACCCCCCCCAAAAAAACAACAAAAAAAAACAAAAAAAAAAAAACACGAGACATATGATTACAGTATGTTCTCCATAGCAGTAACACCCTAGCTTAATATGCATATATGCAAGGCTGTCTTGTATAACGTGAAGTGTGACCTTAAGTTTTATCACGGTAATCATGACCCTGTCCAGGATTTCCATTTAAGAATATCTGTCTCGTTATATTATGGAATGCAATCTGTGCACGGAGAGATAAAGTGGTACCAGGTCACACACTCAATATCTCATCATTATGTAACAACAGGGAGTGCAGCCATTGCTCTCTACACACTTGCCTACATGTACACACACAAACAAACACACACACACACACACACACACACACACACACACACACACACACACACACACACACACACACACACACACACACACACACACACACGCTCTTTCTCCCTCCAGATTACAGTCAAACTGGCCCCCTTCACATCCATTTACAATCCCGACACACACAAAAACAAACTGCAGCTGCTGCAGATGGGAATGCGGATTTGGTGAGTGTTGTTGGAAATCAAAGTGTCTATGTAATGCACGGTTGTTAGGGTTTTTTTTGCTTTCTTTTTACACTGCCTTACTTCCCCCCCCCCCCCCCCCGATTCTTAGTGCATTTTGAATACTAGTGGACATTATTGGCAAAGCGACACGGCGCTAATGATTTACAGCTATGGAAAGTAAATACACAAAGATACAATCAGAGCTAAAAAGGCCTCAGAGGTATTGTTCAGGGACATTCCTGTGTACAGCATGACTGCAGTTTCATTTGAAAACATTATTTATGAGAACAATTTCCCAAACAGTGTCTGGGAGAAAATGGTAACGGCACTTAACATCCCTCTGCCTCTTGAGAAAGAAAATGTCATGCAAATGGATGATTTCTCATGTGCTCAAATCCTCCTCAGATGGTGCCCTGCAAATCACTTAATGCGGTGGGGAAATGGGCATTTTTGCCTCGTCTTATTGCGCCTCAGCGATGGAGTACAAGATTGCCACTGTGTAATTCCACTTCTTGCTCGGTGCCAGCAAAACCCTCTCTCAAACATTTCAGCCATGATTTAGGGATAAAAAAGGGGGAAAAAAAACACAACCCCCTTCCCTCTGCGCTTTTCACCCATTTGTGGTGAAATTATTTTTAGGTTTAGGATTCCATGAGAATGAGAAACGGCAAGAAAGAGGAAGAAATGCTCCTTGCGGTGCCAGTGGATTATTGGCAGCTTGCTAAATCCCATCAGAAAGGATGGGGTAGAAACATATCACTCTGTGTTACATAGAAGAATAAGAGCTGCAGCAGCATTGTATAGCCTGCTGCAAGGGGCCTACTGTATTGCCCTCCTCATTTCTTCCCTCTGACTGCTGGGCCACTCCCGGGGAATTAACCCCGCAGTCATTATGCTGGTGAGGGTCACTAGATCTGCGGCATGTGTGGAAACACCAGTCGTTCTTTGGCTTCAGTGCTCTGCCTTAGGCGTCCTGCCTGCCTCCACATTCTCTCAGACACACATGCGCAGCCCAAACTGAGCCGTATCACGAACACAGAGAATACCCACACACCCAGGCTTGCTGCCCAGTCACCAGTCAGCCTGCTTAATAAGGACGGCAAATAGTCCCTTCAGCACTAAAGGCACAATAACAGAAGCCATGATATTCTCTCTGTAGCTGGAGTTTAGCTGTCTCCATGTCCAAGCAGAGGGCTGAAGGTTCAGAAGGCTAAACACACATGCTCCATTTGAATTAGAGCTGGATTCATGAGGTGACAGGGCTTGTTTTCAGCTGCAGCCACCGGGGGAGAAGGCAGCCAGGCTATCTCCTAAACCAGCACCGCAGTGATGTGCCACAGGTGAAAATGCTGGTCCCAATAATGAGCATGATGAGAGTAGGCAAGGCAAACAATGGCTTCAGGTAGCCGCTGTGAATGCTGGCAACAGTTTTTAATTGCCACTGTTCTCTGTTACGCTTGGCTGAAGGGAAATTGGGGGGGGGGGGCAGGGGTCTGTTCTGTCGTGCTCAATCTACAGCGTGCCCATCCTTTACACATCTGCTATGTTGAGACCTCCCCACCTTTAACGTGAACATCAAACAGATGGAAGAATTACCCACTTTAGCACCCGCCATGAAAGGGCGTTCAATATACTGCCTGCCCATAGCAATTTTCCTCCCTTCTACTTCGACTAAGGTGGCAAGATGAGCAAACAGACATTCAGGCACACACTCAACCCCCCGGGGCATCATTATCCCAGACACAAGAGTTGCCGCCAAAAGTAATGGAGCTCTGGGTCTACCTGGCTCATGGCAGCTCCTACTTTCTTATATTGAAATGGAAGGAATGGGAGAGCTCTGAGCACTGTTTATAAAAAACTACTGCCAGGGGCTTTACTGTGGGATTATGAGAATTGGCCAAAAATCAAAATAACTAGGGAGGGGTGAAGGGGCAGTCCTGCACTTAGTGTTTTGTTTGTGCTTTTTTTCCCCCCTGTGCTGGCTGGTTCTGTGCTGGGCTGGGCTAGACTGGGTTGGGTCAGGCTTTTACTGCCTGTTCCTAGAACACAGGGACCCTTTTTTTCCTCTGCCAATCAAAACCAGATGTGCCCAGACTTGTTTTAAGAATTCTGATCCCTTATTCGGGCCTACTTTCAGAGCAGAAAATTTGGCGAGGCACATATTCTCGCACACAGACAGAAATACACACACATATAGTGGCAGGCACGCACACAAACACAGCGGGCTAAGGCAATGTAATCACAGGGGCCCAAAAGGAATCCCAGAACAGAAATGGACTCCAATAACAAGCTTTTCAGCAGTGGACGCTCGTCTCATTCACCAGTTCCCTAAGGACGTGTATGTAGTTTGAGAAGATTCAACGCAACATGACATAGATTTACGAGGTGTACACATAGGACTATTTTCTCGTGGATACCCGTTCCTATCAATGCAACGCCAAGGCCGATCAATTACAAACAAGTTTCTGCATGCAGAAATTCATCAACAGGTTACTTTAAGGCCTCTAAAGCAGAATCATCTCATAAAGTACTCTGCTACTGAGGCTTTAGCATGCCTGTGGGTGTATTTTAATATTTGAGTGTCACTGGAACGTTTTTCCTTCGAAACACAGTGTGAACACAAATTTATGCCCTCAAGCTACATAAAGCATTGCCGCTAATGATAACGGCGGCGGAGCGCAGACATCAGTTTGCACAGCAACTGTGCTGCTGATGTTTGTGTAAATGAATCCACAACTTCAAGGGGGTCACATGTTGTGTACATAACCAGTAGGAGCTGATGTGCAATTAACTATTCATTGCATAAATCTGATTATGGAATTAGTCATCCACACAGGTTAGGCGAATAAGTATTACACAGTGCCTTAACCTCTATTCTCCTGTCTCGTGCGCTCCGGATCTGGTCTCCCCTCTCTGTATCTCTTTTGCAATGGATCCAACTCGGGCAACATTATCAGCGGGTACCATCTGTTCCCTGCAGCAAGTATAAAATTGAGCTGCTTGAAAGTTGTCTGATATCGATCGGTGCCACATTAATTTTTATAATGCCACATACCGTGTGTCGACAATCATAATCACATCATTGAATCTGTGCACCCTGTCATGCCACTGCTCATGACTTGTTGAAATGTGGGACTGTCTTTAACTCTAATGTCAGACTTGTATATGACACATTTGTAATAACCCCCCCCCCCCCCCCCCCCAAAAAAAAAAACCAAACAAACAAAAAAAAAAAACTAAAATGGTCAAATTAGGGTTTGTTTTTTTTCACAGAAAGAAATCACCTTCTCTTCTGCTAGTAACGAGATCATTGTATAATCAATACGCCAGCGTTGCATACATGCTTTTCTCTCCACCTTAAAGACTCCTGCATCCATCGCAGTGCAATGCGTTTCATATCATGACAATTTTCACTCACCATTGCATCTCCTACAGATAGGTGACATGTCAGTGCTCAACAAACAGTGGAGAGATGTTCATTTATGTGGCTTTACTGCAAAAGAAAAAAAATCCCTGCTAATCTCTGCCGGTTGCCTTTATAACAGTACTTGGACTGTCAGGTCTTCAGGCAGTGTAATGCAGCTGTCACTTCAGACTGAAAAACTGGGTTCAAAAAGTATTTCACTAGAACAGTTGAAATGGTTTTATTATATATCATTATTGTTATACCTGCAACTACACCTTGTGTTAATTCTAAAAATGCTTCATGTATATCTGTGCAATACATTTTCTCTCTACCTTGCTTTAAAGTGTATATGTTTATTTTATCTCTTTTACACAGGTTTCTCTTGAAAAAAAAGAAAAAAAAGGGACTGATCTCATGATTTAATAACTGAAAAATAATAATTTAAACGCGCACATTACAACATTTATCACATATTAAAAATACATGAACAAAGTAAATTTCTTTGGTGCTCCAGGCAAGGTCTGATAGATGACTAAAAAAAAATGGGAGAGATGCTTTTCATGTGTTGACTGGCAACCCATGATTTTTACCTGAATCTAAAAACCTAACAAAGTTGTTTTGGTGCTCAAGTCCAACCAAAGTGATTTAATATCTTGGGGATTAAGCCTCCACCATCTTGCCTGCTCGAAAATTTTCATCATCTCATTTGGGTTGCTCCCTTCAAGGGTGGCTACAGTAGATCATCTTCCTCCATCTCCATCCCTAGCACCATCCTCTGTCACACCACCTCTCTACATGTCCTCCTTCCCACCATCAATGAATCCTCTGTGGTCTTCCTCTTTTCCTTCTGCCTGCCAGCTCCATACTAATCATTCTTTGACTAATACATCCACTATCCCTCTTCTGCACATCTCCAAACCATTTCAGCCTTGCCTCTCTAACTTTGCTCAACCACTCAACCTGAGCTGTCCCTCCGATGCACTCATTTCTAATCTCCACTATCGTTAATCTCTCCTATTGAAAATCTTCAACTTTCCTACCTCGAGTCTTTTCTCAGTGTTAGGGTTTCCAAACCATCATGGCATATACATCTTGTAAACCTTCCTTTTTACTTTTGTGTTATAAATCAATCCTGATACTCATCTCCACCAATTCCACCCTGCCTGCACTCTCTTCTTCACATCTGTTGCTTTAGAGGGTTCATACCATATATTTAAACTCATCTCCCTTCACTTTCTCTCCTCCGTGCAGCTTCACTGTTACACCTGCCTCCCTCTCATTCACACATATGTATTCTGTCTTGCTTCTACAGACTTTCAGTCCTCTTTTTTCCACTGCATACCTCCACCTCCCCAGGCTCTCACCTCCTCACTACTCTCGCTAAAGACCACCATGCGGTCTGCAAACCTCATCATCCAAGATTCTTGCCTAACCTCATTATTCAACCTGTCCTTCCCTGATGTAATCCCAACCTCACTTTGAACACCTCACCACTGTCTGTCCTCATACATGTACTGCTCCACTTTCACATACTTCTGACACTCCTGACTTCCACACCTCCTCTCTTAGCACCCTATCATATTCTTTCTCTAGATCCACAAAAAACACAGTGCAGCTCCTTCTGACCTTCTCTATACTTCTCCATCAGCACTCTCAAAGCAAACATTGGATCTGTAGTGCCCTTTCCCGGCATAAAAATCTATGCTGCTGTTCACTGATCCTCACCTCTTTTCTTAACCTAGCTTCAGCGGCTCTGTCCCATATCTTCAGGGTATGGCTCATCAACTTTATTTCTCTGTAGTTACTACAGCATCACCCTTGCTTTTGAAAATCGGTGCTAGTGTGCTTTTTCTCTATTTCTCAGGCATCCTCTCCCCACTCTCAACGATTGTGTTAAACAATCTGGTTAAAAATCCATTCCACTGTATTTTTTCCTTAAAATGTAAAAAATATTCAGAATGTAATTTTCAGAGACAGTCTTGGATGAATAACATGGTTACTAATAAAAACGTTATTGATGAGATGCTAAATCTAGTTAGAAAATAACAAAGAATCTAAAACCATACTACTCACCCACAGAGGCTTCATTGTTAATCAAACTATGACAGTACTATACCAAAACACTAAAATACTGACAATTTTATTATTGACCATAGCCAACAGGTTTTTCCCTACAGATCCTGAAAGAACTGCCCGAATTTTCATAACGCAGGTCAGTATAACTACCAGATTAATAAATGATTACATTTTTGCACACAAAATAACAGTTATGAACCCCAGAAGGTCATTTATAATGCCAGAGTGGACAGATTGATTTTGCCATTTTGCATTGCAATACTCAATGGCAGTCAGAACTGACAAAGGAAAGAGACAGTGATTCATCAATGCTAAAAGCAGCTGTTGCAGTAAATGGCAAATCCCAAAGATTCTGGAGACTCACTAAAACATATTATCAGTAACTTGCTAAACAAAATTCTCTAGGCTGCAATTACACACTGTGAAACTGAACAATAAAATGAAAAACACCATGTCATTACCTAAAGTGCTGGTTCAAAAACAACTTTTTACCAGACTATAGCACAAGATGAAAGGTTATGCAAACTTAATTATAAAATCTTTCTTTTTTGGACCATGAAAATCCATAACAAATTTAATGAAAATTCCCTGAAACTGTCACAGACAAACGGACACACTGACCAACCATGCTTGCCATCTTTAAGCCGGACTGCAAGCAGGACAAATACAAGCACAAAAGCACTGGCAAAAATCCCGCAAATGCATTAAGCACAGAAGAGTCATTTATTTGTGTCTTGCAAATCCCTGAGGATTTCATCCATGACAAGCTCAGCAACTGGAGTCAAAGGTGCCACGGCGCAAACAAGACACAGGCAAAGATCCAATCAAATGTGTCGCTTGTGTTCAAGTGGTTTCTTCATGTGTTAGACTATATGTATTTACACCTGTATGCACAGCAGGTGGCCTATAAATAAGATCCTTATTCACCTGCTAGGAAGCTGTCTTCTTCTTTTATGTTTACTGCTGTCAAAATTAGAAGGTTATGTTTAACAAAGGTAAACTAAGCTGGGTAAGACCCTACATTGCACAGCTGCATTTCAAATTCATCTCAGTCTGCTGCCTTGTTTTTTGATTAAATGAAGCAGCAAGCCTGTTGCAGAGGGCATAAAAGTCACAGCCCAGATGAGGCAATCTCACTTCAAACAAACCAGATATGCTGCTGTGTCTTTGTCAGCAACTCATTTACACATAGACATTAGGGTTAAATGGAAACAGTGAGAAGATTTATCTGTGCAAAGTCATCTGCATGAAGTCATCTTAGAAACAGTGCTGTTTAGTAGCGAAAATATATCAAGCACTTTACAGCCACAAGCCTAAAGCACATTAGGACCTAGTCTTGGTGAGGTTACGCAGGGTAGCAAAGAGGATCGAGATTGGTTGCACAGGAGATGGGAGGGCATGACTCAAGAGACTAGTGTGTGCCCTACAGGCTCCTCTTTAGTGGATGGCCCATTGTGGTTGACTGTACAGATCGATAGATCAGGTCAATAGATCATTAAGCAATCCCTATGCTCCTGAAATAACACAGGGATCAGAGTGGAGATAAGAGGCTGGATCAATGCTGGATGCACGGAAAGATGGAGCAGCGTGTGGAGCCTGGAACATGGACGGACCCTGTTGCAGTAGTGAACCTGCTGGATGTGCCATGTGCATCAATGCAAGTGGATGGTACAGCTCAATCATAAATTAAAAAAATAAATAACTTATATCATGCTGTCTCAGGCAATGCAGATAGTTTTCTTTCCAGCCCAGCAGAAGAGATTAATTGTGGTGTTAAAAGTTTTCATGAGCCCTGGTTTGGACAGGAATACTATTAGAGAGGCGTGGGTAATGAAATGTTTCCCTCTTCTCTTGTAATAAGAGTTGTTGTTGTTCCAGACAGCATTTAGGCCAATGGCAAATTAATGGGCTTTTGTAATACACAATGAAAAGCTGCAGGAAATTATAAGACCATCACCAAGAGTCAAAGTTTCTTTTCTAATATTAAAATTATTTACTCTGGGTAGCTGTAATTAATTAATTAACAGTGGGAAGAAAATACTACTTATGCAACTCCTTGTGAATGTTGATTAGACTATGTTTTTACAATGGAAATAAACAATAATTTCTATATGAAGCGTACCATAGCTCCAGTTTGACTATAGTCTATGAGTCGGGGTGAAAACACAATCCTCACTAACTAAAGTCTTTCTTTAGTAGTTCCCCTCATTATGAGAGCTGACAAATGTTAATGAGTTATCAGGTTCCTTTTCTGTTCCTTCAGTTGTCACACAGTGTGCTGAGCTGATGAAACCTACTAACCAGGATTGCACCTATATGCACAGTATATCAATGCAGAGATGAGCTAAATTATTTGTCCAGATGGAGGTTAATCAAAAACTGAGCAGGCAGTTTGTGCAGTAATAATTAGTAAGGTGGAAGTAATATCAATGTACCATTAAATCCACTCCAGGAAATCACATCAGCTCCCAAAAAGGATACAAGTCCCGCCTGAATTTAAGTCAGAAAATATTTTTTGTCTTTTGTGATATTTGTGAACCAGGACAAGGAGAGTGTATGCCAGCGTTTGGCAACTTCTGTGTCTCTGGAGGATGGCTACCTGGGAGAAGCTCCTCTACCAAACAGAGTAGCCAGGAGGATTTGGCAGTAACAAATGGATTGGGGCTTTAGGCGGGCAAATGGGAAAGCGCAGCTGGATAGAAATCACAAAGGCTAATCCTTTCCTACTATGTCTAGCGTTGAGTTTATTGCCTTTTTAAAATTCACTAATACAGATTATTCTGTCTGTTTAACTCATTAACATCAGTAGCTATCTGGCAAACCGATTTAACGACGTACATTATTCCTAACGCCTCTAGGCGTAAGCTGTGTGGATCTAGCTTTAAAAGATGCTTTCTATCAGATAAAGATGTAATTATACAAAACAACATTGCACTGACTGAATGCCATCATAAAGTACTTAAATCGGATAGCAGCCTGTACTAATGCCTTTCTATACGGCAAATAGTGTAAGCTCAGTGTAAGCGCATTCTTATGGCTGAGATCCATTCATAATCTAAGAGCTTCATTTAAAAGGTCAACACCTGGTGTTTATCGAATTCTGCCTTTAAAAAAAAAAGAAAAAAAATGTTTCGGTCTTAGCGGCATCAAATTTCTTCAAAGATGATTTTGTAACATATTAGCATGTTTATTTGAAATGAAAGCAGAGAAGATCTGTGGCTTTGATCGTTCAGTCTCATTATCTGTAAGCAAGAGTAGTATTAAAATATACAGGGCAGGGGGTAAATCCAGGGACTGGTGTTTCCTGTCTCCTGCCTGATGCTGCCGTGGGCTTTTCCTGTCTGGGTGTCGAGGCCAGGCCTGCCTGCTGGGAACCTTAGTAGCTCTGTGCAGAAGAGAGGGAGGGAAGAGAAAGAGTGGCACACAGCGACACACACGCACACACAGACACATAAGCTCCACCCTAAAGAGGAACAGCATGCCAGCCCCGGTGGACATCTGTTTTCACAGGTGTGCTCACCCAATGTGATTAAGATTGGCGCTACACACCCACCGAGCAATGCTGCGCTGGTGCGCCAACACTGTGGGTGCTGGGGCATTAGTGTGAGACGCAAGGAACAGTTGTGTTGTTTAGGGGCAGATGGAAATGATGATGAGAGTTTAAAGAGGAAGAAGCAAGTGAAGGAGAAAACGAGAGGTATGGAGGAGGCAAGTTATGCGAGAAAGTTCATAAGGCTCATTTACTGCAAACAACTATTTACAGACACTTCACTCAGGAAGACTGGGATTATTTGGAGAACATGCAGATTATCCTCTGCTGTTTGATACTTGAAAGAAAATGGAGAGATTATGTGAAAAGACTGGAGTAAACCACACATGGGAATAGTATTTTATTTTTTTTTTTAAATACCAGTACAATCCAAAACGTTCTTAGAGGGAAAATCCATTCATCTCAAGAAAAGTCCATAGGATATAGGTGGGCAGCGGTTTTGGCAGAACCAACACAGCTGATATGCAATCGTACAATGCACCTGCTCCCATGGCAACCAGAAGACGAATTGCTTTCCCTTACACCAGCAGGCCACTTCATGCTTTAATGTAAAGCGACAACTTGCCGGAATTAATTTGTGTGTTGTCGGGGAAAAAAAAAAAAGAGGTCCCCCAAACAGATTTAATTCAGAAAAATGGGGAAAAAAAGCAATTTTCCTTATTTATGCGCCCCCATCCACTGCCACACCACTGCTGCCACCCCATAATTCTCCAGTGGTTTTTGAGAACTTTCAGCCATTTCGAGTGATCTCACTCCTGGAGTAGTACGAGGCAGCGACAAGAAAATCTTTAATGAACGAGAAAGCAATTCCATTTCACAGCAGCAAGAAACCAAGGAGGAGGAGGAGGGGTGGGAGAGTCAGTCACTAGCTCCTAAAGAGAAATAGAAGCCTTGGATAAAAGCTGCTCACCCCAAGATATCTATAAAAAAAAAGAAGAAGAGCAGACAGACGACAGACTTAACACCAAATCATCCTGCTGTACGATTCAGAAGCTTACCTAACACTGACAAGTGACAAGAAGAGTGCTATGCTGTATGTAGCTTATTAGCATTTGTGAATTTCACTTTGCTTGTGCTCCTGAACTTTTTACACCTCTATCTGTAACTAACAGAGCAAAACTATCTGTACAGCAGCAAACACGGAATAAATAATAACTAAGTGAATACTTATATGTTGTGTTCACAGAGGGTATCAACAGTTGCAGTTTTCAATACAAGTTGGTGATTTAGCATTGCTGCCAGGTAAAACCTGTTGCCAATGCATACTTAGGAAAGATATAGTATAAAACTGATACATGTGCACATATGTGAGTCAGTATGCAGAGTAAATGTTGCTTGATGTGATATCAAGCTGCAAAAAACATATTTCATTAGTTAGTCTGGGATATTTATGATAAGCCCTGATCACACAGCCAAGGTCTCGTCCCGATTCCATTATCCATCCAAATGTGTGCACTCCTCCCCTCCTCATTTCCAACCCTCCCATCAAGGAAGAAACGGCAGGCATCGCTCCCACAACTATGCCCGGCTCCAATCTGCTCTCGCTTCCCATCTCCTGGCGAGCATATCTCAGTGTGGGGTATGACTTCTCTCAAAAGCTAGATGTGAGAAATGTATATATTTGTAAGTGCTAATACTAAGCGGCACAGAATGTTGGGCCAGCACCAGACAGATGGTTCTGAGAAAGGCAGAAGATCAGAGAGATGCTCCCTCCCACCCTCGCTGTCCCCATTCCTCTATTTCTCAGAGAGAAGTCACTATCACAGCGCTGCATGGCACCGAGGAGCTTCAGTGTACAAAAGCGGCCTTAATTCCCCCGATGTTGGAATCAGCTCACTCTAACAAGGGTATCAAAGAACTTCATCAATGAAAGGATATTTAAAACTCAGCTCTCAAAAGCCTATCAACCCATGGGTGGAATACTATTGGGAGAGTTATTGGGGTGTAGGACAAATGGAGAGGCACACGATGTAAAAAAATAAAATAACACAGAAAATAAAGAGGAATATAAATGATTTTATAGTCTCTTGTATTTGTAGAAGGATTACTAATGACATGGAAATTCTCGTATGTATCTGGTTTGAAGGCACAATTAGCCTTGCCCAGTATGTCCTTCACAAAGCACTGCCAAGGCAGATTAATTGATACAATCAGAGGCCAAGTGAGCTTAATTTACGAAGCCAGAAATCTCAGGAGCAAAAGTTATAAAGAATTGAACAAAAGAATTGACTGTAAATGCACTGTCTGTGTGTCCATGTAGGAGGGTTTGTTTCACTTTCGCGACAGGAGGGATGTCAAGTCTTTATTTGGCATACATCTGTTGTACATTTGGCTCGCTATGACACCTCATAGGAGGCCAGGGTCAAATAAAGTGCAGAGCTTAATAGCTCTGGCACACCAGGGGAGACACGGCTACTCAGGAACTAAAACACAGACACACAAACAAATGGATTCACTTTCACGCATACAGACAGTAAGCTTCACAGATAGATAAATTTAAAATATCTAGACAAACTGAAAAATCCTCTCCTTTTGATTGAATGAGGATGGCAGTCTGTGTGGGCTACGTTAGCCATGCTTTCAAAACCCTAAATGCTCAGACACATGTACAATAACAGAATGCCTGGCCCACTGCTTCTGTCTTTAACTATATCTTTCTATCTGAAACTCACAAGCGGAATTTGCAACAAATCACCCACAGTGCAAAGAGCTCAGTTGGGGTGAAGTCAGCATCGGCAGGACTGCTTCCACGCAAAAATACATGTTGCTTGGTCTGGGAGGACGTTCATGCAGAAGCTGCCAATCAATTGGGATTTTTATTGTTCAGAAGGGATATAAAGCTCTCTTTGTCTGTCCATACTCTTCTGACCTTTATTGGGCCAATGAAGAAGGCAAACGCCACCAAGCCATCAGGGAAATGGAGTATCTGTTTTGCTCTTAACACACTGCTCACAGATTGCAGAGCTGGCATGGTGTGGCGGACACAGACTGTGTGCCGACCTGGGCGTGCTCCGCCCTACGCGACCTTGGTACATATGACTATGCCAACGTGCCAATGAGCGCTCCCACACTGTCCTCATCTTTAAAAAAGAAAAAGAAAAAAAAAAAACCTTCTCCCTGAGGCAAGGCTGGAGCTTGGGCTTGAGACACAGAGTTCATTAACAGATAAACAGCGGAAGTGTGGGGGAAAAAAGAGAGCAAGAGATGGGAATAAATGAGAAAATGACAACGGACCGAAGATATGGAGAGAGCTTGGCAGTCGTCCATGAAAAAGACAGCTGGCAGCGACATCCTTCACAAACCTGGCGACGCAAGCGGTGTGATGGAAGCAACCTCCAGAGACATAGAAAAAGGAAGAGAGGAAGAAGGAGAGAGATTTGGGGGAGCGGGAGGGGGACTGTGGTAGTAAATATCATGCTTTTCGTCTCCAGACTCCTGTGCTAATTAACACAGTTCCACATACAAGGCCCCCCCGTTTGCCTCGCAGCCTGGCCTCGGTCTTGAGCACTGACACAGAGGGCTGGCAAGGGCCCATGTTAAGTTGCATTTCCACAGCGTGGTGGAGGTTCTACTTTTGGTGCAAGATACTTACCTATATTTTGTTCTCCTAATCAAACATATGAGACTTTTAAGGTGGTCATCACAGTCGAGGACATCAAGTTATTGCATTAGTTGGTGCTTTAACAGCTCTCAAACTGACACTGAAACTGCAATATGATTCCTAACTGTTTTTTGGTGTGGTTCCTTCTTTAAGTCATGCAATGAGATAGAGGTTTTTTAAAAGTTAAGTACAAAAACTCAATGCATGAAAGTAAAGAAAGAAAATCCAAGGCATTGACAGACACATCAGTAGGAATATATGACAGCCATGGCAGATGAATGGACAAAAATCTTAATTGCTGTTTCTTACTCATAACCTGAAAATTACGAGTTTATACCAAAACCAGTTAAATCAATTAAAGGCAGAGTGAGTAATATATTGCCACTAGATGTCAGTAGATTGCAGTCAATTGCGTTTTTTTTTTTTAAATCTCTCCCAATTTACGTGCATAATCCTAGCTAAAGTGGCTACTGTGTAACTCTGGCCGCCTTTCATCTGTAATGGGTGTGGGGTGTTGGCCCACTGGAGATAACATCTATTACCTCTGAGGAGCCTGTAAAACCTTATGAGAGGAGTCTCATACAAGATGATGACTCAGGGACTCAGCCCAATTATGTCCAATAACAGTGATACTAAGGTGAGTTGTCGAAAATATCCTGAACTTTTCTGTCAGTAGTCATTTCTGTTTTCGCTACGTTTACCTGTTTTTAGCTTCCGTTAGCTGCTGTTAGCCGCCGTTAGTGAAATTTTCTTTCAAACAGATCTAGCATTGTTGGACCGCACCGAGCCAAAAACTATCTTATGATAGCAGAATAAAATCAAACTGTTTATCAGAGGGAAAGTGTGATTTTTAGGACACTTAAGCCCAACATTAGCTAGCGTATTGCTAGCTAATAACAAGCTGTTGTTGCTATTTAGCCGACTCGTGAGCTGTCCAAAGACAGGAGGGTCAAATGGCTAATTTGCTGGATTAAGTAACTGTGACACTATGTGGAATAAATAGGCATGTTTGTGTATGTTTTTGTGTGTTATAGCCCTAACTTCTATTCAGGAGATGAGGCTTAAGGTGAGGAGAAAAAGGAGGGAGGTGGAAATGAGGGAGGAGACAGTGCAGTGATCTTTAAATTAAAAGGAACTTATATTGCATAATGTATATGTGGTCGGTCTCTAGCCACATACATAAAATGCAATTATGTATCTTACCCACTATATTCATGATGTTAAGGGAATATGGCATCTTCCAAAACCTGGTGCTCACTCATATGTGTGGATTAGTTCTAAATTTGTAAGAATGCTGGAAGACATAACTACACACTAATCAATGTATATTTATGAATACAACATTCTCTTGTCTATTAAATAACTTCAAAATTTACGTATTTTACCTTTAATGAGTAGAGTCCAGTTGAGCTGCACTGGAAATGAGGCTTCAGTGTGTAAAAAGAAGTGCTGAGGGATTTTGAGGGAGGAAAAGAAATAAAAAGGTGAGACAAGGTCTGGTGGCCTTGTCTGAAGGTGAGCTGGATCCCCTGCCAGCCTGCAGCCTGACTCCTCTGGCGGAAAGGGAGCGGGGACAAAGACAAATGAGGTAGAGTGTGGGGATGCTGATCAACAACCGACTCACTCACCGGCCGTCGCTCACCACATCCAGAGGGAGCAAGTGAGAGAGAGCGACGGAGAGACAGAGAGAAGTGAGGAGGCCAATGAGCCGGCACTGGTCCAGTCACAACACCACAGACACAAATCCTGGTTCTGTACCATTAGCTCCAGACTGTCATAAATCAGACAAAGCCAGCCAGTAGGACCAGAGAGAAGGCCAAACAGAGAAGTCAAAAAGCCACAGCCACACAGCACTGATCAGACAACAAAGGAGGGGAAAAAACAGCAACCTTTGAACAGAGGAAGCATTTATAACACCACAAGACAGAAGACAGGCTCCATACACATAATAGAAGCACTGGTATTGAACCTGGCTTTTTTACTGCAGCCTGAAATGCGTCCGCAGTGCTATTTACAGTAATATTTATATTACAAAAAGTCACTCACAGTCAGTGCCAAGTCAGGCTTTTTTAAAACCTACTCTTTCATTAGAAATTTTCTTATGTTAATCAGGCTATGGTTATGCATCTTTGCTATAAATCTTCATTAAATGGCTGGCAGTAGAGGGGTTACAGAAAATGAGGATAAAGAGTTGGGGGACAACATATGATAAAGATACATAGCTGCAACTAAAGTGGGACTAGCGCCCGAATTCACCCTGAATCTGCCTTCTCTCAGGAATGCTTGTATTAACATGAGACACTGATGCATATAAAGGTTTCAGATCATTTGGTAAATAAACAAGGAGTGAGCTGTACTGGCCAAGGTCAAAGTACCAGCATAATACACAGTCAGTGTCTTTCATAAGTTACTGAAAACAAACAGAACCATAGAGCTTCTGCTTTTACATGTCATAAAAGCTTCCATTAATATTCATGATCCAAATTGTATAGTACACTTGATATTTCATCATTAGGATTTTGTCACTGGAAATTGTGGTGCTCATTTAGAGCATGTGGGTTAGTGTTTTCATTTGGTAATGCCATTACTGGAGCAAAAGCTTCATTAGTATTTCTGCTTGTAATAACCTCGACAAGGGATTTCCTAACCCAGTTTTTCAACCACACCCATCCCAGGCACGCTGCCTTGGCATGCACCCTACTGGCAGACAAACAACACATCTGCCTTCCTGCTCGGAAACTTGCGCATACATATTGTATGAATCAATAGAAAAAATATGCGCTTTTTGTTTTGCTTGTGCATGTGGGTGAAATATGGACTGGGGTATAATATAGTGTGTGTGCAAAATTTCAATTTTTTGATTCCATGTAAGACTGTGTGTAGGAAGTGATGATCCAGATTGGCAAAAAACTGGCAGCAGAGAGCAACTCTTGGTTTCGCTGTAAGTTTTTGGTGAGCGTGTGCCAATCCCACCTCACACAGCAGTGCACCACGGGGGGGCTGAACACTTTCTACAGTTGGATCCAATTAATTTCATCTCCACACGCCACCCATTTCGACATGCTAGGAGAGTAAGAAGAGGAAGTGGAGGGTTGAAGGGGGTGGAGGTGTGCAGCGAGGCAAGTGGGAAATAACCGAGAAAAGGGAAGTGGAAGGATGGGCCAAGGTTGGGGAAACTTAGAATTCCCTGTATCTTCCGTTGAGTTTCTGCACAGGCAGACGAAAAATGCAATTACACGTGCCCTCTCAGCCTTTTCAGGCAAGTAGGGTGTGTAGATTTGTGTGTGTGTGTGTGTGTGTGTGTGTGTGTGTGTGTGTGTGTGTGTGTGTGTAGGGGAGGGAGTGGTGGGGTTTGTGCCCTGTGGCCACCAGCACTCCCATTTTCTATGCTAATAGACGCTTGTTCTGCATTCTATCAGGCATTTGGTGGCACAGCTCTGAGTGAGGAGCAGCAGAGGGTGAGTGCAGAGCGGGTGCGTAAGGAGCGGGGAGGGATAGAGAGGAAGAGGGGGTTGTCGCCTTGTGTCTCCGGAGATAGTAGGAATAATGAAAAAGTCTGCTGGGACTTCAAAGCAAACGGCTGGTCATTTCCTGTGGTGATGGCTGATATGGGGCGTACATGTTCAGGCAACAAGCACACAGACACTTAGTCACACATTCCTGCTAGCAAAACCCTGCCAATGAACACCATCTCCTTTGATGGCATAGCGGAGCCCAAGTGAAAGGAGAGGAGTCTTTGGACAAGGAACAAATTCGAAAAGCTTTCGCACATTGCTGTCAGAGCCATCTAAATGCTTTAGTCACAGCCTTGGGTCAAAACTTATGCAATGTGGGTGTAATGCCAGTAACCAGCTGCTTTTTTTGTTTGTGTGTGTTTTTTTAAACCAATTTATAACACTTGCAGTGTTTTCAAGTTAAAACAGGCAATATTAAATTAGAAAATAAACTAGCAGTTGTTATAGGGCAGGGAGACATCAAAATCCATTCTCATTTTGGTCATTCCAGGTGCCGAGCAATAGAAGGTTTCTTAGCAGGCACGGTTTAACAGGTAAAATCCCAGCTATGCAAATAGAAATTACATCTATTTTATTCAAATGTTACAGCTAAAGAATTCAGATTCTGATTTCAGATTTTGTGTTTGCTGGCTTGGCTCATCAACCTCTGGGGCTTTGCTAAACACCCTCTGTAAAAGAAAAAAAACAAAACAAGGTATATCCTTCAACATCTTTGTGTTCTCAATTTACTGGTAGTACTTTGGGTTGTTCGCCTGTTTTACACTCGTTCTGGGTTGACCATTCTCTACGTTGGCAGGTGGAAGCATAAGGTAGCTCAAATGTGACAGAGTGTCTCAAAAATGCAGAGGGAGCTGCGTTACTCCTTTTTTGGTCACTAAAAAGAACGACATGTGGAAAGACGTATGAGCAGAACAGCCAGAGCGGTATGTGAAGGGGAGAGAGCTAATAGGCCAGCATGATATGCAAACATAAACAAGCCAGCAGTCACATCTGCCTCATCTGGTTTCTTATCACTGAATCTTTCACTATTATGAAAGCCGGTCTACTGACATACATTCACTCATGGCTGTGTCGAGCAAGATCCACCAAAAGAACAAATTGTGGAATTACATTTTTTTACAAAACAAAACAGACAGACGCACACATGCGCACACACGCGCACACACACACACACACACACACACACACACACACACACACACACACACATCTGGTTTCATTCAGGATGCCTGGAATTCTTTGCCTGCTTGGCTCACATTACTTTCTGAGCCCGCATGCTGACTGCTGCACGACAACAGATAAAATATGCCACTCAGCACAATACCTCATCTGCTCAACATGTAACAGGAAAAGCACAGTTTGATGAGTGATAGAAGTGAAGCTGAATTTACAAGAGAGTTCTGAGAGTGGATGGGTCTCAAGTGGGAGACTCCTGAGAACCCAGGTATTCTAATTTACAGCGTCTCCCCTTTCGTAGACCCTTGACTGCAGTACAGTCAAGGGTCAGTAGTACAGTACAAGTGAGCTAAAGATGCAATAATACTGTACTGTAAAATCTCTCACTCATTCTGAGAAACTGAGTCAGAGAAACAGACCAGAGACACACACTGCAATGTGAGGAGCCCAAGAACCTTGATCTTATAAAAGTTATTAAATTTGTATTGTTTCATAAACAGACCAAAACCACAGGAGGGGGGAACGACTGAACAATACTAAAGTTTAAGAAAAAAGAAGGAACATCTTTATTGTTTTATTTTCTTTTGAAAACCCACAAAACAGAATGAGATGATTTCTGTAGCAAAGTAAAAACTATAAACCTTGGGATCAGTTTGCTCTACACACCATAATTCCTGAACGTCACCTTTCCTTTACATTTCCGAACGCACCCCTTCCAATTCCCCCATCCTATTCTCTTATCTCCCAGGTTTGACAGAGTGATGTCTTCAGCCAAAATCACCTTGTCTACTCCGGTTCCCCAGGAGATGAAGTGCCAGCGATGTAGACGATTCAATCAAGAGAAGTGAAAGAGCAGATCACAGACAATACGCCGCGGCCCCATTACCCCCAGTCCTCAGTTACCAGTAGCGACGCTTAGCTCAGGCCCCCACCTAATGGGCCATAATATCATTTTGCGCCATGTACCAGCTCTTTATACTAGCTCTAAACATAACTCTGTCGCCAGGGCACAATAAAAACAGATATATTTCTTTATTACTCCTCGCGAAGCATATCACCAGATCTGAGCTCCCCTACAAAGGAAACTAATATCTACAGGAACCCGTTCTTTTCCTTGGCTCATTTAGAGCAGACGCACAGTTGTTATTACATTGAGCTGCACTCTGCCGGCCTCACCTCCCCACGCCATTCACTCAGACTGTAATGGATGTTTTATTATAAAGAAATGAATACAATATCTTCGCCATAAATAGCCTACTTAAAAAGCCATTTTCTCTGCCTTGCAATATGTTTGAATGTCCATCACGCCTCAAGCAATGAGGTGCCACATGTTTAATTCAGACACGACGCAATTTGCGTGTTACTGTATACGCGGAAACAGCAGCTCCTCTGCCCTTTGCTCACCCTCACTGCTCTTTTTCACTCACGCAATAATCACACTCCACCCTTTCTTGCATATAGTCAATGTAAGTCTCCAGCAGGTTCATTAGTTTACAACACGGCAGGGAAAAGAAAATGTCACCTGGGTACCCCCCCCCCCCCCTTTTTTTTAAGACATTCACTTTCTTCATCTCATGTGGTAAATGCTGTGCTTGTAAGTCTTGAGTCAGATGAACAGAACTTCACTTTATCAAGGGCAAGTTATTATCTGCTACTAGGAAAAAAACCCTACACACAGGGCACGTTGTTGCCATTGCCCTGTACCCTATATATCTCATCATGTCTGACCAGCCCATTTACACTGTGAGGATATGACAAGAGATGAGCGAACATTGGGGCACGAACATGTGTGTTTGTGTGTGGCAAGACGAAGCAGGAGGGGGAGTTGGGGAATCCAATCTCTCACACAGAGGAGCAGAGACAGGCGGGCAGATACGTTCCAAGCCCGGTATAACCCCAGCGGTATCCATGAATGAAATGACAGGATTACAGGGGTATTAGAAAACCTGCTGAGATGGTTGATAATGCTGTTTATGGTTGGGCGTCACACCGCTCGAAGGGAAAAGTCAAACTGTTTGACTAATGAAAATATGGACAAGCTCTTCACACATAGTCACCAAGCAGCAAACTTAAGGAGAGAGGTCTTCCTCTCCATTAGCACCCATGGTTTGGTGTTGACGAGCATTAATGCAGATACCTGAAAATTTGAGTCTGTGGCATTATTACGGACAGACCTCTTAAAATAGGGACAGAAAACATAGGCCCCACTATCCTTACAACGAGAATGGGATTACTGTTGTGTCAACAGCCCCCAAAGATAATAGTAATTACTGCCCTAGCTACAGCGCCATCAGACTGAGGCAACTTCGCTAGCTGACAGCTTGGTCCTAATTACCAAGAACCACCAATTACGGGCTCCATTTCATTATTTATATAGCACAGCACACCCAAATAAAAGAGACTTCAGTGACTCTGAGCAGTCACATCGCTGGCAGCTGCAGAGGAGCATCCAGAGGATCAGCTGAATCATTCTCTCAGAGTTTTTTTTTCTTCTTTCTTTCTTTTTTTCTAGATAATATACTAGTCAGCGTGCAAACACAGCATCATTAGTATTGAAAGCTGTGTAAAAATAGAAAATGAAGCCAATAGGGGGCTGCCTTTCCTTCCTTTTTGTCATCCACAGGAAGTAATTTAGCTGCGAAGGAAGTGCATAACCATCTCTTCTTTTCCTCACTTGCTCCTGCTCGCTTATCTGAACAATTCTAAAAGATTATCCCTTGAGCCATTTAACTACTGAAACAGTTTGCCTGTTGCATCTACATTTATTCCACCGTGAGGTTTGTTTAATAAAAAAAAAAAGAAAAAAAAAAAAAGAATGTGCTCACCTGATGCTATACAAAAGATGTCTCAAAAAAAAGAAAAAAACCCAACATAAAAACAAAATTCTTTATCTGGTGAGTGTATTCAACCATCCACACACACACAGCAAATTTCACAGATGTTTCCCATCACCCTCTGCTGCCAAGCAGCGCCCAGTGATGGCTGAGAGGAGGGGAGCGGGGGCTCAGTGCTGGGGTGTGAAATTCTGCTATTCCTGCTCCAGTGAATTCAGCAGAAACTTGGCAGATCATTGTGGAGATTTGTATGTCTGTGGATTTGACATGAAACTGTTTGAGAGGCTCATCTGGAATCTGTCTCTCAACTTGCCTCCCCTTAAAATGGGCTTGGTTCACAATACATATATAAAGCCTGACAACCACATTTTTTTAATCCTCCAGAGGATGCAGATGCAATGATTAGGTCATATACAATCATCTGAAAGATAACAGTCTGTTGCTTAATAACCTGCCTTTGAGTAAAAGCTCACAATCCTTAAAATAGACAAAGAGCATCTGCAGCATCTATACAGATTTCTGCAACTGTATACCTTGTTATTAAAAAAGAAAAATACTCCCACTCTCATTGAAATTCAGTATTTTTCACAAAATGAACACAAATAGAAGTTCATGCTCAGCAAGCTGTAAAAAATGTAAAGCTATCGTGTTCCAAGAAAGCAAGTAGTCACAAAGAAACTGAACAAAAAAAACAAGTAAGTATGTACAAAAGGAATCGGCCGTGGCGATCCAAAGCGCTTAGCATTTAGATGACAGCTGCACAGGGCAGGCCTTGTTTGCAGGGGCTGGAGTGGTGCGGTATATGTGGCCCGGAGGCCGGATCTGGTCCAACTGTGCCCTGGCAAGAAAACGCTCAGCCCAGTCAGCCTCGACAGCTTGGATATTCACAGGAGGCAGTGGAAATGGAGGGCTGCAGTACCATGTTGGAGTTGGGGCGAACTTGCAGGAGGAGGGGCAGGAGTGATGAGTCAGGGAGAAGGTATTTTATATTATTTTTGTACCACAAGGACATGACATTTGCCATTTTCCGTGGAGAAAACCCAACCTAGGCTGGTGATGAGGGGGTATGTTGGCTTCTGGTGATGCCTGGAGCACGTTAGCAGGCTTTTTAAACCATTTCTGCGCAGCGTTAAAAGGCGTTAGTATACACCTGCAATGCTGTGACATTTTTTTTTTGGTAATGAAAATTTTCTAAAGGCTCGACCTGCATTATACATTTGCTACTGCAGAGAAAACAAAGCAGGAATGACTGTTCTCTGTGCTGACCGCAGAGGCCTGAAGATTTTTACCCTGCTATGACCTAATCATAGCAGTTGGCTTCAGATTACATGAAACATTGTCATCTGACAAACCACTGTGACAATTTCAATAGATCACAGGCATTAAAGTTAGGATCATCACTTTGATTTAGCATGACAAATGAATTATTCACTCTCATTTCTGGGGATGCATACTTAAACTCAGAGTCATTTTGAGTATCATAGAAAGGACTTTTGATGTTGGACAGCTTTCTCCTCACTTGATTAACCTGAACCAACTTCAAAAGTGCCACGGCTTGGGTATCGCCATCAGCAAAATTCTAAACAAACGTGGAGCCTTTTTAGAAAACAATATCTTCTATGAGCCTCCTCTTTGAAATATTAGGTGTCAAATGTATTACTACTAGTTAAATGGTCTTGTTTACTTATTTTTGCTATTATACTTCAAAAATAGCACATTTTACACGGTAAACAAGGAGCAAGTCAAGCATGCAAAACTAAGAGTGCAAAACTACTTTAGTAACGTTCAAAGTATCAAAATTTAATGGAGAAGGAAAAAGGGGGGGCAGTGACACACAAGAGAGAGAAAAAAAAACTATGGGACCCACCCACAACATTGCAAAAGACAACAAAAAAATAGAGAGATTGTTCAAGTGCATCCTAATTCATTCATCCCCCAAGTATGTCTTTGCTCCAGGGTTGTGACAAGGCAAAGCCTCATGGGAGAAATGACTGGCACCTCCTAATCCTTATGGATACCAAAAAGCATGTCATTACCATAACATTCACGCCATCTTTTGGGATGTGAGACAAACTGAGTCAACAACAAAGGATCAAAACGAAAAACAGCAAAGAAAAATTAAAAAACAGAAAAGTGTGCCTGTTTAATGTGATCTATTTGGAGTCACAACTGTAGCACTTTGATGAAAGCCATAGCTCCACCAAACTTCTAATCATTCAGCACAGGCCAAACAACCACCTGGTGTAGCCTATATTTCAAATGAGCCATATTTTGTTTATCTTTAACACCAGCGGGTAGGCTGGCAGGCATGCTGCAAGGGAAAGTGGAGCACAAGAATTATGACCTAAGAAAAAAAACAGCTGATTAGGGAGAAGATGAGTGAGAAATGGAGTCATCTGTCACGTTAAGCACTCCACAGATGGACAAGTGTAACACCCTAAGAAACCTGCAAGTCCCGAGGCTTGGTGGCAGCTTTGGGATTTAAAGTAAATCCAGGAACGGTTTCAGAAGAAGTGATGAAATATGCCTCATGAGATCACATGTTCATATTGCTCACCCTTTCATTCACGTCATCAGACGAGTGGTAACAACGGTCCTTTTTCTGTGCTTAAATTAAATGTGAAAACATTTAGTTTTTACAGCTGTCTACACAAAACTATTGTGAGTGTAGATAATTACTGGGAGCTTCATTTAATGAAGCCTCGGAGCAGATCTAATCACTTGCGTTCTTTAATAAACAAGCACGGAAACCTACTGGTGTGCAAATAAAGATTTGACAGACTAGAACTTCTCCCAACTAGTAGGCTAAGACTTGACTTATAATTGGACCATTGTTTCCTGACACAAACACGCAGCGTTAACCATTTACTGGTCAGCAATGTTCTGCTTCTATAAGCACGACAAGAAAGAAAAGATCTTTTCAATGGTGTACTGTGGCTAAGCACTGCCTGCGTATCTCCCAGGTGAGATGGACAACTGCCTGCCTGGGTAGCAGAGTTGTTGCCTTAGTGCCTTCTCTGTGTCCTGTACCTCCTGTCTGCTCAGACTTTACCATTGAGCTCACTACCACTTCCTACCTCTGCTATTCTACCTCTGCTATTGACAGCCAAACAACCGGGAGTCAGGAAGGCCTTAACGAAGAGAAGTAGGAGGTTCAACTAATTAGAAATACCTCCATTCCATTACTCCATCCCCTCCTGTTAACTCAGAACACTGAGCTACAGCTTGGCCAGAGCTGGGCCTGGAGGATTGTTTTTTTTTCCTTTCTTCAGGCTGCTAGCCAATGGGGGACCGTGGTAATTGCCTAAATCCCACTGTGGCAAATGAGGACAAAGAGTGTGAGGGTCACGCAAGCCAAGAAAATGCTGGGATAAAGTGTGGGAATGAAAGTCTAGTAATAATAATAATAATTTAAAAGAAATACAGAGGCATAGGACACAGAGACAGAAACTTAAATCTTTATCTAAACATTCCACAGTACAAGTTATAACATTGCAGAGCTGGTGATCCATAAAATAGGTAAAGAAATCTTCTTTGCACAAAATTAGCACAAGAGCGTAGGAGACTGGAAAGGAGTATTGTGCAGTGAGAAAATAAAATGACCTCGGGTGCTACTCACTAGGGAGAGGCCGACAGGGGTGCAGCGACTGTCTTGGCTGTTGAAGCGAAACAGAGTAGGGTGCAGCAGTGACTGCACAGTCGGTGCTTGCTGGACACTTCAATCACAGGCTGCCGGAGCCCCGGGCAAACTTGGCCAATTAGCCGCACACCACCGCTGACCCCCAGCTTCATTAAGGGCCTGGGCTCTGGATAAAGGAAGAGAGGAGAGGAGGTGGAGAGGATTAGCAGGTGAGAGAGTAAACTGTCAGCAGGGGCCAGGTTTGAGGAGATACACACATGCATTTGCACAAACACGCACACCTAGAGGTGACGCTCAAGGTTACAGATAAACACAATCAGAGCACACCATACCACACGTGTACACATTGGCCGAATCACACTCCCGTGTCCCTGTGGGCTTACACCTGCAACAAAGGTGGTGATGGTGGGGTAGAGAGTCAGGGCTATAGAGGCCAGAGGGTGCAGCTCTCCCCCTCTTTCCCACACTACTGACTTGACAGCAACAGGTGTGGTGGCGAGCAGACATGCAATTACTAAGTTGAGAATCTGCTCTTTGTGACAGAGACAACAGCAAATCAGAGGTAGGATTGGAGTTCGAGGAGAGAAGGAGAGCGTAGTGTTAGAAGAAGAAAGAGGATACAGACTATTCAAAGTCCCTGGAGGTGAGAAAAAAGAAAGACAAAGAGAAAGAGAGATTTCCAGTTGTCTCTTTTCATTGGAAATCTCTCACCAGCAATGTGGGGGGAAAAAACGAAAAAAAGAAGATCAAAAACTAACACAGACAGTAACTATGACACACCTGTTGTTCTGCAGTGGAAATAAAAATTTACACACTTTGGTTGTCTGAAGAGGCATCGTATAAGTGTGCGCACAACACTGAGACAATTCAGAGAGGGTGGATGAGGCTTTCTGAGGTGCTTTGGGACAGGTTGTGCTCAATGAGCCCTGACAGAAAGACTGTTTGGTGTATGCGGGTGTGTTTGTGTTTGCCTGCATTACAAATGTGTACATCCACATGGGACCTCTGTTTGCATCAGCCTTGCAATGAAAACCACAGCAGTTCTACAGATTGGGTGGGGGCGGGACAGCAGCTTCATACACGCTCCCCTTCATTTTCTCTGTTTTCCCTCTCAGATTACGGGCCTTCGATCCGTCTAAAGTAATGTTTGTGAGCTTTGCCGCTAGTGTAGCAATAACTGCTGTCGGAGAGCTTGCATGCTTGGGTGGAGAGAAGATACTGGCCCTTTATTTAAAACAAGCCAAGGATAAAAGATCAATGGCCCAATTCAAGCCATGAATTGGAGGGAAAAGTTCACAAAACATAGTGGGAGATTATGAGCAGGAGATATATGTGTAGATAGAGGGGGAAGCGGAGAGTGAAGGGGCATCTAGCTCATCTGGGTGCTAGTGGCTTATTGATCGCTGGAGACACAGAGCTCCCAGCCATTCATCACCGGCCACTCTCAGGCCCTTAGATAACTCCTATGATAGTGCCCTGCTGCTGAGCAGCTGCAACTGGCCACATCCATTATCCTTCAAAGTAAGCCCCCTAGCCTGGGAATAGGCATGGAGGGGCTGCTGGGTGACAGGCTGAAGGGAGGGCTGAAATGGAAATGGAGGAGGCCTGTGGTTAGGAGCATGTGGTTGAGGCTACGGTATACAAAAGCAGACGCTAAGGTTGAAGGGCCAGGGCTTTATGAAAAATGGTGCTCTGACAGCCACAGCAAAGACGAGAAACTGTCTGTTTTCACAAAGAGAAGAGGAGAAAAAAAAATGTGACAGCACTATTGTTTCCACTTCTTGGCCAAACAGTATTAGCAAAGCTGTTTTATAGCAGATAGCACACAAACCAACGAAGCGACAGGCAGCTCTAAAAACTGCTGAGTTGCTGTGGTTGTGCATGTGTTTGTGTGCGTGTGTGTTGTGCATGCGTGCGTGCAGGCAGACAGACAATTCCCAGATTGGGCAGGTGGGGATCAGCCATAATGAGCCATGGAGGGGGAGAAAAGTGGAACTGAGGGCAAAAAAAAAAAAAAAAAAAAGGGAGGAGGCCAAAGAGCAAGGGAGAAAGAGAGAGAGAGAGAGAGAGTGATGGAGACGGGCTCAGAGCCAGAGACAAGGCCCCAAAAGAGCAATTACAGGAGATCCAGAGAAGGTGTGGGCCCAGCCCGCAGGCATAGTTTCAAACGGCACAAAGCCCTGCCAGACATGTACTCACAAGGATTTACAAGCGTGCACACACACATTAATTTGCCTGCCTAAATTGAAGAAAAACTTGTTACAAGCAAACTAAACAGATGGACAAAATAGATGAGATGACGAATAAAACTCAAAATAGGAAGGAGGCAAGTGTGAGGTGGGAGGATTTTTAAACCGGGAGGGGCGGGGGTCATCTCGAGCCACACGTCACTGCGCCACATGTTTTCAATGCAACATTCTGCTCTGGTTGGTTGCAACCTGTTCCCTTAACAGCACGGCCTGAAAGCAAAGCTTAAAAACCCCAGGTCGGGTCACTATGCGCAAAACTTTCAGGCTGATTGTGCTTCGTGCGGCGAGCGTGCTAAACAACACTGAAAAGTCTGGACAGCTTCACACCACGGTGCCTGTCACAGATACAAGTCCGAAATAGTTTCTGAAGGCAACCGTTTCTGCTCTCCCTCCTCCCCACCTCGCCCACCTCCACATCCACGGCTTAAAGGAGAACGACAAGTTGGAAAGAACAAGCGTGAATGATAGGAGAAAAAGAAGGAGAGAGAGAGATGTGCAAACAGATAAGGGGGAGGGGAAATTAAATTAAGAGAAAAGTTCTCGCGCAACGGTATGCACCATTGATTTCCTATTCTCTTGGAAACATTTAATGAGCTTAAATAGGAGCCTCATCTGACACTGCCACAGTGACTCGGAGGAGCCTCCCAGTGAGAGGAAATCGTTCAGCGGCTGTGACGGCTACCAGAGGGGGTGAAAGACGGAGACGAGACAAGGGAAGGAGGGGGGGTTTAATGCCAAAACAAGAGACATGAGCAAGACAGATGTTGGATCATACTCAGTAAATGGTCCAGCGATAGCATTGCTTGCCTAGTTCTCAATGAGGTGGGAAAAATGAAAAGAGATTACTGGAAGACAGCCAGATGTTAGAAGATGTCAAAGGTGCTCTACATTCAACCAGCCTGCCTAGTTATTAGGTGCTTACTCACATCAGACGCTCATAAGAACCTAACAAAAACATACTGACTGACAGCTTATGCACTACCTCATTACTTCCTTTACAACCTCCCAACGAGGTATTGATCAGATGCAGCTGTGTGGTAGCCACAGAGTTGTGTCTTCTTTGTCCTACCCTCGATCCTCCCTGTATTGGCAGATCTTTAGTCACTTCACAGGGCTCAGTCCAGAGGTGATTCACTGCTCATGAAGGCCTTAATGTGAAGCATCAGTAGCTGTGCTATGATGCTGTCTGCTGGTGTTGCATCCAGCCACGTTTTAGCGTGCAATCATTATAATATGAGAATAGAGTCAGGTATGGCTGTACACTGGCACCACAGGGGTGTTTCCCTAACTCATGGTATAATGCTGTGGTACATATGAGTGCGTATAAATCAAACTGTGTAAATCCAAACTTTGTTTTTATGTAAATATTAAGTATACCAATGACTCTAGAACTGCCTCAAGTCTTTGTGGCATGGGTTCAACAAGGTGCTGGAAACATTCCTTTCAGATTTCCGTTTTTACACAACAGCATCGTGGAGTTGCTGTGGATGTGTCAGCCATACATTCATGATGCAAATCCTCGGCTCCAGCACATCCCAAAAGTGCTCTACTGGACTGAGATTTGATGAATGATGAGGACATTGGACTACAAGAACTCAATGTTATGTTCAAAAACAGAAAGTTGAGATGATTTGAGCTTTGTAGCATGGCATGTTATCCTGCTGGTACACTGTTGTCATAAAGGATTGGACATCATCAGCAATCATACTCAATCATGCTGTGGCATTTAAGCAAACCTCAGTTGTTCCTAGGGGCCCTAAAGGTACACATAAAAGCGTAGATCCGTCCTGACCTTGTATGTTGTTTATGTCAGTTTCTGAATCTTCCATCCGAGTGTCACATAGAAGTGCATACTCATCAGACCGGCCAACTTTTTTCCAATCTTCTACTGCCCGGTTTTGATGAACCCGTACAAACTATAGTCTCAGTTTCCTGTTCTCACCTGAATGGAGCAGCACCCGGTGTGGTCTTCTGCTGCTGTAGCCCTTACGCTTCAAGGTTCAACATGTTGTGCATACAGAGATACTCTTATGCATACTTTGGTTGTTACTGTTGCCTTCCTATTAGTTCAAAACAGTCTGCCCATTTTCCCTTGACCTCTGGCATCAATGAAGCATTTTTGCCATGAGAACAACTGCTCACTGGATATTTTCTCTTTTTGGACCATTTCATGTAAACCGTCGAAATGGTTGTGTGGGAAAATCCCAGTATATCAGCAGTTTCTGATGTGCTCAGATCAGCCCATCTGGCACCAACAACCATACCAACCCTATTCCGATGCTCAGTCTGAGCTTCAGCAGGTTGTCTTGACCATGTCTATATGTCAAGTTGCTGCCATATGATTTATTAGATATTTCCATTAACAAGCATTTGAACAAGTGTACTTAATAAAGTGGCTGGCAAAAGGATATTCATACTAAAGTAAATCTGGCAGTGTACCATGATATAAATTCATATACATTCATGAGGTATGTGCCTGCTATGACCTTCAGATAGGCACCTTGTCCCTTTATCACCCAAGTATCATGCAGGCTGCCAGGAATTACTTTGTAACTTTGGCTGTTAAAATTGCAAAATAATTCTCATCTTTCAGGAACTATTTGAATGTTCTCTCTACCCGAAAATGGTTGAGGAGTTATGGTAATATGAAGCGCACATGGTAACATCTAGGCGGAGCTGATTTTTTGTTTTCTGTGTTCAGTCAGCAGTGCCTTGTGAAGCCTTTGTGCTACCGTGAAACGCAGAATGTCCCTTTAAAGCTGATCTTCTCTTCTTTGCGAAACCATTTGGATTTTGTCTCTAGCAGAAACAGTAATGGAGTTACAGTCATTTAAAGAGCGCTTGTAAAATGGAACCGGCGCCGGGCTGATGGTTATTTAAAAAAAAGAAGCGTTATCATGCAATGGGACACCAGAATTCATCCTGACCATTAACATGTTATCATAGGTTTCAAAATAAGGAGTTAAAAGGCTTATCACCAGAAAATGCATTAGAATACGTAAGGAATAAATTGATTAATAATCAAATATAATCTACAGACAATTTGTTCCAAGCCTAAATGGATTTTTTCTTGGTCTATAATTGAACCCAAGAGTTAATTTTTGTGTAAATGCGAGGTAGGAAGGCTTTTCAGGAGTGTACTTCTGGTTGGTACAAAGCAGACTTTAAGACAAATAATCTTTAATGTGCTTATAGTTACACAAACTTGTTTCTATTCAGTGTTTTTCTATTCACTGCAATAGCTTTGATTGATTAAGCATAAACAGCTTAGTGTTTTTACAGAAGCATCTGTTTTCTGGTACACAGTCCCTTACCAATCCACTACAGCCAGATCAGTTCATGACCCCATTTTTCTCCCCCAACTTTGACATAGCTACTGTTGGAGTAGCTGGTTTGTAACACCTCTGAGTATCTATCCAGACAGATGCACAGCACGCAGCAAAGCATCCAGTGTGGGTGTTTTGCACAACTGGCAGCAGCGCTGAGGCCTTGTTTCACTGGGCTTTTATTTGTGACTTGAAACAGAAGTTGTCCTAAGGGGCACCGTTTTTGTTTTGTTTTTTTCAAATGAAACTTGGGCTGAAACAATCATGTGATGCCCTGGTGATTAATTATGGCAAAAAAAGAAAAACAACCCACATGACAGCGACACTGTTTCTTTCTGTGGAATTCCAGCAGAAACACACAGGCGTTAACTCCCACACATACATACCAAGTGCAGGAAACTGGAAGTGACTAACGGCAACACAAGGGCAACAACTAAAAGAAAGCGTGTCTATAGCCTTTGACTGCCTTCTTGCTTCAATTTTCACTCAACTTGGTACCAGCAAGACTGAACCTTTCACCAGAAACTGTCTGAACTCTCTGCAGGGATCCATAGGTCATCACGTATAGGACAGTGTAGATCACTCTCTAAATCATTTACACTGGTCTATATATAGCCTGCAGAGAAAAAGGTCATTATTGAAACAGAAAGCTATATTTCATAATTGCACTACCACGCTTCTATCCCCTCAGTGAAATTGGCTCTCCAGAATATTTTCTCTCTCACTCCTTTCCATCTCTCTTTATCTCCCTCTCTTGTCTGTTAGAGAGGGCGATTTTGACAGGCTGACTGTCTCTTCTGATGCAATAACCACCCTCCATTTGTATCTAAGGAGGGTGCATTAACTAGACAGCGTAATCAGCCTGCACAGGAAAGGGAGCAAGCCTCACCAACTGACTGCTTTTTACCACTCTAAGCTATAACAGCTTGCCATTAGGCCACAATTAGCACCGCTCGCTTGGGGAAAAATAACCCCACAAAAGACCTTCGGGCGGCAGGGCGGATGCGAGAAAAAGGACTTTCGTTCAAGTCCATTGTTGTGATAAACACTCAGGAGAGATAATCTTATTTGATCATGCTTGATGGTGAAGGCAGGGGGACTTTAAAAGATTTTTAAAAAGTGCCTTATAGTGCCGTGGGACAATGCCAGAGCTCAAACTGATACTACTGACGTGTTACAATGGAAGATTCAGACCGGAAACGAAAAGGCTTATCGTCAGCCACTTCAGACAGTGCATAATTCCTCTGAAAAGTCAGCAGGTAAAAATGAAAGAAAAAGAAAAAAAGAAAAAATAAACTTCTGACAGCACTGCCTTGAGATAAGTGCATTCACTTCCAAAACTGGGAGGCAAATGCCCGTGTGGCAAAGGTGCACTCCAGGTGAATGTGTTCATCCAGTGGAGGATACAGTCGCACAGGGCTGCAAAGGCTGCATTCAGTAGGTAAAAACACATTCTCTCCCTTGGGGTTTTTGGAACAATAAAGAGAAAATGTGTGTCCCTGTGGTCATTTGCGGCATGCTGGCAGTGGGCAGACAGAGATAAGAGTTTGGATCGGTGGAGGCTGACACGCTGTGATTATCCCCCGCTGCTAGAATTGACCGTCCATCAATCCAGACAACCAAGAGGACTGGGGCTAGCCGACTCAGTGGTTGCCCGAGACTCGATTTTTTTATGATTCAATGACTCGCAGGGGGAAAAAAAGTCTCAAATGTGTTTCAAATATGTTGTCATACTGAATCTGAATCACTTTTTTATTGTGATTCAGATTCACAAATACTCATCAAGTGCCGCAGTCTCAGAGGTATAATTACTAGCACATATGCTCTCACACCAAGTCTTAACACGTACTTAGACTACCACCTGACTTTCTATGGCTTCCTCTCAAGTTCCTGTCTGCCTTCCTGGCTCTCTCACCGCCTCCTCCCCTCACCTCACGCTGCGTGTTCTGGACCTGAAACCAACTCCAAAACAACAGAGTGAGCCACGGGAGAGATGGAGGATGGGACCGAGCAACGGGAACAAGAGAGGCATGGAAAGAGGGTGTGTGTCAAGAACCACATTCTTTCTGCTGAGTGCCATCTGGAAGTGGAAAGGTAGATAAACAATGACGTGAGACGCATCCCATCTCCTTCCTAAAGCCCGAACAGACACATGCTCGCCACAATGCATGAGCGCCACTGCCACCGATCCTGCGTCGCGTGCCAAGCATTGTCAGGGATTGGGTCTTATCAATCGTTGGCCAGATACTGAGCAGAAGCACAAGGCAAACAAAGGGAAGGGGAGAGAACAAAAAAAATGGAGGGGAAATGCAAGCCACAATGAGAAACACAAATGAGAACATGGCTTGGAGCCATCCGTCCACGCGGTCTGGACCGACTCTATTTAATCTGGTCAAGTCTGCCCCAAAATCAAAGCAATCTCCCTCAGTGAGCCGACAGAGCAAGGAATCAGACAGCCAATCCCGCCCAAAAAGGAAGTTGGTGCGTTGCTGAATGAGGCAATATCAGACTATGCAGCATTGTGGTAGGAATGCAGACTATTACAGCTAGGGAAGTCTTTGCTTTACTTAAAAAAACAAAACAAAACAAAAATCCCTCCATTTGCATTCACTCAACTTGCAAGTGGAGCTCCAGGGCAACGTTAGCTGCTGCTCCCGCTGCTTTTGAATTCGTCACCATATTTTTTGCAGGCACCTTCTGGCATGCAATATATTACAGTAATAGTAGAAATCTTTATTATCCCTTATGGGGAACTTGCCCTTGTAGTAAGTCAGAGATAATAACAAAAACAATATACATATATTTCCAACACATAGAAGATGCAAACTGATGAAGAGCAACAGCTGCAGGGATGCCCCCTGTGGGCGCTATGCCTCTTGGGACCACCCTGTCCTGTAAGAGTGCTTATCTTGACCCGAGTAAGACATACGAAGGCCACTGTGGGAATGACATTAAAAAAAGTGCTGGGATGAAGAGACCTTGACAGCTATCCCTCAGGCAGGAGGAGAAGCTGCACCTGCATGTGCCTTGGCTCTGCTCCGTTAAGTTTCTGTCTCTTCAGACTCTATTGTGTGCGTGTGAGGGGGAAAACAGTGTCCTCTGCCCGGTTTTGTTGGCACTATCGCAACAAAAGGAGGGAGAGAGGGATCAGGTGGCTGGGGAAAGTAGATGGAAAGTGAAGAACTGGGAGGAGGGCTGACAAATAAGTCACATCAGGTAACAGTCACAAAATTGAAGGGCTGGAGAGGGGGGTAAAGAAAACTGCGTTAAGGGAAGAAAGGGTGTCTGTCGGCTCTTATTGATTCATCGGCAAAAGTCTCCAGTCCTGATTAGAAACCACTGTATTCAGGAGTCGGGGAAAATAGCAAAGAAATGTTCTGTTTGCTCCCAAACACCACTTACCCATTCTGACTGAGGAGACAGTGAAACACAATCTCTTATCTTTCTTTGAGTTGGGAGACTTTTTTTACTGCGATGGCTCTGATCAAAAAAGCAGGAGGAGTGAGGGAGAGGAAGAAGCCTGAAAGAACTGAAAGGCCTGGAAATGTGGGTCAGAGACATAACATATTAATACAGTGACCAACCAAAAAAGAAAAAAAAATTGAGAAGAGAGGAAAGGGGAAAATAGATGAAGACCGAAAGAGATCCAAAATATGCACAGCAGAGACAATTTGTGTTTCAACAAACCCTGGCATGCAGGGAAGAAAAGACAAAACAGGAACTTCTCTGCAAGCAGCTTCAGAAAATAAAAAGAATATAATCACTTTAAAGTTATTTGGCCAAATGATCCTTCAGCTGTATTCAGACCTTGATAAATGCCTACTGTCTGGGCTGTTATTAAACACCAGAGAGACTGGTTGGTCCCTGTGCCAGCCAAAACTAATTAAAGCCAGGCAGATGTGCCTGGACAGTGGTGTACCACACACCCACAATGTAACACATTTGCACACTTGTAAGCACACTTATACAAGCATGCATGCGCACGTACACAATATCTAAATAGGCTGTTAAATATGTCTACCCTGTAATCATTTCCAGCTGATGAGACTGTCATCCAGCTAACTACACCAGGTGAACGCAAAGCAACCTTAGCTTCAATTTCTAATTTTGGCATGTTCGACTTCAGAAACTTTTTTTCTCCCCTTTTTTGTCAGGCGGCGGCCAGAAAGAGAAAAAGCCCCCCCCCCCCCCCGTGGCTTATTACCTTCTCCGGCACCAGGCAAGACATTTTTTCTGTATTCCCTACCTTTTCTACTGCAGGTGATGATGAGAGAGCTAACAGCAACCAATTAATCTTTCATAGTGCACGTGTTCTTGCTTTTGTTAGGTCTGCTCTATGAGTTGTATGAGACTGCAGCTGTACAATAGAAGGCTGGTGATGCTTTCATCCTTCTCCTCCTCCTCTCCACTTTTCATTCTCATACTTTGTGAGCAAACATCTGGGCTTATTTTATTTATTTTTTTCTTTGCAAAAGCTATCATTACAGCAGCCTACAGGCATAAGAGCTGCACTCCAAACTGCTGATGGAAGCCTGGCTAGCCGAGTCAGAGGTAGTGATGAGATTGCACTGGGGATGTGCGCTTGGGGAGGAGAGGGGACGAGAGCGGAGGGGGGAGGTTGTATTGGGCTAGGGTGGAGCCATTAGATGATAAACACACAGTCACATATTCGTGCACGAGTACACGTACAGAAGCGCATGACATGAAGCGATGCAAGCACCTGCGTTTCATCTTCATTTAGGCTGTCGGTCTCATCCCCTTGTAATCAAACCTATCTTAGGTCACATACACACATCAGCGATTCTTCTGCACGCTCAACAAACACACACACACACACACACACACACACACACACACACACACACACACAGAGTAGTGACTAATCACCCATCTGGAGCAGCCATTCGCAAGTCTGGATGACAAAGCGCCCATGCCCACAAATATAGGTTAATGCCCTTCTCAACACAAGGCTTAGGCTGCATTACAACCAAACAGACAGGTTTAGGGAGGGGGTAGAGGTGGCTTATGACCTGGCTCAGACATGCATGGACAGGGGAGGAAGCAAGTGACATCACAGATAAGGGTGATCTACTTGGGCTAACTGCTAGCAGGCACACGGAGCTGACAAGCCCGTACGTGCACTTGATTTCAACAGTAGCTCGCAGAGTCAAGGGCAGGGAGAGGGCAGAGACAAAACAGTAGGAAAAACCATTTCAATGTGACTAGGCAGGTTTGTGAAGTGAAAAATCCGTTGTGGCTTACCCGTAGGGCATTGCTGAACATCCCCCCACCCCTCTCATCGCTAAATATTAGCGTGTTAGCAGTGGCAGGTGTTAGCCATCCCCTCTAAGATCCATCCATGAGTTTGGGCTTATTCTCTGAATGCCTCAACCACTGTGGAAAGCCTTTTCCCCCAGCAGAGACTGTCATGATCCAGGTAAGTCTCCTAGTTGTGTGAGGGGACTGATGCAACCAAAGCCAGGTTCAGAATGTGGGATAAGGTTGGATCAGAGCCAGGAGCCATTAGCAAGCAGTGTGTCTGACACAACGGGCAGAACCTGACATTTTCAAAGGCGTAGAAGGACTTGAACAGAGCCGTGGTGAGGAGTGCAAGGCAGCTGTTTCATTCAGGCCTGCTGATAACAACCCTCTGTCCAGATTGGCTAGTGCAAACGGAGTAAGGGGACCACAAGGCAGCACGAATACAAATCACTTCTTCGATAGTCTACACTGAGCTAAGCAAAAACTACTGAACTGGCATTCTCTCATTCATTTCTTAGCCGATCAAGCCTCTTGTGGTTCAACGTTTTCTGCAGGCAAGAATTTTAATGTCCCAGAATGCATTAAGACTAATATGCATCCTTACAAAGGAGCATATGACAGTACGGTTAATAAGCAGAAAACTCTTTAGTTATCAGGGGGAGCCAGCAGTATGAACAGACAACGATCTCGCTAATGGCCCTAGCCATATCATTTACCATACAGCCCCTAGCAAGAAACACATAGACACAGGCTCTGGAGAAGGGACACTTTCATTACTCAAAAGATAACATCCTAACAATGACTTTTTTTTTTTTTTTTGCTTACAACCCCCACTGAGAATAAGTACACAATTAGCGCATCAATTATGAGTGAGGAAAATAAAAACGCAGGTTATTTAATTCTCTTTTTCCACTCAGTGCTCAGATATAACTACCACACAAAGCTTGAGAGCAGTGTTACTAACAGAAGGAGGAACAGGCACTTAACCTCAACAGCACAGACCTTTCATTCTGTTTTTTTTGCAAAATTCTTGCCAATAATGCTCTCATTTCAATTATAAATCAGCGGAACAAACAAGTGATTTAAAATCACTGGTGAGAAACCATCTGGCTTAGAGTGTTGCTTGATCTCAACAATCAGTCACAGATTCAAGTAGACTGTGCTCTGGCGGTATATACCTATTACACACTGACCATTGCAATCACAAAAAACAACAAGCCTTTACATCTGTGACTGAGGTTCACTCCCATTAAAAACCCATCACACCCACTACAACCATGCTACACTTACTGCGCGCAAAACCCATTGCTATAATTGGTTCCACTGCACCCTTTACCCACTCTGGACGGGGCCAACTGGCAAATTCAAACCACTCTGCAGTAACTGGAAAAGAACCATACCCTAGTTGTGTCTCAGAGACGATAAAGTGTGACAAACTGCTTCCAAACATGGGGAAGAACTGAAAACGCACGAATTGTTTCAGTCAGATAGGAAAGAAATAACAGACAAAACAGAAAAGAGAAGAGACGGGGAGAAGCTCCATCGCCTGCTACGGAAGGCAAACAGTGATGACGGTGTGACTGCGGGCTGATGGCATCCCTCCGGAGAAGAGTGCACACTCCATCAGACCGCAAAAACAGACAAGAGGGTCGCAACCATTACCTCGGACAGAGACAAAGAGGAACCCCGGAGCCTGGCATTCTCAGACTCACAGGACAGCCGAGAGAATGTTTGTGTGAAGGTGTTTTAACAGCTAGAGAAAGCTAAACAGAAAGCAAGCAGGGCAGTTTGAATGTGATTGTGTAAGGAAAGTGTAACTGAATGACGTATGAATACATGCACGAGGGGTGGTGACTGTGTTCGATCAAGGCTCAGCTAGAGCTTGAGAGAGCATCTTGGAGATGTTTGTCATACCAGAGCGAGGAGCATGCCTGTACGAGGACGAAACTGAGAGAAAACTCTAGCAGGACCCTGAGGCTCTGAACACAAGCACGCTGCCTTCTCGCCAAAATAGAACGCACTCAAGACAGACTCGCTGACTCTCCCAAACTTGTGCTTTAAGGGAAGGAAAAAGCATAAAAACACTCATTAGTATTAAATAGTACAAGAAATTGCAAATGAGAGCAGAGCCGAGGACTGGAAGATATTTATTAAAAAACATGATTTATAAGCAAAAAGTAAGTAATTATCCTCAGCCAAACACAATAGAAGCTCACAATCAGTCATAATTGTTCCTTGGTGTGACATGACTGCAGATAAAGGAAAACTATAATTGATATTCTGAACTGAGTTTTCTTAATTAAAACACTGATTATTCTGGTAAACAGACAATGACAACCAGAGGCGTGGCACTGCCCTTTAGAGGAGGCACTTGCACGGCGTTAAACCCAAGTTCCTTCGAGGCCCTCATTTTTTTGTTTTTTTTGACAGTGCGCTGTTGTCCGGGGATTGGGGAACTTCATTGATATGTAAACACAAACACAAAAACGGGAGTGCAGTTTTTATACGAGACAATCCCCAAACCGAGGACTTTTATTTGTTTTCTCCAATAAATGTCAAGTTTTATTAACATATTGAGCCTGAGAGAGACAGAGAGCGAGAGAATGGGAAAAGAGAGACAGTGTGTGGACGACTGTGATGTTATTTATATTAAAAAAAAAAAAAAAACTTTTAAAAAATGCTCCAAATCCTTACTAAATCCTTGTGTAGGAAAAGTTTAGGGCTGAAGGGCTTGTGGATTACAAAGGTTGGACACTGAACAAAAGGGGCTTACTTAGAGCTGGTACTGGGCAAATAGGGGAGGCAGTTGAGGACAGCACACTTAATGGAAGTGACAGTCAGCAGATACGCACCGGTCCCCTTCATCCGCAATTGCACGCACCCCCTCCTTTGGCAGACCAGAAAAGAAAAGTGGAAGAAAAAGAAAGAGAGACAGAAGAAAAAAAAACCCACAAAAAAAACACCACCCCATCTACTGATTACATACAATACAGTGGGAGAGAGGTAGGTAAGGTGAGGGGGGGTAGAGCGGGGTGAAGTGAATAGACAGAGAGTGCTGCCAGGGCCTACTTTTAGATAGCGTGGTTATCAGGAAGAGAAGGAGCGCCAGAAACAAAGAGGAAGTTTGCTGCTGTTGTTTTATCTGGAAGCACATTAAACTGAGAGGCACACAGGGGACGAGACAGCAAGAGTAAAGAGAGAGGCCATTCAGAGCGAGGGAAGAAAGTGTCTAAAAATCAGGCAACCTTCAGACACATCCCGTCCCGTCCCTCTAACTCAAAGCTACACACACGTGCACACTTTGCCCTTGGCTCAAAGTCATCCCTAGTTCATGGTCGCTGGCTTTGATAGGAGACGGGGCCCTGGAACAAGTTACTAACGACCCAGAAAGCTGCTAGTCGGGCTATTGGTGCGGCCTGATATGAAGCGAGAGAGGTCGTCACTGGGATGGAAACTCAATGTGGCCTTTGATAAAACACTCAAAGAAGGATAAAAACAGAACTGGAATTAGGCAACCCATCAGGCCATGATGGAAAGTAGGCAAGATAGCGAGGGCCAGGCGATGGGAGCCGGGGGTAAATCCGTGCCCTTGTGGATTGTCCTTGACCCTGTCAGATGAGGCTGAGGCCTGCATTGAGAAACTGTTGAGCACAGCACCTGCCAGGTGTGGGCTTGGAGAAGGATGAGAGGCATGTCAATGAGAGGGTCCCCCCCTCCCGACTCCCCTGCTGCCAAACACAGCACCCAGGCAGCCCGCCGGATCCAACTAATCAGAGAACTTAGCCGCTGACCTCTCCGCGGGCTCTATACCTTTTAATGAGATCCATGTCTTTGATTTGTCTAGCCGCCTGGAGGGAAAGACAGATCATGCATAAGCTCAGACAAACACACACACACACATACAAACACATCAGCTTTGCTAACAGTTGGGCAGTTTCACATTGACACACAAAGACACAAGCGACGTTGAAATAATGAACGGTCTGTAATCCACTATGGCCAAGGGCTCTTGCGCGTGTGCGCCCATGCACAGAGGAAGCGGATACACAACGATGAACTAGAACAACCGCTGCCTGAGAACTAACGAAAGCCTGCCCAGCTAATCAGCACACACAGGAGCACACGGACCCACACAGACATAAGCCGAGCCCAGCTCAAGGACACGGCACCCACCTTGTTAAGGGAAGGCCAAGGGAGGTGCAGGTGAGATTGGATCCAGACATGCTTGCTCACAGATAGAATTGAATTATTGATCAGCCAACAGATTGTGTTATGAGGAATTCATGGATCCATGCTTGGGCTGCCCGGCTCCCCGAGGCTGAAAGACAGACTGTGTGTGGACTCACTATACATGTATACATTTGTGCATGTGTGCGGATGTGTGTGTGCTGGGCGAGCCTAGGGGGAGGAAGGCAGCCCTGGTCAAAGACTGAATTATTTTCCGTGGGCAGTGTGAGCTCGCACTTAGACAAGACAGAGCAAACAGTGAATCGATCAAGCTGGCTGGGGTGATGCATACAGAAGGAAGGCCTCAATCCTTGCTGTGCCGAGAGGGCTTTAACTGCTCACACACTGAGTGGCTTTTTCATTGGCACTCAGGCAACAGCACAATCCTCAGCTCTTAATACTACCAATGGAAAGAGAGGAAATGGGATTTTTATTTGTCTGAGCACCAAGGGTGGTCTGCTTCTCCGAATAATACACTAAAATACAGGGTCTAGCTTAGGCTGTGCTCTGTTATCAGCATCAGAATTAACCAACATGAGGTGCAAAAGGACTGTGTTCTATCACAAGGCTGTGGAGCAGGCATAAAATGAGGAACTGGACAGGGGTAGGATGTTTGGGAGTTTTTTTTAGTGGTGCATCTTTTTACAAAGCTTAAGCATCCTGAGAGTAAGAAATAGACTTTTAATTATACCACATTTAATAATCTCACTGGTTTTCAGCGATTAGGACTCGTTTGTTTATATCTCATGTGGAGAACAGATGCATAGTTTGAACATGCTCAGGAGACACAATGTTTTGTTTTCTGTACATCTGAAGGTGGAGAGATCCATAGTAACCCTGTGGGGATGAGTACGTGACTTTGTTTTTTTCCATTACCAACTCCGTACTACTAATTAAACAAAGGACACAGAGGAATGCTCGATGACATCCTGACAGCTCACAGAAACAGGGAGTGGGAATGAAACAGAACAGAACCTGGATAAAAATATAATAAGAAAAAAAAAACTGTGGCTAAGAGAGATGGAGAGACATGTCAACGGTTGTGTGCTGCTGATTTAAACAAGGACGACTACAGAGCGATCCTTACTGAGATCTAGAGCGGTAGCTAAATGACTACTTGGGCCTGATCGTGGTAGCAGTCGGCACCAGTCTACAAGTAAACAAGCGACCGCGACTCTTACACCCCACCTCACGTCCATCTGTTACAGGAATTTTGCACTCTTCTCCTCCATATCCAAATGAAAGAGGACAGGAGTAAAAGGGGGGGGGGGATCTTTCCTGGTGAGACTTGTGTGATTTGGGGATCCAATCTGGCTGAATGTTTTTTGTAAACAGTGTGACTGCAGCTTGTTTTTGGAGAACGCACTAGAGAGCAGCATTAGGTTGTTTCAGTGTGTAACAAGGAAAGAGACAAGGGTCTTGGTAGTAAGGTTCTGTAACCCCAGCAGCAGATCTACTCTGGCTAATGACTGTAATTAAAGAGCCCAGCTTCATTGAGGGACTTGACGTGGGATAAGCTCAAGAGGGATGTGGAATAGACGTAGTTACAGCAGATGGAAGTAACCGCAGGACTGAGTTTAAAAACGCTCATGCTGAACGTATCGGAGGCTGAATGGTAGGTTAGTGTGTTATGAGGGCTTGTAAATATTTAGGCATTCTTACAAGGATATGTGGCTACTGCTCTGATGTCATTTCTCCGAGCCCTATCATTTCCTTCAGAGGGCGAAAATGCAGCGTAAACAATGATCTGTCAAGACTGGGAGACGTTGTGTCACAGCACAAAAATAAACCATGCAAAACAAATTTATTTGCGTGACCATCATATGTCTGACTAACTGTATATTGCACAACAAGAAATTAGGAAACGGATACCACTTCACGGGATATGCCGACACCAGCATAAAATAGCTAACAACGTCCTCTTTTTTTTTTTTTTGCTGAATAAGTTCGGGGAGGGGGGGGAGGGGGGAGGGCAAAAACTGGGAAGTTTTGAGGCTGCCCAGATGAGTCAGTGAGGAATAATGCATGTCATCATGGCTGTGTGAATAGGAGAGCGAGGCTGGGGGGCAAGCGAAGACACCCAAGACATAGAGCTATGATGACACCTCCACAGATCTGCATTTCAGAAGACAGCTCCGAGCCCCAGGCAGGTTTGAAGCACCAGGATTAATAACCACGTACACTACAGACACACCGACGAAGAGAAGACAAAGAATAGAGTTGAAAAAAATACGATCTGACGGGAGGGGGAAAAAAAGTTATAGAGAGCAAGAGAACAGATAGAGACTGCTAATAAAGAGAACTAAGAGAGATGAGGTGTTAACAGGAAATTGTAAACGTGATCGCAGTGGGTACTTCTAAACTGATCCAACGTATGGGTCACGGTTGGCTGATGTGGAACAACTGTGGTTCCTGTATACATTCACCAAACAGACGGGAGGTGATGATATACAGAGCCAGTGGCGGGAGCGCATACTGCCGCAGGTCTGACTTTAGTCCACCAGCATGCCTCAATGTGACAAGGTCAAAACCAAGGTAAAGACCTGACTCATGGTGATGCGCTCTAAAAATCCAAACTATTTAAAAAAAAGTTGTTTTTTTTCATTTGTTTTGCTGCTTGTATTCTACTCATCTTTTTCCCCCACAGAATTGTTTTGCTGCTGCACTGGGTAGCTAATTTCCCCAGGCAGATCAATAAAATAAAATAAAATAAAAAGGATTACCTTAGAAAATCACACCACAGACTATCACACACAGATTTGAATACCCAATGGTCACTACAAAAAAAATGTCAGTCTCTAAGGTTACAGCAGTATCTTTGGCAGCATTATTACCGCTGTTGCTGAGACCGCTACCACAGTAAAACGGTCTGTCAGTTTACAGATGAGAAGCAACAGAGCCAGTGGCATTTAACTAGATTCACAGCAACTTTCACAATTGCTGTATGAACAGATTTTAATAGGTCCCTCTTGGATCATAGGCAGCTGAAAGGCCAAGATACCCACCTCATTTAACAGAGACAAGGACATGATACTGACCAAAAAAGAATTTAATTTTCATAATACCATTTCAAAATGAAATGTAATAAAGGCAGATAACCTTGCTCCTACAGTATCCTCCATCACATCAGCCCTTTGTGAAAAAGGTTATGAATTTAGACCTAGATAGTGCAGAAGATGTATAGACATATATGCAATGGCCTGTATTTATGTAACGTTCTGGTGAGTATGCTACATTTTATAGGAAGATGCACAATGATATGTGGTCGCGCCATCATATTTTTTATTTTGTTCGTTTAGCACTATATCGTAATTTCAAATGACATAACCGCCAGCGGCAAGTAAGCGTTAAAGAAGGCCTGCAAGCTTCACACTAACAAGCACAGGTATTTGGAACATCTCCTCTTTCCATATTTTGACTGAAACAGACAACCGAGGGACAGACACCCAACCTCCAGCAGTGCTGCCACCCCCATGTCCACTTCCATCTGCCAGCAGGTTTTCAGCAGACGCCAGAGATAATAAGGGCAGCATATGGTTTCTCATACTATTTTAGTGCTCATACCTATAGACATTCCTGTTTTAACCCTTCAGCGATAATCAAAATTTTAATTAAGTTCATTATTATTTTTTAAGAAGTTGCAACATGCCATGTTTTTTTTTGGGGGGGGGGGGGGAATTTATTCCACTATTGCATACTTATGTTTCTAAAATGTACAAACAAGAGTTGCTTGTGATCTGAAAAAACAGACAATAAAATGTGTATTTATTTATAATATTTTATTTTTAATTCAAATACTTTTCATATTATTTAATCTATTAGTTCGGTATTAATGTCACTAGCTGGTGTTGCCAACACATTATGCAGTAGCGCATAATTGTAATAATGTTTTTTCTTAATGCGACAATATGACACATTCAACACACATACAGTTCCTAAATTCAATAATCACAGTTATTAATTAAAGTTATGAATTAAAATCAATTACGTTATCTGCATAATTGTTAGACTTCACTTTTTATGCAGGCTTATGTAACAATCCTCTTAGTTTGTGCGAGAGAGTGGTGTGCAGTGGATGCACCTTACTTTAAATGTGTTGTCAGAAAGGAAAACTAAGCGACAGCACTGAGCAAGCTATGGCTAGGACATAAACAACTAGTCACTTTTTTTCTTCTCAACACAGCACAACTCCTGGACCACTCCCTGGTCACCTCCAGTTTGGATTCCTGTAAGACCATTCTCTCTGTTCCCTCCCAAAAAAGCTCCTTAATCGGCTCCAAATGGTACAGAGTCGTCACCCACACCAAGTCTGCTCACCACGTCACACGTATTCTCATCCAGCTTCATTGCATCCCCATTACTCAAGTGTATCTGGAGCAAGACTCTGCTTCACTTTTAAAGCTCTCAATGACTTGGGACCCTCATATCTTTCAAGCGTCCTTCACCCTTATACCCCTTCCTGTGCCCTACACTCAGCTTCAGCTGCTCTCCTGACTCCTACTTGCTTGGAAATTATCACCACAGGTGCCGGAGCCCTTGTGCTGTACCTCGTCTTTGAAAATTATTACCACTTCACCCTCATCAGCTTGATTCGTTGACACAGGTTCAAATCACAGCTCAGAACCCATCTGTTTTCATCAGCATATCAGCTACAACTGTCTTGTTCTACAATCATGTTATTCCTGTCTTTTAAATCTCTCGTTATTGTTCTTGGTGTTGATTTTGTGTTGTAAGATGACCTTGAGCACTTCCTAAGGTGGGCATATTTGAGATTTGACTATATATAAAGTGGTTCATTACAAAATGTCAAACAATATTAATTAAGTAAAAGCAATATAATAAAGTGATACAGTACTCTTTTTAAGCTATAAAGTGTACTACATTACTTTATCTGAGTAACAACTTTTACACTGTTGGTAACAAAAATAATGTTTTTAAACATGTGCCCAATTTCAAATTCTTTTAAAAGCCCAATTCATTAAGAAGAAGTTTGTGTATTTTTTTTTATAAAGGCTCTCCAGGTGGGTTCCTTAGATTCAGACAGATCATTCATCTCTTTAACAAAGTTACACTGGCACACACCATTCCTCTATGTCTTCCTCAGTTTGCCACATTACGGTCCCCCACGTCCCTCTCAGGTTGGTGTGACCTTCATCTGCAGCTGCTGCCAGTGCAGTGACCCCTTACGCATCTGTCACCCACCGTTTCTGGCTGAGACTCACATTCAGTTCTTCCTAATTAATCGCCCAGTGTACCTGATCAAAAAAAATAAAACAAAAACCAAAGAAAAAAAAAAAAAAAAAAAAAAAAAAAAAGAGGGCCTGCACTCAACCATATTAACATAAACCAGCAGGACGTCATTTTAGCTGTAAAGCAGAGGTGATAATTAAAAATGATCTTGGCAGGAGGAAATTGGTCAGTTTGAGGATTAACTGTGAAATGACTCACTTGGATAAAAATGAATTGTAGTCTCTGGTGCCTCGGCTAGGATTAAATGGCACTCCACATAGAGTAACTCTCAGCCAAGAACAAAAAGTGCAGTGAAAATGCATTACAGGTGGTATAAGTAGCTCTACATAGTTTTTTTTATTCAGAGGTTTCTGCAAGCCTCTTTTAAACCTAGATCTCCTCGACAAAGATCTATCAATGGGCCGATAAATCCTGCACAGCCAGCTCAATTTGTGCGGAATTAAGCATCGTCTCAACTTCGATGTGTTAAAAGTCTGAGAGATATGACTTGTCTTTTCATCGTAATGGCTAGGGAGGTGGACCTTTCACGTTCCAGCTGACTGAAGCAGGCACGACCTAAAGTGTTTACTTTTTTCATAGCAATATGCACCAAAGCAAAAAATAAAAATGAAATTGCTGCTCACTTTTCTCCTGCCAATACAAAACCTGTGAAGTGAACACATTTGCTAAGATAAATCAAGGTGACCCATGAATCTCATCACTTGTGATAAATTTTCAGATACCCTCCTCTGGGCTGTCAGGCAAAATGACTCAGTGGTTGTTAACCTTTGCCAGCGGCCTAAATAGGTGGGTTGGTTGACTTGCTTCCAGTAAGCAGGCACATCAGTAGCCTCTGTGATACTATGTGTCAGTTTCAACCAGTCAGCTCAGGTGCCACAGGGGAAGCTGGTGAGAGGAGGGAGAAACCGAGGCAAACATCTGTGTTCTCTATCCATCACCGAGTTCAGCCTTCATCCATGCGATGACGCTGACAGCCAATACCACACTCGTTCCCAAAAAATGCCCTTTGAACAGCAGTGCAGATCATGATTTCCTCTGGGCTAACTTTTTCAAGTGTTCGCTTAGCTCTGAATACATCATATCACATCAGTCTTCTCCTCCTCTGCTCTCTCGCCCTCAAAAGGAGATGGGCTATCTCAGTTCTTCTGCAGAACATCCTGAACAAAACCACTTAACTCAGTAATAAAAAGGAAGCTCCCTCCCTATGCAAATAATTTAGCTCCTTCAGGAATGTGAGTGTGTTTACAATATTCATCACATTCCTCTTATGCTCTGAGCACAGAGAGGAGAAAGAAGAGTCACAATGTTTAAAAGGTGAGGACAGAGAAAGAGCAGAATGGGCAGGAGTGGGGGGAAAACCAGTGAAAGTGTGCAGCAGCATTGAGGAAAACATTTTCTCAAGAACTGACTGCATGGTATGTTCGGTTGTTGGCATGGGCTAAAAGACAGCATGTGCTAACAAAGTGTCATGATTGTTATAGTGGTAAAAGTACACCCCACATGACCACTTTATTTGTGAACTGCTCTGCAAGCAGACCAGCTTAAACCACTGCGGGGAACTTTCCGTTGAGGGAGATGGGTGCTTTGTCTCGCCTTGGTATCTTCCTCCACACAGCCCATCTCATAGCCTGCTGCTGAGGGAGTAGGGATGAAAATTACCACTGTCACACCTGGCAAGTTTGTTATGCTATTTTTAATTCTAAGTGGATGTGGCTGAGTCGCGAGGGTTTCATTTGAGTCGGAACGTTACATTACTTTGGTATCATGCTGATACAAAGCTGTGGAAAACATGATGGCATTAAAGATGCCACAGGTACTGGAGTACCAATGGATAAAAACAACATGTGAAATGACAGTGCATGCGCACCAACAGGTGTGATGAGATGTGAAGTGATATTTAGGGAGTGATTTGGACAATCAGTGACATAGACAACCAAAAGCTAGAATGTAATGTTTCTGATCATCAAAAACATTAACAATAGTTAAATTAGTTAAATAATTGTTAAATCATTAACTTTGATTTACCACACTTTTTTTAAGTTTAGTTTTAGTTTAGCTACACCCAGGCCGGATTACAGTAAGACCTGTTGAATCAGGTCACCTGACGAAGTGAAGTAGGCTAAAAGATATCAAACAGCATGCCACGATCTAACAAAACAGCTGAGGAACAAAGTCTGTGACATCTATCAGTCTGGTAAGGGTTACAAAGTCAGTTCTACGACTTTGGGACTCCAGTACACCACAGTGATAGCCATTATCCACAAACGGCAAAAACTTGGAACACTGGTAAAACTTCACAGGAGTGATTACTCCAAGAGTGCATCAACAAGTCATCCAGGAGGTTGCAAAAGAACCCTGAACACCATCTAAAGAACTCCAGTTCTCACTTGTCTCAGTTAAGGTCAGACTTCAGGATTCAACAATAAGAAATAGACTGGGCAAAACAGGGAGACTTCCAAGGAGTAAATCCCTGCTGACCAAAAAGACCACAAAAACTTAAAGACATTTGCCTAAAAACATCTTAATAAGGAAGACTTTGGGGAAAATATTCTGTGGACTGATGAGACAAAAATGTAACTTTTGGAAGGTTTGTGTTCCTCTTGATCTGGTACAAAACTAACACATCACTTCATAAAAAGAACATCATACCAACAGTCAGGTGGCAGTGTGACGGCCTGGGGCTGCTTTCCTGCATCAGGAACAGGATCACTAGCCGGAATTGATGGAATCATGAATTCTGTCCTCCAGAAAATCCTGATAGAGAATGTCATCAGTTTGTTCCCTCAAGGTTGGGTTATGCAAGTCTACCTCTGAATGGCTCAAAAAAAAAAAAAAAAAAGAAAAAAAAGGAGAGAGCGAGAGCGAGAGAGAGAGATGCTTTTGGAGTGGCCTAGTGAAAGTACGGACCTAAATCAGAGTGAGATGCTTTGGCATGACCTTAAACAGGCCACTAATACTCAAAAAACCCTCCAGTGTGGATGAATTAAAACAAGCCTTCAAAGAAAAGTGGACCAAAAGTCTTCCACGGTGATGTGAAGGACTTATTGGCAGTTATTGCCAACGCTTGACTGCAGTTCTTGCTGCCAAGGGTGGCACAACCACTTATTAGGTTTAGGGGGGATTTTTTTCCACAAAGTTCCAGGTAGGGTTAGATAACCTATTTCCCTTAATAAATGAAATCATCATTTATAAACTGCATTTTGTATTTACTGTGAAATATGCAAAAAGCTAAGAAATCAGCAAGAGGTCAAATACTTTTTCACAGTACTGTAATTGAGCTCCAAAGTGGTGTATGACTGTGCATGACATAGGCAAAAAAGCCCTCCATGAATGGGTGAATGGAGTGGTTAGTAAGACTGGAAAACCATTTTGATATCCATCTGCTTTAGAAAACAGTATTTGCAAAGGCTGGTGTCACATGGTTTAGGCTGAAGTGGTCCTAGCTCACTGTTGTGTTTGTGTGTATAAGCACAGGAGGTTTATTGGTACTGGGACCAAATGCCATATATCTAGTAGCATGACCTCCATAGTACAAACAACACCAAATCAGGTCAAGATGGTGGTGTAACGGCAGGAATGCTGCTGAGAAGATAGTTTAGGACAAGGCTGTGGAATCCCAGGGCAGGGGTGGCAACTGTAAAACCCTGTGGTGATAAGATCAGAAATCCACCTCAGCATGACGTCCCTTCATCACAGGATAATCCTCGGACATAAAAAGACAAGCCTATCGCCAATCTGAAGGAAATCTCTAATGCCAAACTGACATACCCTTCAAACATTTACCCACACTCCCCCGAAACCTATTTGTACTTCTGTTAAGGGAGAGGAGCAAAGTACTCATGCATGCCACACCTATTTTATGACCAGTAAGTTTACAAAGTCCAGTCGGAAACAGAAAATGTTGTGCAAACAATATCCGACAGTATGCCTTTCAAAAGTGAAAGTAAGCCTAACAAATACAGCATTTAAATTATGAATCAGATGACATACTATATTTATTATGGTCAGAAAAAACAAGATTAACTAGCGGTAGTACACTGACATGAACCTTTTGCAATGAATATACACATGTCAAGTATCGGTTTAGGGCTGAATTTGTGGCAGATAGAGGAGAAATGGGATTGCCTGTTGCTTACAAAGATTATGGTTTCATTTTTTAAAATGAAAACGGCAGAAGTCAGTAATCCAGCACAAAGGAAACATAAAAACCCCCAACAGTGGATTAGTTTAAATTCATTTGACCTCAAAAATATTGCCAAACCGGTGTATATGTAGGAGACGACATGGTTTTGAGATATGAGCAAAAACTGTGCAGCACTACGAAGTTACAGGATGAACTTTAGCACAACCAAAAACACGTAGGAGCTTTACAGCCGAGTGCTCACTGCCCAGTGATTCACTAGCTCTAGTTCTCAACTGGTCAGAGGCTATTTACCAGATCCAAAAATACACACAGTGGATCACATTGCAAAGTTTCATTTTGAAACCTAACAGCATATTTCCCATAAAAGTCAGGCAGGGGTGAGAGCGGGCTCATGGAAATGCTTGCTTTGCTTGTTGTTTTCCCCGCTTTCCTATTACAGTGTATGAGCTTGCATTCGGCTTTCGGGATTGTTTTGCAGAATCCTGAAACACTAGCATGACCTGAATGAGAAATGTCTTCCTATTCAGTTGTCCTGAAAAGAGCATCTATGATGAAGAAGCGCGGTACGCTTGTCTTCTTCACCCTTGCGGGGAGCAGGAGAAAACATTTATCACCGCTCTCCTCTGCGCAGATAAGGTGTCTCTATTTATTCCGAGCAGAGGAGATAAACACTGAATGAAGCATTGTGGGACAGAGTGAGAGAAAGAAAGAAGAAAGAGAGAGAGATGGTGGCAAAAAAGGGGGGGAAAGGACAAGGAAGCAGCTTGGTTCTCAATTGCCTGTGTGTGTCCATGTGAGCAGATGGCATTTATCCCTGTGCAGCCAGGGTATTGGGAGGCTGACCCCTGCTCTACAGTAACATCCCTCCAAGCCACCACTACTTACTACCACCTACAGCCACCTTTCTTGCTTTCATGTTTCCCCTCACACTACTAATCCATTCCCACTATGAGACTGCTTGTATAATGTTATCTAATGAGAATAATCCCCAGGGCGATGGAGCATCCTACATACAGTAGACCTCTCCACAAAGAGGGGGCAGAGGATGGCAAGGGCTGTTAATAAAAGCACTATTTAGAAAGGCAACAAGGCAGTACAGTGGTCTGTTGAGGTCTGCGCCAGGGACGGAGAGATACAGACTGACAGAACTACACAGGAGATTCAACAGGGACATGAATAGTGCTTCTGTCCTTCTTGTTCTCCACAAGAGAGACAAGGCAGAAAGCAAAAAAAAGAAAGAAATACAAACAGAAGGCGTAGCTCACTACCACTTCTGTCCTCTCTCATGCTGATATACAGCCTAGTGTCCAGAGGTGAGGAACACAGTTCGCATGCCCATTTCTCTCTGAAGCTGCCTGTGTATTGGGGACAGACGGCTTCCCCGGGCGTCTCGTAGCGCTGCTGAGGTGAAATACATGGTTGCGAGACAAGAATGTCTCCCAGAGGTTTGTCTTCTAGAACAATCAGCTGTTGAGTTTGAGAAAAGTAGAGCAAGTTGGCACCCAGACAGCCATAACAACAACTATGCAACTACGGGCTGTAATGAGATTTTGAAAAGCCCTGTAAAAAGACGGCGTTAAGGACACTGTTTTAGAATGTTAAGAAAACTAAACAGCACTTTTAAACTCTCGTTGTAGCACATTTTTAAGCCACAAACGTCACAATAAGTAAAACAATAACAACCAAAGAACAGCGGCGTTACATCAGCGTAACAGCGTTCCTGGCACAAGGTTTACGCTCCCCTGCTAGGTCAATCGGGCGCATAATAAGATATCCAAACTTGGTTCCATACGCACCGGGGTCTGAAATTGACTCTGCGTTTATGAACTATGAAGCAAACAGTCCCAACCCCGCTTTAACGGGGATACACCAGCATCCCCCCCCCCCCGGAACTCACCTTGAAAGGGGGAAAAAAGAGAGAGCGAAGACAGTGGCACAAACGCGAACACTCCAAATCCTGAAGAATCTACCCCCTCCCTCCTGGTTGAACGATACAAAAAAGGGGAAAGACGTCCGTAAGCAAGTTTACATTTTACTCTCCTCTCCTGTGAGGGGGGGCTTCAGAAAGGCACTATTCCGTAGTAGAAAAAAGAAAAACAAAACCCGGACTGCTTGGTTAAACGAATTGTCAATTCCCGCTGAGAGACGACGCGAACAACTCCTTCAACAAAAGAGTGTCTTTGCTTAGAATTTCGGGACTTTCTCCACGCCCAGGTGCCGAGTCACATGGTAGGTTAGTTTCCAGGTGTGCGTGTCTCGTAGCTGCAGATCAGTTGGCAAGCGACACACCTGTGGGATGCGCTCGTGCGCTCGCTCTGACAGTCATCTCGTCTGGAAACGCGGAGGTTGTACATAGGGATGGGGAAGTAAAAAAAATACAGAAAAAAGGGAATGGGATGAAACGGGGAGAGAGAGGGAGAGAGAGAGAAGCGCGCACTGAACGGAGAACAGACGTCGGTGGGATCGCGAAAGGAAGTAGTCTGACCCCCCCCTCTCTCTCTCCTTCGCCGCCTCCTCCTTCTCCTCCTACTCCTGCTCCACTCTGCCGGCGAAGCTACTGTACGAGGAGACAACAACCGGGAAGTAGCGGGGAGGGAAAACGGAGCAACTTGTATCGTCTGTTCTCTGACGCACCGAAATATTTCCGCGCGATGGTAGCGGTGTAGTGGTAAGCCCCCCCTGCCGCCGTGCTGTGGTTCCCAAATTGTGGTCCGGACTCCTCAGTCTGTGGGGGCGGTTCCAGGTCAATCCAGGCAGTGCTCGCAAAGAATTGTTAGGAATGTGTGGAAAACAGCCGATTAGGTTTCGGTTTCAACTGATCCCATTCTCACCCGGGTATATGGTACACTACATAGGCACACGCACAGTTCTGTCTAGTTAGAGCTCGCCACGTTAAATCGCCTTTATTGGGACAGAATCTGTCAGCAGTTTTCCCGCCACATCACAAGTTAGGAAATTAGTTCCCCAAAAGCAACAGACAACTAACCACGTGGAAGCCACAGATGACTTAGATTTTATTTTTGTTTAAGCAGTTATATGCTGCTGATCTTTGCCACCAAAACAACATAATAAAGGCTTTCCCGTCAGCATGCATGATAGGAAATGGTGGTTACAAGAAAACAACGCAATGTCTTGGTTATTTATTTATTAACTGTGGTGTCTCAGTAAACCATGACGGTGTGGCACTGAGCCGTCATAGACCCATAAAAGGACCCAGCAGCCGAGACGGCTTAATGGAATATAGTTATCACTCAAACTGTTTCATTAGCTTTCTTCCACTCGTGTCACAATACTATGTGGGCGTGGGGTGCATTTATGAAATACTGAGGTCAGGAATCCAAAATTCTTCCTGGAGCAACCCAACTCCTGAACCATAACATTTGTATTTTATTTATTCTTGGGTCTCAAAATAGATTCTCTAGACTCTATTAACTCAATTACAGCAGCTTTTGTAGAAGCATAGCCTAATATGTGTTTAACTGCAGGGCATGCACTCCTCAGGTTTGCACTCCACCTTCCCTCAAGCAGTTTGCAGGGTCTTACAGCACCTTTAAATCAGTGCGCATTTAAAAGTACATCATTCCCATTCGTCCAGGATAATCAACAGGCATCGCTGTGGGAAGCTTCCACCGCATATTGCATTGGAAAGGGTGTTCACTAGTTCTCGGGAAGAACTGTTGACAAGGAGGCCTGTCATGTCTCCAGAGAAAGACACATTGCGGTTGAGCTGGCATTTGTTGATCCTGTGAGATTCCCCCAGCAAGTTTTCCCTGACATTGTGTGTCAGGATTGGCAGCAGAAGCCTTCCTTTAAAGCGAGCTGACAGTCACTGTAAATTAGCTGTCAGAATGCCGTAAACAATAGGTGCTTTACTGGTATATTTAAAGTGGATGAATTATGAATTATGTTAATTGCTCCTTTAACCCCGATAAACAACAAAACAGAGACATAAATAATCCACCAGCACTCCATACAAATGAATGCAGATTAATGTAGGGAGGCAATCCGGGGACTCTGTTTGGTTTAAAAATATTTTCAAAAGCAACCACTCGACGTTTATTTATAATTCACCAAGCCCCCGTTTTGACTGTGAATTTACAAGAGCTGTATTAGTAGTCATTATACCACAAATTAGCGGTGTGATCGCTGTACCTCGGCTGTGAATCGTTAATCACGAGAAGCATCGTCTTTGCAGCTCTTAAATCCAGATAGTGAAACAATCTCTCATTGGCCCATGACTCTGTAGCAACCTTTAAATCAGCAATATGTTTTCATCACTTAAAACAAAATACAAGTCAGAGTTTCTACAGATTCTTGACACATGCAAGCAGCAAGGAACTGAAAGTAGCATTGATTTCAGATATGGGCCATATGTGTTTTTAAGTGCTCTTTGAGCTTGATTGGCTCTTTTTCACTCAAGAGGTTATACCCAGTATGTTTTTTGTTTTTTTGTTTTTTGCCTTGGAGCCTAATATCACATAACATTGCAATTTGGCGCACTGAGTTTTGTGACACTGTGTCATGCCTTGTTGTGTGGCTGCGTGTCAGCTCCGAGAGTGATTTATGGGCATGCAAATGAGACTGTCTGTTGAACGAGGAGATGTGCTGCCTTCGCCCCAGAGCAAAAGAGTGGAGACAGCGTGGGGGTGTGAGTCAGTCCCTAAGTGCTGACACAGGCACAGAGCTGGCGAAGATGGGGGAGATGGCCTTCACAGGTCCTCACACTGACTGATGAGATCAAGAAGAAAGTAGGCCAAGCCAGACAAGTGTCAAGGAAACAGACACCCAGAGATGGAGTGAGAGAGACAAACACCTTCCAATCACACGTCGGACTGGGAGAGTGGAAAGTGGCGGGGGTAGAGCTGGCTTGTTTGGGGTCTGAGTTCAATATGTCCAAATCTGTTTGTCTAAAGAGTAATGAGGCTGCTGAGAGTCGTGGAACATGCTGGCCCAGGGGATGTCTGTAGAGTCCAAGTCAAGGCTTTCTAAATTCACTGAAGTGGAATAGAAGTTCACTTTGTTCTGCTAAGATAGCCTGACTGTGATGACATTTTGATCAATGCTCCCATACCTTCCTGCAGCTCGCCTTTATGTTGCTTGAATAGTGATGATATGTTATCACGCTGGTGTCAAACACCGCCATTTGTCACGCGGTGTCCCTCAGCTGGTCTTGGCAGTAAAACGTTTGACTATCAACATATTATACAATGTAATTTATGGTACAGCGTTTCGCCTGTCCATAGTGATATAGTGGTCATATTACATTCAAGGTTCAGAGTTCAAAGTCTGTTTGTCATGTGGACAGACTGCCCTCTGTTGGCTGCGGCTTGTATTGTTTTTAATCAGTAATTTATAACCTGAAAATAGGAGGAACATAACCTAAGTCTACCTATTGGGCAATGCTTTATATTGCACCATACAGTAGTTGCATGCTTATTTAAGATGGTTTCTTTGCAGATATGGTCCAGGTGGCCTAATTCTGAAAACTGATGGGGTGGGGGGTTTGGTTAGTGGTTGTGAATTTGTTTGATTGTTTTAGCCATGGCAGTACTGTGAGTTACACATCTTGCACTTGTCTTTGTGTACAAATCATACATGAAGACAAAAAAGAATCAGGTAAAACTCACAAATAGTTAATTATTACTAGTGTTGTCTTTGTTGTAGCTTTGTTCGTTTGATATTTTTCCTACAATGGCATTGCATTTAGTTCATATATGCATATGCATGTCTCTTACACACAGTAGTAACATAGGTGTGATATAATGAATATAATGAATCCACATTGCACAGAAGGCACTGTGTCTTGTTTTTGGATTGTTTATTGTGTTTAAGGTAAACTGACTGCAGTGTGACTTATCGCGCCGTTTCCTCCCATACAGATGGCATATGGAGTTCATATGGCTTTATTCCTCACTAGAAACCATGAGAGTCCCACAGATGAAACTGTGTAAGTCTTTCACAGTTGGTAAATAACACAAAGCAGTTGATCTTGGCTTTCACACAAAAATCCATGCAACCAATCATTTGTAATAGCGTCCTGGCCCTCTTTTGTTTTAATGGCGCGTGAGCATCAGTGTGCGTGCATCGCAATCATCTCTTCAGTAAAGAATAAGGATGTTAAAACATCCTGTACGTTCACATAATTGTGCCCCGGTGCTCTCGCTGTGTAGGTGTATTGTCACTATCTATCAGTCTTGCTATTCCCTTTATCACCAAGTGAAGGTTGCCAGATATACTGTTGTGGCAAACGTAAAGACGGAGAGACAACAGATGGAGCAGTTCACAGACACAGGATCTTGTCATGGTGGTGATTGATAAAGGTGTGAAGAGAGACTCGACTGGGAGACAGGGGAAGGGTTATTTAAAGCATAGGCTGCACTTTGATATGAATGGCTCCCTGACTTAGCGAAGTGCATCTCCAGCTGTCAGCGTGACTTACAAGTAATTAAAAAAGGGGCGAGCGTGCGAGTAAACCGAGCTGTGGCTACTGTTTGCAGGGCTCACATCCTTTGCAAAAAGCATGTGCGACAGGGAGACATCAGGTTTGGCATAAAACGGATAGACAGGCTTATGGTGCTGTTCTGACTCAGTCTGGGAATAACCACAAGCTGGGAATAGCAGGGTGGCAGCAGTGTGTGGGTTGGTGTGAACAGTCTGCAAGCATGTGTGTGTGTTTTTTTATTTTGCATGTGTGTGTGTCAGAGAGACAGAAAAACACAATATTTAAAGGAGGTTGATGTGGTTGAATATATAGATATGTACAGTTAATGTGTGTCATGTAAACTTACTGATCTACGGAAGTGAAACTGCAATGCTGAAGGTGTCTTTGCAGAACCTAAAAGGCATAGTAAGAAACATTTGTCTTGTGTTATCAGATGCCCCTTCAGACCAGCCGAACTGTCATTTTACCCAAGAAAAATGTCATTGTTTTCCTTCTCCTTCTGCTCATATCGCAATCTAATCACAGCTCGCTCAGCTCATCCTGTATGGTCCAGGTGGCCTCACTCTGAGAGCTAATAGAGGGGGTTTAGCATTAATAAATGTCCTTAACCAGGCTGATGTGACACAGACCAGATTACACAATGGCCTCCTTACGTCCAGCCGTACTCTTGTAAGTAAACAAATGCATAAATCCACCGGCTGCACTTATATGTGTGTCCTGCCTGTTTCCTGTTGAGACTCTGATCAGAGAATCCAAGAGCTGCCTTGTCCTTGACAGCGTCTGTAAATGTGGGAATAAAACGAGTAAGCTGCACTTTGTGAAAAAAGCTGGATAAGCCCGCTTGGTGCATACACAGAGTGGATTTGACTGGAAATCTTTCATTTTCTCAAACCAAAACAGCGTTTCTTAAAATACTACAAGCTGCTCTACATGGTGCAAGACAGATTAGATCATGACTTGAATGTGACAGCGATTTTTTTTCTCCTCTTTTATGAGCCTTGTGATTGGTGGTTCAGGAGGAAAATAGCTCTCAGCTTGTTGAAGACTATGGGCTTTCCACTGAGCCCCTTTTGGATGCCATGTTTTTTATGTGGGCTGCCCAGCAGCCTGTGCTGAACGGTGGAAACAGCTAAGCCATCTGTTACACTCTATTTTCATCAGTCTGCCTACCAGCGGGGGAGAGCCACGGCCCAAAGGGACTTTCAGCTACTCTCACAGACTCCTATTTGTTCAACAGGTCAAGTTTAAGCCTTGCAGCGAGGGACCACCAAGCCAGATCTCATTTTATTACACAGTCCAGGTGATTATAAAACCCACACGTTGCTTGACTGGGCAGAGCTGGTGATAAAAGGGACTATACTAATACCAGAAAAAAGCAATCAGGTGCCTCAGAGAATTAGAAGAGATTATTACTGTCACAGTTGTTAAGTGACCATAGCCCGGTGTGTCCTCAAATTCATTTAAAGCCAGGTTAAAAGGATCATCTTGTGAATTGAACTTTGTTCGTCTAATGTATTTCTTGGGATGAGAAAAGACAAATTTGAGCTTTCCAGGTGAGGATGAAACAGAGGCTGGCAGGATTCATTTGAGATTACTTGGCACAAACATGGTGTAATCCCCTTATCTGCGTACTTACCTGTCCCTGACAGTGATCCAAGCCTACCTCTATGAGCCTCATTGGCCTGACATTCTGGCAGTAGAAAAATCCCAGTCTAATGTGTCAGCCCAGGCAGCTTTAACACCTGGCACGCCAGTGCTTATCTGCTGAGCACCCAAAAGCACCTGCATTATCCTACTGAAGCTTCACAACAAGTGAAAAAGGCCTCTAATATCCACACAGTGAAATTACTGCGTCAGACACACAGCGTGCAAAGTGCGCGCCATTATGAGGGGCTTATAACCTGATGGAAAAATACACATACAGCATGAGATACACCTCATGATTTTCAGCACCCTGTCTTCCGGTGGTCGACACTGAGAGGGTTTCAAAACTGATGAAACAAAGAATAGTGTTGCTTCTTCAACTCATACTCAAGGGAGCTTCATTAAAACTCTGCACTTAAGCTTTTGAGCTATACTGATGATCAAATATGCCCAAGAATTAAGTCTTTATCCCCAAACCTGTGCTTTGTAGAGTGAATTTTGTGCATTAGTTTTGTCACGTAAATGGACTTAAAGTATTAAAACTGAAAAGTACTCAATACAGTGCATCCCTTGTGAGTGTTAGTATCACATATTATATAATTTGATCATTGTTACTCATGCATTAATTTAAAAGAAGGATTTAAACCAGCGGCAGGTTGAGTTGGTACTTATTTTGAACTCTAACACTGCTAACAACAGTGCAGTTTACGTATTTAGAACTTTCTCGGGGATATAAATATTCAAAGCCCCATGCTTCCAGAGATGACAGTCTAAAATAGTCTCTGGATCAGTGGAAAATTAATGGCCCTTCTGCAAATATGGAATTTGTTTAAAGCAATATGAAAGGCAATCCATTACACACTCACATATCTATACTTTAAAAAAAACCCCACAAGGGTGGTGATGGGGAAGTGTTTAATCAATTTCCGGTCTGGTCATTTTTCATTCCTTCCACTTAGTTTTACCTAGGATCACCAGGGAGTGCATCGTTTCAACAGGAATTGAAAAAAGGAAATTACTTTACCTTGAGTGCCCGACTTAGTTTTTATTTATTTATTTTTCTGTTTTGTCGGGATATAACACTATAATGACTGCCAAATTTGTTCCCTCCCCCCATTTTAAATTGAACTTTTCGGCAGACGACAAGCAGGAGCAAGCAGGTGAGAAACACCAGTTTCAGTGTGTTTGAGCGTGGGCCTTGAGCTTTGTTTAGCATCTATGTCTGCAGACTTTATTCACTTAAGTAGTTGTTTTGCTCGTTCATCCCCTCGTGATAATGTTAAACGTATTTGGACGGTAATAAATAACCGTGTGATGGTCAGGTGGCGTCAGTCAGGCCAACACAAACTTAAATCTGCGGTCCACATGCGATTTCAACTAACCAGTACATCTGAAGCCTACAGTATTTTACATGTATTTTGGAATTAGGAGATACACGCAGGCCTTCCTGTGTATTTAATTATTAATTATTATTTATTCGTATTATTTTTTCAGTAATGTAGGCCTTGGCTGAAACCTAAGCAGGCGTATTCGTGCCTATACTGACATCTGGTGGTGTTTTATAATAACGTTGTTGAACCCACTGGACGTTTGAAGTGTTGACTATCGAAGGAAGCTGCCAACCGTGGTAAAATGTTAATTTAAAAAACAAACAAAAACCAGCTATTTGGTGTGTTATTTGCGTGTAAGCATTTTCTGGGCAGCGTGAAGCTCTAAATGAAGGACAGGTTTTAATGCCGGGGCGGGGCTGAAATGACAGTGGAGGATTGAATGTCCCATGATGCACTGCGGCTTGGTAACCATTTCTAAATAATTTTAAACAACCAAAGGTGCATACTTTGGCAAACATCAGCGGTGGACAAGTGAACGATTGTGATTGTGATCAAGGGACCGTTAAATTATAAAAACAAGAACATGAACGATAACACCATAACTAAGGATCGCATGCAGCGAAATGGCCCCTCTGCTCGTGCAGAGTAAAGGTTAGCTTTGCGCAGTGGCAGTATCGTAGCCTATGAGGTTTATCCGAGGCGCGATTATTGCTAGTTGAAAACTTTACCCAATACCCCGCCTTGACGACTTGAAATATAGTCGGCAATGGCAATTTTTGACGGTCTCTACGGAGACTTCTTGTATTGTATAACAACAAGTTTTTTAAAATTAAAAGGAAAGTGGTTTATGTCACCATTAGCTTGAGTGTTTATACTATTCAATTAGCTCATTTAGAAAGGTTGGTAAGCTATATTGTTGGTTTATTGTGATGATTTTGACAGGTCTACATCTTCAAAAGCTAAACTGCTCAGTTTCCGGGCCCACATTGATAAACGTAACGTAGACTACGTCATTTCCTTTTTAAATCCCTAGCGCTTAATTATCATATATATATATATATATATATATATATATATATATATATATATATATATATATATATATATATCCGCAGCGCTTAAAAGTAAATTCTCTTAATTCATCATTTTTTTTAACATTTATATTTATATGTGACTTTATTCACACTGATAAGCCCCCTGGGTATTTAACCGCAGTTACATTCAACACTACCCGCCAGCCCCGCCAGTTCATTGTTTAGGATAAGGGGAACGCTTCGGTGTGTTTTGCATCAGTATAATCCCAGCTTTCTCGTGTTTGTGTTCATTTGCGTAAGAGTGAGTTCGCGGTAAATGATATCGGCTACATTTCTACAGTTTTAGTCTTTTGAATTATAAACCACACCCACTCCTACAACCATGACAGAGACATGTAGGGCCCACAGAGACTACCCTGTCAACGAAGTAGCTCCTCAGCTTTGCGCAGTGGCAGTATCGTAGCCTATGAGGTTTATCCGAGGCGCGATTATTGCTAGTTGAAAACTTTACCCAATACCCCGCCTTGACGACTTGAAATATAGTCGGCAATGGCAATTTTTGACAGTCTCTAAGGAGACTAGTTTTCTTGTTAAAAAGGAGCTCTAATCAGACACATTCACCACTGGATTATTACTATAAATGAGTGGAATACTTCGAGAAGATAGCTGGTAGTTAAAGTATTAAAATGGTTTTATTGGGGGGTACGGTGTTCGCGTTTAGTAACGAAGAGTATGATGCCTTATTTATTCATATTTTATTGAGTAAATGTGTGAATCGCAGTTTTAATTTGTACTTAATATCTTATGTTCTGTGTGTTGTAGAAGTTTGTATCATTGCCTATCCTCTCAGTTTTTGAAATGGCACGGTTAAAACTTTCTGGTTGAATACAGGAGCCCTAAAGTGACGTACCGAGTCACGTCACTTCCGGTTGCAAGTTATTTCCAGTACTTGTATTTATAATTTTTGTTGGCGTGTTTTTGTTGTTGCTATTTAGTTATTTAGGCGGTTTGCCCGTGATTTTACACGCATTGATAACAATCCATCACGTGCATTCAAACGTGATGATGTTGTTTTGGATTACAATGAGCGCTTTGTGTGTTTTGTTCATGATCAAAACATTCTCATTTGCAAGGATTTTTATGTATATTTTTTATTTTGGATATTCTGTGCCACTAATATTGTTTATAGCTATATATACGTTTAATTACAGCTCTATAAATCGTGCATGTTAAAGCCACGCCCACGGTTAAAACCCTAACAGAAAGGTGTAGGGCCCAGAGAGACTACCCTGTCAGCGAAGTAGCTCTTCAGCTTTGCGCAGTGGCAGTATCGTAGCCTATGAGGTTTATCTGAGGCGCGATTATTGCTAGTTGAAAACTTTACCCAATACCCCGCCTTGACGACTTGAAATATAGTCGGCAATGGCAATTTTTGGCGGTCTCTAAGGAGACTAGTTTTTTTGTTAAAAAGTAACTGCAGCCAAATACATTCAGTAGTCTGTTTTTGCTATAAATGTGTGAAGTAGTTCCAAAAGACAGCCGGTGGTTTGAAGTATTAAAGTAGTTTTATTGTGGGGTACGGTGTTCGCGTTTAATAACGAAGAGAATGATGCCTTATTTATTCATATGTTATTGAGTAAATGTGTGAATCGCAGTTTTAATTTGATTTGTACTTAATATCGTATGTTCTGTGTGTTGTATAAGTTTGTATCATTGCCTATCCTCTCAGTTTTTGAAATGGCACGGTTAAAACTTTCTGGTTGAATACAGGAGCCCTAAAGTGACGTACCGGGGCACGTCACTTCCGGTTACAAGTTATTTCCAGTACTTTTATTTATAGTTTTTGTTGTTGCTATTTAGTTATTTAGGCGGTTTGCCCGTGATTTTACACGCATTGATAATTAGCCATCGCGCTCATTCACACGTGATGTTGTTGTTTTGGATTACAATGAGCGCTTTTGTGTTTTGTTCATGATCAAAACATTCTCGTTTGCAAGGTTTTATGATGTATATTTGTTTATTTTGGATATTCTGTGCCGATGATATTGTTTATAGCTATATATACGTTTGATTGCAGCTCTATAAATCGTGCATGTTAAAGCCACGCCCACAGTTAAAACCCTGACAGAGAGGCGTAGGGCCCAGAGAGACTACCCTGTCGCTACGGTCGTCCGATAGCTTTGCGCAGTGGCAGTATCGTAGCCTATGAGGTTTATCCGAGGCGCGATTATTGCTAGTTGAAAACTTTACCCAATACCCCGCCTTGACGACTTGAAATATAGTCGGCAATGGCAATTTTTGACGGTCTCTAAGGAGACTCATCTTCTGTTTAAAGTAAGATGTTGTTAGTTAGAAAGAATAGGTTAAGTGAGGTCAGTGTAATTGTTTGAGTTGTGTATCGTTAGTGTCTTTGTTCTAGTTCCCAGACTATGTTGCCATCTACGTTAGGGTACTATAAAGAAAGGACAGTGTGTTATTCTCACCCTTGCCTTCACATATTACCGAAGTCATAAAAGAGAAAATATTGCACTGTAAGGTTGTATAACCAGAGCTTGAAACAAACCTTTTTTTTTTTTAAACTCAGTTTTACTTTTAAAAAATATTAAAAAAGATAATTGGCTTGTAAAATACAATCAGAGCTTGAAAGCTAAAGATACATTTTTAAGGTCAGTTTTAGTTTAAAAATATAGCCACTTATATTACCTTACTTAAACACAGACAGACTGCAGACAACAGCTTAATAGTCTGAATGGTCTGAATAGAGTGTGTGCGTTAGTGACCTGAGTGATGGGGTTTACTCAGAGCATGGCTGGATAGTTTTTGCTGACAGTTGCTGTATGTCTTTACTGTTAATGCTGGAAAGCTTTTTCTTTTAGATATATTCATTGAGAACTCAAAACTCTGCTCTCTTGTAGTGACATACTGTAAATTCTTATACATGGATTTTTAATGCATTTTTAATCACCCGTGTGTACAATGCAGTGAAGCTACCAGACCAGCAGGGGTCACTATATAGTTATGATGAACTGGAGGATGACAAAAGCCTAAAGCAGAACTTGTATTTGTTTGTATGTTTAAAGTCTTTAAACCAAAGGTCATCTATTTTTTAGCAGAAAAATGAAGAATTTATAGATATGCTTTAAAAAAAAAGTTTTTCAAACTTGATGGTGATTGCCGTATCATGGTCCCTTGTGCTCAGTAGTCGCTTGTAATTGAGATTCTTTTTCTCAAGTGAAAGTGACATTTGCGTAATCATGTTTCAGCCCCCTGTAGAGACTTGTGATTGCAGTGATCTCTGATTAGAAGAAGGGTGGGTTTTAGTCAATCACAGGGGTGGAGGTTTTAATCAAGGCGGTGTTCTCGTTTGGCAGATGAGCTCCAAGCCACTCGTCAAGCCTGTAAACATTATTACACCCTTGTTGTCACGTGAAAGCACTTCCCTCTTTCCCTCCCCTTTCATACTGTAAGTACATGAAACTGAGATAGATTCATTTTTCTAACACTGCTAAATCAGCGCAACATTGGCTGAGATTTATAACTTGTGTCAGCAGCTTTGGTAATACGTAAAAAAAAATTGCTTTAAGATGTTCGCGAATACATTTTCACTTACAGTACTGCAGTTAAATTATCAGCAATATTAAAAACAATGAAATACATTGACTCATTTTGATTTGTGTCTGAGCAATCATAAGATTAGCCTGCATTTTATTTCTGTATCTTTAATTAATCAGATATGTTGTAATGTGATTTACGTAATCTTGCTGCTTGTAGCGTATCAGTCCCCATTTCTGTTAACCAGAGGGTGAAAAAAAAAAGAATGCTTTCAGACAAGTAATACATTTGGTTTTGTTCATCAAAGGTGACACTCTGGCTTTGAAGAGTGATTCGTATTTCCATTAATGACCCAAGTCGGCTTTTGCATTTAATCTGCATTCAGTGTGACCCATGAATAGTTTGCTTTTACTGTCTGTTGTACACATCCACCGAGCATCGATCAGCCGGTGCCATACTCAATATTCCTCGTGACCTGGTTATGGCCCTGTGTTTTCTAACTATAAGAAGGTAATTATTCTCTCAGTGGAATCATGTCCGATAATATTTTTTTATTATTTTTATTTTTGTCATTTATTGTAATCTCTCAAACTCTGACCTTTCCGATTTCATATAACAGCTCTGTATGTGTCAGAAATGAAATGGAAGACTTTGGGGTTTTTTTTCATGTTAGCGACAGCTGCAGACATGCCAAACATAAACAAATAAATTGCACAGCATCACAAGGACTAGTTCCTAGGTAACCATGTGACAGTACCGACAATTGCTATGGAAACCAGCGTATCCCCACTCTCGGTGTCTTTCTCTCCATCACCCCACCTCCAATGTATCTCTCGGGTCTTTCAGGAAATGTGTGAGAATCTTTTTTTTTTCCCTGTGAATTGCTTTTACTTTCCAGGTTGGACAATGGCGTAGACTCAGTATCACATCACAGAAGGTAATTTCCCCTCATAGAGATGTAGCATAAATTCAGGTACGCTTAAATACCACAGACTGTATACAAGGAGGGGGAAAAAACATGTTTCATAATAAATTGAGTTGACAAAGCTTTCTAAAATATCAGACCTACTTTTCTATATTACCGTGCAATTAACTGCTCTGCTTTCATGTCTTTCTTTTAACTTATATGATATTGTAATTTGCACGAAGCACACTGCAAATGAAGACATTTGTCAAGATCAGAGTAAACAAAAACTTGTTTTAATCATTTTCCTTAGATCTTTTGTTCAGCGGGCAATTTGCAATCTGCTTTGCATGAGGTCTTTTGTTTTGATCCTGTTTATCACAAATCCAGTTACAACTCCGTGCTCCAAATGGAAAATCAAGCTTCTCTTCAAAGACAGAGACATCACAGCCTATTCTATGTTAAAAAACAAAAAAAAACAAAACAAAGCAGGTGCAAATCTAATAGAGATGCTTTGATTTGTGGCCAATTATGGACATCCTTGTTGCTTCACCTTTTTGTAAGGGCCCTTTTTCCTCGAAGCTACGTCCACTATTCTTGGAAGAGAACCAGTAATGTAGCGATCGCACGAGTGAGCAGAAACCTCAAAAGTTATCAAGTTATTCAACACACCCAATTAAACTTGTTACAATCCTCCAATGCCATTTCCCTCTTAATCGCTGCGTGGCGTACAAGGGGTTGCCCCCAATTAGTTGCCTCATGTGACACCCTGACTCGGAAGACGGCTATTGTGATTGTATTTCAGCCTCAATTACGTTGAAAACTGTTCAGGCAGAGGTGAACGGTCTCCTCGGGTCTTTTATCTGCCTTTCTTTGTCCGTCTTCTTTCGTTTGATTGTTACAGGGTGTCGAAGGGTAGTCCATCATGTTTGGAACTGAACGAGTCTTTAGCTGTAACAATCGTATCCGTGTTTTGTAATCACGCCATTCTAAAGAGATAAAGAAGCTATTTTTAATAACTGTATTTTTAAAATGTTTTAAATAAGGCTGGATTTTCTTTCATCAAAATAGGTGTAGCATGATGTTAATGTTCCATGAATTTAATTTACAAATGTCTGAAATATATTTTTGGGGATGCAAATGTGCAGTAATTTTACTTAAACTCATTCAAAATGATTTTTGTACCTGATTGCCAGTGAACTTTGAGGTCATTTTAGTTATATGAGGAGTAAATGGTTATAAAAAGTCGTTTAATAGTAGATAATTTGAGGTTACAGTCTTAATGGTTTTCCATCTTAGTTTTATAGCATAGCCAGTACATCATGAAACATATTCTGTAGCATTAAACTGACGATTAGTCCTTTTAGCAAGGATGAAGGTAATAATTATGGTTGTTACACTGTAGAAACATCATAATTTCAAAGGTGAACTGCATATTTTCTTCTCAGTCAGTGCACATAAATAAGAAATGAGCTTGAAACGTAAGAACATTTACCTCCTGCGGTGATGTTTGTCAAAGTTAAAGTTAACAGAAGTTTGTTAATGCGAGGAAGAAGGAACACATGAGGAAAAAAATAGCGCAGCGTTAAAACTGAATTACTGTGCTGTTTTCACGATTCTTGTCCCAGGGTTTTGAGTTTTGGTATTTGTCTCTTGTTTGTTTTTAGATGCTTTCTGTTTAGTGGCTTCATGGTTTCTTTATTCTTATTTTAGCTCATTGTTTCCCACCTTACCATGGTGGATAGGTTTGTGTGTCCCCTAGGTCTCTAAATGGAAATTGATCCTGGGTGAGGGGCCAGACGAAGAGTGATCCACGAAGTGGTTGCTGTCTGTCATGGTGGTAATCCCTGAGCTGGATGGTGGACTGAAGACAGAAGAGCTGAAGGAGCCCCATCGAGCTCCGTTAACTTGTGGGACTCAAGAGGCAGCTGACAGGTACAGGCAGGTTGAGTGGCGTGCAGCTCTGGCAGTAGCTGAAGCAAAGATTCAGGTGTGGGAGCATTTAGGTGAGGTCATGTAACAAGACTTTTGGTTTGCCTGGAAGCAGTTCTGGCAAACCGTAAGTAACAAAGAAGGGAGAGTGGTGTTTTAGGCACACAGTGTATATTGCATGTGGAGTGCTGATGACTTTGACTGAGGATATAGTTAGTTGAAGAACAAATGTTTTGAGTATCTCCTCAATCCCACTGACATGCCTTCCAAAGGGAGGAAGCAGAGTCTAGGGACAGCTCTGGCTGACGACTCTGACTCACCCATCACTGGGGTGAGGTCACTGAAATAGACAAAGAACTCCTTTGTGGCAGGGCGCGTGGGGTGGATGAGATCCACTCTGAGTTCCTTAGGGCTCTCAATGTTGTGGGGCTACCTTGGTTGACAGTTCTCTGCAATGTTGCATGGAGATTTAGATACCTGCTACTCTTCCACATTGAATTATGATGGTTCGGGCATCTAACTAAGATGCCTCCTGGGGGCTTCCTGGATGAGGTGTTCTGGGCATGTCCCTCTGGGAGGAGGCTCTGCGGCAGACCAAGGACACGCTAGAGAGATTGCATCTCTTGGCTGACCTGGGTATGCCTCAGTGTTACCCTGGATGAGCTGGAGGATGTGGCTGAGGAGAGGGAGGTCAGGGCTTTTCTTTTTAGACTGTTCTTCATGACCTGGACCTGGAAAGGCAGCACAAAATAAATGGATAGATGAATAGATGGATCGTTTATTGTTAGGATTTGATTATCATGTATCCCCATTTTAAGCAAAACACCTGTGTCTTTCCCCTTTGAGTTCATTATGTCTCTGTTTCCCTGTTTCAGTGATTATTAATAATTTCTGTTTTAATGTGGTAGTTATTTGTCTCTTCTGTCTTCCATTTATTTTTACTTCCCTTCTTGTGTGGACTTGGTTCAGCTGTGTTTTGTTACCCTCGTGTTTCAGTTTTCCTTATGGCCACTTGTGTATAAATAGTTCTTCCCCTCACTCTTTGTCTTAGAGTCTGTTTACCTTCCATGTGTGCTCTTTGTGTTTTCCTGCATGTATGGGATTTCTTTTGATTTCCATTGATTCACATGCTGGACTTTATTCCTGGACTTGGTATATTGGCTAATCAAGGTTTGTTTCTGTTTTCTCAGTTTTGCCTGCTAGTAGTGCATTTGTTCCATTCTCTACAGATAATGATAGTGATATATTTTTAACCCTGTGATCAACTGGTGACCTCTCCAGTGTGCATCTCACCATAGACTCTGGCCCTATCCCCCTGCAACCCTGAAGTGGAAAACCAGTTATCAAAAATGGGCAGATAGATGTGTTTATATATATTTTATATACATATGTAACATTACATATAATGAGCAGCAATTATTACAATGATACCACTATTTAATGCTGTTGATTTTATGATATGGTTTCTACAATACAAGCTTAACAGCAGAACAAAAATCAAAAATACTTTAGTGCAACAGGGCATATTAATTGTGCTGTCAAACAAACCCCACAGTTGCCATATCCAAGTCACTGTGAGTAATTACTTACACAATTTCAAGACAATTCCCTCAGTGCATCATAACATTGTACTGGAAATTAACAGTGTGTGCACAGTGTTATGAAAGAATTGATGTAACAAGCTAGTAAGAAAGGTAAAGCTAAAGAATTCATCCAACTTCATGGAAATGCATCATGGCTCGGTTAAATATACAGTCTAGCTCACTAGTTAGCTTAGTGAGATCGGAATTTACATAATATCTACAAATGAAAACAGAAATGATCAGCAATAATATTACACAGGTTGAACAAAAATCAAACCATTTAAAATTTGTCAAACATAATTTAATTGTGGACCTTTCTATTTTAGAAACTCTTCATGGTCCAGTTCTCAGATGCCATGTCTTTAATTCTTCTCCTGTGTAAAACTGGTTCAATCCTTCTAATTTTCACAGCAGACTGAATGTGTGAATGTTCACACAGCGGAACTGCAGTGTAACCAGGATGTCCATAACAGAACGTTTCAGTTTCTTGTTGTGCTATGAGGCTTCTTCTGTGTAGCCAGAATATCATTGGCAAATAGTTTCTAAATTTATGCTGTATAGGAATTGTTATTGAAGTCAGTGTATAGTATCGTCATGTTTGCACGTTCATATGAACATGTAAGTGTACTGGTTGTCAAAAAAGGAAACCATAGCCGCTTCAGACTATTAGGTGCCGAGACCTTGTAGCCTAGAGTAGCCTGCGGCTCTCAGAAATAACTTATCAAAAGGTACCAGTCTCCTGTGTTTCCCCAGGATCCAGGTGCTTTTAATTGGATTTCTTTGACAAGATTATTGCCTGCTCTCAGGCCAAACTTGGATAGTGTGTATTTTAACAAGCGTGCCTATATAGCCCCTTTAATCATGAGCAAACTTCACAAAGAACTTTCACTTGATTAAAAATTACAGTGTGACCAAATGTTGACCCTACACCCACCCTTTCCAGTGTTGCAATTTGATGTAATCCTCTGTTTAGCCTAGTGTGACTTCAATAAGTTTTACATTGTTAATCATATACATGTATATCTTTATTTAATACCACAACATGGAGGAAATTAGAGATGTGCCACTGCTGAATATTTCCAGAGTCAATTTGTAGAACTAGCTTTACCAAGGAATGAACTGAAATCCCCAATGCATAGTCTCTTATAAAAGCATTTTATTCCCACGGACCCAGCCCTCCAAGGTATTCTGACCTTCTTAAATGAAACTGAATTTAAGAAGAGCGTGCACTAAAGCCAGCGAGTTATACCAGCCAGCCATATAATCCCTTAGAAAAAGGCTCTTTTAAAATCCTATTATAACGGGAGAGTAGGTCCAAACCTGGTCAAAGCAATTAGTCAGAGGAAATGAGCAACATTAAATGTCTAAATGGGTAAAAAAAAATGATAAAGACAAAGAATAGGATCTTATCATGCCAATTTGAATGTTTTATTGTTTTAAGTTTTAATTAATAGAGCTAAGCTACTTGGTGCTTTCACAAGGACCTTTATTATATAAGTTATTGTTCATAATTGCAAGATAGTTAATATCCAAAATTATTGTGATTTCACTTTCAACATGTGTGGCTTAATGGAAAAATGTCACCTGAAATGAATGCGTTTGAATTATTGGAAGGTAAGTCAGCGGAGCAGTAGAGGCCCAGTTTCAGTGATTCAGTAAAAGCTAATTTAGAAAGATTTACACCATTTTACTGCAGTGAAATCCAGTCAGTTGTAATGTTGATTTAACATCCGTAAAGTTGATTTAACCTGTTTGAATAGCCAGGAAAAAAAATAAATATCAAGAAATATAAAATATAAATACAAAATTTAAAAATCAATAAAAATGGTCAACCCATGGGATATGATCTTTGTGCACTGTTGTAGGGCCTATTGTACAATAAGTGCTGTCTCTGATAGTATTCTTTCATGTTACTGCTGAGAGGCTTTGCAGCAGAGTGAGAGCAAAGTATGAAGTGAGATATAAGCTACTTTTCTTGAGGCTCAGCCGGGAAATTTTAACAAGGTGCAGGACTTTGAAGTTGGGACATCAGGTGGGAGTTTATTAAGAGACAACTTCTATATCCACTGTGTCACGCTCTGCATGCTGTGTCTCATCTGTCTTTGTCTTGCCACTTGTTATATAGCCAGCTAAAAATGGGTTCTGGTGTTGCTTGCACTATTATAGTGACATATGTGTTTTTGGAACTCCACATGCTAAAATCTGAGTAGTAGCAAGGGTGAAAACTTCATAACTGAGAATAAGTTTCACTCAAGTCAGAGCTGTTGAAGCAATTGGAAGTTACATTAATGTGTTGGGAATATTTGTGTTGACCGATCAGTAAGTCTGCCACTTTGGTCTAGACAGGAAAAACTTTAAAAAAAATATTGGATGGGTTGGTATAACATGTTGGAAGACATTCATGCTCCCTAGAAGTTGAACCACTTGACTTTGATCAAAACCCCTTGGTGATATTTATAGTTGTGAGTATTCTGTTTGGGAACTATAGGATTAAGAAACAAACTGATGTCTACAAACACACCAAAATACAGAAAGCTTATTGAAATGAGCCAACCTAATTTAACTTGCAAAGGAAGGAAAGATGTTTGAAAGAAACGATGTCCTTGCCAAATATTGGGTCGCTATTGTTGCCACTGCTGAGCCCGCGGAGACTGTTTTAGACGGCTGGGTCGTTAAAAAACAATTGGTGCCTTAGCCAGGGATGTGCTTGGTTTATTTTACAAGAAACAGATACAAACATAGCTATTCAATGTAAATTTTGTCATTTTGTTTATTATGTTTTTTCATTTTGAGCTCAAAATATGTGCATTATATACAGCATAAATATGCAAGACACTGGGCTTATTATTTATGAAAGATATGATTAAAAGTTGTTTTTCTGTTATGTTTTTCTCTTTAATGCTACGATTTCCCCCTTCTATGTTATTTAGATGGATATAGATTTCTATGAATATACATTTTTATACTGGGAGAGATTGAAATCACTCTATAATTATTAAAGAAAAAAAATTTCAGTTATTTGTAATGGAAATATATAAACACTGTTATCACCCAAACAAACCAAAATTCACTTAGCAAACAGGTTATGAACAAAGGCTAGAAGAGTATTTCGAAGTTTTTCCAGGATTTAAATCCAGGATGGAATTTGTGTAAAAGATCTTGATGCCCCGTCTTATCTTAAAGACCACATGGTATCATATTACCCTAATAGAGCACTTCACTCTCAGAATTCAGGCTTACTTGTGGTTCCTAGGATTTTTAAAAGGAGAATGGGAGACAGAGCCTTCATCTTCCAGGCCCCTCTTCTGTGGAACCAGCTTGGATTCTGGAGACAGACCCCCTGTCTAACTCGTGGCAAAACAATCCAAGTACCGCATCAAATGCAAGCATTTGCAGCACCGCAAAACGTTCATTCTCCGGTTCCAATACCTTCTTGGTTTTTCTTTGCTCCCCAAAAAAGGAATGTACAAAACGAAGGAGAACAATGCCGGACAGTACAAAGGCAGTCTAGGCTGCTCGGGACTTCCCCATGAGTGTTTCTTCTTCATTCACCTTTTTCACTCTCTATGTGTTCATACACCACTCTGCACTCGATCGTTACTTATTATTAACCTCTGTCTCTCTTCCACATTGTGTCTTTGTCCTGTTTTCCTCCCCTAACCCCCAACCAGTTAGATGGATGCCTCATGCTGGTTCTGCCAGAGGTTTCTTCCTGTTAAAAGGGAGTTTTTCCTTCCCACCGTCGCTAATTGCTTGCTCATAGGGGGTTTTCTGATTGTTGGGATTTTCTCTGTATTATTTTACCCTTAAAATATAAATGCCTTGAGGTGACTGTTGTTCTAATTTAGCACCATATAAATAAAATGTAATTGTAAATTGCATTGAATTATTGCAGTGAGAATAATCAAACAGGAACAAACCGAATACAGTCTTTAATATTCATATAGGCAGGATTTAGCCATTATTTTTAAAAGACAGATATTAGTATAACTAGCACTGCACTTGATACATAATTTTTCTTCTCAGTAAATTTAATTTCTGTTATTCTTGGCACTTAACTCACTATAACATTGAAACAGTATGCATAATTCATATTGTAGTAAAATGTTTAATATAGCACGGCAAGTACGCTCCCCACTGATGTTGTAGCAGTTGCCCCCATGAAACATAACAGTCATTAGAGCCACAGGAATTGCAATTCATCTCTCCGTCCGCACAAATCAAATTTAGAGGTCAGAATCAATTATGCTCCTTTATTGGCAGTTAAACGAGTCTCCTTAGGGTCCAGCTGGTTTTGAGAAAGTAGTCATACTTTTTTTTATACCCAGATTGTGTGATCCACTGGCAGACAGAAGCCTTTCGCTCAGAAATACAGAGTGTTTTTTCTTTATTTTTTGTCATTTTTAGCGCCCCATCAGCTTTGTCACATGTAATTATCAGCACTCTGAGATGATTGACTAGAGCAATAACATAAAGGCTTCCTTGTCTGAATAGGATACTCTAAATTACTGTGGCAAAGAGTGGTGATTGCGTCAAGCAAAATGTGTGCAGTAGAAATCGCTTTGCTAGATGTGACAAAGACAAGTTCAGGCAGGACCGCTGTTGTGAAAAGAAGATTGATATTTCCATGTGGAGTAATTTTGGCATGTTTTTCTCCCAGTAGATTTAATCTATATTTTATATTTATAAATATATAATTTATTTACTGCTAAAGAGACAGACAGTGAAAGTGGACTGTATATCCTTGTTTATTAGCATAAACCTCATTGTTGCAGCAAGAGGCAGCGCAAATGTGATCCCCTTAAAGTGATTTTGAGTTTTAGTGTCCTTATTTTTCTCTGAGTTATCGATTCTATTACTAGTTAGTTAACATAAACTAACATGTAGATATTTTACAAACAACTAACCACATGACGTAATGTTCCATACTGATAGAAGATAGCACTGCACATGTTCTCAAAACTTACATTTTAAGCACTTGTTTCTTAAATCCAACTTCAGCTTCATGTCAGTTTTTGAGAGCAGGACTCCATGATGTAAATTAATGTTTATGTTTGTCATGTTTCATGTCCTTTTAAAGGCTTTTGGTGCACAGCACAGAGTATGTAGGAAATATTAAAGTATTTGCAAGTGACAGGGTATACATTAAAATATTGATTTTGTTTGTAGATTTTTGGGGGCTTCAGGTGTAATACCACTTAAAGCGAGAAATGTGTAGAGCAGTTGCTTACCTGAAACCTGTGTGTAACAACTGACCTATATGATGGCAGAACAAGAAAAGGAAAGCTTACTTGCTGTGAGATCTTGACCCACATGCATATTAATGCACATACTTGTTTTGACTGTTTTTCTCTTGGATGCTATGTGAGGCTGCTTTTGTGCAGCATAGAGGCTCCACTGTGTAAAAACCTGAAACAATACAAACTCACTGGCTAGTGAGTAATAGCATGGCTGCCAGTAATAGCATGTAATAGCCTCTCATGCTTCACATTCAGTTCTGTTACGTTTTGCTCTCTTTCCTCAAAGTACTGGTATTATTGAGGACTCACTGAGGAGTTATAGGAGACAGCCAAAGCTTTGGCACTGCGCTCGCAGCTTTCAGCTGTCCATCTGTGCCAGTTACGCACTCATTCTGATAATATCGCCTCCTGGCATTCCAAATTGATTAATGCTGCTAGCAAATACTATCACAGCTACATCGTTAAATTTAGCACAATTTCCAGTTAATTGTGTGCTGCAGACCTTAGCAAATTAAGTTTGTGTGTTAATTTAAATACTCTCCTAAAATTTGCACCCTCAAAGGGAAAGGTCCTACAAATGTATATGCAGTAAGGCTAGCCACAAAACCACTTTTGTCCATGCCTTTCAGTTGTAAAAGTGAGATCGTGCCTCTTTAGTAAATCCTGACACTAGCTTTTTAGCATCAAAAAAATGGTTAATGAATGTGGCTCCAGGTCTCACACATTATACAAAACTTGATCGGCCAGTTACACAATATGTAAGACGACCTGCTGAACAAAATGAAATGTGTTTTACAGAGAATATAATTGGGACTCATTTTGAACATTTCAGTAACTGGTCCTGTCTTCAAATGGAAACTTGTTTTTGCGCCCATAAAATTAGCTGAGAATAACATTCCACTGAATGCCTCCAACAGGTTTGCCATTTAACTCAGCCAACTGACTCAGCATGTCATGATCTTTTGTAAGTGAAAGAATCATTGTTATTTGTGGCAACTTGAACTGTGGGGGTTGGAGACAAGTCAATGAAACTACTCGTTTTTGACATTTGCTGTACAAAGCTCTTCTGTGTCAATATCAGCAAGTCAAGCGCTGTCATAAAGAGGAAATGTTGACTTATGAGGAATGTCAATGAACCAGCAGGACCCCAAACTTCTACCTGTTTCCTGTGTGAGCGGTGAATATTTCCCAAAGAGCAGGCTGATCTTTGTTTCCCGTTAGGTCTGGCAGGTCACAAATACCCACACAGAAACCCGGGAGCTTTGGAGCGTCAGTGCATGGTCAACATCCATGACAAATCTCCTGTCAGATGGGTTCTCATTCCACCTACTAAACATGGAAGGGAAAACATTATCTTCAAGGCAAGATCTAGCTTTTTAAGAAGCAAACATCGGTATAGACTCCAAAGCCAGACACAGAAAACAAGAGAAAAAAGGGTCTAGACTATTTTGCCCCATTGAGAAATTATTAGAAACCTTAATAAGATTGCCACTAAGATTATTTTGATAAAGACAATGTTTTTGTTTACCAGTGTCTTTATATTAAAAATTATTATATCATGAATAGAAATATTGTCTACCAGATGGTAATGAGCATAACAAACACTTCTGAAAGCTTGTGTAACAAATGCTAGCGATGAGTAAAACTAATGTGGATCAAATGAAACCCATGCAGTTGGTAATAGTATGACCAGTAATAGATGCAAACTGTGAAACAACAACACCATCTGGCCATAATTCTGCTTGTATTGTATATTACTGATGTGTTTTGAGGATATCTTGTTGAACAAAACAACTGTAATGTAATCATTTTCAACACTAACGTCACTCAACATTTCCAGAATGAGTTCAGTAACATTTTTACCTTGAGTTTGTGAGTCGATCTTAAAAACTGTTACAAGTACATGCTTGTGTTGCTTTTAAAAGAAAGGAAAGTATGCATTCATGTCAAAGTACAACCTTACTTCTTCCATAGGAATTAAGAGGCTAAGTGATCAAGAGCAGGCATGACCATTTCTATAAAAGCAGAAGCTTTAGTAGTTTACTGTTCTGGAGCATTCAGGTGTGTGTGTTAAAACAATGCTGCTAGCTTCCCAGGAGTGGGCATCCCAGCAGATTCACCATGCGGTGCTCAGAAAAAGTGCCACAAACTACATCTCAGACTCTACAGGCCTCAGCATGTTAAATGTTAAAGCTCACGACAGTACAGACACCATGATAGCTCACCTGGTTAAGCTGGTGACTCATATCCCAAAGGCTACCACAGGGGTCCTGGGTTTGAGTCTGCCCCAGACTGCCCCAGACCAGTCTGCCCCAGACCATGTCCTGTATGTCATTCCCCCCTGCTGTCTCAGTACTTTCCTATCTACTCTGTCCTGTCAAATAAAGGCTTAGAATACCAGAAATAAATCTTAAATATTCTCTTTAAAAACAACATAGCAGCTCGGCTTCAGTTTGCAAAGTTGCATCTGAACAAACTGCAGGACCTCTGGAACAATGTCCTTGGGTCGGATGACAACGAAGTGGTAATGTTTGGCTATAATGCACTTGTTTACCATATTTCTCAAAAGCCAAACACAGCAAATCAGAAAAACCACCTCATACTAACTTTCAAGCATAGGGGTGGAGGGCTGATGATTGAGCTTGTTTTGCAGCTGCAGCACATGGGCATCTATTTTACAGTCAAACGTGAGATCATATGACTAATAGCTAAAGCTTGGCCAAACTTGGGTCATGCAATTGGACAATTAACCCACAGGAGCAAAACTACCACAGAGCGGCTGAATAATCAGAGGGTTGCAGTCCAAGCCTTAACCTGAGTGGAATACTGTAGCAGGACCTTAAGAGAGCAGTATGTAAATGAATGCCTGCAAACCTCAATGAAGTAAAGCATCAAAATTCATGATCAAAATTCATTCAGAACGTGAGAAGCCAATTCCCTTTGTGTTTTTCCACTTGTGCCCTGTCCTCTTCTTCTTATCTTTTCACCTATTTTGTCCTCCATTTTTCCTTACGCTATTTCTTCCTTCCTGTCAAGTCTGATTTTGCAATGACCATTAAAAATGTGAGAAGCTGAGAGTCATACAGAAAATGATTACTTCAAATAATTGCTGCTAAAGGTTGTTCTACAAGCTGCTGAATCATGGTGTTCTCTAAGTTTTTCACAGTGTTGTACACAGACCCATAAAGACTCGCTTTTTCCTATGACTGTAAAATACAGTGAAGTCAGTTTTGAAATGTGTTATTACTATTACAGATTGCCAAAGGTACATATATGTTAATGCAAAGCGTTCAGTATAGAAGAAAGTTATTAAGAGAATCTCATTCATTGGGAGAGACAATGTGTCTCCATGCCTGTATCATTTCACTGTTTGTGTGTGTCCAAGGACAGGGGCTAACCAAGCAGAGGACACAGAGATGGAGTGAATGTAATTTAACATGAGATGATGACAACTGCTTCCATTACTGTCAATGCAGTAAACCTTAACAGTTTGTTAGTAGGTAGGTAAACTAGTGCTGGCCAGAGCAATAGCAGGCTACAATGGCATCTGCTTCAAATGAACAACCAATTAAAGAATACAGAGATGCAGGGAGGGAGAGAAGAGAAGACACCAGAGTAAGGGCTGTCATCAGTGGATGCCCAGAATAAGAAAGTAAGAGCTGACAGGGAAAAGTTGATGAAGGTGAATACTTTACAGCTGTCTCCTTGTTTTAGTTTTTGATCTGGCCTGGAGTTTTTGTAATCTGTGAACTATTACCTCTCCTCTCCACATTGCTAAATAAAAAAACAAGAACAAACAAAAAAGCCCCCACTCCAATCACTACAAGTAACTTAATATCAAAGAAGCCAAGTTATGAAATCAACACAAAAATAAGCAGAAATGCATTTTTTCCTTGAAAAGGGAGCCTGTAATCCTCTCCTTTCCTTTGCATTCCTAACTCCCTGATCAGCATTAGAGATCTTTAATTACTCCATTTTGTAGTACATGTACAGTTGTCTCTTAGGTTTAAGCCATAACAAACACCAAAATGTAAACATTATGTTGTAACATGTTACTTCCGAAGGATTTCAAAATAAAAACACAGAGGTTAGTAAAAAACAAATACGTCTTTAAGTACAGTTGAATCCTGTCTGTTAGACTTTTTACAGCTATTGTAAATTTGAAATTAGTTTTAGGGACAAAATGTTTGCAAATGTGCAAATAATGGAACTGCTTTAGTTTTGTGCAGTACTACTTCTGATGAATGCACAACAACAGTTGTGATTTCAATGCACTTTATATTGTAAGGTAAACCCTACAATAATACATACAGAGAAAAACCCAACAATCATATGACCCCCTATGAGCAAGCACTTTGGCAACAGTGGGAAGGAAAAACTCCCTTTTAACAGGAAGAAACCTCCAGCAGAACCAGGCTCAGGGAGGGGCGACCATCTGCTGCGACTGGTTGGGGAGAGAGAAATAAGACAGGATAAAAGACATGCTGTGGAAGAGAGCCAGAGGTTAATAACAAGTATGTTTCAATGCAGAGAGGTCCAAGTCAGAGCTTAGAAATGAGGCCTGTGCCAGTGTGACAAAAACTGCAGTTCCTCTAGTGGCCACTTGAGGCCGCCTCAAAAAGCAAGTTAATCCCAGCAGACTCCAACGTTAAATTGCACATTCATTTAAAAGCATATCTATAGCCTGGTACAAAAATCGGTACATCGTTTTAGTCTGATCAAATTGTTGACAACTAGATTGACAGCTTCTTGACTTGTCACAGCAGCATATGTAAAAGGTTAAATGGGGTTTATTCAGTGTAAACAAGTTTAACTGACAACTTTATTTGATGTTGCCAAACCACTATGTCACAGCTTTATGTCACCTGGCATTCCCAAACTGTATTTTACGGAGCCCCTCAAGGGACATGGGAGAAAAAAAAAATTAAGATGAACTTTTGCGAGATCTCGCAAAACAAACTCGGGGTCTCGCAAAAGTTTTGCGAGATCTCGCAAAGGTAATTCGGGATCTCGCAAAAGTTGAATTCCAACAATGGCGGCAGCTACTTAGTTGTAATATTACTCTTTCTGGGTCACAAAATAAACTTTTAAGATATTTTGAGGTGTAAAAGTAGCTGTGTAAAAGTCAAATATCTGCTCGATTTACTAGACATCACATATTTGCAAAAGTGCTCCGATAATTTCGGAGATGTCTGACACCCACCATCTCGAAGCTAACGGGAGGTCGAGACCTACTATAGCCGGGGGGGGAACACCGCTCTCCCGGCACATCGTGCCTCGACCTCCCGGTCGGCTTCGAGCTGGCAGCCTCCGAATGCGGCTAAAACTTTTGCGAGATCCCGAGTTTGTTTTGCGAGATCTCGCAAAAGTTCATCTTAATTTTTTTTCTCCCATGTCCCTTGCGGGGCTCCGTAGTATTTGAAACCGATGATAATTTGTTTTGTGAGCAAACCCAGACTACGTTAAAATGTCAAACTCAGAATTAGACATAAGCAGGAAAGTAATTCATTGATTTCAGTTTGAACGCTCTTTTCAATGGCCTGCTGTGATTGGACTCAGTCAACCTTTTGTGTGAACAGGGCTGAAAGCAAATAGCTTTTGAGGAAATTAGTCAACATCTCATAAATCTTCACTAAAAATTGTGAAAAGGCAATTTAGCCAGTTGAGATCAACTGTCATCTTTATGATATGTTTTTTCTTTCTTTTTGTAAAGGAGCGCTTTAAATATCAGTATTAGTGCAGCCAAGTGCTCACTGTACACTGATAAGAAAACAGGACTTTAATATCCGCAGCGAAATGAAACGCAGATTGAGGAGACTGGCTGTTGTGGTGATTGTTTCGGCAGCTCCTGCTTGAAAGCTTCCTCCAAATAGCAACAATTGATAATAGATAGAGTCTGACAAAGTGTAGGAAGTTGCTTCCTCACAATCTGGATTTCAGTCAAACATGGTCCATGCTGTGACAACTGTGTTAAAGTCACTGGGTGAAATAAATTGCCTCCTCCAGAGACAGATTGCTAACTGTTAAATTTAGAACACATCACCACCCAGTCATCGCCTCCCTGTAGTGCAGCCAAAAAGCATGTCGTAATTTGTGATCACCTTAACTTTCCAGGAGCTGCAAGAGCAATTATCCTTTTTGACTTGAGCTTTTTAGGGAAACTTTATACATTTGTGTTGTACTTATGGCTTCATTTTGACTGCAACATTTTTGGCTTTGGGCAGTTTTTTATTTGCTACCAGGGAATTTGCTGTACCAATTGTAGGACTTGATGTTTGCTGCAGTTGCAGATGAACAAAACTGCTTCATATTTATAATTTTTTGTCTGTCTTTCCTTATGTAATATGTAACAATGCTGTGTGTGAAAGGCAAATTGGGCCTTGTGTTAGCGTAGTTATTTTAGTAATATTGGCTAGCTGGGGAAGATCAGGATTTTTAACGATCTTCAGTTTCATCATTTGGTCAGGGAGATTCCAAGAAGAATATTTTAGCTGATACAAAAAGGATTTGATAAGGATTTATTCTGTTTGTTTTTAAAAGAATAATGACGATGTACAGTTGGTACACTACTTACATATCTGCTTAACCATGTATTGGGCAAGGAGCCTCCCCATGGCTCATTGTGAGGTTGTAGAACCACTTGCATTTCTCACAACTAATCAGCAAATACCAGGTTATGTGACAGATAGTGACATTATTGCATCTGGCCAGTCAGTAATGGCCTGGAGCATGTCGAACTTCCGTGTTCTTCCAGAATTTGAGAAATTGGGTTTTTCACCCCTACCCACTCCCACGCTTGCGGTCATAACAACAAAACTAACAGTGGTAAGATGATGAAACCCAGTGTTATTAGTTCAATAGTTGTTCTAGAAATTGAGATGGGTGTTGTTTGTGTTGGATTTTTTGAAATTACTGATTTTTTTTGGCATGTTACAGCAGTTTCACAAGTACCATGAAACAGTGACTGGACAGGGCTGCACTTTAGTATGTGTGTTATATTTGTAAAGATTTTTAGAGTGAATAAAGAAAAAACATGTTATTCGTGTAGTTTTTAGAAAACATGCGTTTTGGAAAAATGTCTGTTGTAAACACGTGAGGAACCATATATGAAAATTTAATTGACCTTGCTTTTGCACTATAAAAATGAAACATTTTGAAAAAAGTTGCACAAGTAAAAAAAGTCTTGTAATATGCTCCAATAACACTGACATTTTGAATTTCCATGTATGCTCCTGGTAATGGGTTAAGCTAGAATCTGCTAATATATTGGCCTGGTGAGGCATGTCTAATTCTAAATTCTTTATTATGGGTGCATTATGAACAGAATAATAAACACAAAACACTCAGCAGGGTCAGGGATTGTTTGGCGGCGATGCACATCTTTACCACATCCAATCGATATCTCAGTCAGATGGGAGCTTGTTGGGATGGATGAGAGCACATTATGCACAAAATTTTTCCATGTAAGAAAGCTGCCGTAGTGCTTAACATTTCTTAACATGTGGTTCAACTCTAAACACAGAAAAGTAACTTCTAGTTCCTGTTTGGGTCCTGACTTTAATTCCTGGGGGTAAAAACAGCCAACAAGCTAACTTTTCCAAGCACCAGTTCACTGATTCGAAAACCTTCCCAAACAAAACCGCAATGATTTCCCTACTCCATTCTTTTAACCTCCGTTCTGTTTGTCTTGGCTGACATCCACACAGCCATCTGAGCCACCAGCTCATGGAGACCAAGACTGACTCCCTCTGCATTTTGCCCGGGGTGGTTGTCTGCCATCCATGCTGACATGCACAGCACAGGCCAGCTCTAAAGGGTGGATGAATAATGGACGACTTAGATGTCGTCCATTATGTTTTTCATCTCGCCAACCAATGTGTATGGAGCTGTCTCTTTCTCCCCCTCTCTCTCCTTTGTCTTCAACTCCCCCATCAAGAACCAGTGTTTCCAAGGATACGTTCACGTCACTCCAATTCAAGGAAGAAACGTTTATGACTTTAGCTTAGGAGTTACTGATAAAGATGCAGCGTGTGCATTTATATTCAGGACAATCCCTGCAATATTTTTTTCTAACTAACATAAAGATCTTGCTGTTGTGGAAGAAAGAAAGGAGCCAATAGCAGTTGCTAAGAAACTGCTGAGGTGTTGGTGTCGGACAGTGATAATTATACTTCTGGAATGTGATCACTTGTGAATAATTTATCCAGCATGTGATGGAGAGACGAGCACGAGGAATGTTACGTCCCCCATATGTGTCAGAACCAAAGTAAACACAGTGACGAGAAGTCTGCTAATGGAGCCTCTTGGAAGACCTCCGGCATAGCCAAATGAAAGAGAGCCTCGCCAGTGAATATGAAATAAATAAGTGTTATTATGATTTTGGCTGGAGGAATCCTCAGATGGGGGAAAAAATGACATAGCCTACATCAGGACTCAGTGAGAAACAGAGAAGACATTGTAACAGCTTGTTACCGCAAAGAATACAATAGCTGTCCCAATTTGCCAAGTTAGCAGTGAATGGCTGCTTCGTTTTTATTTAACAACATTTGAATAGTCTCCCTCCTTCAGTATACACATTGTTCAGGTTTACTTAACTTGGAATAATCAAGAGATTAAGTTACATTTCTAAATTGTTTTCCCCAGAAAAACGTGAATTGATAAGCATTATTAATTGATTTTTTCCACTGTAGGGTGGTCCTGAGCAGCCACAGTCAATCCATTTGCTCTGGCTCACCATGAGTGTTTCTTTAGCATACCACACAGAGTTGGTTTACCTGAACCCTGTATAAATCTTCACTAACTGTGTGATAAGCACATTTCTGTTATTATAACATCTCTGCCAACATGCTGCTGGTAACCATGAAAGGCTTTTAGTGTGAAGCAACAAAAGCAGGAAATGCTCTGTGTACATCGGTAGCAAAAACACAGCCTTAATAGAGCCCGAAGACATCAGAGAAAAGTAAAATATGGCTGATATTCAGCACAGTTTTTGTTCATGCAGCGAGCAGACCACAATGATGCTACTGCACATCAGCCCCCAGTCAAGCCTGCACCAAGGAGGCAAACTCCTTGGTGCAGACCAATCAGTGGCCGCGCTGCAGGACGCACTGGATGACGCACTGGATGACGCAGACTGGAACATGTTTCGGCGCAGCTCTGATGACATCAACATGTTTACGGAAGCGGTTGTGGGATTTATCGGGAAACTAGCGGACGACACAGCAGAAAGAACTATCATCCAAACGTTTCCCAACCAGAAGCCGTGGGTGGATAAAAACAACAGCCTACAATGAAGGGCTCGTCTCCGGTAATATGGACCTATACAAGGCTGCGTCCTACAACGTGCGCAGCGCGGTCAGAAAGGCAAAGCGGAGCTACGGGGAAAAACTAGAGTCACAGCTACGACAGTGCGACTCTAGGAGCCTGTGGAAAGGACTGCGGACTATAACGGACTATAAACGACCAGCTTCTTCAATGATGAATGCCGATGCTTCACTGGCTGATGAGCTGAACACGTTTTATGCTCGCTTCGATGCCGCAGCAATTAAAACAACAAACGGCTGCGCGCGCTCGGAGTGCACCAGTGAAGACAATGCATTCATCATCACAGAGCATGCCGTGAGGAACACCTTCAGGAGGGTGAACACCAGGAAGGCAGCAGGACCAGATGCAATCCCTGGCCGGGTCCTGAGAGCCTGTGCTGACCAGCTAGCACCGGTGTTCACGGAGATCTTCAACCTTTCCTTGGCCCAAGCAGTGGTTCCCACGTGCTTCAAACAGTCCATTATTGTTCCTGTTCCAAAGAAACAACAGCCCGCTTGCCACAATGACTACCGTCCAGTAGCACTGACTTCAATTGTGATGAAGTGTTTTGAAAGACTGATGAGAAATCACATCACTTCTTCACTTCCTGCCACCATCGACTCACTTCAGTTTGCTTACCGGACTAATCGTTCCACAGACGATGCCATATCTCACCTGCTCCACACATCCCTGAGTCACCTGGACATTGGCAGAGGGAATTATGTTAGGATGCTGTTCGTGGACTACAGTTCAGCATTCAACACAATAATTCCCTCTAAGCTTTTTACCAAGTTGACGGATCTAGGACTCAGCTCATCACTGTGTCAGTGGATCCTCAACTTCCTCACAGACAGACCCCAATCAGTGAGGGTGGGAAAACAAGTCTCCCCCTCCATCTCACTCAGCACTGGAGTGCCTCAGGGCTGTGTTTTAAGCCCCTGCTGTACTCACTGTACACTTATGACTGTGTAGCCACATCAGACACCACCTCCATTGTCAAGTTTGCTGACGACACTGTTGTTGTAGGCCTGATCTCCGACAACATCGAGACGGCCTACCTGGAGGAGATTAGGAACCTGGAGAACTGGTGCCAGGAGAATAACCTCCTCCTAAACGTCAGCAAGACTAAGGAGCTGATCGTGGACTTCACTACAAAGCAGGCGAGGAATTACAAACCCCTCATCATCAGTGGCACGCCAGTGGAGAGAGTGGACAGTTTCCGATACCTGGGTGTCCACATCACTCAGGACCTGTCATGGTCCTGTCACATCAATACCCTGGTTAAGAAAGCCCGTCAGCGTCTCTTCTTCCTCAGAAGACTTAGAGACTTCCATCTGCCACTGAAGGTGCTCAAGAACTTTTACTCCTGCACCATCGAGAGCATCCTGACGGGAAACATCTGCACCTGGTTTGGGAACAGCACCAAGCAGGACAGACGAGATCTGCAAAGAGTGGTGCGCTCGGCCGAACGCATCATTCAATCAGAGCTCCCTGACCTGCTGTCCATCTACACCAAGCGGTGCAAGTCCAAAGCTAGGAAGATTATGATGGACCTCTCCCATCCCAACAATGGACTCTTCTCACTGTTGAGGTCTGGGAAGCGCTTCCGCTCCCTTAAGGCCAAAACAGAGAGAATGAGGAGGAGCTTCTTCCCCCAGGCTATTCGGGCCCTGAACCAGGTGTAGGACTGGACTCTCCCACACACATCACATCACTATAAGACTGGACTCTCACACACATCACATTAACACACGCACCACCACACATTTCCTATAATTTATATCTCTTTCTGCTATTTGCACATTTTTTTTTACTGTAAATTTCTAAGTTAATTTGTAAATTTTGTAGTAACCTGTAAATTGTAAATACTGTAAAACTTTTTCTGTCATTTAATGGTCGGGCATTGTGCAGCTACAAGCATTTCACCCCTATGTCATACTGTGTATGGTTGTGTGTGTGTGACAAATAAAATTTGAATTTGAATTTGAATTTGAATTTGAAACTGTTAATGCAAGAACTAAAGAGGTCAGAGTATAAAGGATGACACACACCTCAGAACCCATGTGCATGCCTTTTTCCAAACATAAATATAGATTGTATAAACCTGGCACAAACTTTATCACTTTCTTTCTTAGCAAGGACAGACAAGGATAGTGGTCATGGAAAAGGATAGCTGCTCCAGCAGTGATGTGCTTGGTGTCTCATCATTTTCCTTAATAACATTTTTTAACTTGTTTTTTTTTTTTTTAACAAATTGTGACATTTTAAGAAGAATTGTGACAGATGAAAATTCTCTGGTGTGGTTGATGAAAGGGTTTTAAAAAGTTATTCACACAGGTATGAAAAACATTCTTGGGTATTATTTATCAAGGTTTTAACATTAAGCAAACTCAACTGGAATCACATTGTTAATCATAAGTTGCTGAATCTCATCCTGAGCAAGTTCATGATAGCATTTTTTCAGTGAAGCTTTGTCTACTTTATGCGAATCAGTAGGACATAATAAAATACAGAAATTATAAATGTGACCTACCTAAATTTTAGGAAAATGTAGAATAAAAAGCTAATAAAAGGTAGATAACAATGGCAATATTTCTGGATAATTTTAGTTGCTTTGGAACAATGCTGGGACAAAAAAATCATCCACTAAGGTCTCCAAGTTCTGGAAGTGAATTTCTTAATAATAGCAATATATAATGTAATCCTCTCAGAAAATTCTTGGTCAAGCAGTCTGATTTAGATTAAAAAAAAATAAAATAAAGGAAAATGGAAAAAGGCAAAGGTACAAGACTGTGTACATAATTACAGTCTACTCAAACTACTCATCCCATAACCCAGTGCCATTCCCAGATTACAGTTAGAATTAATTTAATCCTTTCTGTTATCAGAATGTTTATATTTTTAATAATACAATAATAGTATTGTATAATGACATCTTGGTTTACGTTTTTGTAGTTTGTGTAATAAAGCATAGGGCAGTGATCGGTGTGATATGGTGTTTCGTTCCTGACTGCAATCATGCCTACACAGGCATCCTGCCATTCATGGGTTTAAACATTTCCATGGTAACAGCTACCTCCACCACTTAGTGGTTGAGTAGTACTCTTCTTCAGCATCACAAATAAAATGGGTTTTTAATAAAACAAGGTTGATCTCATTCAGAAGCACATACCATCGTTTGACAATGTTTTATTTTGTAGCAAGTCTGGGTTGGATGGTTGCAACATACTGGCTCATGATCAGAATCCCTATAGAGAATATGTTTTTTTTTTTAATTTCACCTAACTGTTGAGCTCCATTGCACATACTGCACAGAGAGCAAGAGGAAGATTGAAAGGGGTCCAGCAATTCAATTTTGCCAGGGGGCCCCCTACAGGATAATCCAGCCATGCAACCAGTTGCTAAATTTAGCTTTTAAATGTCACTATCAGGATAGCAGCACTTAAAAGTAGCATGTCATTGTTGTTCCTGGCAGTTTAACAAACACCCTAACTTACAGTGGTTTAGGGCGTTTGTCTTTCCTGCAGATGTATTTGAGAAAGATGGGATATGACAGGGATCCTCTTTTACATCGTTTTATGTACTGCCAGCCAACAGCATGCTCTCAAATTTCATGACCAGAATCAAATCAGTTATTAATGTTTTTAATGAATTTAACATTTCAGGATCTCATTGTAGAGTACTCAGGCTCAGGCTTACCCTAAGATCTAACACACACACACACACACACACACACACACACACACACACACACACATACACACACACACACACACACATATATATATGTATATAGTGCTAAATAAAAATGAAGACAAGATGATAGTTTATTAAATTTTAATGACATTTGCAGATTGTTTCGGTGGAGTTTAATAAACTCAGCCGTCTGCTCCTTGCTATCTAAAATATAACAGGACACCGGAGTATATTCTCGAGCATCTCACACTTCTGATAATCAGTTGTCTGCTTGACGTTTATTCAGCTGTGTAAAAACTATAACATTAATCTCAGCCAAACCGATTTACTCAGGAACAAATAAAATACTGAAGAAAAAAAAAAGCCAAACAATAACATTTTTAAGTTATCTAAGTGACTTATATATCATGTTTAACCTGAGTAGCGAAAGACGGTGGTGGGGTTGAAAACGATTTGCCGGAAGTCCGGTGTTCTCACCGGCTCTAGTGAGCCTTGAACCCCGGCTAGCTATCGAGCTGGTGGGTAACAGACGTCTCCGCTTTTGAAAATATGTGGTGTCTTGATAACCTGAGCAGATATTTGAAGTTTACACAGCTACATTCTCACCTGAAAATATGTTAAAAGTTTATTTTGTGACCCAGAAAGAATAATAAGAGTAATATTAAAACTAACTAGCTGCCGCCATTGTTAGAAACTGAGCAGGGCCCCGCTATGAATTCTGGGATATGGTTGGACCACGAAGCGACCCATCCTTCAAATCTGGGGAAATGAAGGGCGCATTTGTCGGCCGCATATGTCGGCCGCATTTGTCGGAGTCTTCGAATTTGGATAGTCTTCGTCGTGTCGCTATAACGTAATCGGCCAACAAATGTGGGTACAGGAGGATCCGGTTCCTGAATTTGGACACAGCTACGATACTGGGCACTGCTTCTTCTTCTTCGGGGTTTAACGGCAGCTGGCATCCTTTTACATGCAGTGCTGCCATCTTCTGTTTCAGTCCGTTATTACACTCTTAAATCCTACTACTGGGTCTTTTGGGATCTTACAAAGCTTCAAACGACACGTCGACTATTAAATTAGTCATCAACTATTTTGATAGTCGACGTAATCGTGACTAGTCAACTAATCATGGCAGCCCTAACACACACACACACACACACACACACACACACATACATATATATATATATATATATATATATATATATATATATTAGGGGTGCAACGATATACAAAATTCACGGTTCGGTTCGATACTTTGGTGTCACGGTTCGATATTTTTTCGATACAAAAAAATGTTCATGCTTTTTTAATTTGTCATTTATTAAAATTATAAATATATATTTTAACTCAAAAGTACAGTTTTTAAATTTAATGTTGCTGAAACAACAAAGTAATGAAAAAAAATTAATCTATCTGATCGAGAAATCCCTCATCTTTGGAAAAGAGAGTTTATTACAGAGAAATGTCTCTTTCCAAAATAAAAGCTATACTATACCCTTCTTCTGGGGTATATTCTCAGCAGCATATTAAACATCAGGTCCCCATAAGGAGAATCATGTGCTAACGGCTGTCTAAATGACTCGGGTAAAGTTTGTAGCATGCGTGCTTGTTGTTTTTGTCTGCTTCCACTTGTCTTTACACTAGGATGATGTCGGCGTAAATGTGCAGTCATATTCATTGTGTTCCCACTAGTGCTGTCAGCGTTAATCTGAAATGACGTTAACGCCACAACACGGCAAATCTCCGTTAACGAGCAAACTGCGCTAACGCAGTAGTTCCCACCCATGTAATTGAGCATTGTGTGGCACATCCGACATACTGTTTTACTTTTGTCCATGACATGCTTACCTTCAGGGTCATACTTCACATGAAGACTAAAATAGTTCCAAAGGCCAGATCTGAATGAGGGTGGGGGAGGTTCAATTTGCTATGTTGCAACGAGCTTAGCTTCTGTCTTGCTAGCTTGCGCTGCGCTCAGTGGATCTGCGCTCGACAGTGCAGCCTAGGCGGAGTAGTCGAACGCAGATCCACTGAGCTCTCAACACAGACAGCATCGTCAGAAGAAAAGTTGATAAAATAAATTAAAAATTTTGTATTGTTCGATACACATGCGTACCGAACCGAAAGCACTGAATCGAACGGTTCAATATCGATACGAGTATCGTTGCACCCCTAATATATATATATATATATATATATATGTATATATATATGAAAAAACTGACAAAAATTGTAATATTTGTTTGTATGACCAAAATTCTGGCACTATTTGAACTCCCACCAAAATAAGTCAATGGTGCAGCTTCATTCAAAACCAGAGAACCCCAGGTATTGTGCAGGTATCTGCTGTGAGCACTTCTTGCAGTCAGATTGGACAGGTCTAACAGGCTGCTGCTAGTTTACTGATATGAGAAAACACACACTTGCCTGCCGGGCCCTCTCCCCTGCTGCCAATCATTTTACTTTGCTCTTCATCTCTTCTTGAATCTGCTGAGAATCGCAAGCCAATCAGATCATGGAAAATGAGATTTACTTACATAGTGATTACTTCAAAGGGCAATCCTCTCAGAGATGCATGAAAAGCAAACCAATAATCTTCTATGATGAAAAGGGGAGACGAACTGTTTTCCACATCAGTTTTTCATCTGTGCCTCTTTTTTCCCCTGCTTGGATATTGATTTTAAAATGAGAGCACCTGTGGCTGTTTCCTTATTTCCTTGGCCTCCCACCCAAAAAATCTGAATTTCAGTGGGTTTTATTGTTCATGTACCTTCTGATTGGACTAAGGTTCTGGGCGATCTGTATGATTTCTAATTAAGAAAGATTGTCAAAAACAAATCTGACATTTTGCTGTATGCATGTGATAAACTTTTCAGAGTTTATATATGTAATTTTGGTTCCTGGCATTTATATTGATGCTAATTTCTACACACCTAAACACTGTTGTATGCTACATATACCCCAAATGGCAAAGTCATTACCTAATGGCAGCAGCTTCTCACCACAGGACAGTGCGCCAAACCACAGCTCAGAAACCGCTCAAGAGCAGCTTTAAGAAAATGACAAAACAGGATTATTATAGCACCATCATTAAGTAAGAAATGTCCTTTGTGCAATATTTCGTGTTTCTGTTCTACCACAAGAAAATGGTGAGCGTTAAAGCTGCTAAACATCTGCACAGAGCATGGTAGTTTACTGGTTACTCTATAACTCAAAGCACTGCTGTAAGTACAACCTTACAGAGCAGTTAGTTATGCTTTTGATAAAAACAAATATGCATCAGCTATGTCTTGATGCATGCTCAATCATCCATGTAGGTAAATCCCAAAAGGTTGATTCTGTTCATCTGGACGACCAGATGAACAGAATCAATACTTGTAGCTTTTGTGTCCTTGCTTAGATGGGGAGGTTGTTTCGTGGAAATGCATGCCCACTCACAGTAATACAGAGTGATGCACACAGCCAACCTATGGGCTGGATGGCTGTAATGGTGCCATATACACTGAGGCTAAAGACCACCCTCCATTCTCTTGTGTCTCAGCAGTAAGAGCTGGAGGATACATTTATGGTGATGACAGCACGGCTTCTCAGAGCAAGGTTTAACCTTACTTTGCATAGGATCGAGTGTCATATTGAGGAAAGCACATCTCTGTTTCATTGTTGTGTCTGTTTTAGTCAGTAGCTGTGGATGTTTTTTTGTTTTTTTTAACAGACAGAAATGTAAGTGGACACATCAGAAGCAAAAAGTTTACTAATTTGAAACTAATCTTAAGTTAAAGCATATTATATATAAGGTTAATCACATGTATTTATCAAATTACAAATCCTTTATTTGCTAGGTTAAATTTGCTGAATTTTAAACTGGGTAGTATAAATGTTGTTTCAAGCAATAGGTATATGTCTAATGTGGCAGCAGAATTTTTTTTGCTCTTTATCTAAGTTTAAAAAGCTGAAAATCTGGCCTTGTGTTTGTATTATGAGAGAAGAAACTGACTCACTTTAAACCAAAAATGTCAGCTGGAACCTTCAAATGAAGAGGCCATTATTTATAACCAAGTGCAACACAGTGACTCCAAGCTATGACCTTGTAATGGTATTTTATCAGTGGCAGCAAATGATAAGCATGTAGTATAGAGCTGATGGCTTCAGCACTGGCTTTGTCACTGTCCTGGTAGCTCACTCAAGATAATTAGCTGCTGGGAAGTGGAGTGTCTTGTCCCTTTTAAGCCTGTTTGTTGATCAAAGGCATTTGACGGACTGACTAATCCGCTCTGACGGTTAGAAAGGAACAGTGGCATCAAAGTGTGGAGTGGCAGCTGACTACACAAGGACTGGGAATCTGTTTATTATCACTTTAGTTCATGTTTAAGATTTCCCTTTGTAAAATAGAGCTCTTGTCGGAGGTGTGTTTAGTAAAGAATTCAGACCTGTTTTATATTTTTCTCATATGAAATCATTGGTTGCCTCGTTAAGGTAAAGGTCCCCCAATTTCACACAAATTCTGACACTAATGAAGGCATAAATATACAAATGTAGTTTCATTTTCAGGACTAAGTCATTTCATAAAACTACTTTACAGTATAGTTTAGGAGTTAATTAGTTATGCTTTGGCTGGTTCAGAGGAAGTGGGATTGGTGGAGGAACCGATCAAGGACCACAGGACTTACTGGGGTTGTTATTTTTAGACTTGGCTCACTTATTATTATTATAACCTAAAAATTACTTACAAAAAAATGTATTATCAGTCATAGTTTAGGTGTCCACACTAATTGGTTTAGGTTTAAAAAAAAAAAGAAGGCTCGTTCACAACTTTAAATTTTTATTAGAAAATTCGGTATGAAAAGATCCACTAAATATAATATACAGTGTGCCTTCTGAAAGGTTAGGGAACTTTTACATGCACTAATTGCCTCAACCGTAAAAGTTCACCTACATAAACATAAACCCAACTGTTGTGCATTGTCTTATCATTTTGACAATGAGCCTGTTTAATGCTAAAGTTTTGTTGCCACATTACACTGACAAAATGACAGAAGCAGATTTTTCTAGAGAATGCAAATGATTCATTACCTAAACATAGAATGAAATGCGGAGGCCAGCATTCCCACTTTATTTATTTTAAATTCAAAGGACATAAATCTTCAGTATTGTACAAAAGGCAGCTTTGAATGTCATTCTTACTTGTTCAGTCTCTATCTCTCCATCAGTTTCCCGGCTTTGTGATTTCGAACAGAGGCTTTTGAGCTGACAACTTAAATACGTATTGAAGGGAACAACAAATGCCATTTAAAATAGCAGCCTCTGTCTCCAGGGAGCTTCGCTCTATGGCTGCTGATAAAGCCATTTGGGAAATTAACTGAACGGCCAGAGTTTTCTAAGAACAACATGCAGAGTGCGCCCATAGCACTTTGAAAGAGGAGAGTTAATGACGTCTGTGTTTTTAGTCTTTGACAAACGTACATTTAAATTCAAAGTGGTCAGTTTTAACAGAGCAGTCTTAGATCACTGGGGATGATTTAAGTTCCAGGCTCCCTTAATGACAATGATTTGCTCTGTGAAGCAAAAGATTAATTTTTGTAAGTGGATTTAAAAATGTAAATGAGTGCCCTAATAATTAGCCTCACAGTGTTTCTCTTCAGGCATTGTCAAAGACGATTTTAACTGACTGATGTTTGCTCTCCTTTAGAGCAAAGGTTTTCACCAAAATATTTATTGTTAATGTCATACATGTAAATTTTCATTAGCTTAACAAAATTCTGCATCACTATCCTGTCAAATCTGCCAATGTATTTGGGCAATTGACATTGAAGTTGTGGACATAGATCAAAAGCGTAATCCATGCAAAACAAAACATTAAATTACAACCTGGATCTGTTATTATAGATGTCATCTTACTGATGTCAGTGCTGAAACACACAATGTGATTTGATTTTTCAGGCTTTAGGTAACATGTGGTAACTGTTTAAACATGCTTTAATTACACACATATTATCTCTGGCAAAACTCAAATATTATCCATATTTACTATAACATGCAGAAATCCAACTTTGACAAATGCTACATTGTCTTAGTCGTTGCATTGCTCTATAGTGTGGCCAAGCACACTGCATAGCATATTCTGAAGACTCTGAAATATTAAACGGTTCAGTATGCAGTGTCATAGTGAGAAAAAATGGCATTTAGGTTAATATATTTCTGTCATATTTTGATTCTCTAAAGGATCCCCTTCACTAAAAACATGCAGGCATCATCCTCCTATCGCAGCTCATAATTAATTAACCATTTACAATATGCTTTTAAATGCTTTTCAGTGTAATGTTTGCTAAATAATGAATCTGGTGTATAAACGATAGAGCTAAACGTGAGGAGCTGCAGTATGTAGTGCTCCAACAGTGTCATGACAGGACGAGAGGCTGGCAGCTGGACAGCTGTGCATCTCTAAGGCACAACAGCTTTAATTGTTTTGTCAGCCAGCACTCCCAGCAAAGCAAACAGAATCTGGCTGTCAGAAGAGCCCCTGCTGTACTTCCACCAGAGCAGTCAAGTGTAAGCAGGTTAAATATTACCTCACAGACCAAGTCAGAACCTGAGAAAAGAAATTAATCAGTGATATTCACCAGAATTGCATATATCGAATCTAAACATTTCTGTAGGGAGATTTACTTCTTTTTTCTTAGTTGACTTATTTATGTTAATTGCAGGCTACGCTCCCAGAGTTAGGGGGGAGGCTTTACTGGAAACGTGTGTGGGGAAGAAGTAAATTCTAATGATGTTGATACGTGTACCATTAGTTCCAAGAAGAGGTCAATGAAAGTCAGGCATTACATAATGCACCTCCAAGTCAAAGTAAATTAAATTTTAAAAAGCCCAAAGCTTGTTTCATCCCTGGGTATGCTTGGTCTAAACTTCACACCGATGTGCACATTAAACAGTCTGGTGAAATGAAATCGCCTCGGTTGCTGGAACGTTGCTCAAACTCCGTATCTGCCAAAACACACAAGGGAGATCATTAAAAGTGAGAAGAGACTGAGTCCCACTTGCCAGCCACCTCACCAAACTCTGACACCATCTATTAGTTTGGCACAGTAGTGCTATCTCCATTTATTGCTCTATCTAAACACAAATGTCAGTAACTATGTGCTCTGACACAAACAAACGCTCAGTGGGCTGAACTACCATTCATTTCATACCATGGCTACAAGGCGCCTCTGTCCAGTGTTATGCAGACAGTCTAATGAACTCACTTATAAAACTGGTATTTCAATAACATGTCTGTTCTCAGAAATAGGAGTACATTTAAGATCTGCTGCCTCTTAACAGGTTCACTGAGAAGTCTTTAAAACAAAGATAGTAAGTGAATGTTGTCTTTAAAGGTTTCTGCTTCATACAGTGCTCTGCTTTTATCAAGTAATGGTAAAATTCAACAAAACAATATTCTCCACTTTAGAATAGTCACCCTGAACACTGTCAGATAGATTGGACTCCATGAATGTGACTCACAGCTCTCCTTCTGCAATAAAAGTGTGTTAGGTTTGACCTTTGAGTCATTGAGATCTTTTACAGATATCGACTCTTTGCAGGAAGGCCTTCTGTGATGCTGAAATCACAAAGCTCAAACTTGAGTTTCAGACTTGGTAATTTAACCACATCAGTCACTGTGAACTGCTATTCAGCTGTGCACCTGTATCAAAGAAATTTAAGTCAAGTGATGAAGGTTGAGCAGCACTTTGCAGGCAAAAACGGAGTCCTTCTAGTAATGTGTAAATGCACATGAAGTTTTAATATTCAATTTTTTCAAACAAAAGGTTATGTCAACCCTGTCTGAAATTCTGCTACCAGGTTTCTGTGCAGTTATTTGAAACGCTATACATATAAAAGCCAGCCAATTGTTCAGTCATCATAATCATCATACTTTTACTATCAGAATTTTAAAACAAAAGTCACAGCTCTATTTATAAAGACAGTATGTTTTGTACCTTTAATTTGCACAAAATAATTTTCAAGTGCAGATTTTTGTAGTTTGCACTAATATTTTCACATTTTGCACATAAAAGAACATACAGGAAAGTTAGTGCATCATGTCATTAATGAGGTGCAATTATGTAAACTGTGTGGATTTTTTGATATTTTGGGGAGTATTATGAAATATTTAATATATGGAATTCTCAGCTTATAGCTTAATAAGAAAAATGAAATAATATTTCAGGAGAACCGTCTTCATAGCTGCTAGATTACATTACATCAAACGTGGCACATGCCTAACGTATCGCTATCCAACTGCTATAACACATACCGCATGGCACAGATGGAGCAGTGAAACTGTGTAGGTGCAGCTCTCGCTGCTTTTTCCGTGACGACACACTAATGTGCGGCTAAAACCGTGGTCTTTCTTTCTTTGTCTTTTTCTCCCATCTCTTTAACATGAAGAGAAAGTAACGTAGTCTATACCAGGCGGGGAACAGATGGATCCTAGTAAACCTACAGAAACGGCAGTCATCCAACCTGCAACAATTATTGGACAAATTGGATGGATATAAGCTCAACAGCCTGGGAACAACGGCAAGAATTTGTAACATTTGTCTGGCTCTGTTTGTACCTTTGGTTGTGATTCTTTATAGTTCTACCAACATTTCAGGCTACCACAAAATCCTTGATGTTTGGCCCAGTGGATCACCAGTGTGTATTTAACACTGTACCACTGTAGACTGAGCCTATAGCTTGCTGAAGTCCCAGAGAATCAGAGAAGCCTGATGATAAATCACCATCGTCCAAGGGTCACTGTCACTGTCCCTGCTGTACATGGGAGAAACCTCATGGGCTTCGTCAACCTAACGGCACTGGAGGAAAAAAAAAATCAAACGTAATTTACTCTTGTCATGGATCAATGAAGCCTATTTGGTGTTCCAGGAGCACAACTAGTGTTTGTCAAACTCTGCTCTTGTGTATCCAGTGTGGTGATATAAAAGCATCTCTGGCAGAGATAATGTTGCAGCCAATCGGCATTCAGCTAGACTATATTCTGTTTAAAGAAGAAATGTTCGTTTGAGTTCATATTGATCCAACTCTTGAGATCATTGTGTAAGTGTGTGTAGGCATTACACTTCCATGCGCACATATACAGCCCCTTAAACTCTATATTAAATTAGAGAATGTTTATGTTTGCAGAGATTTTGACCTTGGAATCTTTATGAGAAAAAGAATAACACAATGTCTGTAGCTTTCAGTAGAGCTGCTTCCTGCTGAAAAAAATGGTCCCCATAAAATATCAGCTGTGCGGTCTGTGACACAGATGTTAAGAAGCACAAGTGTAGCAAACAGAACCCATATTTAGTTTGAATTTGATTAAATACTATAGAAACCCATCCATCCATCAAAGCTTTGTGCTACTTATCTGGTTCCAGGTCATGTCCATGCAGAGTAATCTCGCCTTGTCTCTAAAGGACAACCTAGCCACCCTAATTTCTGCCATTTGTGTGAGCAGTGTCATTCTTTGGGTCACTACCCAGAGCTCATGACCTGGAGAATGTCAACATAAGTTGTACAGTAAATTGGCAGGTTTGCTTTCACATTCAGCTCTCATCAATGCAACAGACTGGTACGTGACAGCAGACGCCCCACCAATCCATCTGTTCCTGCCCTACTAAAGACCAAGAACAAGTGATACTTAAAACTCGTAACTTATTCCAGACCTGGAGTGAGCACTCCACTCTTTTCTGGCTGAGAACCAGTGCTTTAGACTTGGAGGTGCTAATTTTCATCCAAAATACCCCAGTGCAAGCTGGAAGTCATGGCTCGAAGAAACTGACAGGACTACGTCATGCACAAATAAGATCGATGAGGTCCTTAGACTAACAAACCCAATACCCTCCTCCCATTGGCTGGGCCTTGAAATTTGGTCCATAAAAATTACTCACTGACTGCGCAGAGTATATTTCTATAAATCATAACAGGGTGAAATTGTGGATTAAGGATTCTGTAAATTTTATCAAAATCTCACAACCAGAGGGTATAAAGAAACACTTATATACTGTCTTGCAAAACACCATGAGTGTGTTGCTCAGCCACAACAATACTATGCGTACGTTAAATGCAGATTGGTTGAAAAGCTGGGCCGAACAGAAACCCATCCATCCATCCATCCATGGAAAGTAAATCTCTTTTTAAATTCGGAATTCTCTGTTCCAGTCTGTTCCACCACAAGGACTGAGGTAAAGAACCAACAGCACCAACAGAAACAACAATATCCCACATTATCAATTGTGCCACATATTCATAACACTGCCCTCTGCTGACAGCACACAGATACAACACCAAAAAAGCAGCCACGAGGGGAATTTAATATACATATTGTATATTAATGTACATATTGTGACACTGAAAACAAGTTAGAAGTTTAGAGACATGATATAATTTTACTCTCTTTTTTTTTTTTGCATTCCTGCACATCATAGCAGCATTTCTGGTCCCACTGACGTTTTTCATGCCTGTCATTTGCTCATCAGTGTATTACCCTGTGCTTTTGGAGCAAAGGGCAACTGAAGTTAAACAACTTTCATAAATGAGGCCAGCTTGACATTGTTGGCAGAATGTCAGCAAAGGTCAAATATTCCTTTCTTAAATGCGAAGCAGGGAAGCATCGGCAAGTATTAACATATTAATGATGTGCTGTTCTCTATAGAAATATGCCTAGTGGATAACTTAATTCTCTCACTAGTTAAAGGTCGGTCACATTGCAACTCGTCTGGATACATGAAAGAGAAAGAATGGCATAGAGGCTGGAGAAATGCAGTTCTTTGAAATCCTGGAAAATGTTTTTACCAGTTATTTATTTTTCTAATACATTTGTAGTGTAGTGTATCAAGTGGAACAGTATGATGTGTTTTGTAATTTAGGAATGATCACTTAATATGCTTAATGAAACTCCATACAATATTCAACCTGTCCAAAGTGTCATTTATTTACATTGCCTGCGGCACAGTGACTGGTCTGAGTAGTTTTTCGCACCCTGCTTCCATGGAAGCCAAAGCATGACATAAATTTTACATGAGCTGAAGCTAATCCACGGCGGGCTGATTAGGTGCTAAAAAGGGAGTAATTCACCAGATAATGAATATAGCTTGATAAAAATGTTCTGAAAATGTCAATGATGATGCATAATCCCTCAATAACTGTCACATCCCCCCCCCCTTCTTCTTTTACCCCATTGGCTTTCAAGTCTTCTTCCAGTAATTTAGAAAAATAAAATGGATGCATTGAATTGTACCAGTGATATATACACCCAAACATGTATGAAAACACATTTATCATACAATAACGCCTTTAGACAACAGCTGCATACTCCCATCAAGCTGCCACAAAGTGAAAGGAATGACTGAAGTGTTTTACAGTCAGCAGAACTGTGTACTTTTCAACTCACACAAGCAGCTTGACATCTGTCATACAGAGTAAGGTTTCAGCTTGCAGGTTTTTTGCTCTTTCGTGCCGGCTTATAATAGCACATCTTGCAGTCCAAGAAATAACCAAGTGAATCCCTCTTTGAACAAAGAGGGTTTTCTAGCATTTTTCAAAGAAAGATCCAACAAATCAGAGAGCTCAGTGAGGAGTGAGGTGAAGGAGGATTGCGGTGGGCCGAGAAAAAGGTCCAGGCTACACTCAGTTATCTTTCCAAACATGCGAGAACACCCGCATTCCCACCCGAGCAACAGCGGCGTGGCCATTGTCTGCTAGAGGCAAGGCACTCAGGTGACGATGTGACAGTAGCTATTGTGTGCCAGTCCTGAGATGGGTACTTTATAATGGACTGGCAAAGCAAGTGGCAGCCTGTGGCACCGCGGGGCTGTCAGCGTGCTCCGTCGGCATGCATTGGCAGTGCAGATGTGACATTTAGCTGGCCATTGCCCTGCTGGTCCCCCCTTTTGAGCTGGAAGAGGAGATAATGACGTGGCTCACTCTCCTAGTTAGAGCAGTACACTATGTGCCCAATGTCACTCATGACCTTTAGCATTTATGTCACAATATTTGTCATTCTCATTTATCACAAGCTCACCTTGACGAATTTTCCTCGCTCTCTTGTGGACGCAATCAACACAGTTCAATTCCTTGCTGAAGCTAGGAATCAATACTGAAATGTCAGCCTCTGCACTTTTGTCTCCGTGTGTTTTTCCGAGTGCCTCAATGCTGTGATGCACGTTATGCAAGATGAGTAAAATTTTAATCGGTGGCTCATGATTAAGCAAAGAATGGCGTAACAAAGGCAGATCAAATGGTCTGGGGATTCACTGAAGAAGAGAGAGAGACGATAGAAACATCTGTCAGACTTTTCAGGTATCCTTCAATACTGTACGTCTAGATAAACAAGAAGCCAAGTCTGTGAACGTCATGCTTCTGGAAAAAGGAAAGACATTAGTGAATGCAATATTCAGCTGCTGTTCTGGTTGGTTTGCATTAAAACAGAATGATGAAGTTTCACTTGAGTGGACAAGTGTTTATTGCCCTTACATGTTTACATCTCAAAGTGACAAGTAATTCACTAAAGTGTTAAAATGACACCGGGAAACCATGCCAGAAGTTCATTTGGATGTAAATATTTTGTGATTTTCCTAGCATTCCATAATTATAAAATGAATTTGTGTTTTGGACCTTTAATTGGACAGAAAAAGCAGTGACATTTGAAAATGGGACCCATGGAAACTGAATTTTATTTATTTATTTATTTACATTTTACATTTTGACAGACTCGTAATTGGGAGACTAATTAATATTGGGATAATAGTAAACAAAACTATTATTTTCTATCAATTCTCCAACCAGTAAACATAAAATCCTCATCAAAGGCTCCTAATACTAGAGATTTAAAAACAAACAAGGAGCTACCGTGACCCAATTCATTTGCCTTTTTGCTGTGGAGCATGCATGCCGCAACGCTCCACAGCAAAAATGATGAACTGTGCCCCTTCAGTTGTCAGTTGGAGCCTACTCAGATCAGCCAGTAGATGAGTAGCTATTTCGACATGTGTGCTCCCTTGGCAGGCAGTGAAAGACAGAGAGGAGATGGAGGTGGGGTGGTGGTGATGGTGAGCAGGGTATGTACAAAATAGCGGAAGAAAGTTTAGTTGCTGAGGCAGAAAAGGAGCTCTACAAGCTGCGGGGTGGCTTTGAATCAGATTCAAGCCGTGCTATCAGAGAAGTCAAGCAGTTCATTATTACATGAAGTGCATATAAAACGGGGATTAAAGATGCGAAAATGGGCTCAAATGCTAATCCTCTTCAACAGGTGCAGGAGTGTTGATTACGGTAATGCCATGAGTGGTTCACTGAGTGTTTCCTCACTACTGCTGCAGAAGCTAATGAAAATCATTATTTATTTATTATTTATTTTGGTTTTTGTTTAGTCAATTTTCCAGTATTAGGTAAATGGTTTCACAAGTCTTTCTGTACAACGCACAAATCCCCAACAACCTAAGACTATCTCTAAAAGAAAGGTGCTGAAAGACAACGCTAAGATAAGATAAAACTGACTAGTGTTCACATAGAAAATGACAAGGACAGAAAGCCCCAATGGAGAAAACCTATTTCATCAAAGAACTGACAGTTCTGATGTTGCAGGAGCTCATCAAGTGCGGGAACAAATGCACAGGAGTCAGTGTGGATATTCCTAAATTGATCGCCTTTAAGACGTCTTCTTTTTTTGCTTTATTATATATTCAAGATTATTGAGAGGTGCTTACTGAAGGCCACGGGAGATACAGGGAAACCTTTCCGGCAAAAAGGAGCTCAAGCTCAACCAGGGCATCCTCTGCACTCTCTGGTTGTCATGGTAACTTATTAGACACTGCAAGAGCAGACAGATGCACATTTTTCAGTCCTATTGGCCTTTTTGAACAGTTATATGGTGTACGTCTCATCAGTATCTCTGCATGCATACCTTTGAGCATGGCATCTTCAGACATTAGCAACGATCTTCACTGAGAATCTATATGGATATACGTGCACAACCTCCTTTCCATAATGTAAAATGATACGTTTCCTGCAAGTTTACTTTTTCCTTTAAGGACAGCCATGTAAATAAAGTTTGTATGTCTCAGACAAGCTGTTTCTACATTACCGATTCTGCCAATTCAGTGAGAGCACTTGCAGAGCACAACAGGACAAATATTGCACAAGCTGCCAGATGGTGGCCTAACTGATGCATTCATGCCATAGGGCATGTGGTTGCACCGTACAGTTGTACTTTGTCAGGAAGGGTGTTAAATACATTGAAAACTTCTGGCAACAGTTATGCTAATTAGTGCTAACCAGTTTTAAGTAGTATAATGTATCAAATGTACTAAAAAAAAAAAGTTTGGAGAGCTTTCCTTGTGAAGCAGTTTAAAATCAGCTGACATGAGGCAGTGGTATGATGGTATGGAATGAGGCTCCAGTGAGGTAAACTCACACCTCCACCTCTACAAACACAATGGCTGCACCTAATCTATGGGATTTATAGAACTCCCTCTCAACTTTGCCTGTTGCGTTATCTCACTTTGGACAGCTGGCTAACGGCAGTGTGGTCGCCATGGAAACGTGCTCAGTTCCTGACAGAGAGAAATAAGACACAGAACAGTTTTTTACAACTCCAAGATATAAAAGAAGCAATGGAAAGAAACTTGTGAAGGGCACTTTCCTTTGTTTCTTCTATCAGCTGCCACCAGTGTTTGAAGATCCAGAACTGTGGACAGATTTTTTCTTTTTTTTCGCTACCAAGAATGTCAGGCAACTTTAAACTAAATGTGACCCCTGGGTAGCATTATAACTGTTTTACATTGTATATTTTACCAATGACTAATTGTTTCACTGTTTGTTCGCCAGTGAACTCTGTGAAATCTGTGCCTCGCAAAAAGCCACAAGGCGCTCTGCCCAGTTATTAGAAACAAAAATATACAAAAAAAAATTTTTTTTCTTTATTTTACAACCAAGAAATTGGGGCTCGCACAGATGGTTCGTATTTGCTGTTGCCTTTGAACTCCTACTGAAACATTTCTTTTTCTCTCTCCCTCATTCTCTTCCTTTGTCTCAGTGGCAACAATTTGCAAACTAAGGATGATTTGCAGTCCCATGCAAAAACTCGTTTTTGACTCAAGCCCTTGTTACCTCGTTTAGTTTGCATAAAGTATTTTAATGAAACTGAGGTCCCTCATCACACACAGTCTGTAAGCATACTGTCAGTTCAGAAAGCGACTAAGACTGTCAGGGGAATTATGGAGTGCTATCAATTTTCAGTAAATAACACCTTTTCTAAGCAGCTATGCTAGATGTTATATTCTTTTGGTATTTAGTCTTGATAATAAAAGAGAAATTAATATGCATGTCACAGGAGCTACATTCACGGGGGGTGGAGACACTGGGATCACAGTGATTAGTGGAAGGGTGTCCACAGCAAAGAGGAATACTTATACTGACTGAAAACCGCCATGTTGTCTGCTAGATGTTAATAAACTGCTAATTTTGATTGAAGCAGAGCCATAGTGATTAAGAAGCCCAGAGAAAGGGAAAGGTTTTGGTCATGTCAAAGTGTAATATTAACAGTGTTGGAAAGCAGTGGCGTGTCTAGAAAATTTTTGTTGGGGGGGCCAGGTAGGGGCACAGATTTGGAGAAGGGTGGCAGATGTAATTGGCAGATAATGTTAAAAAAAATTCTACCAACCGTTAACCATAATTCAATAACCCTATAAACCTAATAACCGAATGCGCTTTTAACTCTTATTAGAATGAGATTTTAACCACTACGGTGCAAAGTTTTTAGATACTGCGTTGATAATGTACAAGAGATACAATCAGTGCTTTGTCAGTGTTTATTCAGCATTCAAGGACAGCAATATTTGCATAGTATTTTTACTGACATATAGTGCACATACGTTTTGGGCGAAAACATTTTTGAATATTAAAATATGAACATTTTTAACATACAATTGGCAAATTAGCCAATGCCAATGCAAAACTTTATCTGCCTATTAAAAAACGAAGATAATCTTCTCACAAACTGGTGTTTGATTTTGAAACAGGAAAAAAGTGGGGAAACAAATGAAAAAAGACTAACATTTGACTGAAACTTAAAAGCAAGTAAATACTTTCTATGCTGCCTTATGGTAAACTTTGGTAATACTGATGTATAAAGAACAACACTGGCTGATGATGAAATACAGTCAGCTGGTATGGTGACACTGCCAGTATTAACCTGCAGGGCTGCACTGGGACAAAAAATCGGGCATTTTGACTAGAGACTGGCCCACAAGGTATTAAAGCCATAAAGCCTTTGAATGAAAATAAACGCTGTTGTGACAGTGATGTACACTGTCTTGTTGGTATATGTATGATTTCTATACAATTTACGTCAGATAAAAACTTTGTTCACAAGATTCAAATAATTATTTAATAAAAGCTAGATATTTTAAATGAGAATAAGAAAGAAAAGTATTTCTTTGTGTCCCCCTTTCTCTGTTAATGCCCTACCTGGCCCCCCTGGCAAAACTTTCCTAGAGCCGCCCCTGCACAGTTACCAGGGGGGGAGAATGAGAGGAGAAGAGGCAGCTGACAGCGTAAAGATACAGAACAACTCCACCTTTGTGTCTTTTTTTCATTATAGCTAAAGTACGGGACAAACTGCGTCTCTTCTCTTCTCAATACGAAACGTGTAATATTTTCTCTGAATGCGGGACGATTCCGTTTTTTACAGGACGGTTGGCAACTCTACTAACTAACCTTACGAATAAAATAAAGTTCACTATCAGTAACATCACAGCACCCACCCAGCTCTATAGAAACTCCGTCATGCTAGCTAGCACGCAGTACGAGTTATTGTAACTGACTGTAAAAAATCAGCACAACGAAAATAAACTACACCTAAACTTGGTTTATATCTGACCCAAATAGACTGCAGGTCATAACTTCTTACCTGAAGTTCAGTTCACCTGACACTCGGACTGGCGGCTGCCTCGGGTCTCTCCTCCTCCTGGCTCCCCTTCCCTCATCCACCTGCTGGCCTCTGTGGAAGCTGCGCAATAGCCACCACCAAACAACTGAGTTATTTTTACACATCGGCCAGCATCTGGCCAATCCACCACCTCTCATTGTTCATGCCGTTACAAAAAAAATTAAATAAATAAGTCATCAGCCCACCGGGCAAATGCCAGGTGGCCAGTCCAGCTATGTTAACCTGTTAACCCTTTAAAACCGGTCGGAGCGGGCACGCTCCGTTTTGCGTAACTATTTTTAAATCCCGGTAGCTCTGCAACCACATAAGCTAGAGCAATAATTTTTTTTTGCATATGAAACCGGAGGAGTTGTACTTACATCTTATGCCATCAGCTTGTCCTAGGTCACGGTTTCCTTCCACATATGGCTTTGCAAAAACTGCATAAAAACCACTTGCAGCAACAAAAACATAATATTCCAGAAACACGCTTCGCCGATCCGATCAGCTGTTCATAACACTTCCTACTTTGAATAGACGTCAGCGCGAACTTTCGCATGTCCGCCATTACCTGCCCGAAACCGGAAGTGACGTCATTTTCGCGGAAATGTAGTTTTTTTTACTATCAGGGCCTCAGAGCCTGTACTGGTGTTTTTAAAAGTTATCTTTGACTTTATGACTTTCTGTGTCGTTTCTGGGATGCTTAGAACTCAAATTGCACTGCTGGAAATAGTTTATTTTGATGCATATGCTGCTTTTTTGCAAATTTGCACTATAATATTTATTTTCGTTTTTCCTGCAGTATATAAAAATTGGTGTATTTCAAAAATAAAACTATGAAGACACTCAAAATAAATTTCCTGTGGTGGGAAACTATTTTGTGCAACTTTTTTGTATTTACAGTTTTGAGGGATAAGCCTCTTAAATTTCTCTAACTAGAAATATATGTTAAAAAAACATTTTCAATTTCTTTGTAGTTTATTGCACTTTTTTGCAATTTATGTAATTACTATGCACTTAATGCATACATATTATTAAAATTTGGGCTATAATGGTTGTATTGATGTATATCAACTTGAAATGCTCCCAAAATTGGCACTATACAGCATGTAAAAATATAATATAAGCTCTGGCGGACTTGGTTCTATGGTACGTCTTAAAGGGTTAATCTTTCACCGAAAAATTGTTTTCTGCGGTGCCGTCTTTCGTGCTTGGTTCTACCTTTGCTAACGTGATGCTGATGCTGCATTCACGTTGGTATTGGTATGGTGAGTAACCTTCAGTAAAAGCATGATAATATAATAGGTACTCCAAAGTATTCAGAATACGTTACTGTCATTGAGTAACGGAATACGGTACAAAATACATTTTGGGGCATGTATTCTGTAATCTGTAGTGGAATACATTTTAAAAGTAACCTTCCCAACACTGCCTGTAACACTCTGCCTATTGCCTTCATATTAAATAGTGTTTTGAACAAGAATTTAAAAAAATATTTCGTCACGTCATTTTGCGAGCTGGAAGTAGGGGTGACATGGGCCGCGAGATTGAGACACAGGCATTAGAGCCTCTTAATGCGTGTTTTGTTTAGGTTTCCACCGATGTGGAATTACGAAAAATAGAGAGGGCATAGCCTAACATATGAAACAGGAAAACCGCAGTTATCGCTTTATTTAAAAAAAAGTAACTATATTCTGAATACCACTTTTTAAAATGGTATCTGTTTAAAAAAGTGGTACAGTTACTCAAAAGTGGTACAGTTACAGTTACTCATATTTTGTATTTTAAATACGTAACGCCGGTACATGTATTCCGTTACTCCCCAACACTGAATATTAAGACGTTTTGCAGTATATACCCAAAATACACTCAACGACTGCATGGTCGTCTTAACCGTGTCATCTAGACATAGTCAAGACGACCTGTGTGAAGTTTAAACCAAGCATCAGAATGAAAGGTGATTTAAGTGACTTTAAAAATCTATGATAGATAATACCTGATGTGCTGATATGATCTACTAGGATTTTCCTAATACAATTTGCATGGGCTCATCAAAATTGAACAACAGAAGTTTGGAAAAACATTGTCTGGTCTGAATGGGGCAATGCTGCATATACCAGTTGAAATAAAGTTTCAAATGTATATGTCAGCTGTCAGTTAAAAAAACATAAAACAATAAAACTGCTTACAGTTTTTTTTGTCCACATCTTCACTGCTGTCTCTGTATATGAATGTTTTATGAGTATTCCTTGCTGCGCAGCCGTATTCAGAGGGTTATGGTTTCATTTCATCTGGTATTCACTTAGCCTTCATAACTCACCCAGTACTGCTAGATGTCCACACTGTCACAACGTTATACGTTCATATTGACTGTGACAGGCTTGCTGTCAACAAGCCAATTATGCAGTGTAGCATACACGACTTTGAAAATGGAATGAATCGCATCCAAAACAGAGCTTCACTGTGGGTCCATGCCAAAATATTTCACCATATCCAATTATCTATCTAACGTCTAGTGCAAATAATGAGCTGCGTTACAAGAAACGGAGATGCAAAACTTCCTCCTGGTTAAATTCCTGGTCATTAACTATATTATTATCTGGACCCTAAATCGAGAAAAGACCAACATTAATGGTATTCCTTAAGAAAGGAATTACAGGCAACCAGATAATATTGCATGCATGTTGCAGTATGTGATAAATCTTGAGGTAAATGAGTCGATAGCTACAATGGTTTGATGATTAAGTGGCAAAAATTGTAATGGGTAAAGTATGACAAATGCAACATATGAAAATTTTTAGTTGACTAGTTTTGTTGGTCTTTGGTAATATTAAATGTGTGGAAAATAATTATAACCAGTTTTTCTGCTTTATTGTTTTAAAATATGCTATGTTTGACTTTTCATTTGTGAGCTATACTCTTAGACTGTGTATACTAATCATGGGCTTGGGCTTCTGCTTTGTGTTTTTTAAAGCCAACATAGGTCGTTGAGTGTGGTTACACAAAGAAGTCCAACAATGTAGAAGACAGAAATAGAATATAAAAAAGTAGCAATTTTTTTCTTGATGTCATATATTCTATATAAAAGGTGTTAGACAGGGAGTAACTCAAGTCTATATTTTGTTTAATGACCAACAGGGGGCAACTCTTGTGTTACAAATTGTCCTCCTTTTCTCCAGCACATAATTAAAAAAACAAAAATAAAAATCATTACAGTGGTCTGATGCCTGAGCTTTTAGATCACTCTTTATAAAAATTATGAAGTAAATATATCCAACAGTTTGGTTTCTAATTTAAATGGTGAAAAAAGATGATAAAATATTAATGATAGTAAGCAAATGAGGGCCAGTGGTTTACAAAGTCTTGGAGACTAGTAACACATAAGCTTTTGTGACATTACCCAGATGTGCAGGACAGCTGCTTGGGAACTTCCGTAACAAACAGCCAGGCACAGGTGTCTGCCTCCTCTCAGAATCATCCTGGTAATATTCTCTCTGACTTGCTGCTATTCCCAGACTAATTGATGTCTGAAAAGCAAACCCATCCAGGTCCAAGAATAGATCTGACTTCCACCCACTCACCTTGCAAAGAATCCAAAGTGGCATCTGTCCAGTGCTTTTACTCTCCTGTCAGTGTATGGGTATGATGTATGACTAGAGAATAGTACACATGGATGAGTCACTAAAGCTTCTGTTTTTTCCTGTCACACAAGGGGTTAGGGTCCCTTGGTGCGTTTAGGAAAATGTGTGATTGTGAAGAATCTGTGACTCCAAATAAAACAGAGCAATTTGTTTTTGTTTTTACTTCTTTTCTTTTTTTTAACTTTAGAAGCAAGACAGAAGCAAAACTTTGCTTCTTACTGAGATTACATTGCAATTTGACAGGCAATCCATGTGTCTACAGGAGGGCTTTGTCTCTGAAAACAGATGTGTGTTTAGGGGCACAGGTGGACGGGATAACAAGTGGCTCCCTTGACCTGCCTGCTGGCATTTCAGGCTGTCTTCCTATAATGCACTTACCCGCTAGGCTCTCACCCCAGCCCTGTAAGCCTTTTGTCCCTCTCTCTTTTTTTCCCATTTGCACCCTGAGTTACAATGGTCAAAAATGGAGCACTCAAATTACAGTCTTGTGGAGCTTAAAATAGCCAGGAACTGTGTATGTGTATGTGTGTGTCTCTGTGTTTGTGTGTGTGGAGGGAGTGTGGATGGTCCTCTTTTTGCGTCAGCCCTGCCATAGCAACTGGTCTTTGTTTGTGAGCGTCTCCCCTTCTTCTTCAAATGTTTCTTTTTATTAACATCAGAGAGTGTCCACACCAATACAGCACGCTGTATTCTGTTTGCGGTGCGTCACGTAATGATCAAGCATTATAATATGCGGTTTGAAGGAGCAAACACGCTCAAACAGTACAAAGGGGACAGCAGAGAGTGACACAAGTATTACATCCAGCCTTTTATTTGTTCCTCCCCCTTCTGCTGTTCTCTACATGTGTGACGTGCTGCATGGTAACTCTATTTGCAGACCACTATGTTACAAATGAGGGCTGATTGAAAATTGAAATTCAGTATTAAAGCAGCCTATTGCCGGATTAGGAGAAGCACTACTTTAAAACAGTGACATGCAGACAAAACACAGCTCAAGTGTGTCAAGTATACAGATGTATTTCTGCTTCATCAGCCTGATCAGACATTTAGTGTATCACAAAGGTAATGTTAAGTCTTTAATTGTTTGCGTGCCTCCGCCGGGGTACTCAGATGTGATTTGCTGCACAGAGCTTGGTGAATCCCAGTTGTTATTCTGTCTTTACTGCATTTTCAAACTCAAAAAGCTGAGCATTAGAGGGCAATGAAAAACAAGTTCTGAACACAGTACTGTGGCAGACAATTAGAAAACGGTGACCCGTTTACACCTCCCGTGGACAGAGTAGATTAACATAGGTCCTAGATCCAATCTCCCTTTTGCTTCTTAGCACTCTCCAACCTGTGTTGAGGGACACACCTGACTCTGTAGCTGCTGAGTGCATCAACCACCAGTTTCTTGCTGCATTTGTGTGGTGTTTTGTGCTCAGCAGGTAGTGTTTAGTCGGTTCTTGGGGGAGGTTGGTTGTTTTCATTTTCCAAACTTTCAAAGCAGCTGCCCAGGAGTGAATCAAATAAGTGAAACTTTGAGCGTGGATAACAAAACACGGAGCTGAAAGATCTTTAGGTCCTTTAAGGTAGAGGGAAGAGTGAGGTGGAGGTGGGGTAGAAGTGGTTGGGTGGGGCGTTCTGCTTTGATTTATCGCTACAAGCAATCCTGTTTACCTTCATATAGTCATTTTTCATTTCTTATTATGTTAGTTTAAATTTACAGGTGCTTCAATTTAACTTTTAGATGTTATTGTTTTTCACAGTACTAGGGACCTGTTGTTGTCACTGAGGGTTCAGTCTTGACTGTGGAGGTTGGCTGTAGAGCCAGCACTGAGCACAGGGGGAAAGCTCAAGCCTGTGGATCTTGTTGGTGCTGCTCAACATTCCTCTCCTTGCCTGTCGAAAGCCAAGGCCCATAGCTCCAAGTCTGGCCGGCTCCCTCAGGCCTGGCTTCAGGAAATGGCCCTGCTGTCCCACATCTGTCCTCTTTTGGCCACCTTATTTGACACTCTTCCAGTTTGGTGTGTGAGACACTAAACTACTTTCTACTGACACAAAGCAAACAATTTAAAGTCACAGGGTCGTATAGACTTCCAAGTATATAGGCTTAACCGACACTTCATTAGGTACATCTGTTCAAGTGCTCGTTAACTCAAATATCTAATCTACCAATCGAATTGGAGCAATTCTTTGCATTTAGACATGAACAAGACGACCTGCTGAAGTTCAACCTGAGCATCAGAATGGAGAATAAAGGTGATTTACATGACTTTGAATGTGAGATGGTTGATGGTGCCAACCCATCTGGCACCATCCACTCTACCAGCAGTTCAGACTGCTACTGGTGGTGTAATGGTGTGAGAGATATTTTCTTGTCGCACTTTGGGCCTCTTAATACCAACTGAGCATTGTTTAAATGACACAGTCTTGTTGCTGAAAATGTCCATTCTTTTATGAGCAGAGTAGATTGGTACATCCAACAGGATAATGTGCCATGTCACAAAGCTCAGATCATCTCAAACTGGTTTCTTGGACATGACAATGAGTTCACTGTACTCAAATAGCCTCCACAGTCACGAGACCTCAAACCAGTAGAGCACCTTTGAGATGCAATGGAATGGGAGATTGACATATTGGTTGTGCAGCTGACAAATCAGAAGCAACTACATGGTGCTACCATGCCAATATCTCTGAGGAATGCTTCCAGCACCTTGCTGGGACTCCATTGTGAAGAATTAATGGCACTTCTGAATTCAAAATGGGTTCAAACTGGTACTAGAATGGTGTACCTCAGAAAGTGTAAAGTTACAAAAAAGTTGCAAATTTGTGTTTAGTCATATATCCAAATTAAAGACAATACCAGAGAAAATAAACAGGTAGGTGATGGTAGTTCTTCTGCACCCCCACGCTGAACTTGGTATAGTGACAGAAATTCTGGACTAACATTGTCAACAGCAGTCCAATACAGTGCCACTTGAGTGACAGTAGAGACGCGCCTGACCTATTGAAGTCGCCTGATGCAAGATTTGAGTGGGGATTGAGATGCCTGGGAAGGGATCATAGGCACCTCAACCTCTACTGACATTTTGCGTCAGGCGACCTCAATAGGTCACATGATAGGATGGAGCAAGGTTTCACAGTGGTTTCAAAACCTCTAGTGGTAATGACCCAGGCCTTTTTTTATACCTTGGCTCATCTGATGACACACATGATTATTACTGGGTCAATGGCCCTCCTGAGGGACAACCCCCACTATGGTTTAAATACCTGGGATGCTCCATCTTTTGGTTTTAGAACTGAACAAAAAACACAAAAAGAAAAAAAAGAAACTTAAAGAAGTCCAGTCGCCTTATTTCCAAGCTCTTTTTACTACCATGACCTGGATGACTGAGAAACTACACAGACATGACACAAAATTTACTTTTGTACCAGCTGAAGTTTCAAAATAAAACACATCTAGCACTTAACAGATAACAGCACTGTCCAAATGTTCCTGCTTTCTATGATTTAGGATAACATCCTAAAAGAAGTAACCACTTCCTGTCAGAATTTAGAGAGTAAAATTTGATGAGTGAGTGATTAAGCATGTGGGTTAGGGTTATACCTAAAATGATATGATAATATGTACTCTTGGAAGGATATTTTCTTGTATAGATTTCTAAATTCTTGACAATCCTGTTTTCATCAATAGTTAAAAGAATGAGTCGTTTCCCAGCAAAATTAGTGTTGATTCACTCTGTCAATAATACGCTTGATGTAATTTGGCTGTTAATTATAAAACATGCAGGATGTTTTGAGTAATAACCACTGAAACCACTGTTTGTTTCAGAAAGCGATTAAGCAATGAGAGCGATGGTAGAGAAAATTACACCGCTGTAGGCTGGTTTACCATGTGGCAGTAATAATATTGCCCACTTTAACAAGCTTAATGGACAGCACTTAAGTCAACAGCAGTTAACTGCAACAAAAGAGGGGCCTTTTTTCGCTATGTTAATGCTATCAAATTAAATTACTTTCTATTTGTTAATTTCCGCCTGGTCGCTCGTTTTCTACGAAGCTGCAGGCAGCTGCGTGTCTTTATCTGTATGCTGTCAACACGCATCTGCCTTCTTCAGTGAACAGTCAAACTTCTTTTTCTTATCCACCGCTCAGGTGCATTTGTGCATGCGCATGTAGGCGTGTGTGTTTACATGCCAGTGCAGGGGAGAAAACAGAGCTCTTGCCAAACCCTCCTACGGTTTAATGATCAGTGCATGTTGTAATTGTTCTTTGAGATTTGCTGAGCATAAAAATAAAATCTGAACGTTCTGTGGCCTAGAGTAATCCAATATTATTATAACTGAGGACACAATTATTCCCCCCGCACCTGTTTTTTTGCCACAATCAATTATAATTTAGGAAAACTCATGAGGTGTGTCATAAAAGTTTTCTTTCACCATCATCCCAATTTCAAGTGGTTTGTCAGTCTGATTGTGCACATTTTTTTTTATACATGAGTGAAACTGTGTATCTTACAAATGTAAATAATAGTAGTAAAATGATGTTTGGAGCACTTTATTTTTTATGAACTACTTGATTCAAACACTGAAGGCTTTTGTATAAAAGTATTATTATTATAAGCTTAAATATTTCATGAGTAACTATATAATATTAAAATGTATCTGAAATACCTTAGATTATTATATAAACAGTATGTGTTAAGTGAACTGGACTTATAAGAATACAATACACTTGGACATCTTGGTGGTGGTGAATCAGAAAGAAACAAGAGCCCGAAAAGCACTGAGCTTTGTCAGCCTGCAGTGGATGCTCCTCTAAATGCAAAAGGCTTCCGAGTGTTCGGTCAGTGCCTGTGTGTAATGTCTGTCTTGTGTCATGTTGAGTTAATGTTTTTTGTGATTCATGACAAATCAAATCGAAATCACCTTGTCTGCTTTTTGCAAGGCTTTCGAGAGGGCAAGAGAGTTTGTCTCTCTCTTCCTCCCACCAATTTCAAAGGGATGCACGTACACACGCACACACACACACACACACACACACACACACACACACACACACACACACACACACACACACACACACACACACACACACACACACAGGAAAGATAAAACACAGACCCTGAGGTGCGTTAAGTCTGAAGAATTGACAGATGGAATCAAACAGTGAGAACAGATGAAAGACAAGGCACACAATGTCTGTTGGTTACTGTGTGTGTGTGTATGTATGTGTGCGCGCACAAGTGTGTGTGTGGATATGATCAAAGCTAATCTTGCCTTTCCTTAAGGCGATCTCTCAAAACACAGTGTCACTGTTTGCTCAGCATAGGCCTGGTTGTGAATACATAGCTATGACTGGAATTACAGAATGTTTTTCACATCCCAAGGAAAGAATGCAGGTCAGCACCAAGTCAAGATGGGAAGTAGCTGCAATCTTTTTTATTATCTTTTTTTCTCTACATGCCAAAAGTCCTTGATAGTGAAATGAAAACACTTCCACCTTCGTTTGCTAGATTTTAATTGTGTCTCGTTTGAGAACCACTGGTGGAAGCCTTCAGGTCATGAAATGCCATCACTTCACTGCGCCATCTCACAGCACTCACAAAGGATTTATCAGATTTATAGTGAACGGGATAACATATTTCCAAATCAGATATGCATTTATTATCCTCTCAACCATGTAGCGTGATCTCAGGACACCTTGCAGGAGATTTAGTACAGCAGCTGAGAACCTCTGAGCACTGTCGTTTTCACATAAATATCGATAACTCAAATAACGTCACAGCACAGGGAGAAAAAAAGATGACTGATATTTGCTGAGACTTTGCACAGGGCTCATATCACATTTACATTCCTAACATTTTTCAATGCTGTGTTGCAGGTCTTTCGGGAGCAGTGAGATCTATACAGCTAATAAATCTCTTGCCCATCTATCTTCCTTGTTGGGGGTCTCTCCTGGTTGTTGGCCTTAATTTGGAGTGATTACTTAAATGCAACAAAGCATATTGGGGAAACTTAGATTAGCAGTGTGTGACTAGTATCAGAAGACCATTGACTGTGGGATTTAGATTAGCAAGGACATTGATAAATTGCATAACTACCAGAAGATAACTGGCCACTGAGCACAAAGCGTGATAAGAGTACAGCCTGTTTTAGCTCTGCAAGGTTGAAGTAACTGGGATCTGTTCAGTTGCAGTAGTTATTTAGTGCACATCTAGTGGATATATTTTTTGGTACACAAAATTATGATCATGTTGTTTTAACACTTTTAAAATTTCCCTTTCTCGTACTCTGTGTTCCCTGTTCTTTCCTTTGAGCTATTAAAATTATATTGTTAGTTTTATAAATGGTCTTCGAGGTGATGATTCACTCTTGTGCTCTGTCTTGTGCAGCCAAACCCTATGCAGTGCATGGAAAAACAAAGGTTTATGTATTAGAGGAGTCTGTTTCTTTTTACTGCATTATTTTCGGCCAGTCACCAAGGACACCAGTAATCAAGGATTGCGCTGGCAGGACAAATGCAGAATGTCAGCAGATGTCCTTGGCTCTCTGCCCTTACTTGTAGTAGTTAATACTTTTTCGTGACAGCATTAAGAATCACAAAATTAAAATCCATTGTTTGTTTTTTTCCATCCCTTTTCTTCTCTGGAATTTGGAAAGATGGTAGGTTGGTTGGGGTTTTTTGTTCCTCACTCATGAAGAAAGTGTTCTTTTTCTAAATAACCACTTGGTAGACAGAACTTATTAAGTGCACTAAAGCAAATCTTTTTAAGGTTAATAATATTTTGATTAAGATGGTTAAACACAGCAGACCAATGTACCAAGAGACTTTTGAGGTTATCCTAAGCAACACTGATTCTTTTATGTAAACTCTCAAACTTCTTCCACAAATTTGTATAAAAGATTTCATGACAGTCTATCCAGTAGCGTATTTATTGAAATGTTTCAGTAAAGGCCAAAGTGGTCAAACCAGTCAAAACATTCCTACAGTCATGCTGCTAGCAGGCTAAATATTATTTCTGTCCACTCTATAGCTTTTTATGGTCTTTCCCACCCATCTAATTATTGTTGCAAACCAGGCCCCAAGCTTCCAGAGGTCCTATATCCACACCCCAACAAGTCTGAGCTTCTATTGTGGGACGAGATACAAGTATTAACAGAATTAAGTAACTAGATATGAATGACTGGTATGCTTCGCCGCATTTTTAAAAAGTGCGACATTTTGTACTCCACTGCACTGATTACAAATTGCTGTTTGGGTTGTTTGTTTGTTTTTTTACAGTTTATAGATGGGATACAACACTTAGAAAGGTTTGGTTCTGCATAAGGGGGACTCTTACATCTGCCAAGGAACTCTTTGCAGATGTCATATGCTGTTTGAACTGTATGTGGATTGACTGGCAGCAGATGGCCTCAAAAGTATTTTAATATAACAGTTAATGGCCAAAAGGTGCTAATAATTTAACAGCCAGGAACAAAGTCTGGTTCTGTTGGAAGTTTCTTCCTGGCTCCTACTGTTGCCAAGTGCTTGCTCATTAGGAGTTATTGGATTGTTGGGGTTTTCTCTATATCATTGTGGAGTCATTATTTTACATTATGAAGTTCCTTGAGGTGACTGTTGTTATGATTTGGCACTATAAAAAATAAATAGTAAAAATAATTATGTTATCAGTCACAACTCAGTCAACAACAACAACAACGCATTTAGCTATGTAGGCATGGTCAACATGATCTGCTGAAATTTAAACAAGTATCATAATTGAAAAGAAAGGTGATTTAAATGACTTTGAATGTGGCATGGTTGTTGGTGCCAGATGGGCTGTTCTGAGTATTTCAGAAACTGCTGATCTCATGTGATTTTTGTGCATAACCATCTTTAGCGTCTACAGAGAATGGTCTGAAAAAGAGAAAATGAGAAACAGTTCTTTGGGGGGAAATGCCTCATTGATGCCAGAGGTCAGAAGAGAATGGACAGACTACATCAAGCTGGTGGGAAGGCAACAGTAACTCAAGCACTCATTACATCTAAGGTATGCAAAAGAACATCTCTGAAAACACAGCACATCGAACCTATAGCAGAAGAACACCAGACCAGATATCACTCCTGTCAGGTAAGAAAAAGGTTCGCCAGAATAGAAGATTAAAAATATATTATTTCATCTGATAAGTCTTGAATCCCACTGGGACAGAATTTGGTGTAAACAACATGAAAACATGAATCCATCCTGCATCACACCACAGCCCACCTGCGGATTGTTTCTGACCATATCCATCCATCTATGCCTGCCATGCATTCATCTTCTGATGCGTGCTTCAAATAGGACAATATACCATGCCACAAAGCTCAAATGATCCACACTGGTTCCTTGAACACGCCAGCGAGTTCATGAACTCCACGGTTACCAGAGCTCCACCAGTAGAGCACCTCTGGGATGTGGTGGAATGGGGGATTGACATGATGGATGTTCAGCTGATAAATCTGCAGCAACTGAATAATAGCATCATGGTAGTATTGACCAAAAATCTCTGAGGAATGTTTCCAGAATCTTATTGAATCCATGCCATGAAGTTAAAAGGGGGTTCAACCCAGTGCTAGTAAGATGTGCAGAAAAAAGGGTGCTGAATGCATGTGCCAAAACAAACAACCGTGTGATAATACCTTGCGGGGCAGCTTAGGCCTGATGGCCACTGGGGTTGTAATGCACTGGCAGAATCCCTTAAGAATATGATGAATTGTAAAGGCATTTCCAGTCAGCCTGTTGTTTAGTCTACAGAAATGGGAAGCTGTAACACAAACGGTTTGTGAATAACTACTTCTCTCAGTGGTGAAACAAACTGTGCCTTCTATTAAAGGTTTTGCAAACAAATGAGTGACAATTTAGAATAACAATATTTTTATATTCATAAACACATTTGGACAGTGTTCTTAAACTCAACCAAATACAGTAATGTCCACCTCTTCATTTTGAACTGAGATCAGTGCATTTACATATTGGTCATACTTGTTTCAGATAGAAGATAAAAGATACTGGGCAAGAATGACATCGGTGCAAATACTTTTTCACACTACTCTATGAATTATTATGTTATTTTTAATCTTAGTCAATCCAAGAATCTAAATCACCTTCCTGTTCAAAGTTTTAGAAAACACTTGCAACTCAAACAAAAGTACTTTCTATAGCTGTGTTACATCCTGTGAGGCTGTGGGAGTGTGTGGGCGTGGTGTTGTCCTCTCCCTCTCCTCCTCCTCCTTTCTTGCCCCTCCCCTGTTTCTCTCTGCCCCGCCTTCTCCTTAGGACACACCTGCTGCTCATCTGCCCTCGTTGACCACCAATTACCCTCAGAGGTGATATAAGCTGGAGGAGAGCAGTGTGGATGTGGGAGAGGCTTCTGGTGGATTTCTTCTGTGTTGGTCAGTGTGTGATACTGGTCTAGGTGTGGAAAAGGCTTGCTGTGTGTGACCAGCCCCACCGTGCGTGGCTCTTTGTGAGTAGTTCTTAACTGAGCAGTGGTTTTCCTTAAGTGACGGCGGCCTCCATTATTTTGTTTGGCCTGCCTGGTTATTGTTAATAGCAGCGTTGCTGTCTTTTTCTGTTGAAGCCGTATAGTTATTTTCTTTGTTGAAGTGGTCACCATCTCTTTGGGTTGACCTGTCTGAATTATTATTAAAGCAGCGGTGCTGTCTCTTTCTGTTGTTACTGTTTATATGATTGAGTTAATTGATTATAATAAAGATTTATTTTGTGTTAAATACCTCTGCCTGGCGTTCTTTTCATTTCAACCCGGATCCAACTGTTACTGTCCCCCACCCTCTTCGCCTAGCTTCCATGTGGGGACGTAACAAGCTGCTTTGAAATTATGATTGCACACTTAGTTTACAGCATCAGGAGGACTAGAAATGACATTTTATTGATTATGCCAACATTAAAAATGACAGTACATCCATATACTGGGTTTCTTTTATTGGAAAAAGCAACTGAGCAGCTTATATTTATCCATCCATTATGTAAGGCTACATGGCCTTCAATGAGTCACCGAGCAGATGGCAACTCCAATCAGGCTGCTTATGACTGACGGTCATGCCTGAAAACACACAGAGGTCAGCACTCATCTATAAAGCACACAGCTATCTATACAACAGAGATAAGAAACATTCATGATAACATGAAAGCCTGAAATGTGCACTCACACCGCCTTGAAGCTTGTCAATAGGGCAAAGAAAGCCTTGTGAGTAGATAGATGAATTATTCAGAGTAATATGGTGTATAGTCTTTCACACCATATTCCCCTGGCTATTGAGCTACACTCACCTTCACCTACCGTAGCTGAAAGTGTTTCCTATGTAACCACCACTGAAGTGTCATAAAATATTTAAAAGCAACTATAGTACCCTGACTGACCTACACCTTCTGTTATCATAATATGAAATTTCTCTGTATTTTGTCGCTTATATATTTCAGATTTGTGTCTGACCAGAGCAACACTTTGTTAATGCTATCATTTTCTGTGTTCATTTTCCACATCAAACTGTAATTTATCTCACTGATCTTAGGCAAAACATATGAAGCACATAAAATCGATTAAACAGATTTTAGATTATTGCATCATCGTGCATTAGAATTCTCAAGCTCGGACTTAAGTGTGTGAATGTATTGGTACTGTCTTTTAATATCGTCAGTTTATTGAGGTCAGAGGTCATCTCATCAGTCATGGGTCGTGAGCTCCCCTCACATCCCCCAGGTCTCCTGATATTATGCAGAAGGACCTCTTTAAAAGCACAACTATGCTAGTGTGCTCTTGAAGGCAATTCAATAACTATCTAATGACCGTGTGCAATCACATGAAAAGACCCTTATGCTGATTGACAATTAAAGTGATGATCATTATTCTCTTTCTAATCAGCAACAATTTCAGAGGAAAGAACTTTGGCCCATCCCATCCCACCCCCTTCCCCCTGCCATTTTCAGCTTCTCCAAATTCAGCTTGAAATCGAGGGTTTATTGTTTATCCATTGTTTAATAAGTTATTGCAGTTCTTTACCTTTTTAGCCACCACAGGCCTGCTCTTATGTTGTAATTTCTAATAAAAAGACTGTGGGCAGTTTTCAGGCATTGAGGAGAACACACAGGTTAAATTCACTTAGGGAAGACTGTCACATGGTGTTAAACCCAACCTATTAAAAGTCTGCCTAAGTTTCTATATGGTAGACTTATGGCTAAAAGTAATATGAAGACTAGACAAAGTAGTTATGTTAGAACAGTAAGCACCCTCTACATTAAAGAGAACTGTAACTCCTGGGGATCTAATTATTTCTTATCATGTATTTGGCCCTGTCCAAAAGTAAACACTTTGTGTATAAGGATGTATAAAGACTTTTTTTTCTTTTTTTTTTCTTTACAAATATGAAGCCATAGGGGACTTAACCACTTAAGCCCCACGCCCCCGGTATCGGGGGCAAAAAGGAGGAGATCACGTTTAATCGGTTATAACACGGGGTGAAATATAAGTCCAGACATGTGTGGTATCCACAGAAACCTCTGAATCTCAGCTAAAATGTCATATAAACTATTTCTACAACCACCAAACACACCGAAAACAAGCCGCGATTAAACGAGCAGTTACGTAAATGCACAAAAGTCCGCTAAACAAACAAAACCGAACCAGAAATTCTTCAGACTTCATGTAACCGGTTAAAGATAGGCTGGTTAGCTCCCAGAGGTATCACTGACTGCACACACCAAGTTTCACCACGATCAGACCAAAATTCACTGAATGAGCCGCAAAAGAAGACCACAAAAACACACAGCGGCGCAAATGCGCTAAGACAGAAATTGGCTTACCGTCCCGATTTCCTCCGTTATTTTTGCCGGTAGCCGGTAGCCATGTGATTGCTGGTAGTTACCATGCCTACCTAGCTGCATCAGAGCCATTTTTCGTCAACAACCTCCATTTTTGACCCACCTACAGACACGTGACTGGACAGACGCCACATGCAGTAAATTTGGGCCCACGTGGGTTTTGGCATTACAATGTCTGATTGGTTGAAGTGACGTGAACGTGGCATCGTTACTTTGAATCTATTGGCTAAAACGATTAAAAAGAGGTGTCAATCATGCAAATTGACCAAAAGACACCAAAGTTACAGCCCCTCGGAATTTAAAGGGCCAGAGGCCAATGAAGCGCTCTATGCGCACGGCATTAAAGGGCCATTACCATGTAAATGTGTGGTTAATTCTTCCAAAATATTTTTTTTTTAAAACCATTTTTAGGCCTTTTAATAAAATTTATTACTTTCTGCTCTTTAATACCTAAAAAAATAAACTGGCATGGTGTCCAATTGTGTGCCAGAATTGGACATTTTTGTACAACGCCTGGATATTCATATATTGACAGGGCTGTAGTTTTTCACTGTTTCACTTTAGAAACATAAATCTTTGCACAGATGATGCTTATATGTTGGTTACTGGATTTCTGGAACCAAATGTGATCTGAGGCATTTTTTTAAAAGGGTTATATGCTAAAAATTACAAAAAAAAATTAGGCGAGAATAAAATCTACTTACTTTTTCTCTGTTCCAGTCTCAGTAACTTTGACACAGTAATATCTGCTTTAATATTTACACCTCTGATTAAATTTCCCAAGTGTTAGCTTTATTTTGATACCAAGATTGTAAGGACAGAGTTTGTAATTGCAGAGAAATAATCAATTTAATTTGGGCATTACATTTTCGAGCAGGAAGCTCAGAAACCCCCTTGGGGCTTAAGAGGTTAAAGGGTTAAATTTGAAGCAAGGCTCTGTTATTGTGATTACTGTTGGTCCAAAATGCTGCTGTTAGACTCCCGGGTCTACCTTGCAATATAAAGCACCTTGAGGCGACTGTTGTTGTGATTTGGCACCGTATAAATAAATTGAACTGAATTGAATTAGTCTCAAACATGAACATATTTCAAATATCTTGGCAACATTATGCTGGTTACTTGTGCAATTTAGGATTCATTTCAAAATACTGAATTACTTCTAAATGCTTGGATGGCCTCAATAAATAAATAAATAAATAAATAAATATTACAGTTTTATACCTCAAGCCAATTGCTTAGGTCATCTGACCTGTAGCTGTGAGTTCCAAGCATCACACAGGCTCTTACAGCCAATCAGCCTTTCAAGGTTGCAGCTCTGAAAACCTGGAATAGCCTTCCCGTCTAGATCAGGTTGTCTGCCTCACTAACAGTTTTCAAGTAGCAACTAAAACCTCTTCTCTTTCTTTAAGCTTTTTATTATAGATTTAATTTACAGCGGTGTCTTTCTGTAGGTTAGTAATTTTAACTATAACTAAGTTATGATTTAATATGTGTTCCCTTATTGTTTTGTAATTCTGTGTTCCTAATTGTTCTACTGACTTTTGTGCACCAATACCTGTGCTATATAAATAAATTGAGGACTTAATTTGCACAGCCTGTTTTCAGTACAGAGGGTTAGGCTGCACAGTGTGAGTAGGTTGGTGACAATCCTTTGTGTCACAAGTTACAAGTTTCTATTGTCAATAAATATGTCCAGTAAAGGTGGCACTGTGGTTGCAGTGTTGTAGTTACAGAGGAACCTTTAGAGATTCGGTCCCCACAGCAACTGTGCAGCTGTCATGTGGCTCTGTCCCTATTAACTACCAACTTATTTTAAATCCCTCTGGATAAATATGTCTCTAAAAGCCTCAAATGTAAACATAATACGAAGAGCCATGTTCAATGCTGACAGGCTTTGTGTGTTATTCTTGTAAAAGACCACTTGGAGGACTTGCTTTAAAGCCTGAATGGATGCTCTTGTTTGCGTCAGAGAAAACCATCTCACGATCTTTCTCCATTTCAGACACAGAGGTCTGTTTCTTTCATTTGAAATCACTGGATGTGTCAAAATGGGTCAAAATCAAGCTACATTTAACCATACAGTGCTTTATTCCATATACTTAATATACTTTATCTGCTTTACATCCACACACAGTTCAGAATCACCAGTTAATCAAACATGCATGCCTTTGGACTGTGAGGGAAAGATGAAACCTGGAAGAATCCCACACAGGCACAGGGACAATATATAATTCAAACTCTTCTCACCTATCTTATTTATCGATCATTTTCATATACAGGGAGTGGTTTTGATACAATACAAAGAGAAGACCACCAAATTAAGCAAGCAAACTCTTGACCCCTCACTCCTGACACAGGTTCTAATTAAATAGTCGTATTAAGACAAAAAATATATAAAACTTTATATTCATTTTCTTTATTTAAATCAGTATCTAACACAAAAAAGGTAAATCCATATATTCATTATGTCCAGTCCACAAAATTGGAACAAATGTTCTTCTTGTTGCTTTCAGGCATGCTACAGGTAAATAAAGATGCTATTTTTAATGTACTGTCTGTATGTGTTAGGCTATCTGTAAAATCTGAACATTGAGGGTTGAAGTGAGTAAAGACAAACTGGGGATGAGATGTTACAAGGTAGGGAAAGCCTGTGTTTTTGATGACGACTCTCCTATAATAAAAAGGTTTGTGCTCAATATAAAAACAACACTTCAATGCAGAGACCACTTTCAATGATCTAAACGGCTACCTATTATAAGCAGGATATAGTCACATGAAAACGTGAAAAAGAAAGTTTTCATAGGTCCTGTGAAAAACTAAGTATGCCTTTAGTCTTTCAGTAGGAGTTAAGAGGAAGAAGCCAAATGCAGTTGATTCAGTCATCATGAGCAAGTGTGAAAGCAAGCACTTAGGCGGTTTGCTGGTCTGGAGCATTCAAACATCTTTGAACACAATGCTGCAATCCTCCCAGGAGTGGGATAATCTCATCCCGAGTCAAACTGTGCAATACACAGGGAAATGGAACGAAAACTCTGTGTTAAAGTTAAGTACAATTAGAAAAGAACTGACCACGTCTCTTATTTGGAAGTGTTGCCAGGAAAAGGCCTCGTCTCCCTAAAAAGAACATGTCAGCGCAGGTTAGGTTTGCAATGCTGCGTCTGAGCAAACTACAAGACTGTTGGATCAATGTATTTTGGACAGATAAGATGAAAATGGAGATTTCTGGATATTATGGATAACTCCATATTTGAAAAAAAAAAAAAAACATACAAAAACCAAACAAGCAAAGAAATGACTGTAGCATACGTACCAGCACAAACAAGTCATAACAACAGTCTTGCATGGTGGTGGAGGGGTAATGATTTGGGCTTGTTTTGGAGTATTTCTGTATACCAAAATATTCTAGACTCAAAATTGAGGCCATCAGTCTGACAGCTAAAGCTTGGCTGAAATGATCCTAAGCACAGCAGCACATGTAGAACACAATGGCCCAGTCAAAGTGCTGACCTCAACCTGATTCAAATGCTGTTCCAGGACCTTAAGAGGAATATGCATAAAGCAAACCTCAGAGATGTGAAGGAGCGTTTTAAAGGAGAGTGGGACAAAGATCCTCCAAAATGATGTTAGAGACTGATAAAGTCATACAGAAAACAGTTGATTCGGGGTTTTGTGCCAAAGGTTGTTCTGCAAGCTACTGAATCATGTGGCGTTTACTTACTGTAGTTTTCACAGGACTGTATGCTATATTTAATATACTATGAGAAAACAAAAATCATCAACAAGAAACAAAATCTTTTAAAAAGCCTAATCAATTTTTGCTACAAATCAGAACTGAGGATGGTTGTGCATTGCTTGTGGAAGATTTAAAAAAGACTTTTTATTATCCAATCTTGATAAAAGAGGTCATTTTCAAGAGTTAGATTTGCCTTTCCTTGCTGTGAGCATGCCAGGCCTGCAAGAGCCATGAATCTACTCCGGAGATGTGAGGAGCCAGACTTCCAGGTGTGTTAGATTGGACTCGGGTAGACATAACAAAAGCCTCTTGCCACAAAGATTTGCAGTTTAATGTTGCTGTTTTTAACCTTTTTTTTTTTTATTATTTTTTTTTTTTTTAACATTTTTGTGTTAATGCCAAAATGAGCTGTATTTCATACTTTATACTGCTGGATTGTTCCTCCCACACTTCTTCTCTGGTTTTAATTTGTAGCCCCACGTTGCTGAAGCTATCAGCAGAGTTGGCATGGTACAGGAGCCTGAACTATAAAAGGCTTATTAGGCTTATTAGCAGAAAGTTCTTCAAGTACTTCACATAAAAGACGATACCTGAAGGACTTCCAGTCTACTTCTTGTCCTCAAATATGTCTCTAGTACTGTAAAAAGAACTAAATTGCATTTTTCATTAAAACGTGAATTATTTTTTCTTACTAATCTTTACATAGCTGTTTCAATGACCTTTTCTTTTTTAACCTTCTCTAAGTTTATTGGTGCCCAAGAGTGGAGGGCAGGTCAGGATAAGATACTTCCAGTTCTTTACAGGAACTCTGAACTTGAAAACTGCACACGTCTCTGTGCTGAATGCTCTATAATTTGTGCTCTCCTTTCCCCCTTCTTTTTGTCTGATGTCAGACTCTCAGTCTTTGTTACTGTTAAAACCTGTCAGTGAATCCTTAAAAACTGCTAATTTACATCCTTGCTTTTCATCAGTTATGCTACAGTCACTTTCATTTTTACAGCCCGCTGTCCTGATGCAGTGCTTCATTTCATTATCTATGCTGGAAAGAAAGAAAAATCCTTTGCAGCCACTGCTTCTAGCTGAGAGAATTAAACTGAGCTCCAAGAATCCCTACATTGTTTTCTCACTAATTATCCTGGACCAAATCAACAGTGAAAGCATCAATCACTGGGAAAGACACAGTTGCTGTTGAGGTGAAATGCTATTAAACTTTGCACAAAAAAACAACTTCATCTCGGGGGGCTTATTGCTGTAATGATGCATAATCTTCATTTACAAACACCAAAGCAATTCTAGTGTTTTATGACAGCAATAACAACTCCTCGTCCGTGACGGTGACCGCAACTGTGAAAAGCGCTTTATTTATTTCAATTTCTTTTTATCCCAGAGTAAGTTTTCACGTTGCCATTAATGCCGACAGTCACACAAATTCCTTTTTAAAGGTTTAACACAAAACCTCATGCAAAATTTAAGATGGATCTCCAGTTTCATGAGTCTCTGTCAGCGTGACTGATGGTTTCTTTCCCCCACTGGGGCTTCAGAGTGAAGTATCACAATAGGTGACAGTGATCTGAGACTTTGTTGTTTACACACAGGTGGGGAGGAAAAAAGCAGAGGGACCATTGCCTGTTGCTAAATATTTTATGGAGCTGTCCTCTGTCATCTAAAAATTCCCTCAGCTTCTCCATACTTTGAATATGTTGAAAAAGAAAAGGGATTTTTAAGGACACTAAAAAAAATTGATGCCTTATTATTTGCCCTCATAGCAAAATTTCAGGGTAATCGCTACAGTTCTGGTACATCACAGACCTTTCAGACGTGTGCCCTTATCATTTGAAGTATGTAAAGTAATTACTGGAGAGCTCAAATCCTTCAAAAGTAATTTTTACATCCATAATGATGTCCAAAGTGTAAGCGTTGAACAACAATCTCAGTAGTTTAATGATCTTGTTTGTTTTAGGTGGTAATAGCATCTTGACAATCTCTTTGAGTTTAATTAAAAAGTATATTTTCATTCTTCCCCTGTGTCTGCTTTTTATCTGTACTCTTTTCCTGTTACTTCCTCTCATTTTCTAGACTCCCTGGGGGTAAAACAGCTGCTTTTATGGTTAAATATTCAATAATTTCACTTACAAAACTATTAGAGAAAAAAACTGTCCTAAAAATCACACAGACTCATTTCATGAGTGGCATTTAGCTTCGCTAAATAACTGAAATGATGTGTTGATTACACGAATCTTTGTTTTTCTCTTTCGATTAACAGGTATATGATAAAATATTTTCCTCCTAATGAATGTTATATCATTCTTTTATTATTCTGACATTCAATTTTGAATACTTACCAACAGCGCTGTAAGATTTAACACAAATATGAATCATTAGAGGATGATGGTGAAGTAATGGTAGAGCTGAAAGAAAAAGCACCACAGCTGAAGTGAAGCTTGGAAGCGTGACGACAGTTGCAAGAGTTCAAAGTTTGCACAGAAGGATTCAGAGAGAGCAAAACTATTTCAGTGCCACGACTGAAATACCAGGACTGATTTGTCACTTGTGCTGTTGGACATGGCATTGATTGAATATATGAGTGATTTACAGAAAAAAACAAAACTCTTTTGGAGGAGTGATTTAAAACCTGTCAGAGGTTTTTGCTCCGTCAGTACGGCTAAAAAGATCAAGGTTGAAAATGCTTATTTTGAGGTTTTACTTCATCACGATCCCATAAAAGATATCTGCAAAACTATGGTCTTGCCCAAAGTTACATGATGTGCAGTTAATTTCTCTGCATGTAAATACGCATCTAACCTCCTTCTCCAACTCTGCAGATGTTAAATGTGCTGAGAGATACAGCTCGGGATAATAAGTATTCACCTTTTCAGTAGCATGTTATTGTGTTCATAAGGTTTGTTGTTTCTGGAGGAGGAAAAAGTGATTATCTTGATACCTTTCAGATGGCTGAGCAGTTTATGATTGAATCTTGTAATTTCTGATGTTAAGTGACACCCCATTGCTTTCAAGATGGGGTTTACAGCTTTGCAACAGGCAATGCTGCCTTCAAGGCAATTAAGAGAACACACTTTACTAACTGAGGGAAATCACACGGACAGCTACCCATTATGGGTTTGGCTAACAGAGAGCTGGGTTCTTTCTGTGTTTTTTGGCATTTTTTCCCTGCAGATTCTAATATGGCTTGGCAATCCTCTCAGATGGCAGCGCGGTCCCCGAACAGCAGCACCACTGCTAATGTTATGCTGACACTTGGACCCATCTCTTGCACTTAAATTGCTTCTGAGAACTCAGCCTTCGGGAATTACTGGACCTGGAGCCAACAGCTTGAATGGGTACAGCAGAGGCCCACCATGGCCCTTCACCATACTAATGACCCCTTGAGGGGATTTGGGGAGGAAAGAGGCGTCTGCGGCACCGAGATCCCATTTTCCTCTGGTCTGGGGATCATTGTGTCACTGCTGACTTCCATAGTCACGCCTCTACCTCCCCAGCCAATTCCAGCTGAACAGCCCACCTTAAAAGTTACCCTTTAAATGGCCACGTTTTCATTTTTCTTCATTAACCTTTTGAGTTAAAACCAAAACAAAAAGGAAGAACTGCACCCCAATTTCTAAAACTGGCATTTGAAGATTGACTGAGTCATCAGACGTTTTCTATTATAGCATCTATATAAAGACCAGAGGACATGTAATGACTTGTAGGGATTTGAACAATTCCCTGTTTGTTGTCTGACCTTTATGTGGTGTGCTTAAGCAGTGCCCCTGAGAAGTGCTTGACAACAACATTCACTCACTTTATAGCCAGGAGACAATGTAGCATCAGCTGCAGGAATCAGGTTTAGTGCCAGGCTGCATTTTGCATAAGAACCTGAACTCTGTTTTTCCAAAGAGAGAAAACTCTGCTCTTGAGGATGGCATTTCAAAGGGTGAAATAAGAAGAATCATGGAAAAGCATTTTTAAATAGTCATTTTCTTGCTCTCAGTCCTTAATAATACAAAGCTAAGTTGAAATAACACTCCTCTACCCCACTCCCCCTTTTTATTTTTTGAAGATTGGAAATCACATCTGTATCAAATACCCTCTAGGTTTAATGGTGGACCGTGTAAGCTGATCCTCTACATTTACAGAGCCTCCTAAAACGATTCAAAGAAATCTCCTGGAGCTTGGCTGAAAGGAAGGAAACCAAAGCTAGACAGAATAACTCGTATCATTTGATTCTTGCAGTTGAAGCGAGAGGAACACTGAACAGAAAAGGAAACTGCACCAGATAAATTAAATTCCACATGTAAGAGGGTACAGGTATGATGGGGGTGATGAACGCCTCCATGCTGATTATTATTGAGCCCAGTTGCATGGAAGGCAATTAAGGCCAGGAGCTTGTCATGAATACAACCTGGCACCTCGCTACGGTCACTGACGCTCTCTGAGTACCGTCCAGTGGATAGAGACCTGGAAGCGAAAGCACCTTTGTCAAACCGCTGCAAGAAAAAATGATTGATCTATTTACAGAATAAAAGACTGCAGTGCATTGGCTGGCTGACTGACATTGCAGGCATTATTTTGTAACCAAGTGCCACCGGCAAACTATCCAAACAGCTTCCTTGCTTTGCATTTATTTATCATGCCCTCATTTCCTGAGTGGATGTGAAGCTTCTCTGTACTTCATAAGAATCGTAAGGGAAATGTGTAATATTTACTATCTGGGACAGTGGGTGAGTGTTTCATACAAAAAAGAAATCCTAGCAAGAATTTCATCATGCAGTAGCTCACTTCTGTGGCAAATGAAATTATCTTTTTAGTATAATTTTTATGCTTTTTTATTTTTATTTTACTTTATTTGTATTTTTTTTTTTGCGATGGCATATTAGTAGTTAACATCAATTGCACCAAATGGCACATAAGATGGCATGCAGATGAATGCGGTGAAATGACCAGCGACACTTGCAAAGTCTATATCTCTCGCATGCATACCACCTCCTCCTGGCTGAACATCATACAGCCCAATCACCACACATCCTGCTTCAGGCGTCCACATAGGCTCATCCTCCCTTTCATAGGAGCTGGCAGTTATCACAGCTGCCTCCTCCTGCTGCATGTGGCCACGTGTCTGGGAGCAACACCCACCAGTCTCAACAGCACAATACCCAAAGTGCTCAATGGGAGCACTTCTTGCTTGCCCGGTCAACAGGCCAACGTGCAGCATCCAGACGACACGGCCATATGTTCATATCGTTCGACTCCCCGCTTTTGAGAAATTCTCCATCACTTCATCAGTGGTGTAACTGAGTGTTTCTGTCACTTTGCCTGTGGCGTGTTTGCCAGTATGACATTTTGACACTTTATCAACATAACTCAGGAAGCTGTCACGCTGTCCCCTGAATCACCTTTCACCGATGTCTGTGACCTGATTGATCCAACACTTCATGGGCGTATTGACCCAGTATGCACTGTGCTCTGGGGACACACTTAAGCGCTGTGGTTGCCTTCACACAACAGGGACCAGCAAAGCTTAAAAGACAAGCAGAGTATCACAGAAACGGCACATTTTGTGACCGAGTTTTCAGTAACAAAATTATTTTGCCTTTACATATGACAATATATGCAGACAACAAAACAAACACCTGTTACTTGTTTATTGTTTAGTGGCATAAAGCTGGGCTTACCAAAATTTCCCTTGAACTGTAGTTTTGGTTGTCTGCTACTATCAAATGTGAACGTGCCAAGAAATAGTTATTATTCATATCCTCCTGAGGCCCGGAAAAATTGTTTTGATAATTGAAGTATTGTGGTTAAAAGAAAAACGTTACAGCATGTGGAAATATATTTTTATTGCATGAACAATAAAACGAGGAACTGATGGAAACACATCTGAACACTGTTTAGAAGGCATTATTCTTTTTCCCCTATGTCATAGACATCAAGATCATTTATTACTTTGATGGACCGCCTCATCTTGAAGAATCTGTCTCGACTTAGTGAACTGGCTATAACTAGGACCCAGTGTATCTGGATCCTAGACTATCTGAGTCTTGCAATAAGCAGATATGTTCTGAACAGTGTTTCCACCCTTAAAACAAAAAATGTTCTGGAGATGAGCACCTTCCTGTGGTTTGACATTTTTTTCAGAAACCTGGTTGCCCGTGTAATATTTTATGTAAGCAGAGAGCCTCTAGGCTTGATGGTTGTGGTTTGTCCTGTTTTCACGTTTCAACCCATTTTCAACAGTGTTGAAAGTAAAGAGTGTAAAGAGTGGAGAGGTACAGTTTAATGCACTTTTATCAAATATATCATCAATGATACAAATCAACAAATGAAATCATTTAATAAACCAAACCTTTTGCTGATTATGCACTCGATGTTTAGCCTCCTGACACCCTTATATTGTTCTGATATTTAGATTTTCTTATAGATAATTGAACTATTGTTTTCTAAAGAAACATGTATCAAATAATATATCAAAACTAGAATTTATTTAAATTTCATCTTCTGTCCCTTGAAGTGGACATCAGATCTCGCTTGATCGCAGAATGATATGATGGCTGAGTGAGGCAGACAGGATTTCATTCAGAACTGTAGAAATTGAGTCAAGTTTTCGGGAGATGAGGTGGAGAAGGAGTGGGCGTTAGAACAAGAAGGTGAAGGTTCAGACGGAGGGCATACCAGGTTTTGAGGAGCCTCACCAGGACCAAAGTGACGACACCTAAAGTCCATTATGGATAAGAAGTACTGTGTAAGCTAGAGCTCTGAAGATGTTTCTTGACCAATCCCACATGGAATCATATTTTTCACGGCAGCCTCTTTAACAGAATTCTCACTTTCCAGTGGTCTTCCTTCTTTTCCTGCATATCAGTGACATGAAGATTATTTGAATCTGCCTCAACTTATTAAATAGGCTATAACTAGGACCCTATTTTCTGTCTGATGTAATCAGACAACCACATTTGGTGGTTATCCTGTTTTCATATTTCATGCTAAAAAAACAATTTCAACCCAATTTCAGTATGATATTAATGCTACTTTCCTTTCAGAGATGAGCAACACTCTCTGGTTTGTGAGCTCTAGCATGTTTTTGTAAAACCTGGTTGCCTAATTTCTGTTTGGTGGTTGTGGGCAGCGTTGTCCTGTTTCATCCTATGTGTGTGTTTGACTGTGTGTGTGTGTGTGAATTCAACTGAAGAGGTTTTCGTTTCTCCTTCTAGATATCATAATGCCTAAAAACTTCAGAGCTCTACATCAAATAGTTCTTTTTATTATAGATGGTAGGTGCCTTCACACAGTCCTGCTCGGGCTCCTCGAAAGCTCGTATCTCATCCTTTGAGCTTTCACCTTCCTGCCGGTGGTTGTGGGCAACGTCGTCCTGTTTTCATGAGTCATGTTCAAAAAATTTTCAACCCAATTTCATAAAACCCAATTATCTGCAAATTTTTCATCGCAGCCTCCCTTGTTGCAATAAAATGTGGAAGCTGCTGCTTGAAAAGAAAGTCCATGTAGTGTGTTAGTCAAACCCCCACAGATGTGACATCACTAGAAAGCCCAGGATGTCCTCTTGTCAGTACAGTAAGGCTCAAATAGATTGCATAAATTGTGCTTGACGCAGAGCTCTCAAAGCACGTCCTCCCACAGAGGACAAGAATGAATGGCTGGGTCTTAGGAAGATATTGTGCCCATTATCAAGATGGCAAATTGCAATTGTAATTTGATGCATACTGAACCACCTTATTAACATTTTAATGCTAATGATGAGAATGTTGATGAATTAATTATCTTTAATGAATCTTTTAATATTTTTAAAAAATATTTTAAAAGATGGAAACAGGAAGTGCATGGTCTTTTTCGAACTGGTGAGTTAAATAAATGTTTTGGTCTTTGTCTTCTTTCTTTTGCAGATGACTGATTATTTGTTTAAACATTAAGACTATAATGAAAAAGACACACAAACAAAAAAACCCAACAAAGCCCCACATTATCAATTTACTGCATGATTCCTTTCTGTACTAAGTGATTAATTGGATCTGTGATGACCGAGTTGAAAAAAGTAAAGTATTTTATTTATTCATCGGTTTATCTGCTCAAACCCAGAGATATTTCAGTTATCATGTTGACTAATGACAATATTTGCATGATTACAAATGAGCTCTTCTTTTTTTAGCATTGTCAGTACAACTGACTGAATGCAGAGCAGTATCAGATGATGGAATCATATATTAATCATGCAATTCTGTCTTTACGCAGTATATCAGTTAATTGCACATTTTCATTCTTTATACAGGCAAATTGGAGCGCTGTCTACCAAACAAGCAGTTAGTTTGTGTATTGGTACTGTGTGTGTCCAAAATTGAACTGCAGAGCATTCTTTGTCAACAGAGTAACCTCTGGACAAGCGATGTTTAGAGAGAGGAGATTAGATTAACGCTTGCTCGGGCGCTAATAAATCTGGAGTCATGAATAGAGAGGGAGATTATGCCCGAAGGAGAGAGGAAGTAGAAGAGAGGGGATTTTCTTAAAAAAAAAAGCACAAAACTGCTAGTAATTTCACCCATGAGAGAAGTTGAGCAGAGAACTAACAGGAAGTCTTCTCCCTCAAGAGGAAACCAAGTGTTGTTACTGTAAAAACAGCTGACCTCGTGCCTTTCTGTCGGGAAGGAATGCACGCAGAGGAGACAGACAGAGAGATAAACAGGAATCATACAGTACAGAGGATCACCCTCCAGTGCAGACGCACGGGCTCTCTCTCTCGCTCCCTCCCTCTCTCACTTTTTCTCTCACTCGCCCACTTAGTATCATTTCATCTCTCTCTCCCTCTCTCTCTCACCACACTCTCAGTCGCTGAGCTCTAACGGATGGGGATACACCGCCAAGGAGGACTTAGGGGTGAGAAGAGTGTGTTTCTTCTCTTCTCTGGTGTGTTTTCGTTCTCTTCCGCCTGGCTTCCCTCATGAGCTGTTAATTCCAGCCCTGGTCCTGAGGATGAGGAGGATCTGTTTGTGAGGAAGACGCAACAAAGGAAGAGAGAACAAGGAGCAACAGGGTGGCAAATTCTGCAAGCGGGAGTGAGCAAAAAGATCTTTTCTTTTTCTCCAGGCTCAAGCAAGGTTGGTAAGGGAAGCTTCTTGTTATTGAAATAAACAGTGCCTGCTATTATTGTTTTATCTCTATTACTTAGTTTCATTTCTAACAAGACATATTCAAAATATTTCCATCCCTCCCTTAGGGCTTCAGTTAACTGTCCCTGCAGAGCATTTTTCTAAATTGAGAACATTTTATTTTTTTTTAAAATGTGCCTAGAAAGATTTGAGTCAAATTTCTTTTTAATAAAGCAAGTCCCCAGGTTGGATACTCAAGTGTCACTACAGGTCAAAACTACTGTGTAATTTCCCTAAGGCATACAGTACAATTCTCAGGTGGAGTCTCTCCTTAGCAAGGTGGCGGAGACTGAGTTTCAGGAAAAGGCGAGGACAGCTCGCTCTCATCGCCACTCCTCAGCTGTCACTTTACACAGGAGGCAATTAAGCAGGATTGGCAGCTGACGCTGCCGGTAACTTAGAAACAGGCGTGTGGGAGACACATGGTGGCACATGATAGGATTTAGAGGAGGAAGGAGCAGCGGAGGAAGGAGATTCCCTTTGTTCGTTCACACAAAATCCTGCTCCTCTGTGAAAAATTCTGCTCTCGCCTGGGTGTCAGAAAACCTGGCCCACAGGCAGCAGTTGCGAGCTTTTATGATTTTGCTCAACAGTGAACATTGTTCCAGTGTGTTTACTCTTAAGGGTATGTGCGTAGACAGAGTGCGCGTGCTACGTGTGTGGCTGCGTGTTTGTTCTAGTGTGTATTGGATGTATTGAGTCTCTCAAGTGAGCCCTCACCTTTCATTACCACGAGTGGAAGAAATTATTCAGTCAAACAAAAGAAGCAGAAAAGTTATTTTAATAAACACCACACCTCCCTTCCAAATATTGTGATTACTCTGAATCATTGGGTACCTTTGGGTAATTTCTGTACCCTATGAATGAGCAGTTTCATAATTTGCATAAATAAATAGGCTCCCCAAGGACTCTGGCTTTGTTTAGCTTTTGCTTACTTACAATATGTGACTGTAAAGTTCCTTTGAAACCCATGAAGAGCTATTCTGCTCACTATTTGTCACAAAACCTTTTTGCTGCTGTTTTCCGGCACTTATAGAAGAAGTGTGCCTTCAGATGCAAAGGTTGGCCTCTGTCTGGTGGCAACAAAGGGGCTTTGATGGAGGCTTAAGGGAGCCGATGAGCCATGAAGTTGGTTAAATATTCGCCGTTGGGTTTGATGGGCAGTTTGATTAAAAATGTATTCTGGGAAGACGCCAGGGAACAAAGTATTGTGTTCACAGTGTAAACACAGGTGGAGGCATGAAAGTGCAGTTGGTCTGGACTGTGCGTGTATGTGCTTTGACACAAAAGGAGGGCTGTTGCATCAGCCAAAGTCTACCTTATATTCATTTCAGTGACAGGAAAGTGGTGTGTTTATATAGAAACCCCTGAAGTGAAACATTTTGCTCTTAAAAAGATTGCCCAGCAGCACACTAGAGCTTCATGTTTAGTCCTGGACTTCACATGTTTGCGTCACTCACACACAGTCTCCACCACAGGCAGGGCAGGACATAACCATGACCGTCAGTCATTACTTGAGCACAATTTCCTCTGTCACCTTGTCTCAAGCGCACCCCGCCACTCCACTGTGCCTCACAGGGACAGCCATGTTGAGTCCATCGGTGACCAGCTGACTGTCCCAACTCAGAAAAGTCATTGACATTGAAAGGGTACTGATGCGTGCATGCTGCATACAGTATACACTTATTTCACAAACGTGCACAAACGTAGACACACACATACACGCGCTCACATCAGCAGAGGTGGAGCTAGCAGAGGCGTCGTGACCACTGGCTTGGCAGGAGCCCTCAAGGTGAAAATTTTTAGTGAGGAGCATTTCAAATTCAGAACAGATGATCAGACCGGTGTTGAAACGGCAGAGTAGCTGGCGGCACCAGATGCAGACAATCTTTTGGCAGAGGAAGAGTTTTTGGTGCCTGAGTCTCAGACATAAAAAGTCAGAGGCGCTGAGCTGAAATTAATACAACTGTGGTTATCACCGTGTTACGGATGCTGGTTCTTATCGCGGTCCAGATGAGGCACAAAACCTCAGCTATACGACCGTCATCACAGCACACGTAATCCAGCCATGTATCTAGACATAACAGAGTGCAGACAGAGAAGGTTATTTAGAAGTAAACACAAAGTCAAACGGCGTTTCAGAGTCTCTCTCTGGTCATTGCGAAATTGATGTTTATTTCCCACTAAACGGAAGACAGCTTTGAACATTGAGCACTGAGCATAAAATACTGGGTAATATTTACTTAATATAAGCCAAGAAGCTACTTACCAGTTCTTTGCCATTAATTCAATTCAATTCAGTTTTATTTCTGTAGCGCCAAATCACAAGAGACGCTTCACGGAGCTTTATATTGTAAAGTAATGACCCTAAAATAATTGAGAAAAGTATACAGAATGTCACAATTTAAACTCAGCAATAAATCTTATTTGAATATCTTCTAATTGCTTCCCACATCCTGAATTCCAAAATAGACATATTCTGAATGTGCAAAGACAAAAAAGCAGCAAAGTGAACAACACAGACGCACAAAGAGGCAGAAAAGCTCCACTGATGTCAGCACCACTCTAGATTTACAGGCGACTGTAACAGCTTGTCATGAACTACAGGTCAAAATAAAGAAGCTGTCCTGCACAGTTAGGACAATGTTCATTATTTTGTACTTTCTATGTTTGATAAAACAACAGCAAAATTAAAAAAGAGTAAATGGGACTGATTGAAACTTACCTTACTTAAGCTGTGGTCATAAAAGAAAAAAAATGAAAGGAAGAACTTTCACTGGTAGTTTCAGCTGTGAGTTAGATCAACCTCATCCCTCTTACTCTTTGAAGTAACCTCAATGTTTGCGTTAACATTGAGGTGAATTTCCGTAATACTTTTCTTGTTAAAGGGCAGCTACAAACCACATCGCTGCCAATTTACAAACCACATTGTTGCCTGTTTGACATTTGTGGGCAGAACAATCTACAGGTGGAAGTGGCCACATGAAGCGCACACACAGGCCACAAAAAATAAAATAAGAATAGGAAAAAAAGGTTTATTTTCACACTGTATGTTTATGTAAAAAGTTACAGTTTTACCTGTAAGTAATGATGATTATAATCCCTGATTTAACTTGTTGAATACTTTGTCCAAACGCGCCCAAGCATCACATTTTTATATTTTAGAAGCTGTCTTGATATTTTTGCCTCGACAGTTAAACGATTACCAAATTGTTAGTAGTAAATCTTCGAACAATCTGCAAAGTCTGCACTTATATGCACGATTGAGTTGGATGTGAATGCTGCTTGCAAGACGGTCTGTCTTTATTTCACTGAGAATTTAGTAGAGCTAATTGTAATGTTAGAGTGATATGCACACAATCATTTTCTTTCATTATAAGTCAAATTACATTCTGACTGTAGGCCAATCTTACCACACTTTCAACCCAAAGTAACTTCTGACCACATCATTCAGGTACGCTCGAGCATGAAAATCCCTTTGGACATTTTCTTCTAGTTTTGATTGCCTGCTATTTGAATCATTTCACTTCAGTGGTATTTAAAATTAAATACGACTTTTAAAAAACACCTAACCCAAAACACTGATCTACTTTTTACTTGCACGCTGAAAAGAACAAAGACTTCTATCTGATGTTCCAAGTGGACTCGATGCCCTTATCCACTACACACCCTGCAAAAAAGAAAAAAAAAAATCATGAACATTTTCCAGCTGTGAGTATAAGTGATTAATATTGCAAACAGCATGCAGCAGTAGCAGCCAAATAATTACACTGTCCAACCCAAAATAAACAGCAACACGTAGTCACTCGGTGAGCTCAGAAATGTCTTGTTTTCCAATCTGTGGTGCAGAAAACTGCATTTATTTGGTTAATCCGGTCTGTCATCGATAAATCTCTCTGCACGGTTTACGCCGAGTTCCCCTGCCCTGTTCTGCCTCTGTGTATGTGTGCATAGTGTTTTTATGTATGTTTTATCTCCACATTCATCTGTTTTTGTGCGCTTGTTAGTAAGACAGTGTGTACAGTATGCACGTATACGTTTCTACAGCTGAGTGAGTAACAACATAACTGAGCCCTTGCATGTCCGACTTCCCCTCCATATCAGAATCCACTGATATGCAGGGGAGATAATAATCACCACTGAGATAATAAGCAGAGGCCTTTAGAGCAAAACATGGCCTGTGCTCATCAACTGTATGCATTCACTTTCCCTCTGTGTGGCCCCTGTTGTACTTCACTTCTGTAACAATGCCAAGGGCGGAAAGCCAGAAGTCTTATTATATTACTGCTAATATTAGTAGCTTGCTTGTAACTATCTGCATCCCGATCCCTTTGTGTGGACATAAACATTCACTTTTTTACTCGTATGCATAGGTGCAACTGGCAAAATGGCATATTAAACATTTATCATTATATATAAGCACTAATATGAAGGGGTGAGTTTAGTTTTTTTCCTTCACGTCCTTGCTTTGAGGTCTGTTGCTCTGTATTGTTCTTTCTTTTTTTTTTGTCTTTTCCTCCCTCAAGGGGGGTGGGGGCGTTTGGCATCAGGAAGGCATTTCCTCTTTTTTTTCAGCAGCTTCTGAAATTAGAGGCTGAAAGAATAATCGAATAAGAGACAAGCTGTTGAAATTCAGAAGCAGGTTCACCCAGTGGCTGTTTTGAATATTAATGCAGTGTTTGCTCTGTGTATGTGAGTGTATCTCCGGTCAACACAAAAGGGAAGAAAGAAATCACATTAATGCAGACTCCTTTGAGCATTAATCCAGCTGAAACAGTTAAATCATAGATGAGTGATACTTCACAGGAGAATAAAGGAATACTTGGGGAAATCAGAGGTTGGGAAAATATTAACTTGAGCAGACTCATTATTCAAATTAGTATCCATGCATGTTTATTTCTGTACATAAAGAATAGCCAGAATTTTTATATTGTAATATTGTCAGTCTGTGACACCTTAGTTGAGGGTTTGCAGTATAGATATTTATATATCTTTTAAACTCATCATATAATATGATAACTAAAAAAACAAATTGTGTCACCAGTCTGGTGTCTGATCATCGATTAAACAATGGACATCACACCACCGAGTAAACATTTGTGTATTTTTTTTTAATTAGCACTTGCATCCCAGCGGCCACAGTGACCTTTGAGCACCAAATTCCCATGCGTTCATCTTTTAACATTTGCTCCAATTTTAAAGAAATTCCCTCAAGATTTTTAAGAGATATTAAATTTACAATAATGGGAAGATCTTTGGTATGAGTGGACAAAAAAAAAAACCCTCGGACCACAGCTCTCATTCTCAGAGGTAATCTTAATATTGATTTATTGACATTTATGCATGACCTCATACTTCTCAGTAATTGGTGCAGCAGCATCTGACCTCTGACCTTGCCCTTTGCCTTAACTAAAGCACATGGATGCTTCATCGACTTGAGTTTAACCTCCAGTTCAGCCTCTCCACCGCATCACCCGTGGATCAGTGTTATTACGTGACTAATAACAAGTGGAAACCTGTGGTGATCAACATCTTTCCACGTAAATCTGTGTTGTTATTTAATTACAATGTGTGATCCAGTGTATCATAAACCTGAGGGGAAGCTTAGTCAGTGAAATCAAACGTAATCTACTCAAAATCTAATCACCATCAGATCATTTAGAGATTTTGCGAACAAAACCTTGTGTATTTACTTCCACTTGAGGTGCGATGATTTTAAATTACTGCACTCCAGATGTAGCAACTTTCAACGAGCACAGTAAATATAAGATAAGAGAGGCTCTGTGTCTTTACACACTGTGCCTGTGCTGTCATGTAAAAGCATATGTTATTTCACAGTGTTGTAAATAAGCAGCAGAGAGAAGGAAACTCTTAGAGAGTTCAGACAGAAAGAAAACAAAACGGAGCTGCATGGGAAAAAAATCTTAGTAAATGTGAGACACGGGGAACCAAAGCCCCGTTTGAGAGCAGCGAAGAAATTTGGTTTAGGAGCATATTAAAATAACTTGCAAGTGCAAGTTGTTGTCATGCACTCAGTTGTTTTTCCTTTGCAGACACACAGCTTTTTATTTCTACTGTGGTAGGAATCCTGCAGTTTTAATGATGGCACCAAGTTTGAGTCCTGGTACAAATCTACATTTTCCTCACCTCATAATAAGAATCACCCCAAATAACTGGGGAAATGGAGAGCAGTGAAGTCTCCTGCTCTTAACAGCCTCCATACGTAACCGTATGCCTGCCTGACCTCCCTTCCTCAGAGGTGTTACAGGAAGAGGGAGCAGCTGTGACAGACAGCTGCGATGCGCTTGGAGTGAACAAAGGGTTAAACGCTCAATTCAGACTCTTACAGATGATAACAGAGCCAGAGGTGCAGAAGAGCCTCTGTCACTTTGGCTCAACCATGCAGGAAAGAGAAAAAGCTTTTATCACCAGATAAAATGAGCGTGTTGAAGTAACGGTATATAAATTCATCAGTGTCAACGAGAAGTGGCAGATAAGGAGACTGACAACAGCTGAGCACACAGCTTCTGGATTATGTGCACTTTGTTCTCACAAAACAGTAACTTTTCTCATTGACATTAGTTGAAAGATGAAATAATGTCAAAGTGCACATATATAAAGAGCTAAATTTAACCTCCAAGTTTAGATGTAATTTTTTTATGTGTTTGTGTGTGTGGGGAGGATTAGTTAAGCATTACTTAAAGTAAATGTGGTTTTTTGCAGGATTTCCTGTAACACGTGGACTTCTGAAGGTCTTTTCTACTCCAACTGAGCACTCAAAGTGCTTTTTAAAAAATATACAACATGTCTCATTCACCCAGTCACACAGACACTCATACTAACATTTTTTCTATACCTAAGCACTTTGTTTAACATTCATGTACATACTCACAGTCACTTGCATGCAATAGGGGCAACTCAGGGTTCACTGTCTTGCTAAAGAATGCTTTGACATGCAGACTTGAGTAGCCTGGGAAATCCTATCCTGACTGGTAGACCACAGCTGCACACACCTTTTAATTTTTAAAAGGTACATGCAACAAAATCCTCAAACAATACCCCCATTATAAAAATGTCATTCCGTCAAATAGATCATCATTTTTATAAAGGCACTGGGACGGCCACACTAGAAAATGACAGACTGGGTCCTTGGCGAGAGTATTCATGTGCAAATCTTTACTGTAGGTCATCCTCACTCAATGCCTTCCTTTTGGTTTGCCTTTTAACTTGTGGCGGTCCTTATTGTTAAAAAAGAGAATATAAGCGATGCCGCCTTTTGTTACTAAGCAGAAAATGCATGAATATGGATTAAGAGGTGTGTGTCTGTGGGAGATTGGGCTTTGTTTCCTAAGTCAGCTACCACTGAGCCAGGGGCTTTTAAGAAAATGTCACGCAACCAATGCGTGTGTAAACATTTGTCTGTATTGTAGCATCAAACATGTGCATATGTGCTCACCGTGCTGGCAGACATTACGCGCTATATAAAGCCTAAGTATAATCCATGAGTCATTATGGCTCAAATGACTGTAATTTTTAATTCACCACGATATATAATGCTTCACTATAATCCTTCTCGCCAATAATGACGAATATTTTAAATAAGCTTGATCGCACCCGACATATTATCAGTGAACAGCAGCAGGTAACTCTTCATTCTGATAATAAATCCATTCACAGTCTCAGGAAATCAGTTCAACAGAACTGTTTTGCAGACGTGTCAGGGCTTTTAGCACTAACTTATAATATTAGAGCTTTGAGTTGAACTCAAATGGCATTTAGGGAGCATTTCAGGACAGAGTAGGAAGTTATTATTCACAAAAATCTGCCAAACGTATGCAACCTGAGGTGAGTTCATCCTCTGTGGGTCAAAAGCAGGACAGCCTCATTAATGAGGTGTAATCCCACTACGATGGCCAGTCAACCAACACTTCCAATAACGATCGCTGGAACGGTTCACAAACGGTTTCTTGCGGTTTAAAATTTTTCTAACAGGCTATATAAACTGGCTGCCAAAACACCATTAGCATTTGGAAGGGAAGCAGTGGGGAGTATTATCCGTTCTCATCTGAGGTATTCTTGGCCACACTATGTGTGAATGATCACTGCCCTTTGCGACCTTTGCGACCTCCAGGTGATGCAAGCGCTCCGGGTGTTTACAGTGTATCTGTAATGGCTATTTTGGGGTGAAGCTGCATGGGGTTTGACCTCTTAAGACTTTTGCTTGTGGGGGTTATCTGAGGGTAAAGCTACCCACTTCGTTAAGTTCAGTGTGCTACTTTTGGATCTGACGCGACTGTAAAAGTCACTGAGGATTAGTGATATTTTCAGGCAGTGTAGGTTTACACGGGCAACCAAAACTTGTAAAGTAGCTGGGTTTATTGAATGGCGTTGAGTCATTGAGTCTGTAATCTTCTGTTTAAAAATCACACGGACTACGAATGGTTCCAACAATGTGCACGGAAATATGTTAGTAAACATTAGCAAACCTAGAGTTTGTGTCTTTACCATTTATCACCATCACACATGGAACAAAAGTGCCAGCTTTAGGGCTAGTGTTGCCTCTTTGTCATGTTGGCCTGTGTAATTAATGCAGGCCAAAGGGACACAGCAAAGTGATATTTTTATATTTGTCATAACTTTCTGCTTCATTTTTTGAAATTCCCACTGGGATATTTGTCTGCAAGTAGGAGCTATTTTAAATCCAGGGTCAGGCGGATGATGATGGTGGGGAGCACTTCCAACGAAAAAAAAGGGAAAGAGCCCAGAGTGGGGTGTTTAAAACAAATCCAAACAAACAATGCTGGCTTTTGTCTGGGAGATACTGCCGTGTCAGTATGCATCAGAGACACCAAAAAAGTCCCCAGGATATGTCTCCCAAACCCCAGAGCCAAACAAGTCCAGTTATTCTGCATGAGTCACAGTCTCGCTACCAAAGAAAACTGAATGCAAGTGCCAAAGCGCGGATGCGTTGACAGATGAGGACTTTGCTGCCTGCTGGCGGCTCAGAACTTTGATGGAACGGCAAGTGTTGGGAGCTGCTGCAGAACAATTCCTGGAAGGCGTTCTGTGGCCTTGAAAGTGATTTAAGGGTGACAGCTACTGTATCTCCGTGACATTTAGCAGTCAAGCTCAAGAACACCCAGTCCTCTGAGTCGCTTGATGAAACCCAAATTCTCAAAGCTATAGCGGCAGCAAACTCAAATCAAAAAGAAAGTCTGAAACTGATCCCCACTGTAGTTATTATTATTATTTCTTGTTGAAAAAAAAAGATGAAATATGTCAAACGTTAGAGAAGATATTAAACAAACAAAAGCGGCACATCAAAAATACTAACAACGCATAATAATTGATTGAAAAACTTGGTGAAAGACACCAAGCACTGCAGCTGCTTTTCTCATTATGTAATAAAGGTTTTATCAGTTGATACTTAACCTTAAGAGTTTAGTCTCTTCCAAATGCAGCATCAAGTGAGCTGGATTCATTCATACTGCATCACATAGAAACAAGGTCTTTGTTGTGATCTGCGTTATGTTAGATGAGGCTCCAAGAATTCTCATCCCCCCAGCTGACTTTGAGACCTTGATTGTATAATGAATTCAACTTATTAGACTCCAGTAGCTGTCTCATTAGTCCCCTCTCCCTCTCTGCATGCATATATTTATTGCCCCGCCAAAATTATTTGTGAGAGAATCACCCTGTTAAATTCTCATTTGGTGCAGAGGAGACCTTTTTTCCTGTGAGTTAGGGTTTCCCAGATTTCCCAAGTGCTTAAATGTACTCTAATTAGCCTTTTCTGTGTTGTTTTTCTATTTTGTGTGACTAAAGCTTAAGAAAAAGTATCACATTCCTTTTTTCCAACCTCCAAAGTTGTGATATTAGCTGTTTATTCAACTTGAGATGTGGCTGGAGCAGTGTAGAGAGAAGCACTGAGCAGTGATCAGATGTGTTTGGAGCCACTGCTGGGGGAGGTTTATTTCCAGATGGATGCTGATATTGCCTTCCTCAGAAATACCAGCCAGAAGTCTTTCTATCTACAATAGATTAGCTCAACAATATAATGCGGTGCTGCCGTTTCTGCCAGGCGTTATGAAACTTTAAAAGCAAGTTGAGTTATAATTCTAGTTATACTGATGGGGGAGGGGGTGTTCAGACAAATACCTCTATTATTTTCCAATCTTGCTTTGTAATTCAAATTGATGATAAATTAAGGGTGTGAGATAAAGTGAACGTAGAAGGCAGAATGGTTTCCATCAACATGACAGCTCTCAGCAGGTAGATGCACTGTGTGCCTACACAGACACTAGTTTGATTACAGTTGTTCTCTCATCTTCTGCTTGTGTTATGCTAACAAACCATTACCAAGTCAGAAACAGAAACAGACCACCCATGCAGCAAGCTAGGTGCACTTCACAATAGCCGAGGTTATTATGCTGCCGTATCGACCAAACTCTCCACAACAAGCCCTATGGCAACACTGCTGTTTTTCCTCCCTTAGCATATTTAAGGATTTTATGTATTCATTTCCTGTCCACCACATTGTGGGTGGTAATTACTACAGGCTACACTCTTCCTTATGTCCTCTGTGACGTTAAGGTCTCCCAGGCAACATCCAGGCTTTAGACGAAAACATGTTGCTGCCGCCTTTGGGCTTTATTTAGAATATTTGACCTGGAAAATTTATTCAGGTGACGGCTCATGTAAACCGAAGAAGAAACTCTGTTCATCAGTCAAATTCATATCTGCAGACCCGGAGCTCAAAATGATACAGCACAAATAAGCTCTTATTGCTCTGATCACTTTGTAATAAAAAGGCGTCAGATCAAAAAAAAAGAAAAAGGCTCCTGAGAGAGGATTATGGGTAGTTGTGTGAAACGCACTTGAATGATGAATCAAAAACAACCTTGTTGCTAATGTGACGCTTGCTGTGTAACTGTAATTTTTTTACATGTTTATTTCAACCTCTTGTGATTTATCGAAAGATATATTTAGGATCACTGAAACAGAAGATGATGGAGAAACTTGTCCTTTTATCTCGGTCGACTGGCTTACGTTACAAAGTCAGAGCCACTGGGAGAAGCTGCTTTCATAACTGCTTTCAAGACCATAAAACTAAATGTCATGCTTCACTTTAGGTATTTAGATCCATCATTCTGTACTGTTAAAGATGCGACCAGCAATCTGAAATGCTGTTTGCAGCATCTCCCCAAACATACACTAAAAACATCTCTTTTCATTCCTGAGGTCTGTCCTGGGTAGATAACTCTATGCTGAAGCAGGAAAAAGTTATGTTTTATAATAGCAGATTTATCAATATATACATATTGATGGACGACTGGGCTTTTTAGCTGCAAGCTTTTACATATCAGGACATAATCCAAAAAATTACAACATCAGACGTTGTAAAAAACAGAAAAAGCACCTTTAGTAGCATTAACTCGAGTTAATCATTTTGTGGATGACTTCGATTGTCTCTTTTTGTTTTGTTCCACTCTTCTTTACAATGTAGAGACAGGCCATTGAAAAATGTCGGTGTAGTACTTTGATTCTTCTTTTTTTAGCCATTCTGTTGTACATTTGGTGCTGTTCTTGGTGTCATCATCCTGTTGCATGACCCACTTTTTCCTAAGCTTTAACTATTAGATAGATGGTCTGCCATTTGACTCTGGAATACTTTGAAATACAGAGGACTTCATAGTGAACTCAAAGTGAACTCAGAGTGAGCCTAAAGCATCACCGTGCTTGATAGTTGGTATGAAGTGTTGGTGTGGATATGCTGTGTTTGGCTTTCAGTAAACATGGTAAACAACAGTAAACATGCATTAAGGCCAGACTTCTCCACTTTGGTCTTGTTCCAGAAGTCTAGAGATTTGTTTAGATGCAACTATTTGCTCTATTCCACTAGTACCTACTCAACTCGGCTTAACTTTACTCAGTTTTTAGGGGTTTCTATTAGGTGGCAGTACCTTATATCAGGTACTTTATTAGTGTCTGCATGGCCGGGGTTCCAAGTGAGCTGACCCAATCCAAAATTGTGACGTCAGCAGACTGCAAACCACCGATCGGACAGTCAATGGTGTCACTCGATGAGTTGTGAGAGCGTCTTCTTCACAAAAATCAAAACTGCTATTTTTGAAACTGGCTGCACAAAGATCAGCACCATGGTTCCCGAGTGTGACAAAAAGCAACGCCTCGACGTCCTCCATTGTTGTGTCGCATGCAAATGACATCACACGATTGACGTTTACGTTTCATGACATGTCCTGTACTTCATCTGAGGTTATATTTATCTAATTTTATGTCCTTATACATAAAACCTTAAAACTGAAAGAGGATGGAATTTCTTTCCTGCAGACTGATTTTACGAGCAAAGGCGGTTGATGTTTATCTTTTTTATGCATTGTGAATTAAAAGTACTTTATACTTAATTTTTTTTTAAACTTTAAAACTGCCCTTAAGTAAATAACTGGTATCCTCTAAGGACAGTTTTTTTTTTATCATCAGCTGTGTCACATGTTGTACATGTTCACCAGTCATTGCTTTTAATGACTTAGGCTGCCACTCCTTACTCACTGATGCTGCACACAGTTCAGTCCTCTGTGCCAATGACAATCATTAGATCACAGCTCTAAATCTCCTGACATGGGCTCATGTCCTAATGGAGCACTGTCGGGCTTCTGAGTGAAGCTCTAATGCCATCAAACGTGAACGAAATCCAATTTATTATGATGATAGTCAAAGGGAGCATCAATTAGGTAGAGGGCTGCAACAGAATGTATTTGGACGCAGGCCCATCTGCAGACCCACAGTCACTTAACTATTGCTCACTCTTCCCCTTGTGTGAAGTGGGAGTCTCATCTCTAAACTGTACTTCACTGCGGATGCTCATGTGTTTTAGGGTGATTGATAACGCACATTAACATGGATTAAGGGCAAGCAAAGCAAGAGAGAGTGCATTTATGGGCTCTGAGGAAACTCTAATAATAAATATCCAATAAATATCCAACTACTATCACCCATGGAAGAAAAAGGTTATGTGAATACTCAAAAAGACAGGCCTAAATGTTTCATCTAAAAATAAAGTTAAGCTGTAGAGAGGAAGACAGCGAGAGAGAGAGAGAGAGAGAGAATTGTAATATCGAGATTTTGCCTTTACAAACTTGAAAGCTTCTCAGATAAGGGACACTGCAGGCCAAAATAAATAAATTATGACTTTTAGAAAGCATAATAACGTGTCGCATACTTTAAAGTTAATGTTTGAACAAAAATAAGACTCGGACAAGGATGTTCATGAGACAGGCCCCGCTTATCGCTGTGTGTAATCTCCAAATAGCCCAGAAATCTTCCACTGCGCTTTTCCTCATCAAACTTCTGACAGATTTGGGTCTCCTGCTGTGTTGTGATGAAGAGTGTGCTGCTAGCTTCGCAGTGGTTACTGCAGCAATTGGTCACTTAATATTTGCTTCTGTTCTCAGCAAGTAATGAGGAACATGCAGGCAGATAAATGAAATCTACATGCTTTTTCGTAGAAATACAGTGTTTCCCCTCAGAACAGCTTTTACATTTACTCAGAGAGTGGGTGTTTCCATGACCTTTATGTATATTTTAGTTCGATTTGAGACATAAACAGCAAGTATCTAGACCCTCCATCTGTGTCGTGTGTCTGTTCGGCTGAACAGTATGTTCTATTTTAAGTCCCAGGGAGCTATGCACTGTGTGCTGTGCTGTGTGTGCCTGTATACATGCACTCCTGTGTATTTACAGTACATACTCTGCTTCACTACCATCAGACTCATTACACAAACCCTTGAACATTTACGTCTTCTTCGCAAACAAGCCGTGCGCCGTGATGCTGTGAACCTTGCCCTTTTATAGCCTGCACAGCGTAGGGAGCAGGGTGACTCCATGTGAAAATAAAGGAAAACAAGTAAATAATGTATATAAAAGACCACAGCAGTGAGTTGGTTGTGGGGAGTGGGTTTAGAAAGGATGGGAATCCCTCGTTATACTTTACATGCTGTCATCTGACAGTACACTAAAGCTTTCACCAGAAATAAAAAGACTGGAAAAAAAAAAAATGAAATGCCACTCTAACAAGTCTCCCGGGACCTCCGTTGCCTGGCTTTCTGGAGAAGGAACAGCTTTTCAGATCAAAAAATGCTTTAAAAGACTTTGACAGAAAAAGCTTGCTGTGCTTCACTTGCAGCTCACAGTCTGTCCATGTGGTCCACAGTAACTTCATTGTATAGTGGAATGGTTATGCACAGCATTTATTCCTTGATCTGGGATTGAAACCATTTAACACGTAGGAGACGGGGCGGTACCTGTGACAGAGAGTGGGATTCTCCACAGTGTTTGCACAGCTTTAATTTTTTCTAAAATATTTGTTTAGCCTCTGTAGCTCAGTTTGGAAGCCTGATATGTTTCTCATTAGCGCATGACCTCACACTCACATGCTTACATGCCATATGTAAGCATGATAAAGATAATTGTATATCTTATTAAGGTTATGGTTTATCCAGCCCGGAATAGGAGCGTATGTCTTTTTAAGGATAGAGTCTACATTTGAGTCTAATCGTATTGCTGCTCCTCTTGAGTGTGTGTCCATGTATGCAATTCAAGATAGCAGGCATTTTCTCACCTCTAATCACGTGAGATTTTTATCACTTGAGGTAAAAAATTCTCTTTTTGTGCCATTAGCAGAACTCGTGTGACCTGCTGGGGAAAAACATCTTTTCCTCTCTTATTAACGTTGGATGCTTGTTAACTGGTGTAGGCTATCATCCTGCTGCCAGTACTGGCGTTGCCTTCCTTTTTAAGTCTGTTAAGGTCAACAGCAATTTGGATAAAGGCTAGGTATTTCAATCTGACGAATCTCTCTGCCCTCAGGTTACTTTGAGGTTTGGGTTTTTCATGAATGGCTTTGGATAAAATCTTAAGCTCTGGACCTGTGAAAGACCTCTAATATCTGAGGCCTGCATTTTCCGCTTTTACAGCTCGGTAAAACTGACAAACTGACCTGACAGCTTTGCTGCTTTCTGCATCAATTGCCCGAGTGTGCAAAAAGGTGTTAAAGGTGTAAAAATTGCCAAATGCTATTTACTCCACAGCCAGCCTGTTTCATCCTCACTCTGTGATCCATTGTGTACCAGCTGCAAAACAGGCCGTGCCATTGTAAGCAATCACCTTACAGCACATTTTCAAAATTGACGTATCTCTACATAATTTTCTCAGTGAGTTTTGGTTTAAAAATAAGGGAGCTGAAAAATTTGCGCAAAATATTCCACAGCACATGTTGACGTCTTTATTTGACTACCAAAGCTGAAAAATATTCTGTTTACTTGAAAAATTACAACATAATAACATAATAACATTTAATTAATTGATGCTATTCAACTTTCAAAGACCAGAATGGAAATCTGGAACGAATGTTGAGCATTAGTCTGCACAAACATTACCTCACTGTGAACCCACTCATCGGCAGATGTGGCTACTCGTGTAAACTCTTGACCAAAAAACAGAAACATAGCTTGTTTCTGACCTCTAGCACTTTTTAATTCTGACCTGGTGAACATTGTCTGCATATTTCTGATAAATCATTTCTGGCTCGTAGGCAGTACCACTAGCACCATTTCTCTTCTGACTGTGAGCTCATGTGAAAGAAACAAAACTTTCCAGTCGCTCTCCAAATGGAGATGTATCTGCGCCATACTTCGGAGTGTTACCAAAACAGCTCGAGAAAAAAGTCGGAGGTTGGTGATGCAACATTAGACTGGCTTTGATCCACCAATAAACTGAATTCTTTTTATGACAGGAACACTGATGGGCCTTCTACACCCTTGTTGTTGCTCTCTTTCCTTAGTTTCTCCTTCTCTGTCAGCCTCTGTCAGGTCCTCAATAATTTAGGAGCCGAGCTTGTAATATTTTCCAACTAGCTTGTGCAGAAGAAGATTCTTAAGTTTCTCGGCACATATGCGCAGCTAAAGCAATCTATGCTCCTGGTACATGTTTGAATGAAGTTTACATTCAGAAAAATGGGATCTTATGGGTTCGGGGAGCAAATAATGGGTGTTTTTACGTGAAATTTGCAAATGGTTCATATATAAATTATCAGAAACATCAACTTAAACGAATGCACAGAGAGGTACTATTTCAGTGCACATAATGAGGCTATTAAAGCAATAAATTTAAAAAAAAAACAGAAACAAGTGTGCCTAAGCGAAATGTACTGCCACCCCATTAATCTTACTTATCATCAGTAGAGGGATGACTACAGCGAAGCTTCGAATGGTGATAATGTGCAAGAGGAATTCATGAACCCCCACAATGCATCACTTGCAAGCAAAGTGCTCCACAGCAGCTCTGCAATCACAAAACTTTACACTGTGCTGAAAGAGCAGATTCTGTGCAATTCATTAAATATTTGCTCTTCTTAGAGCACCATACTTTTAATGCATGATATGTGCAGTTTTTCCGTACTCCAACGCATAGTTTATAGAGTTACATAACTAACACATCTAGTTTAAGATGTTCTTTTAATCTCTGTCAAAAAAAAGTCAGTTTTATTAGAATCAACTAAAAAATGACAACAATTTCAGCTCAGGGAAGTATACATATTCATGATTATCGCTATAATTTACCATGACTTATAGACAAGAAAAGCAAGCATGGAACAACTTTTAGCCCCAGTGTTGTCAGAGTGCCAGTTTCAATTAAACTGAATGCCCAAGCGGTCCTGTTATGTAAGCCTTAGGACAGATTTCGGGAAAGGCATCATGGACGCTCACTGCCAGACAAGCTGTCCACACAGTTGGATGTAACTTCCAGAAATCCAAATCAAATATCTTAATCTTTTCTCTCCCCTCCCCTGCTTGTCTTGTTCCCATTAGGAGCCCTGACTCTAAGAAGCAGCCATGTGAGAGAAGCTGTCAGCGAGCAGAGGATGCCCACGTCCAGCTAAAGCAGCCCCCCCCCCCCCTCCTGCTCCCTCCCTTCTTCCCACATGAGGACAAGAAGATGACTATCTCCAGCCGGCAGTCCTTCAATGTCCTGACGGTCATCTTTCTCCTGCTGTCCACTGCAGGTCTGTGAATTTTAGTCCTAGCCTGTTTTTGAGTCTGTTTATCTGTCCCTCTGCAGACACTCAAATCAGAGTTTCAGGTATTGTTGCTGACATTACACATGCCCTCAGTTTCTACAAACTTTGGATTTCCCCCAAAATATAGGTGTCAGTCCTTTGCATGAGAAGCCACTGCAGTGTTATAAACTGAATTCAGGGAACAGAAAGGCTGATGTTACCATGTGATGGCCAGAAATCGAGTCAGACACATTTAACATTTGGGTGCTTTCAAACATTTACTGCCAAGAACTTACTTTTATTTGGCAGGAAACGCACTGAACCTTAGGGTGCTCTCTAAATGAGGCCATGCAGCGTAAACTGTAAAAGAGAGCATATTATAACCCCAGAAGCTACAAAGAAAAGAACCCAGCCAACACATATCTCTTAGATATCAAACACACATTATGCAGAAGGAAAAAAAAATGCCGACTCAAGTTTGAAAATGACAAAACAGGGTGGAGGAGGAGGATGAATAGCGAGAGCGAGAAATCAGCGCTATAGCTGGCAGGGCCAAGCAGCAGGTTGAAAACCCATAACAATCAAAAGAGTCAAGAGTGAGTTATTTATGTTATTGCCCTCCTCACTCAACATCCGTCTTTAGTTTGAAAATGGCCATCCTCGTATTCCCAGAAAAATGCATCAAACCCAAGGACCGATGATTACAACTACGAAGCAAATTGTGTACAGCACAGCTCTGAATGCTGAATGAGTGCCAGAAATGACAAATAATACCCAAATTTTACTGACTTAGGTAGTAATGTATAAGGAAATACAACACTAAACAATCTCTGCAATGATTTATGATTTGTTTTGCGTTACACAAGGTTACGCCATTATGTTACATATCTATGTAAGCGATCACTGTAAGTGATGTTGTAGTTAACACTAAAGACTAGACAACAGAATAACTTTAAATTGTAAACTGAAAATGTAATTGTATCTCAGTATATTTACCATCATGAAAATATTGATAATAAACAACTCATTATCATCAAATTATCCTGATAATCAAAGTGCAACTATTTTATTTTTTTAAAAAGGCAGATTGATATTATGCTTCTAATTATTATTTATTTATTATTTTTCATCAAAGCTGTTTTTCATGCTTGACCAAGAAGAGGTAGAAAAGCCTATCGTGGATTTGGTTTAACACTGCTGACAGAGAGACAGACAGACTGTGAGTGAATAGCAGACAAACTAACCAAAGGCAAAGATAATAACACCAAGAAGGCGCACACAGTGGATTGTACTTAGCTAAAGAAAAAGGATGCGCACATTACATTTACAGCTTACCAAAGATCTGATTGAATGGGTTACTCGTGAGCAAAAATCATTTTGTCTTCTTTGTCGAGGATCACCGAATGAAACCTTTATGTTTCAGAACAAAGACAAACTGCAGATGCGAGCGCAGTTATGGATAAAAAAAAGTGATGGGTGAGCACTGACTGATGTTTTGATGTTGTGTGTTTGCACCGCTGAGAGAGAGAGCCACAGCCGTTTTCAGACCACAGGCAGTAAACAAACTGTAGTTCAGGAGCCAAGCTGTTAACTGTATCCTAAACTTCAAGAGGTGTTAATGAAATTAAGCAGGTGGGTGTGTTTACAACGCTATCGCTTCCAGAAGCAGCTGTTGTTCATTTGAGAAGCCAGAGACTGCCGATGAACTTGTCTGTTTCCAGTTGTGCATCATTAGAGAATTTTATACTCCACTTACAGTGTGGAGGGCCTCGGTTTCTTTATTACCAGGTTACTAACCCTCAGCCGCTGACCCTCTTCTTTTAAAGGGCATAAAAACATGAGCGTACTGCAGAACTTTTTCATGGATTAACCGACTTGTATTGTCAACGGAAGGGTCAAATGAAGAGCTTCCTTTCACTGCTGAAGAAGCCACCCTTGACTTTTAATTCTACCGTGCCCTTCAATAGTGTTTCATTTTACAGCCTCTCCTGCTGAAATTAGCATCGCTGAAGCGAAGATGGCCAGCGAGCTCATTATAACCTGAAAGAGGTCTCTTTCAAATGCTGATCTGTCTTGGCCTGAGATGAGTGAAAGACTTCTATCACACTGCCTGCACAAGTGGACCTTGAACTAAATCACAGCCGAAACACTTTAACTGACAACACAGTCATATTTTTTGGGCTCCGCTCATAAAAGGAAGCACATATGAGAAGGATAAATAAGCTACAATAAAAACATCAAACTAAGCTCAGTGCACTTCACATGGAGTGACATCATTTCAATTTGTGATTCAGCTGAGAATTATCAATCAAAGCCAAACAAGAACACACGGTGCCAGAGTGATACAAATGATATCAGCGTATCTGCACACAAGTACAGAAATGCTGATATGAATTAAATCACAGTAAAACGCAGTTTTACATCAGCGAAGCCTAAAAATCTGACAGCACTTGCAGCTTAGGCTTTATTGATGAAAAAGAAAACATAAGAGAAGGATCAATCAGGTACACGTCCGGCATCTTTCAAGAAGTGAAAACAGAATTACAGGACCTGCAAATGCCACACATGGAGCTATTAACAAGATTAAAATCTCATTGGTTCACCTGCAGATAAGTAACAAAAACACTGCTATGCTTACATACAAGCTGTTGTACCTATTTTGTGGAGGATGCTCACATGAAACAAACACCAAAATCAAAAATAATAAAGTGAGTGTACGTACAAGTAATCCTTTAAACATTTGGTTTCTTAGCAGTCAGAGGAAGCGTCTTACACTTTAGTGTGGCTGTAACATAATGGTTTTAGAATTGCTTGTTTCAGAGGATGAGCTAAGGTGCTGCTGAGTCTCAATAGATCCATAAGAATTATTTTAGACTGTGAATCATATGCAGTTACTTTAGTAGAGCCCCAGAATAAAATTATGGAGCTGGAAATGAACAATAGATTTCCTGTTAGATACATAAAAAAACATTGTCACATAATCCCTCTATCGGAGACTGCAAAGAAGTTTAAAAGTGAACTGCACGATGATGCATGCTTCAGTGCATACTGGATATTTGTCACTATTCTGGCTTCCAGTGCTTATAGGCATTTTGAGAACTTTATGTATAGTTTTAGACAGGTCATAGGCTGTTTTAAATGGCTATGAAACAATGAATATGTCAAACAGGCATTATTATCAGCTTTATAAATAGATAGGTTATTTATTATTATTAGAGTTTGGTTTGCAATTCTTGTGATTTTTTTTCTTTTAGTTGATCCTTACTGGTTGCCAGAATCCATCTTGGAAATATTATTAACACATTCATTTTCCCCTAAAGCTGCAGGGACTTGTAAGCGTAGTTCTGGCTGAATGCAAATAAGCCAGAGGACCGCATGAAGCTGCATAAAGAACTGACTGTTTCCACCTGTATGGCTTCATCTGCCCAAATGACTGGTTATACTTTTCAGGATGACTTTGGCTTTGATTCATTTCTGTTCAGATTTCTGAAATGTAGCCCATTTTACTGAAATTATTTTTTTAAGTCATGTCGTGTATGTGCAGAACAAAAACTGCATTAAAAAACACAACCTAGTGCTGCCCTAGATTATGATACTGTACTGTGAGTTAAATAAAAGTGAAACAGGTCCAAGATTAAATAACAGCGTTTAAAACCATATAGTTAGGCGGCACTAGGTTCACAGTGAAACTCTTTGTTCACCTATAAATAGAATGACAAAATGGAAAAACACTCAGACACACACAATCACAAAAAACAGAGGGGATCTTGCTTTTGGAGGGAGGATGAAGCGAGGCAGTCAGCCTAGGGGAAGCAGCGTGCTATATACTCATTTTGTGAAAGTAATCTGAGAAGTATGTTTGTTGTTTCCATACAAACGCACAGAAGCCTCCCTTATGTTTGTATCACGCTTGGGTGTTATCAAAGATTTCCAGTATACTGGAGCACACCTGGCACAGTCAGATCTCTCTTATTAAACCGGTAGAATAATGCTGTATTCAGTCTATATTGTAATAGCATGTGTCGCCTGACATCAGCCTCTTTTGTGGAACAAGCAGAGAACTTGGTTGTTGGACTAGTAACAAGAAAAACACCGCTACCCCTCTTGGGAAAAACTTTGGGTTTAGACGTGATGATAAAAGTAAGCAGGCCAACAGAGACTAAACTCTGTGGCCTCAAGAAACTTGTGGCTAAAGACAAGAAATCAAGCTGCGAGTCCTCCACCACCTACACATTTTCTAGTTTACCCACTGATGTGTCAGAATCCACTACTGCAACAAGTGCCATTAGGTTCCATAACTTCCAGCTCATACTTCAGTAAAGTTCCTATGAAATGTCTGGATGGTGTGACGACATGAAGAAAATAAGACGATGCCATCTGGTTTGAATGATTAGCTAATCAGTTTGATAGTCTCTGTGTTTTGGGGGAATCTTTGTTCCTTCAAGAATAAAAATGACTGTTTTTGCCATCATGCGCCTGCATGCATAATTTAATATCTACTCTCTGATTATTTTTGCAAGTACACCGTGTTTTGTGTTGCTTGTCCTTCGCCAGAGGTATTAACCGAATTCAATCCACTCGTGTATCTTCAGAGGCCTCCAAAGAAAACAAGCATTCACGATTATGTTTTTGCAGTTTGGATGCTGTAGGTTGAAAGGTGCTTCCTGGAGAGTTGTTGTCATTTTCAGAACTGGGAGACAAACACAAATTCTGCCTCAAAGGTCATGAGTTCTTTTTTTAGCTCCTGAATATTACATCTACGGTTTCTTTTTTTTTCTCTCCCCCTCTTTCCCACCACTGCAGCCCTCTCAGCTCATTACCGAGTGTGTGAACCTTACTCTGACCACAAAGGGCGGTACCACTTTGGCTTTCACTGCCCACGCCTCTCAGACAACAAGACCTATATGTTCTGCTGCCACCACAACAACACCGCCTTCAAGTACTGCTGCAACGAGACTGAGTTCCAGTTGGTCATGCAGGTCAACCTCACCACCACCTCTGATGGTTATGCACACAAGTGAGTAATCATTTAAGATGCCATTTGAGTCAAATGGATTTACACTGTGCATCTTCTGTGACAAAAATCTGCACTGTCATATTTTGCCTTTTTTGGTTTAGAAAAGTGATTAAATAAAACATCACAGTTAGCGTCTTCAGGCTTAGATTCCCAGTGCTACTCAAGGGTTACCAGTTCAAACATTGCCCATCTTAACAAAGTCAAATATTGGGAATCATGGCATACTGATGAGAAATGGGCTGCACAAGACACATATGGACAAGGACTAAATACATGGAGTTTTATACATATTTCCATCAGATTCTGTTTCTGACCTCTTGTTTTAGGTGTGTGTGTGTTTGTTATCATTATAAGTTTTGTCTCGCTGTTCGCTATCAGGCATTATAATTACCCAATAGGACCTGTGGTAGTAGTGAAGGTGAAAATTAAAGTGCGCCCACTGGAACTTCAGGCAAAAGTTGCATTTGCAAAGAAAAAAAAATGCAAGCGTCTTAGCTAGCTTAATGTGCAGAATTTTAATTCAGGCTGTGAGGGTTTTAAAATATTTTAAACATGTCTCTCACATACCCTCGGATGACTGTATTTAAAACATGGAACACACTTGTAGGGTTTCATGGGGAAAACAATCCTTTTTCAGGACAGTAACTACATTGTTTGAAGTGTATGGAGATTATATCAAGTGCAAGAGCAGAGCTCTGACTGATTTTTTACCAAAAACGTTACAAACAGAGGGACATTATCAATAGAGAACCTAACAATGACTCCAGTCCACAAAAATCAAATCCCCCAATAACCCCGAATAACCCTAACTTATACTTTGTTTCTGTTGTAATCATGTGTGTGCTTCATGAAAACACCATCATCCACCAACCCGAAATCGAGAAAGGAGAGTTAATAAAAACCAATACAAATCAAACTATTAAAAAAAAATACCCACACCATTAAGTACTTTTAAATATTATATCAGGTGTGTTTATAGTCAATATTCAATGAAATATCATTTAACAAAGACTTCAGGATATATTTAATATAAAATATAATATAAATAATATATAATTTCAATATGTATTATTTACAACACACTTTTCAGCACTGCTTAAATATGAAATGCAGGACTTTATAAATATGCATTTACTCCTATGCACTGAATTCACACTGAATTTTAGATTTACATCAAATGTGGAAACTAAAGACAGAAATTTGCAACATTCAGGAAACCCTGTTCTGTAGTTTCTGCAATATCCTGCTAAAACGAAACAAACAATACCAAAAGATAACCTGCATGTCACAGTTAATTAGTGAAAACTGGCTTCGCTGAATCTTGGGAGAGCTTTATGTGAGTTGCTACAGCGAAAGATAAATTTACCTCAGATCGTATGAAACCAGCTTGTTTTGGTCTCCAGACTTTCTTGATGGTATCGTGCTCAGAGACCTTGTTGACACTGACCTACACCTGAAGAGGTATTCAATATGACCACAGAGAAGAGCAGATGCTAAAAGCAGCCTATGTGTTTTGAGTATGACGCCTCCACATGAAACCCTTTGCAAAGCTGGGTGTTAAGTGCTGGCTATTAAGTATATAGAGTCTATAAAGTCCGAGTCTGTTTCAAAGTAAAAGTCTATGTAAAATTACAGAGCTGTATCAGTGTGGCGTTATTAAAAAAAACTGCACACATGCCAAGATATGACAGATTTCTCACAGAGGACAACTAAACTGAAAGAAGTGCTTATGGCGTGGAGTATAAGCAGAATTAAACTGAGTGAAGGACACAGAAAAATGTCCCTCTTCTTCTGTGGGAGCACCCAGTGGGAGGCTTGGGTGACAAAACCACAGCTCTTTGTACTAATGCCCTCCCAGCATGCCTCTGTCTCAAACGGTACACAGTGCCCTGCAGCAGGTCATGATATTTCATTTTTAGTGTCAGATGGCCTGTTGGGCCTCTCTTTTATCTTTGCTCAGTGGCCAATAAGACTGCAGGCTTGATATTTACTGCTGGCCAAGCGAGTTAAACTGACCATAATTTTGCGCTCCCTTCTTACACTTCATGGTGAAAATGGGATTAGAGTTGAGTTGAGTTTGAGGTAAAACTAAAGGCATTTTGACTCCAAGGGTTTTGCTCACAATGTTGTGCGCCGTCTCCTATAAAGTAACAGAGCAGCTGAAATATCGTGGATCTGAAACGTATGGAGAAGTCATCTGAGAGTAAATGTTCAAGAAATTCACAGGAAAACATCAAATATTGTTATATATTTGACAGATAATCCTTTCAATCTGCTGTCTCTGGGAAAGCTGTGATTAATATTGAATGGCGTTGGTGTTAGTGGTGCGGTTCTGATCAGTTTCTCTAAAAACCGTGCACATTCTGCGTTCTTTGCTCTGCGATCAGACTGACTCAAATATAGCCCTGCATTGTTAGTCTGTTAGAACACATACAAACGAAATTATAGCAGGTAAATGCCTCTGATGCAGAGGTGAGGAAAGGTAAATGCAGTTAAGCATTTACTGACATAGTATTCATTCAAGCAGCTCGAGTGTTTGTTTTAAAGCAGTTTATTCAGATAAACACCCCTAAGGCTGCATCGTTTCCAGACAGAAGCGGATTCAGTTGATTTACTGAATTACAACCACTAGAATATCACTTTTTCTACGGGCTTTAATCAGTGGAGTCACACTAATTGCATATTAAGGCAAAACTAAAAGAATGGTTTCACTCCAAATAAATCTCTATTTTGAAGTAACACCCCGTGTCATCTCTGCCTCTCAGAGTCAGAATATTTATTCAGTCCATGAACATGTGTAATATTTCCACCCTACATGCCCTGAGCATTTAAGCAGCAATGTGACACCACAAGATTATTTTTATTTTTTTTGTGTATGTGTGTAAATTTTGCTTTCCCAACCTCTCAGAAAGCTATTTTCTGAAGCCCTTTCTGCTCATTCACCTTGTTATACTTTATGGATGTGGGTGGACTAAAATAAAAAGTTCAAATGCACCCCACATAAATCCAGCTGGATCATGTAATACATGAAGAAAAGTTATGAGAGGTGGAAAAATAAGAGCGCTGATTTTTAGAGAAACTATGTAAGAGCCAAAACGAGATGTATAAAACTCTCTTGTGCTAATGAAATTCTTTGTCCAATTTAGGAAGCAGTATTTAAGAAGCAGTAAATGGAACAGATGGTGTTTATTTTCCCCTATATTTATTTTTTTAACTTAGTTTTTATCAAGGGAGGACTTGATAAATGTCTTGGTCTTGCCACAAAAACAGCAAACATTCACACCTGGCAGGCGCTATCGTTGCTTTCGGGATTTAAGCCCAGTGTAAGGGTAACTGGATGATGGTTCTGAGGATATGAAAAGTGTTTATCATCATCTTTTTCAGATTATCCAGCATTAATTCTCCCAGTCTGCGTCTCTTGCAGTAATTATACAGCCCTGGTCGGTGTGTGGATCTACGGCTTCTTTGTGATGGTGCTGCTGGCTCTGGACTTTCTCTACTACTCAGCCATAAACTACGAGCTGTGCCGGATCTACCTGGAGAAATGGGGTCTTGGAGGACGCTGGCTGAAGAAGGCTCGGAGTCAGTGGCACAGGTCCATGCCAGAGGAGAGCGAAGCCCAGGCTCAAGCGCAGCCCATGGTCCCCGCCCACTTCCAGCCCAGACACAGCCTCAGAGGGGAGAGCCACAGCCCTACGCTCCTGCCCTACAACACATCCACCGCATGGTGAGTCACTGCCCGTCACATGACAGCTGTCAACCTCGATGCCATGGACATAGACAGATGCATTTCTGCAACTACTAAAATTATCAGTCTCCGGTCAAAAGAGAAAAACAGAATTACAAGTAGTGAAAAATTCAATATTTATATCACAGAAGTTCCGAAACAGTGATACCCTCATTTGACGCCATACAGTAGGAAGTGTTACGTAACCATTTGTTGCCTATTAAACAAAATAACTTGTTCTGCTCTGATAAGCAAATATGCAGTAGAGACCCTCTTGCTTGTTTGACAAAATAAAGCATTAATAGCTACAGATGCTAAGAACCAGAGTCGGCCAACCCTTTAAAAAATCGTTCCTTTAATTCTGCCTCTCATTTTCTTGTCTGCGTGTTTTCTTTTGTGCTCATTGTTTTGTTTGCTGACAGCAACATGGCAAGGAAACTGTGTCTAGCGGGACAAATTAAAACATTTTTAGCATACTTTCCCGAAAGCCAGCAGCAAGGAAGCTCAAACATTCCTAATTTCCTAGAGTCGCTCGTTAGGGGCACACTGTAAACACAAAGATATAGATAGCACGCTCGCGATTAGATCCGACCAGTGGTATTACCAACTGTCAATTCACTGGGTTACAGACTTCAACAGAACTTTTAGAGCTCCACTCCCTTCTGCCCAGCAGTGAATCATTTTCTGCAAAGCATCTGATCTGTATGCATCGTTCATCTCAAAATAGCTGCACTCTGTGTCAACATAAACCTTTTTTTCTTTTCTTTTATAGGAGGAATTTGGGTAAGAGATATTTCTTGGTTTTAAGTCTGACCAACTCATTAGGAGCTATCATTATTAATGAATAGAAAAGAATAGGATAATGTGAAAGCTGCAGTGCCCGCCTGGGGCTCCTAGCTCATATTTAACTTGAATGAGTCGACTGTGAGTCGCATTAGAAATCATTTGTGGAGTTTCTGCGGCAAAACACCATCTGCTATGTGTTCAGCGTATCTTTTTTATTACCGCTGAGAGCAGTCACAGGCGTCTCAAGGTGTGTTAGGCTGCATGTGACTGCTGTTAGAACATATGCGATGATTTATGATGCCAGGAGTGACCTGTAACACGCCATAGCTGCGGGGAACTTTTCTTCTTCTGCCAGACATTGTTTAAACTTTCAGAATATAGCTGCACAATTGCAGAGCACAGCCTGAACAACCGTACATTTTTGTGCACTCGATTTTTCATCCGGTTGCGCGTCTCCAGACACCGTGCACCCTCTGTCTCTGATTGTGGCTCAGTCTCCTCCTAGAGGTAGACATCTCTCTCGGGTCATGATAATTTAATGTGGGTAGAGTTTTGACAAATGGCTTTAAGAAGCACTGTGGACTGTAGAAGCCATAGATAGAAGAGCTGAGATGCTGCAGAGGGATCCTGGGGCTGCTCTGCTGGTATAAACGTGGTTAACTAAGACTGAACATGTCTGCGGAGCCTCCTCATTAGACATGAAGTCAGTTCAGTATGATAGGTCTCATCAATCCTTGACTAGTGAGGTTGGCCTGCGCTGGCGAGAAGCCAGCATTAAGCCAGTGGTAGTCAATTTGAAAAAAAAAAAAAGGTGTTTGAAATAGCAGCAAACTGCTCATTAACTAAGTGGGCTCGGAAAATGAGAGCAAGCAAAGTTCATAGTAATTCATTGTGATGAGTAATGGGAACTGCTTTAGGACTGATAGTGTTTTGGTATCATCTTTTGTAAGATCTCTATCTAAAAATACCAAGAAAAAAATGTAACCGCGTTTTTTACAAACAGGACAAAATTTACCATGAGCTAAATATGTTCTTGCATAATCATTGACATCAATAATAAAGTGACAGATGCTGCGAGATAAATTCAGTCACGAGCAGTTTCTGGGGCAAGATCAGAATAGTTTTTTGGGGGGGAGGGGGAAAGTTTCACACAATGAAACACTTCTGAGAATCCAGATAACGCTTACACTTTTTCCTAAATGTGTTAAGTAACCGTTATGGGCAATTCTCTCTGTGTGTATACAGTTGACGTTGCCCACACGGTGCGTCATTAGATGTGTTTTATTTGCGGGGGTATAGATCTTTATCCCCAGAGAAGATGCAGAGTAATGGCTCAGAAAACTGGGTCCACTTAGTTGGACATCTGTTGGCCAAATGTAAACAACCAGAGATCGGGTCAAGTCCCACTACAGGCCCAGCAGCATCTAAAAACAACCCAGTCGCACAGCAACTTTGGAATCCAGCACAAATGGTAACCCATGCAGCAAAGCAGGTCCTGATGGCAAGTCAGGTCTAAAAGAGAGAGAGAGAGGGGGGGAGAGAGCGCAGCTTTGCACTCAGCGTGTGGGAATCCTGCTTACCACGTTGCACGTAAGCAGGCTGGTATGTGCTGCTGCAGATCTGCTCAGGGTTCAGCGTGGGCGGCCTGAGAAACTGTTATTACTTTTCCTCGGTGGATGCCCTTTATTAAAATCTCATATACACGTATTCACTTCGGTTTGAATAAAGTAAGAAAACGTAACTGTCTCTTTCTTCACCTAACGATGTATGATCCAGGTGAGAGACGAATGATCAGCCTGCCACACCAGGAGTCATGGATTATCATTACAGGGAGGGCACACTGTTTGTTTCCAAGCAGAGTTTACTCACAGGGTAATGTCACTCAGTGGAAACAACAGATTTGTGAAAACCACTATTGCAAAGTCATTGTTTTTCTACACGCTATTAGTTCAAGTGCTTATCCTAGTGGTAAGTAGGATGGGCAGTTATAGTTTGTCCATTAGCTTGATAAAAACATATTTTTGTAGGAGCTGTTTGGCTTGGACCTATGTGTCTTATATCTACTGGCCTGGGGACGCCTTATCCCTGCAAACGACCTAAACTAATGATTTCCATTAAGAGGAGTTCAAGGAAGTCTTTCTGCACTTAAAAGATTGTGGACTCACTCAGCTAATGAGAAAAAAATAGAAAAAACTAGAACATCACTGATGCAGCTCATCTGGCACATGATCCATTATAATTTACAGGTTATTATAATGTGTGAAATACAGAAAGCAGTGATAAGTTTTCCTATCATTGGCTGGCTGTATTGCACAAACTAATGAGAATTCAAATCCACTGAGAATGACAAATATGACCCTGACCTCGAGGGTGATCATTGTGCATAAGTTTGATTAAATCCTGACTCATAATGTAGCATGCCTAGCGATTCTTGTAGATTATTGACAGATGGATGGATGACGGACGTCTTCCCAGCTCATTAGTCCTTCGGGTGGATGAGCTGAAAATTAAATCATGATTTCAGAAAAATCATTCAAATATTTGTGTTTAGGTCAAAGAGGAACATATAAATAAGATTCCTAAATGGTCACCTGATTAATCTTTATACACAATGATTAGACCTAATTAAAATAAAATAATAAAAATACTATAAAAGTAAAATGTATATGTATATACATATAAATGTAATAAAATAATAATAATAAAAACCTAATAAATACATAACTGACCTATTAAATTATGGTGGCTGTCTTGATGCACGTTGCAACAGTAGCTTTAGTAGTAGCAGTCATCCTTAACTCTGCTGCTCTCACACTGAGAGGAGGGGTCATCCTGCGAGGACGTGAACCTGGAGAAGGTGGTGGTGTTGGAGGCCTCAGAGTGGTCGTGGAATGAGTTTAAAAAAATCAGGCGATAGAGGTTAAATTATCATAGCTGGCTTAGCAGATGATCACATGGAGCTGTTTAAAACTGAAGGAAGCATTGACAACTCTTGGAGCACAAAAATCATCATCTCATCTCATCTACTTATAATCTGGGCAGGGAAACATTTTTTCCCCATTTCCTTTCTTTATGCTTGGTTAAACTATAAAGGTGTAGTCTTATGTTTACCATACAGATGTGCTATCAGATAGCGGTAATGATTTTCCCATTTAACACTCAGTATCCAGTTTAAAATCCATTCACATTAATGTGTCCTGGATGACATAGATCAAGTAGCTCTTGAGCTCATATGACCAGGATGTGGTAGCACAAAAACTACTGGGAACCCATTAAGATATCACATTGCCACAGAAAAAAGAAAACCATTTTGGTGTCACTCATCTTAGCAGGGCTCTCATGTTGCCCTTTAAAAGCACTAAAACCTTCCTGGAAGTTCAGCAGCATTAGAGCCCTGCTTGGTTGTCCACCCGCAGCTATTAGGACATTAAAACTTTGGCTGGCTTCCCAGTATCTGCACATCCCCCTTTTGCCTGCTTGTCCACCTCCTTGCAATTAGTGGTACTGAGCAGCATCATGACACTAGAAGGCAGATTTAAAAGAAGTGGCAGTGAGAATTTTCTATATCGTCACTTATTTTACATTCCTTGTGTGGTGTACCCACTTTGACATTCCCCACTTCATAATTGGAACAAATGTGATCTGCTCCTGTCATTCAGTCTGGCATTTTTTTACTGCATATGTTAGATAGATTTAGTTTGCCTTCAGTCAGTGCTGATTAAGACTTACCCAGCAAAAATAAGTGTGCAATCTGGGAAAGGAAAAAAAAGCTGATTTTTTATTACCTTTTTTTTTTTGCTCGTGTTTGGTGGTAAAATTAAAAATACATAACTCAACTTTGGTTAATATATGCTGAGCATCAGCGAGAAGTCATAGATTAAAGTGGGAGAAATGAGGTGTTGAGGAACATCAAATGATACCACTTCACATCGAGCAGAATACGTCACACAGATTCCCCTGGCGGCCGATGAATCACTTGGCACCGACTTAGAGCAGCACCTCATGCCAGCAACCTCCCACTCACTCAAGGCTGGTAGCTTACTGGGCCAGCTGAGCTTAGCCATGGGTAGAGTGGTCTAGGTGAGGTGGCATCTGTCAGCCTATTCAACATATACTTGACTCACCAGCCTTTGTAACACTGCCTCTTACAGTCAGTCACCAGTGACTCAGCGTTATAGCCCAGTCTAGTAAACGCCACCTCCGCCACTCGAGCAGTCTGTCTGTTACATCAGATCGGTCATAGGTAAGCATGCCCGACATCTGCACTTAAACACCTGCTGTGCTGCCTGCACAGGACACTCAGATAGACCCAGAAGGCTACAACAGAATTTCACATTTTTTCACATTTTTTTTTCTGTCAGTGTGATCAAAGCCTACCTCTGTCTCCTGAATATTCACGTCCATCTTTGAACTCACTGGTTCCCTTTTTCTGAGGTAATAATGTAATTGTACATTATGAAATTATTCCTGGCCTGTCTGTCCACAGAGCAGCATGCCAAGACCTTGTCCAATTAAAGCAACACACTCCATGTGGTGTGAGTTAATTAACATCATAGATGCTACAAAGACAGCCAGACGCACAGACAGTTCTGCTAAAAGGGAAAGAGAAGAAGAGCAGGTTTAGCTCTTTGAAAGTCGTGCAGTGACGTCTGGCACTGCCAAAAGCAAGATGGGGTTGGTGCAACTTTCTGTGTTTATTTTTGTGCTTGTGTTTGTGATCTTTTATTAGACGTGTTTTCACACATTTACTTTGCATTTTCTCTAAAGTGCAGTCAAGTATCCTTCAAGAACCAAAAGCACTCTGTGTCACACTGCTGATAAAAGAATATTTCTGTGTCCCTACAAGGATGGAGGGTAAATCACTGCTAAGGTGTGGAAAGTGGAATTTTTTCTTTTCCCATTAAAGTGCAGTTGTATTGTTTGGGCAGCAGAAATTATTTTCAGTTGGTGGATGTGATTCATAGAGCTGTGGTGGGCTTAGAGTCTTAACAAGAATTACAGACTTGTAAAATATTCCTGTGAAGCTGGCTGCTTTTTGAAAAGCAGAGCTGGCCCATTTTATTAGTTTTTGTGTTTTCTGGCCTTGAGCTCATTTTCAAGCCAATATGTTGTTATATAAAGATCAGTGTGGACCATGAAACACAGAGCACATACTGAGGCAATTTTATCCATGAAGCTAAAAGTATTAAGTGTTGAGTCTGAGTCTCTGTTGTCCGGGATCCTGCCAGTTTTTCCCAAACAACTTTTGTGGCTACTCTGGAATTTGATGATACAGACATGTGCACTCTGGGCTATAAATTGGCTTTTTTGGAGAGGATAAAGCAACAATATATCCACAATGTATCAACCATTTTCATTCTGTGGGCTCCAGTTCTATGATATCTTTAAAATATGTAAGCATGTTTGCTATCCTAAATACCATCTTCTTCACTCGCTAGTTTTTTCCATTGTTTTAAATCATCTCATGGCTTTCATCAGTGGTTGTCGTGTGAGAGTTACCAAGGATAAAGTCTGGTTGTTACCACGTGACCTGAGTATGTAAATTTAGTCATGTGATAACAGGTGGATAATAGCTTATATTTAAAATCAGTGCTTTTCTCTATTTTCTCCTAAAGCCAGGTTTTAGTCCTGAGATGACCTCTGTTTCCCAGACAGTTAGAGTTATGTTCCTCTGGCATTCAGTCAGTGTCTAGCCACTTAACCAATGCAATGAAAACTGGAAACCACAGCCAAAGGAAAGCTAGATGTGGTTACATCATCCAGCACCAACAGCCATTCTGTATGAAACTGCCTTAGATTGTGTTTGGTGCAGTTGTGACTGGCACTGCACTTTCAGGTCTGAAAACTGAAGCCAGCATGGGAGTTTACTGAATCATTTCTAATGGCCAGCAGGGTGCTGGAAAGAAAAAAGGCTGAGAAAATGATCCTACCGCTCTTTTGATTTCATAGACAGTGTATAAAAGATGGGCACAGCTTTCTAGTGTGAAATGCAAAGCCGGTGTGGAAGCGCCTTTAACCTGCATTTTATTGTAAAGGCCAATTGTAAAGGCTGATTTCCAAAATTTGCCCGGTTATGGAGAACTCTAAATGGGAAAATGCTAACTGAACTCAGTTTACGGCATTGACCATAAGTTTTAATTGACTAAAAATACTGTAAATACTGCTATTTAGAATAAAAAAGGAGGCTAATGCGACATAATCTTTTTGCAGGTATCTCTCATGTCAGACAAGTTGCTATCTGAAACTGCTAGTATGCAGTTTCCTTCGGTTTCAGATCTCCTTATCACATCCTGTTTGAAAACACCATGTTGATGATGGCCAAAGGACTTAGCTTGAGGCTTACCACACAAAAATTAATATATGGTTGAAAGCTTCAGAAAAAAACGTATGTCAGTAAAAAATGCCTGTAATTCTATATGTTACAAGCTTAAGAATGAACCCTGATGCTTTATGTCTTTTTTGTCTCTTCTGGCAGAATGATGCTGTGAGTGGATAAACAGAAGAGTAGCAACACCTGGTTTCCTTACATGGTACAGAGGAGATGTTCCCCAGTCACCCCTCTCTGGACCACAAACACAGCATCACTGGTGGGCTAGCCATACTGTAGTAGCTAGAAGTGACTACTGCCCCCTTTCTAATGAGCACAAAATACCCACAGACTAACAGAATCAGGCGAAACAGCTGAAGAAAGCCTGGAAAGCCACACAGACGAATGTATCGCTGCTTCTACAGAAGGGAGAGATGGATGCATTTATCTGCTTATAGGGTTTAACTGATTCCCTAAAGTATCTGCCAAGGCCTGGAGTACCCCAAACAAATCCAAGATGAACTGGATAAACTGTACCCGCAAGTGAGAAAGCTTGCCTATTTAAAGAAAAAAAAGGAGAAAAAAAGCTTATTTCTAGATATAACATGTTTATTAAACTGCTGTGTCACTTTGTGTTCAGTAGCAGTTAGACACAGTTGTGGGTTATCTATTTGGTGATTTATTTATGTGAACTAGTCAGAGAAAATATATGAGTGGCTAACAATCTGATTATGTAATGGCTTAGGTTGATGCTGAGCATCTCACTTAGAGTAGAATGTTTTTGTTACCTACTGAAACCAGACAAAATGCCTCTGCAGCCACGGTGAAAAACAAACATCTTATACAAAATGTTTTTGGTCTCCTTTCTGCAAAACAAGCGATTTCTTGAAACAGTGTCGGAAAAGGACGTAAGGCCATAAAAATAAACTGCCAAAACTTCAAACATGAGGGTTTTCCATCTTCACACAAACATTAATGAGGATCAGGGATGCCTTCATAACAGCCACAGTCTTTATGCTAATTTACACATATCCGTATCCCTTGGCAAAGAGCCTAAAGACCTGAGTGAAACCCTTACTTATCAAATTACGAGTTTGTGACAGTTTTCTATAACATCACCCACTGACCTATTTGACCTTCCTTGTTATTAGGGCTGCCTGAGATCAGCTTCATTAGCAATATGACGCAAAATAATATCCATTAGTTTCTTTATACGAAGTGCTCCAAATTCCACATTGGTAACAGGCAACTGTAAGTAACTAGCCATAACAGAAAATGTTTCCAAAAGAAGTATCAGTAAACCCCTTTCACTGTCAGCAATAATGTACAGAAGCTTAACCAGAGGATCACATGGTATGTAAAAATCAGAGTCAGCTAAATGAGCAATGGGTAATCACTGAGGTGTATCACAGAATTTTTGGCTCAGTTTGCATTTAATAAGAAGGTGATGTCAATTAAATGGAGATATACTATTTCTGGATAATGAACTCATTTTTTTTTTGTCAGCTCTGTAAGAAAAAAGACATGATTATCTCTTACTAAAAGAAACTCTTGCACACTTTTTACATTAACACTCAGTGTATTTCATAGCAAAAACTGTCAATTATTATTTCAAACCGCCACCAGTATGGTATTTATTTATTTAAATCTTTGTTTTATTTATCCCTCAGATCTAAAACCAGTGAAATAATTATTTGATCCCCTGCTGAAATGAACAGTTTCTAATTTTTATAGTAGTTTCATTTTAACAGAATCTCAACCAAAAATCCATAAAACAAAGACACATTAAATAAAAGTTAATAAATTGATTTGCACCTCATTGAGTGAAATAAGTATTTCATTTGTGCAAAACATGACTTAGTGTTTGCTTTTGCACACATCTCAGGAGGGATTCTGGTCCACTCTTCTTTACAGAAACTATAAATCCTTTAAGGTTTCTTGGCTGCCAGTTTACAACTCTAAGTTCGTCTCCCTCCACAGATTTTCTAGGATTGAAATCGGGAGATTAGCTAGGCCACCACCTTAAGGGGCTTCTTCAGTATGTTTTGGGTTACTGGACCCATCCACAGTCTATCTTCTGGCTCTTAAGTGGCCAGTGGACTGTTGTTGTTGCATCCATTGACCTCAGTGTGGTGAAGTCATCCCGCACCCTTAGTGGAAACAATGTTTCCACCTTTGTGCTTGACTGTGGGGATGGTAATGTTTGGGTCATACTCAGCTTACATACACAGGGGGTCAAGTTGATGCCAAAGAGCTTGATTTTGGTTTCATCTGACCACAGCACTTTCTCCCAAGCCTTCTCTGAATCATTTAGATGTTCACTGGCAAAGACGGACCTGTACATGTGCCTTCTTGAGCAGGGAGACTTTGCGGGCACTGCGCGCTACCAATGGTGTTTTTGATGATTGTGGTCCCAACTGCCTTCAGATCAATAACAAGCTCCTCCCGGGAAGTTTTGGGCTGATTCACCACCTTTGACATGATTATCCTCACTTCATGAGACAAGATCTTGCATTGAGCTCGAGATGGAGGGACATGTTGTTCCGTGCACATCTACAATATCGTCCTTGACATTCTTGGACATCTCTTTGGTCTTACCTATGGTCACGGTGAGGTTGAAATGGAAGAAACTGATTGTGTGGACTCGTGTGCTGGGCACACAGCCAATTTGTGGGATCAAACATTTATTTCACTCAAAGGCATGCAAATATATTTATAACTTTTATGTGATTTGTTTTTTTTCTGGATTTTAAATTCAGAAAGAAATGAATTCAGGAAAGGAGAAAATAATTATTTCCCCTATGTGTGGGATTTTGGATTGACAAAAAAGTGAAACAATTATTACACTGCTTCAGAGATGGTTGCAACTAAAGATTTGATTTAATTATTGATGAATCTGCCTGTTGCTTTGTCAACAGATGAATGAATCGCTTGGTTTGTGTTTCAGAGAAAAAAGTGGAAAAAAATAAGTAAATTTAGCAATCAGTATTTAAGAATCACAGGAAGATGGAAACTGAAGGAAGGAAGATGAAAACTGGGGAATGTTGGTCATTTTTACAAAATTAATCAATAAATCAACTGGTTATTAGAGTAGGAAAAAGTTGACTGTTTTACCTCTCATAGTCTAGGTAAAGTTGTTACCCAAAGCTGCTGAGATCTACTTTCTTGGCTATCCATAAATGCTGTCCTTTGTGTTTGGGGAAAAGCATGCAAAGCAGCTGCAGCGGTGCCAGTTTTTATATGAGTGACAGTGTGTGACGACCAGGTGGACAGAAGGTAGGTACAGTGGGGGGGTTGGTGGGTATAGGGGTGTGTGTGGGTAGGGGGTTGTCTGTTCCAGTCTTGCATCTGGTAGTCTGGCAGCTGCTGAGCTTATACATGGAGCACTTTGCATGTGCGCTGAAAGCTAACAGGACATACTGTTAATCATTAAGAGTTGGCTGACTCAACACAAATACACCAACAGAAACACAAAAAAGCCAGCTATTAGACTTGTCTGTTGCCTCCATTTTTCCATCTCTCTGTTTCATGAAGTTTAAGTGGAACCTAACAGAACTGTGGTCAAGTGCTGTAAGTGGGGCCTGCTAGCATCATCCTCAGTTATCAGCAATAATATTCAAATTTGTAGAGTTGTTAGAGCAAGTTAATCCCCATTTCAATAGCTAAAGTTTAATTGTGCGCGCGCGTGTGTGTGTGTGTGTGTGTGTGTGTGTGTGTGTGTGTGTGTGTGTGTGTGTGTGTGTGTGTGTGTGCGCGTGCGCGTGCGTGCGTGCGTCCCAGCAAGCTTGTGCCATCGCTTTTAGGAGCAGAGAAGCAGGATGAGTCCAAGTAAAATAATTGGCCTGGAGATCAGCAGTGGTTCAAAATTACACTCTCTTGCTGTCTCCCTCGAGCTGCCTTTCTATTCCCAGAGTGTGAACAGCAGTAGCAAACAGGGCAGGAGAGATTTTTAATTAGTCCCCAACGCTGGATAAGTGGGGAAAAAATCAGATACGTTCGAGAACATGTCGCTTTCAGGGCTCTGTGCTGTGTTTTGACCTGTAATAAGGAACAGGACATTTGTTCTTATCACCAATAATGTAATACAGTAGTCGTACCCAGGGAATTTTAAAAAGCTTCATTTTGCCTCTGACAAGCAGTAGCAGGGTCACAAATGGATTCCCTCAAGAGACATATACGAGGAATCTCTCCTCTCTTTTCTTATCATTTTTAATGTTTTGTGATGTTTTCTGTTTTGTTGAAAACAGTCTTGACTCTGGCCTGATGTGATGTGGTACTGTAAATCGTATCAGCTCAACCCTCTTCCCATGTCAAAAAAAAATTATATATGAAGTAATATTTACAGTAAAAAAAAAGGATGGGAAGAAGGAAGCACATAGCTGTTTCAATCTGTCCAGGTTGTCATGGTAACAGTTGCCTTACAGTTGAATACCCACCTGTACAAAGAAGCTTTGTAGTGGCTGATACCTCACTTTTTGGGTGTGGTGGTGGTGGTGGTGATGATGACGATAATGTGCACCACGTTCTGTCTATGTATTTACTACTAGATAGAACGAGCAGTACCGTTTTTAGTTCGATTGCTATTGCACTTGTTGACTTTGTATTGTCACGACAGGGAGAAATAAAGTTTTATCTTTTCCAGTGTGTTTAAATGCCTTTGTGTCAAGTGCTCTTTGGGGGGGGGGGGAGGAGCTGGTTTATTTTAATAACCTTGGAAGCAGTGGTTCTCAAACTGTGGGTGTGCACCAGCTGTGGAAGACAGAGCCACTGATGGTGGGGCTCAGAGAACCAGGAGAAAAATGTGAAGTGAAATTAAGCTAAATGAATATGTTTAATGAATGAAGATATGGGAAACACACACACTTGTTTCATATCTTATTGAGGACATCTAATTGACATAATGCTTTCTCTAGCCTACCATCAAAAATGAATGCGTAATCCTAACCCTTAGCCTAAAGCTAACCATAACCTAATTGTAACCCTGAGAGGAAAAACAACACTTTGAGTCTCAAAAATGCCTTCAAACTCATGGGGACAGGCATTTTGTCCCCATAAGTATAGTAGCATTCCAGTTTTTGGTCCTCACAAAGATGTATAAACATAAACACACACACACACACCAACAGAGGCCATTTCATTAGGTACACCTCGCTAAAAAAAATAAATGGCCTACCTTTTATCTTTTGAGCTACCTGGAAAATAGTCCTCATATTGGATACTGGTCCATGTTGACATAGTCTGTCATGATGTGAGATCCATGATGTGAATCTCCTGTTCTATCACATCCCAAAGGTCTTCTGTTAGCCTGAGAGCTCGTGACTGTGGAGGATGATTGAACTCATTGTCATGTTCAAGAAGAGTGAGATGACTAGAACTTTGGGACATGGTGCATTATCCTTTCCATAAAAAGACGGGTACACTGTGTTCATAAAGGGATGGACATGATCAGCAGCAATAATCAGGTAGGCTGTGGTGTTTAAATGATGCTCAGTTGATACTAAGCTGTCCCCTACACCATACAACCACCACCAGTCTGAAGCATTGACACAAGGTATGATTGATCCATGTTTTCATGTTCTTCACACCAAATTCTGACGATACCATCTGGAAGTCTTTGTCTTTTGGGGTTTTTTGTTGTTCTTTTGGGTGTTTTGGCTCAGTGGGTTAATCCATACAAAGTTTTGAGAAGCACTGCGGGAACGGGAGCTCCTATGTAAGCCTGAAGAAAAGGGTATCAGAAATTTTGTCTGAATATGTCAATAAAAATGCTGTGGAGTTTGGGTTTCTTTTTAAATTCATTTAACTTTCTCTTAGTCACTAGATAATTTGTTTTAAATTCCCTATCTTCTGGACTCACATTTAATAATTTATCCATTTTCTATTTTTCCTCACCACATTTCAATTTTCTGGCAACCCTGCCTTCTGCCAGCTGCACTGACAACTGTTGTTAGCATATTTTATTCAAGCTGGCTAGATAGTTAATTATGATTAGCTCCATCATCCACACACTGAAATGAAAATGAAAGAATAGAAAAAAAGAGGAGAGGTTTTATATATGCATTAGCTAATAATTTAGACTTACACAAGCTAATGGATTGGAAAATGTTGTGACTAGACAAAGTCTGGGGAACAAACAAAAAAAACTTCTGTCTCTTAAAAAAGGTGAATGGAGGTTTTTTTTTTATTATTATTATTTCACTGATAACCTTTTACCATCTTTTTTTTTCAACTTTTGGGTTTCATAATCTTTAGGATGAACTTTTTTTTTTAACAGCCAGCCAATAAACTATGACACGATGCATTCAGCCTAAAGGCAGTGACCTTTTCAAGCTGCCGGAGTCACAGCCACACCTGGCCGACGGGGAAACATCATTAAAGGAATGAGCTGATGGTGAAAAACTAAGGCAAAGACAGGCAGCGACAGACAATGTCAGGGCTCAGCACCCCACTTCAAATCAGACACCTGCTGCTCCTTGCCTTTAACAAAGACCCCAGCAACCAGGAAGTTTGTTATCACATTGTCAAGGTCCCTTTGAGCTCTCCTAATAAGGTCTGACTTGTACTTCTGTACCAACCCTCATGCACCTCTGCCAGTCATCCTGCAACATTCAGCTCTTGAGACCATTTCATACTGTCATCTTTTCTTCACTCGATCCATCTATGTCCTCTGCCTTCCTGTATGCCAGTAACCAACAATCTTCCCATCTGCACATATTAAACCAATTGCTAGCATCCATCACCATTTAAAAGCCATTGTCTGGATTTCCACATCCTGCTGTTATTGAGGAGCCCAAGATACATCCTGCCAACATTTATCTATTAAAACTCCATTAGATCTGCACTCTCCAATGCCCTATCTGCTCACACCGGATCTTCTGTAATGCTGCCCCATATTAAGATCCATCTGTAGCAGATATTAATGTGACTATTAATGGTATCCTAGCTTTCATGAGCACTCATGTTATACTGGAAATGGCACCAAACTACTGTAACAGAGGACCTTACAGCAACAGAATGAAGTATGAGTTGGATTTATTTGTGTATAGTACGATTCTGTAATTGTTTTAAATTAAAGCAATAAATGAAAACCAATTACATTTTCTCCCTTTATTGAATATCATTGTTTAGTAAAATAAGATACAAATAAAATTATTCATATTGTTATGTTTTTTTCACAGAATGTGATGTTGAAATGATCGTGCTTTTGGTAGAAGTGCTGCTTAGGAATGTTCACCTGGTTTACTGAGCAGAAAAACTATGTTATGTTTAGAAGTAAGGCAGCGCGCACAGGCATACAGAATCTGGTCACATTTCAAAATAAGAGACCCAGTGCAGGCTAAATGTTACATCTTTGAAATGCTACCGCTGTGATTTGAAGGTCTGCAAAGGACAAGCTAACCCCTAGCTGGAAAATGAAATGTCACAGACATGCACTGGTGTACATCCATCCATCTCTAAAAGCTCATCTTTTCAGATTTTGGTGAATCTATAATGTTTCCTCAGAGCTAGATGCTGACCGATAGCCATGGTGTATAGAGAGAGCCATTTAATCGAGATATCCTAGAAGAATTCATTAACCAAAACAATTTTGTTGGACTAACAGTCAAAAGTTTGATTGAGACTAAATTGTAACTATGGACTAATGAGGCTAATCCCTTTTGACTAGCACGAACTCAGTCTTCTGCATTAGTAGCAGTCAAGTTCAGATTTTTATTTGTTTTTAAAGGGTTTTTTAAAATTATTTTGACAGCCCGTGGTTTTTTATGTTATTTTGCTATGTTTTAAATGATGTCACTAAATGAGATCTCACCCAGTGACCCTGCACAGAACATGTTCATTATGTTAACAAATACACATCTATTTGGATTACCTCACCACTCTTGGAAGGCATACAGCAATGTTAACATAGCTATGAAATCAGAAGTGACAGTAATTAAGTGAATCCACCCAAAACTGACATGGCTAAACCTAAATACCAGTACCAACAAGATCTGCAGCAGCAATGTAAGACACTTGATGATGTCAATAGCAGTACACATTGATAGTAAGAGCGATGATACTGTGAAATTGATGCTCTGCTGTAAAGATGTACTGATATGTTGCTATAAAGGAAATATGAAATAAAAATGTGACAATCTGTGACAAAAACCTTACCCAGATCTCCGTGAATCCAATTTTACAGTCATACAATTGTGCAAAAAGCCTGTATCCAGCCATTCATACATCACAAAAGCAACAACAAAACCTACTGCAATGATTCACTGCCAGTGAGCCCTGAAAACAAAAGCAAGTGTGCACAGGATCCAGTACTCAAATCCAAGCACTGGAATTTGAGCACTATAAAAATTAACAGCATGAATTAAAGTGCAACAGCCAAACATCAACCATTAAAAAAAACCATACTGTCACAGTCAGCCTACACTTCAAGAACTTGATTTACAATTAATATCATATGGTACCACAGATGGTGGAGCAGCAATAAAGAAAAAAAAAACACAAAAAAGAGAAAGTCAGTAGGCACCAAAAATACATCAAATAGATCTGACAGAAAAATAAAAGAGTCTCCTAGTTTATTGATATCCCAAGCACAGAAACTAAACAGTGCCAACACATAGTTTATCTACGCACACAAGTGACATCTTGCCTTTGTGAATAAAGCAACAACTTTTATCAAAAGAAATTGTAAGAAATAGCTATTTAAAAGAAATAACAAAATAAAAAAGGACAATGACAATTGAAGGAACAAGTATTGGCTAGCAGCTTTAAGCACCTTTGAGGTTATTAACATAAACGTGTAATCAGCCAACTGCAGCTTTGAAACTCAGTGTAGCCATGGTGAACAGAATAGGGCAGAAAGGGGATTTAATAGGTTATTGTTGTTGGTGATAAATGAGATGGTCTGGGCATTTAGAAAATGCTGATCTGCTGGGATTTTCCCACTGAGGAGAATGGTCAGGAAATGTAAATTATCTAATGAGGGGCAGTACCACGGACAAAAATACCTTGCTGATGCCAGAGTTCAGAGGAGAATGTCCAGACTGCTTTGAGATAACAGGGAAAAAATCAGTACCACAGTAACAAAAATAACTACTCAAAACAATCAGAATCAGAATCAGAATCAGAATACTTTATTCTGATTATATTTAAACTGATTATACAATGCAAAGTATGCAGAAGTGCTCGGAAAACACAGCGTCTCAAACCTTGAAGCAGATGGGCTACAGCAGAAGAAGACCATGCCGAGTCCACTCCCATCAGACAAGAACAGGAAACGGGTTGCAGTTTGCACAGGCTCACCAGAATTGGACAATAGAATTGGAAAAATGGTGCCTTGTCTGATGAGTCCCAATTTGTCCTGTGACATTTGAAGTCGGTATGGACAGCATAAAATCATGTTTCCATTGTTTCTTTGTGTCAGGAGTTCAGGCTGGTGATGGTCTAATGGTGTGGGGATATTTTCTTGGCACACATTTTCTTCTTATTACCAACTGACCATCATTTAATCACCATAATGTACCCAGGTTTTGTTGCTGACCATGTCCATCCCTTTATGACCAGAGTGTACCCAGCTTCTAAAGTCACAAAGGTTAAATGATCTCAAACTGCTTTCTTGAGCATGACAGTGATTTCACTGTAAATGGCCTCCACAGTCACAATATCTCAATCTAACAGAGGACACTTAACAGGAGTTTCATTTTAGTCAGTTGTGAAGTCAAATGCCAGCGGCCCAATCTGGTACCCACTAAGTGAATGGATTTGCAGGGAATTTTATTTGATTAACTCTAAGCTATATTATGAATACCTAAACATTAATTTCCAATGCATTTTGGATTTTCTAAAAATCTAGAAGTCTTTCCACTTCACAATAGTCTGTTCTTTTTTGGTCGTCCTATCTAGATGACACTAAAATAGTTGTAAAAAACAAAAAAACAGAACATGAAATAAATAACACTAAACGAAGGCTCTAAGAGGTAGTTTTGTATGGCTCTCTGCACCAAAACAGCCAATTATAACGCAATAGAATGAAAACTGCAGGAAAGACATAATGTGACAGATACCTGGAGGAAAAGAAAAAATCCATAATAATGGATTTGAAATATAGTGGAGTGCCTCATTGTGTTGCGGTTATTTCACATATCTTTTTAAAATAATTAATTTGAACGTTTATTTGATAATAAATGCTGATTTTCATTATTAAGTGTCTGTAGAGAGTAAAATTGTCTTCAGAAACAACTTAAACTGTGACTTATACTTCTAAAAAATATCACGGCAGATGATACTGCAGCAGCTCGCGTGTTGCATCAGTACATTGTGCGGATCGATGACTGTTTCCAGTACAGCTCTCCTACTATAGAGTTGCAACAGATGCTCGATACTCTTGCTTGAAGGTAGCTGAGTCTTAATCTCACCCAGACTTCTGCACTATACCATACCGAGCCTGCTGACTGGCCGACTGATGGTTGTAAAGAACCTGTAAAGAAGTCACTTTTTATCTTACATGTTCAAAATAAGCATACTTGCTATATAGTCTAGAAATTCTGCATTACTTTTGGTAAAGTTTGCTTTAATTATGCAAATAATTTGATATGAAAAAAGAAGAAATGAAAAGTTGTAAGGATTTGATTTTCACTACTAGTTCTTTTCCCTGTAGATTTTCTGTGATGTCTTGCGTGTCTCTCTGTCCCTCAGTGACCTCCCACTTGAAAAGATATCCGTGTTTGGTATTAGCTGCTAAAGCCCCGGCTCACTATAAATAATGAGGACAGGTCAGATTCAGAGGACAAGTTTACCCCAAGAGAATCAGTGGTTTTGGAGCATTGAAAATGAGGGTAAACAAAACTTTATTTAAATCAGTTTTCATTATACAGTCACAGGCACCAAATAGGAAGTGTAGATATTCAGTCCAATTTATTTTCAGCAAAACAAGAAGATCACTCTTGGGAGAAAATAATGTGATCTGCTTTTTTGGGGGAAAATTCAAGTTGCCACCGATTTTAATAGAGCAACCCGCTGTGAGGATCGTGTATGAAATGGCCTGAATTTTATGAAATATTTGAAGATGAGAAACAGGGACAATACTTTGCTTTTGCAATAACTTTTAAAAAACATGTTATAAAATGCATAAAACCTGATCATAAACTAACACCTTTTTTTAGTAAGTGGATGATTGCAAAAAGACATGCACTTAGAAAACCACAGGGGGTCTTGTTTTTATTGAAACTACCGAACTGTAATTTTCACGTACACCTCTTCAGCTGCCTCCAGCTCTACTTTTAAAATGTATTCCTCCTTAAAAGATTCTTGACTGTAGTGGCACACATGTAGTGCTTGTTATCTTATAACAGTGTTGAAGACTGTGTATGTGTGGAGAAACTGAAATCGCGGGACGTAGAAGACGTTTTCACTGGCACTCAGAAGAGTCCTGTGACTTAGTGTGAAGTTGGGCTCTCAGCAGTTCAACCAAAACAACATAAGAGCTGGCCTTAGACCTCTCTCCAATCTAAGCTGCTCCAGCTCCACATCACTTGAAATTACTCTGGAAACAAAGGCTGACAGCTAAAGGGTTCTTTTGTTCCTCTGCTCGCCTCTCACTGACACTCAACCTTGATTCACATCGGACAGTTTGGCTGCTTGAGTTCAGTTTTAAAGTAGATCTTTGATAACAGTCTTGCTATCATCATTCAGTTTAACAAAACCTTTAAATGCGACCCGCCTTTTATTTTTGACAGTAGTCCGCCACAAATGAAAAGCCTGTTTTTGTCTAACCTGCTGCGAGAAATAGGACAACAGATTTTTAATTACAACTATTATCGCATTGACTACATGCTGTACATGCCCTGCCTGGGTAAAAGTTTGTTTGTACTGTAAAATATCAGTACTAAATTAAATATTTTCAGCACGATAAAGAGATTAAATTAACATAAAAAAAGGTATCTTTCTCTCTTTGTTAAGATTGATGCTCTTAGCACACAGGTGTCAGTAGCCAACAATGCTATTTATGCCCTGGCGGGGACACATTTCTAAAAAGCCTTTTTGGCAATAAAGGCCAACATTATGAAAAGGTCTCTTTTAACCCATTGTCATAATTTGAGGCCTAAAGGCATGCAGGGTAATCTGTGACTATAAATGGTCCATACGTGTGCATGTGAGAGTGTGTTTTTCTCTCTCTGTGTGTGTTAGCGCTGTGGGACGTGTTCATGGTGTACAGGCCTCTAACCCATCGGCTGGGATGGGCTCCAGCCTCTGAAATAAACAGGAAAAGGATGGAGGGATGGATGGATGGATGAGCAGAGGTTTATCTTGTACTTTTCCCTTTATTATTATATAATTGATATCACAGTGATGGCCTGCCCTAAAGTTTAGTTGTTCTTTCTTATCACACGCCCCCTTGTGCATTCACTCCCGTGTTTCTTTGCTTGTATCTATGCATTTTTTTTGGGGGGGGGGGGGGGGGGTCTTCTGAGTTTGCTAGTTTATTTTTGTCACCTCTGTTGTACCTTTGTATACATACACAAAGATATATAAATACTGTATATGCATACACACTGTACTCTCCACAGTATTAAAATATGCGATGCTGACATACCTTTTTTCTTATTGTCAGCTCTGACAAGTTGTCTCCATTCCTTTTATATAACATATGACACTCTGACTCTCAGAATATGTATTTTGAGTTCATAACAAACTCTTTGTTTTAAGAAGAAAATGCTCATGCATTGTTTGACTGTTTATTTCTATCATGATGTGTTTTAGCATATTAAAGAGATACCATATGGCCACATTAACAAGGTTCCAATCTTGGGAGTCTCAAATGTCTTTATTTTTGAGCCATACACACCTCTCCAGAAAGCTGTCGCCTCTTCCTTAGCCAACATAAACATACATAAATATATGTAACAACAGGAGAATAACAACCGTCATATTTTTTTTCTGAAAAAACTGATTCTGCTTTGTTGGCTCTGTTCCCCTATTCATGCAGGGAGAGATGCATCTGTTCAATGTGACAAGGGAGGCAGATATTACTCATGTTTCCTGTCAACATTTTGGATGGACCGCGACAACTATTCGTCTCCAGGGTTTCTAGGCATGGAGATGGCATTTGTTTTCTTCACGATCAGTTTATTAGAAATCTTCCGCTGTGGTGACTCCAGGCAGTAATATGTCTCAGCAGTTTAAAAAACAGCATTAAATGATTTCTACAATATTCTTACCCCTCACCTAACTCAGGGGGTATAAATTATGTATTTCTATTTCCCATTATATAGAACCTTTCTTTTTATGGAGGCAATGCCATTGACGCGCTTTCCTAATGGAAGAAAAAGGCCCTGTTGTTGGATCAGAACAGGTTTAATCCCCTTGACGTTTATCCTAGAATTTATCCTTGTTTGTTCGGATGGATTAGAAACTGGTGTCAGACTAAGCTGTGGCCTTTCGCTGATATGCATACAGTGGCTAAAACATATTAATCCTCTCCGACTTTCACTCAGGTTGTTTGTGTCACAACAATCATCACAATAGCCTGGCAAAGAAACCAAAAAGGGCAAACAAGCTCAAAAAGTGACACTGTGACTTTTTAAAACAGACCTAGTATTTCCAAATCCATACTTGTATTCTTGGACTCTACATGAGTATTTTTGCATGATTCAAACTTTAAAATTATCTTTATCTTATACTTTTGTTCGGCTGTTCAGTTTAGCCTCTGTCTGAAGCAAGCCCTCTCTCTGGATGTTCTTTGTAAAAGAACTGATGTATTAATTAGTTACTTACATGTATACAAATCTCATTAGATGGCAATGTTTCTTCTAAAAGCATCTGCCACTGAGGACTGAAAAGTAATGCAATGCACTGCAGACCTGTTTAATATGCAGCTATTGTATGACTCATGTAAGAATTAAATGCTCGTCAGTTCCTACGGGTAAAAAAAGAATGGGGAACAAGAAAAGTTAGAACCGTTTAGAGTAAAAGAGAACTGAGTAGTTTTGGAATAACTACTCTACTTACTCTACTACTTACCGTGTCAGTACCAGGAAACAATACTATAGTTCAGAGAAAACTTATTTTCACTATTTTCGTGTTCTGTTCACAACCAAGAAAAACAAAGGCTCAACTTGAATCGGTGACCGCATCGCAGAAAGAGGACACAGCATCACAGTTTCAGTTTACCAGCAAGAGTTGTTTCATTGACACAGAAAATTAAATAAATATAAAAAGCTGGACATCTGACAAAAAAGAAACAAAAAGAAAGAAAGAAAGTCTGGGCCAGCCAGGCAATGTCCCGTAGGAATCAGAACTTCCCTGAACTAATGAGGCAAGAAAATTAAACCAACAAACAAAGCAGTGAAAAAAAAAACAGACTATCAAAAAGGAAAATAAATAAATAAATCCTTACAAAGAAGCCGGGGACTGGAAAACTACTCAGTCCATAAGAGAGTGTCTCATAATATATGTTATAACATAATATATATTATGTCACCCTGCATATCTAAGAAAGAGAGAAGAAATGATTAAGGGAGGAGGAAAATGCTAAAGTAAATACTGTATGTAACACTATGATTCACAGTTTGAAAATGCTAACTACTCTGCACATGAATGTAACAAACATTTTTGGGGGAGAGGGGTTACTGAAAACTAAAAATAAAAAGATACTCATCAATACCAGGATGCAACTATTTAGTTTGTGCTAGCAACTGAGAATGTGTACGCACCTTCAAATAATGAGAAACTTGTCAATCATTTATGCAGTGCAGCAATGTACTGAAATAACAATGTTATGCCAGTGGGTGCTGTTCTTTATAGTGCAATACAATGAAATCAAATGATTAATCCCCCCCACCCGCCACCGCCACCCCATTTGCAGCTATGAGAGCTGTAAGGTTTTAAGCTTGACACAGCAGGAAACTGCCACAGTTTAGACAGCATCCTAATTGTGATGTTAATGTTCTTCATCATATATCCAGGAGCTGATTCGTTATTTTGCTAACAGGGGAAGCCCACCAACCCCAATCCTATCAGCAAGCCAACATATGTGGATGGCAGGATGACAAGTTCGATGCATCCAACTAAAATTCCTACTGGTAATAGTACAGTGCATGTAATATTCTAGGAACTGTAAGTACTTTATTGTTACCTTCTTACCTAATACTGTGTTGCATTCATGCAACTAAAACCTCTTAACAAGACACTAAATGGAATACTTAAAAATAGCATTTATAGTTCATATTATATATACTTATAATATCAGAATAAACCAGGGGGTCTATCTTCACATAAGGAGAGCATGCTGACAATGATATCTGAGTCATATCTGTTATATTGCTACTTAGGATACACTCTATACTTTATACTGATTAAATCATTAAGCAATAAGCTCTTAGTTTATGTATATTTCCATGGTTCATTGTACATCATTTAAAGCCTCATAGTGGGAACATTTACATAAGCAAAAACAGCCCATTCACCACCTTTCAGTCAGGAAATTCGATTCAAGGTTGGAGTCATTTATCAAAACAATAACAGACGTGTTAGTTTTTACTGATGTAATGCTCCAACTTACTATAACTAAGCTTGATTAGAAAATCCCTGAGCTTCAGATTCCTCCTACTGACAACAACACAACATTTAGTGAACTTGAACATATACACACAGAGGATGATGTGAAAGTGTTGCAGGTTAAAATTGCCAAGCAGACAGTAATGAAGCATCAAGGATGAAGAGTTTCTTTTATCTTTGCCGTAAGTCATATTGAATGCCACTTCACAGCAGAATGCAGATATCTACGATATGTAAGTCGACAATAGTGGACAAGGCAGGACTTAGATATTTGCAAGGCTTTCCCAGTTTGCCTTGGGAATCATTAAAATGAACAAACTTAGAAAAAACAATCCAAATTGAATGAAGTTTATTCCTCTCGTAAATGAATACGCAGTCTATTTTTTAACAAACAAATTCAATTCACAGTGACTCAGAATTAGGAGGCTGTTTGTACTGATTTATAAAAGATAAGCAATTTGGATTCATAATACATAAACTGTTCACTATAGATGATGAACAGCACGGACTCACTCCTCAATGTCTCCTTCTATCACTGCCTCCGGTGCCTGTAGCTATACAGCAGCTCGTATATTTGCGTGTGACTGCCAAGCAAATTTTATGCGAGCTTTTCGAAATGTCAGTGGAAATAAAATATGAATTAGGAGTATTTTCCATCACTATGTTGAAAACAAATAAACTGGCATCCCAAATGTCAACAACGAGATCTGCAAGTACATCATAGAGAATGAGATGTGTGAACGTGATTGTTGTTACTGCTCAGTGTCACAGCTATTTCACACTTTAACCTCAAAACACAAACAAAGACACGTATACTACTATGTATACTACAGACACGTTAGACAAACTAAAACCACAACTCCTAACGAAAGCGGCAGGTGTTATTTAAACATAGAACCAGTTAGATACAAATTTTTCTATGAGAAAAACACCAATAGTTTGAATATATTTGATTTAATTGAAATTAAAAATGATACTTCTTTGTAAATAGGAGATAATTAAGTGCATTTTCGCAGTTCCAGCTCGCTCTAATTCGACGCATAATTTACAAAAATGCGTTTTTGTAATAACCACGTCTTTTATCTGTCACTGCATGCTGCACCCTCTCCACATTTGCACGACATTGAATTGTGAACAATTCAGTGGATAAAAGGATGGGGGGGGGAAAAAAGAGGTCACAGACTGTCAGGAGCAGCACATAAAGAAGCAGAGAGAAATCCACATTGTTTATTGAGAAATGACAGCCAAAGCCAGGGGGGTGGTGTACAAAGAATGAAAAGTCTCATTTTCCAACACTGATAGTCTGAAGCGGAAATGTACTGAAAAAAGAAGAGAATGAGACAAGAGGTAAACAAGGGCTAGGCAAGAGTAAACCAAATGTGACCAGTGAGCCAAAATAAAACTTCTTTGCAGTAGATTTATGCTGTCAATTAATATTTATTGATCCTTGTACTGTCAGTATGATGTAAACAGGTGACAGATTTAACGGTGCTATATTTAAATGTGCTGTGCTCATACGCAAATACAGAAGTGTGAGGTTTTTGATGTTTCGCTTCCTTTGTTGAAATGGTAATTATTATACATTATCATAAACTGGGTCTTACAGCTTCAGCTATAGCACGCAATATATAACAGTGAAGGCTATAAGCTATAAATACATTGTAACCAACAATATCTTTATAGCCTATATTTTCGAAAATATGAGAGTTAAAAACAACCAAAAACACACACAGATGATGAAACAAGTTGTAAAGAAATCAATAGTGTAGTCAAGACATATTGAGTTGGCACACTTTTATACGTATTTTTTACACGTTGGCACAGGAAAAGAGAACCTGAGGTTTATTAAAAGCCTGTTTGACTGTCGATGGCTTGTTCGACTTTTATTGGTACCATTACAATTTTGGATCTTATTTTAAAAAGACAGTACACTGACATTTTGTTTGCATCAAATGACTTGCATCAGCTTAGGCATAAACATCAACATCTTAATATTTCTCATTTTCTGTCTTCTGATACAAAAATGCTAAAGCAATGTGCTGCATTAGTACTCACATCTGAAGCTCTAATCCTCCAGTTTTTGGTACCGCTCTTTAAGCTTTATTGAGATAAAAATGTTCACATACAGAATATTTTTCTTAAAGACACAGTGACATTAAAAATACATTTGTAAGGCTGTAATCCTGCTTCAACAAGTTATTTAACTTGCAATAAGTAAAATTATCTATAATGATTGTGGAGCTTTCGACTTTGAGTCATTCAAGCATAATTCTGAATGATTTTTATTCAAACCCTCTTTCGGCTGTTGCGATCCACATATTTTAAGCCACATAGTCTACATCATAATACACAAACTAAAGATCCTCCAACCACCATTTCACTTCACTTTACAGAACATAACTTTAATCCTTTAATTCAGCCTGGAAACAGCGTCGGCCAAACTTCTCAAAACTGCAGAATCACCTCTTAGTAATTGGCTGAACGCACTACTTGGCCATTTCTGTATTTCCCGCTGCGCCGCTCGTCTTCACACGATGTCCTCTCTCATTTCCCTTTGTGCTTGTTGAAAAGAGCGTAGAGGACTTTCAAGGTTGCAGTGGTGTCCAGAGAGACAATATCTGTCACAATATTCAGAGGAGACATAAGCCACATGCAGCATCCTTAAGCCACTGAGGCGGTAAGAATATGCGGACGCTTTTTACCAGCATTAGCTAATAGCTACTCTCACAATCCATCCTAAGAGGTCATAGATCAGGAGGACAAAAAAAAACATTAGATGGAAACTTAATCAATGTGTCCTTGGTGAGATAAGATCCCTACAAAATTGCTCTCTGTTGTGAGATGCTCTGACTGAATGAATGTGACAGAAAGATCGACTTCACCATTGGCTAACCTAATTAATTCACGCAGCATGCTCTCATTTTAGGCCCTGAGAGCTGGGATTCCTCATTCAGTGGCTGCAATTATGCCGTTAATTAAAAAGACACTAAAAATGAATTAAATTACCCACTCGCTCCTGGCACAGATTAATTGTGCTAGTCCTTACATTAACAGTTATCGTGTCGAGGATTTATTTTACAATTACAGGCTCTGTGGCTGGGAGGCAATATGGTGGGACAGCTTTAGCGATCTAAAGAGAGGAAGATTCAAGTTTAGAGGGAAGTTCCTCCTGTCAATAGCGCATCTGCAGGGAAGTGGAGTGAATCTGTTTGCCACTGATTGATTCCCACACTTAGAGGAGTCAGTAACTCACCCGGTCACCTGCTTGATTTCACTCTCCGCCTTATGGAATGATGTAGTCTATGTGACCGAAGGAAATTACCCAAACACACACATAAGCGTTGCTGGTGGCATACGATGTAGTCATACACATGAACCCACCACAGATTTATGCTTTAAACTTGAAAATAAACTAAAACGAATGCTGTAGCTTTATGACTTCCTAGAATTTGAACCTTTTTATGTGTACATGTGGCCATTAGAGATCATGAGTATATGTCAAAGAAAGTAGGCATCTTGCATGCAAAATAACATAACATCCATGAGGGCTACCTACAACAACGTCACAAGCAAACAGTGATTGGCTGTAAGTGGCTTACAACAACAAGCCTACACCATTAAAAACAGCCCCCAAACACACAAACATGATACTTTGTTATAATAAAAAACTAACTTAAACATACAAAACCTTGATCTGGTCCTTGATCTAATATTGACAAAAATTATGTTTGTAAATATTGAATACAGCTGATTACACACTGTAAAATTCACTAAAGCTGCCATTAATCCATCCATTTTCTGCTGCTTATCTGGGTCTGGGTTGCAGTTTAAGCAGAGAAGCCCAGAGCTCCCGTCTACCCCAGCCTCCTCCTCCAACTCATCCAGATGGGGGGACACCAAGGTGTTCCCATGCTACCTAAGAGATGTAATGCCTTCAGCTTGCCCTAGCTTCGCTCTGAGGCCTTCTCCTGATAGGATATGCCTGAACCACCTTGATTAGTTGGCCCTTCGGATACCCGAACCACTTCAACTGTCTCTTTTCCATGTGAAATATTTGCAGCAGTCTTCAGTAAGACAGATAACACAAATTCATTCAGATAAACACCCGCACATTGATATAGCCTAGTAAAAGTAACAGTAAGGATCAATCTCTGTGTCCAATCATCTATAGTGATACTCATCATGGCACGAGCGGCGCTCATTCATATTCAGCACGCTATTCCATCTCCCTCTCCAAAACACTCTCAAACTCTCACTCCACGGTGTAGAGCAGATTAATTCAGCAATCCCCTTCCTTGCATGACATACAAACACATTTTAGCATTTTTTCCGTCATCCAGATAAATTCTCCTGATAAAGGGCATCATCACTGAATTAGTTTGACATTGGTGTCTTGGAGCGCTGTAGGATTTCATTTTTTTTTTATGGTAACGATCATTTTATCTGCAGGCCTTTTTTCTTCTTCATCATCTGTGCCTGGCATTTCAATCTCAGTAAAACAGTCATGAACAAGTTCTGAGTGTGTTATGTGTGAACAAAGTGGATTTGTCTCACCTTGTGGGTCAACATTGGAGAGCTGAAAGCCTGTATCCTTCAAGAGGTCCAAGGCCAAGGTGACATTATGAAGCTAGAATTTTTTGAAAAAACAACAAAATTTTTTTCAAATGAGAAAATATATAAAATTCAGCTATGAACCACACTTATTGTAAGACTATATCACATACAACAAAGGCTATATTCTACCTCACTTTTGGTAAAAAAGTTGACTCTGTAACAATAGTAGAGATATTTATTGAATAAACTGTACTTTAGTGCTGAACTTACAATTATGAAGTGCTTTAACTTTAAATTTGAAGATTTCCATTTTATAATACTTGTGTATTTTATTCCACTATGATAATATACTACAAGCCTTTTGTACTCTGGTGCTTTTATCTCATAGTAATAGCTATAGCTACTAATTACTTTTAAAATCATACATCTATTTTCTTAAATGCTTTCCCAACTAGGGGCATGGGAGGGCTGGAGCCTGTCCCAGCTAACATCTGGCACACAGTATGCCCTGGAGTATTATACAACCCTGGAAATGTTAGTGGTCCATCACAGGACCAGCACAGAGAAACAGACAACCATTCACACCAACTACAGCTAATTCAGAATCACAAAATAACCTGACATTTATGTCTTTAAACATACCTAGGAGCAAACTGAAGGAAACCCAAGGAGGCACAGGGACAACATACAAATTCAATTCAATTACATTTTACAATTCAGTGGATAAAAGGATGGGGGGGATAGAGCTATCACTTTTTCATACTCATTCTATTGCTTCAATTTAAGAACCATGACACAGTCGTAATTATGTACCCACTTTTATTATGGGGACCGTATAATATTCATTTGATCATATCATATCTTTTAATGGGCACTGTTCTGGATTATGTTTTAGTACTGTATCCAAGTGATCGGCTGGGAATTAGATTAGATTACTTCAAATCAGATGATCAGATGAAAAAGTGTACTTCATTCCTAACACTTGTGAACTGAATAAAGGAATTTGTGTGAATGCGTGCACTGCACCAAAAATAAAATAATAATACGTTTGAACAAAATTGTGAGTTATATTTTGAGAGAATAAAGCTTTGAATGTGGCATGAATCCATATATGTGAATCTATACTTTACCATCTCAGAGTCACTGACAGGGGTCAGGTTGAAGTCAAAGAGCGGGATGAAAAAACCCTCCAACTGTCCGATCAGCAGCAGCAGAATCACACCATCAGCAAACTGGACAGCAAACCCACAGAGCATTGGAACATTGAAAGTGATAAGGGAAGTAATCACTGAGTCTATTTTTATCAAAAGAAAGCCTGTAAGCAGTAGAAGGTTTCCAGCTGTTGGTGTATACCTGTTTGTCCATATCTATCACCTGCAGACCCAGAGATGATATATGCTGGTTGACAAAGTGTACCAGGGCCTACAACAGAGAAATTATAAAACTGTGCAGTTTGAAATGCAACTTGACAATTTAAGGTATCTTCATCAAAACCAGAAGCATTAGTTGGAATGATTAATATATCAGACTCTTAAAGTAATACATCTAAACTTGTTCATTCTGCACCTGGTGTAGCTCACTCGAAATCAAGGAAAGGATTAGTCAGCCAGCAAAAAACGACTGCATCAAAGCATGCTAAGATTGTTATAATTATTACATTCAGCATCATTCATAATATAATAATAACTGTATTGTATCTTTATTTTGAACATGTTAAAATAGTATAACAACAACAGAGAATATGAAAACATATATTATTATTATTATTATTATTATTAATATCCCTGAGACCTAAAATATCAGCCTCTTTGTGGTGCTACAATAAACAGAAGAGGAATGACAAATATCTACAAACAATTTGAGTGGCAGGTTGACCAACTGACAAACATGGCCGTTCATAAACCATGGTGGTAGGCAAATATTTCTTTGTGTTAACTTTTAAAATATGAGATTTTTTTTTGTCTCTTTCTCTCCGTGAGCTACTTTGTGTCAGCCTATAGCTAATTTCAGACTTTGTTGTCCTGTATTTCAGCTGTTCTCACAACTCTTGCATTTAGTTTGTGTTCAGGCGTTTAGTTATCTATCTTAGTCAAATATTGGAACTTCTGGCTCCAAAATCCTAAAATCGAGTCTTCAAAACAGGATTTCACTAACCCATGAGCGTTGTCATGGTGCCTACTTCCATTTTTTACATGCAGTCTGTGAAAATTATTTGATTTTTTTTTTTTTTTTTTTAAAAAGATCATGCTCAACAGTATTTGAAAATCATCTTTTGCAAGAAGGCCAAAAAGCCTTACAAACACATTGGATTAAGAGTCCCGTCCTTCACCAGCCAGCTCTGTTCATCTGCCGTGTATTGAAGGTTCAGATCAGGCAACAAACACACAGCGTGACATTTATCATTTGTGTTAACACCACTGGAGTTCCTCTCTCTCTAGAGATGAGAAAGTCAACACCTTTAAAAAATCTCGGCACTTCTTTACTTTTTCTGGTGTCCTTGTTATACCTTTTTCACTGTGTTGACCTTGTGAGCCTCAAGCTTCAGCAGTTGCTCGATGGGATCTTCCCCTGGGTGACCAGACAGCCAAAAAAATGTGTTAGTAGGCTGTAATGCTTTTTGGATGACATTCAAGATGTCACATCAGCTCAACCTCTGACCACTCTCACTCACTTTCAGTATTGCTGAGGGAGTCTGTGTCGCTGCTGAAAAGGCAAAAAGGATTTATATATATATATGAGGTGAGTTTTTCTTCACATTTACAGGATCACACGAGGCAGTAAGCACCTCACCTTCCCTCTGTTAAGATTTCCACTTGCACATCTGATTTGATTCCACTTTTGCTGACCTGGGTGTACAGCACACCACAATGAGCAACAATTACACAAAGTGTGTCTGAAACCATCCTGGAGCAAAAGAAAACATGCCAAAGTTTGACAAGAACAACTTACTTCTACGACTACAACTTCAATCTTCACATCAGACGGCAAATCCAATTCAGGTTGGAAACATCTCACCATGGCAACAAGCAGATGAAGGGTGGCCAGAAGGTCTTTGTTGTGGATGACTGACAGGTAAACAGCAGAGGACCAGACACACACAAAAGAAAAATCAGCCGATGTGATCCAACTCTCTGCTACCAAGTATGCACACAAAGCAGGGCACGAGTGTCTTTGATAAATAAGAAACTGACACTTGGCCCCATAACCTACTTACCATTGAGTACTCACCAGTAGCTATTTTCAATATCAATCCAGTTTTCAGCAAATCTAAACAATAGTAGTTCTTTTTATCTATTTATGTCTTCACTCTGTAAGTAAAGCTTTCTCCACAGCTAATGATCGGAGCACTCCCATTAAGAACAACTCCATGATGACCCTGTTAGACAATATTACCATATTATATTAACCTTCTTGGTAATATATTATCCTTATTATTACTCCTGTTGCCTAACATTAAAAGCTTTCAACTGGTAATGCACCTACAGCCCTATTTTTAGATTTTAAACAAATTAAGAGCAACAAGCTGCAAATCGGATAAACTGATGTTTTATTCAGAATAAATCCGATGTTTGACATGAGATATTTTACTCTTTTATGAAAACTGTTAGCTCAGCTGCTGCCATCAAATTCAAAATGACCTTATTTTTCTTAACTTCTTAACTTTCTCAGTTCAAAATTGTATTTTCCATTGTGAATAAAATATGGGTTTATGAGATTTGGAAATCATTGGATTCGGTTTTTATTTACATTTTACACTGTACACTAACTTTGTTTGAATTGGGGTTGTACTACAAAACAAGACATGGTCATTTTAGGGACCTTTTTTGCTTGCAGATGAGAGAAACTGAAAAAGGCAGGAAGACAGTTTCACAACTCCAGATCCTAAGCAATGCCATTGTGCTTGCGACCATATTTTGATTCGGTATTGTTATCTCTAGAATAAAACTGCACACTGCTGACAGCAGTAAACATGATTGTCACCAAATCATGTTTAACTTTTAGTTAGCACTCGCACAGATTAGTCTTTTTTGATACGTTTCCCTGTCTTCTATTTGGATTCACCCTGAACAAAACACAAAGGAAGGCAATGAAAGAAAGTGAAATAATTGTAGTCAAGAATCTGACAGCTGCCCTGCCAGGTTATGTTGTGTCAGGCCAAGAAAGACAATTTTAGGTAAAGTGTTGAACAGTCTATAAGGTTTTTCTCTGCATAACCAAGCAACCAGCACTGACATGTGATTAAAATGAAACCCTATAATGTCAGGAAATTTTATCTCCACCAAAATCCCGCACAGTTGGTGTAAGCTTACATGGTACCCTTGTGATAGCACCAAATCCTGTTGAAATGAGAGGGTTGCCAGAAGAGAACATTTGTTGACTTGTTGCTTTGTTTGCGAAGCCCAGTCAGCAGCATGACTCACGTTTGACGTTCCATTTGATCTGACTGCTGTCCTGCGTGCCCAGTCTCTTGTCCAGCTCCTCCATGATTATTTCCAGCTTGCGGATCTGAGCTGTGCTGGTCAGCGCTATCTCTTCCACATTCAAATGCATGTCGGCCAACCTGGCTGAAGAAATCAAGAAACAACCGAGTATCATTATAGGGTCTGACTGACAACAACTTCCAGCTTTTTAACATAATATCTGTTTGTTTTTCATCCTCTCAGTCAAATCATTATCAAATGAAAGTAAGTATGATTAATGAAATATCAAATATTCATTATCTCACACAGCAGGTGATGAAGTACCAGTCCATCATACACATCCTCCTCCAGACTCTGAACAACGATGTGCTCGGGTTTCAAAGTCTTATTGATCCAATCAACCAGTGCCTACCGAGATATAATTCATCACACGGTCAGAGAAATTATCCGCTTTCATCTTCTTGCATACATTTTTCCTTTGCCAGTGTTGCAGATGAAGAAAAAAAACAGCAAGAGACCCTGTTTTTAAAGATTGTGTTTTTGGATCCCGAAACAGATAATAATAATAATGCAAGATACAAGTACTCATCTAAAAGAAAGCTTATATTTCACTTGTTTTCCTCTCAAATTTACATATAAGACGTCAGAATTATTTCAATTTTTCATTTGTGTGAAACATTAGCGCTGCCCTCTTTACAACAATATGTTTAAAATTCTGATCCAGCAGACTCTGCTGGCTCCTCGCCGTGACATCTGTCTCCCATCTTCTCTTATAATTATGCTCATTAAAATTTCACCGATCCTCACACCTTATTCCTGTATGTAGCCCACTAAAGACACAAAGGTAATCTCAGATCTGTGGCTGTCCAGGACGGGCGTTTGATGTTACAGTAAATGTGAAATAGAAGAAAGCGAATCCGACATGTGCAAGGCAGGGATTCATTTCTTACCTCCTTCAGCTTTTCAAGTTTGGGGTCTTTTAAAGATGTTGGTTGTATGAGTTTCCTCTTCTCCCCTGTAATGGACATGAAAACAAAACTGCGCTAGTCTCTTACGTCACCCAAAGTGCATCTGATAGCTCTCTTTAGAATTTCTGCTTTGAATATTTCAATGATAGGCTTTACATGTTTTGGCAGTATCCCTATGTTTGCAACTTATTCACATATACATATACTTTGAGGTTGGCCATTTTCAAATGCATTCCCTTCATACATCCAGCCCTCCCGAGGCAACATAGAAATCAGCAGAGCCCGTAAAGCGGTTTCGGTTAGTCTAATCTATCTCGGCAGAACTTCTAACTTGGCAATATAATTAAGCTGCGAGAATCATAATTTTATGTGGAGTATGGATCAAAGAATTATCCGAAATGTATTGCTTTACTTAGAAAGACAAGCCCACTCCAACTCTGCTGTATGGAGCGTCTTGCATCTTTATGCTTATGCTTTTGAATTGTGGCCAATTTCAGCTCCCAACTGAACTGCTTTCTCGATGAAGTCGGTGTTTTATAAACCCATCATACGGTACACAAAAACTTTGATACTAGCCGGGGAACATAGTGGAGGATTCAGCAAATTAAAAACCAGATATTCACCCCAGGAGGTGGCAGAGACCAGAGCACACCAGATTTCACATGAAAGAGAATACTGGACCTAAACTCATTTCCTCCATGTCTGCTAAATGTGTAAATGAGCAACTGTCACCTTTCAAGTTCACAACATCAGTGCCCCAAATGATCTGAAGGTCATGTCCTGCAGGTTTAAATGATTACAGATAAACTGGACACGTCTATATTCATTATCCTCATTATGTAATATTGGCGAAAGTCTAATAGAAATGCACAAGGCAGACACGATTTTCAATATGAGGTCACTGGGATGATCTTTTACATGTGCCACATGAATCACTGATGACTAAGACTGACCTTTTAAGTAAATGCAAACATACCCTGAAAAGACTCAAGTTCCACAGGCTCTTCTTCTTTCTGATAATTAAAGATGTTCTCCTCCATCATTCCTCTGCAAAGTGATATCTTCACCTCTGCTGACCTGTCAACACATTTACATAAAATTACAACAAACTACGGGAATTTCTAATACACAGTGTATGATATCAATACAAGATTAAGCAGGGTTCTCAAAGTTTTAAAGATCGAATAGCGGTGTACCCCTCTTCTCTTCTTCCAGCTCAGAGGACGATTTACATTAGAAACTATTGTTTTTATATATTTATTAAGTATTGGTGAGGTAGAACTTCTTGACACCAGCTGATTTTGTTTGGGGGTGGGGGGGGGGGGGGGGGGGGGGTGTTAAATTGTTACCACAAGCTTCCATTGGATGTGGATCTAAAAAAAAAATCCCTGCATGCAAACAAGAGGCAAACCAGACATTTTTCTGCATGGGCCCAGAAGAACATCTACAAAAACAGTGCTGTAAACTCCATTGTTCCATCTACAAATCAAATTTTAAAAAGATTTCCATGCAAAATAAATGAGTTTGGACTCATTTGGACAGAGGTGATGTCTTGTGGTCTACCAATTAAAACTGTACATTTTTTTAGACATGAATACAACATCTGGATTAAAGAGAACATGAACCATTCATGTAAACAGCAAACAGCAAACTTGCAAACTTTAAGAAGGGTTTATTAATGCTAAAAGGTAGTTTCATTTTTGCAATCCAGATGTCCTTTTCAAGAAGACCCTGCCTATTTTGGCTAGACAAAGTCAAACCACACTCTGCACAACAGCATGACTCCTTATTAAAATAGTCCAGATGGTAAAATCACCTTCCTCTAGTCAGAATAGTCAACTATTGAAAAATATTGGGACCGTTCAATTTCCTACTTTGATGTAAAATACAAAGAGGAAGATAATAATTCTATTTCAAGCAAGAACAGAAAAACATTTTACTTTCAATCAGTTGGTCTTAAGACTTACCACATGCTTGAAATGTTATTAAAAGACACCCAGCAGGAAACATAGCCCTAATATAACCTCTTCCAAAGCATGTTGCTGGCTTCAAATTCAAAATGTGCATCTCTTTTTTTTTAAACACTTTGCAGTTTTACTATTTGTCTTTGCACCCCAAAGGCAAGGTTTAAAGGATGTGCAAATCACTGAATTCTGCTTTCATCACAATACACAATTTGTACACATTTTGTTCCAACTTTCTCAGGGGGGAAAGTGGGTTGTAAAGCACAGAAGAATGAAGAAACACTTTCTCCATGAATATGTTTGGCAGAAAATACTCTCAGTGGTGCCTCAGTAAGTGTCTGGAGCCATACTGCTCAATTTTCAGCTGGTTTTGAGGACTGACCAGCAGTGAAAAATGCCGGCTGTAATGGCAGACAGCTTACCTTTGAGAGGAAATCTTGTATCTCAGAATTGTTGCTTTTAAAGTACAAAGAAAAAAACAGCCTTGTGCTCAGCTCAGCCACACAGAACTTCTAATGCAGGTATATTACTCTGACTGAAGGTGTTACACGTTTCTAAAAACACAGAGAAAGACAGAATCTGATCGGGTTTGGAATCGATCTGGTCCAAAACACGTTAGACCAAAACAGGAAGCCATTTAACTTCCTCACTTCTTTTTTTCCCTTTTCTTTTTTTTTCTCAATGGCAAACTCATCAGATCAAGAACTTCAGGTCCCTGCAGAGTTACAGGGGCTAGTCTTGTTTCTGTGAACATTTTGAATCATATAGTCTGAGACAAAGCACAGCAAACACATAAAGCAACACATTCTGACAAAACAGACGTGACCTGGAGCTTGTCAAACGGTTGTTTCCTGGATCTGTGGAACAGAAACGCCTCGGTGAGCAACTTCTCTTTCTCTGGGTGTTTAGATTGTGTGTGGCTTCCTTTTCCTGAGGTTGACAGTAACTTTCAAACAAGGTCATAAACAAAAAGTCTTTTTGAATAAGCTTACCTTCAGCACTCTGGGAGCGACTCGGCAGAAATGTGTGACTTCTGCTGAATTGAGTTCCTTAGCTGATGTCAACTCCACAAACTGTCAAAACAGCGATATATCAGAAGTGGAGGGCTGCACTCAATCTGAATAGAGACTCTTGTTATTTCTATCAATGCAAAGGTCTGGCTGTACTCAATTTCAAACTGTTGGCTTGAAAGAAAATAACATGTCACAGGGTTGAAAAGGAAGATAAGCGCATGAGAGGATGTGGCAGAGAAGAAGATAGCACTTCCTCTTTTTGATATTGGCTTCGACGCCGAGCGTTTTCTGATAGGGGCGTTTATGCTCTGTGACACGAACCCTGGATAAGACTTTAATAATAAGTAGTCATTGAGCGAACAAGAACAGGGAAGACTCTTGGGTATAAGTGTATTGTTTTGAAAACTACACTTCAGGAGGGCCGTGAGAAGCGTGACACTCAGAGGCCTGAACCACTCAGGCTCGACTCACACGTCTCCATCTGTGACCACCCGGATCAATTTGCCGTCATCTGGTCTCCAGCCTTCTCGGTTACACAACAAACACATTAAAAGGAAAAGAAAAAGAAAAGCAAAGATAGACAACAAAACAACGACCTCTGTCTGTGCACTGGCCTTGTTGAAGAAAAGAAAAAGGACCACCCATCAGTCAGACGAGGGGCAATTTAGGGGATGTGGAAGGTTACCATAGCAACAAAGGAACGAGACAAGAAAATAAAGGCCTAAAATAAACCTATAATTCCTTTAGCTAAACCCAAATTGAAGGAACTGTCTGTTCAAAAGCCAATCTCGCTCAGAAAGCCAAAGCAAATTTAACCTATCTCACAAGCAATAGATAAAATAAAATTCCCATTCTGCTTGATTCCACACATTTATTTTTCTGATAGCCTAGATTAAACAGAAAAAGAAAAAAAGAAAAGAAAATTCAGACACACACTGGTGAACCAGCCAGTGTTAACTCGGCCTGAATTGACTCATCTATTCTCTCAATAATTCAGACCGGCTCGAAAATGCATGAGCAGTCGTGCACTGTACATCTTAGCAGGTCTTGAGGTGGCACCGCAGGGTCAGCTCTGCTTCAGGAGAGCAGTAATAGGTCCGGGTCTCCTTGGAGAGCTGTCTGAAAGGCTGGTCAATATAAAGATACTCTGACTTGGACCCCCCTGGGACGGCAAGAACACACTGCACTCAAGGCAGGAAGCAACAGCATGAACTTTTAAATATGATTTAAAATATGCGTACTATGCATAGTTCAGAGAAAACATGATTAATTCAGCTATTAAAGAGTATAGTATAGGAATAACATGGACAATTTAATAATGTACAGTAAAAAGAAAATAAGCCATTCTTCAACTTTAAGATTTTATGTATCAGGACTTTTTGCTAATAATCTGTGGTGGCTGTAGCTCAGGTGGCAAAGCAGGTCAGCCATTCGTTCGATCCCAGGCTGCTCCAGGCTGCATGCCAAATATCCTTGGGCAAGATACTAACCCCATGTTTGCCTACTGGTGGTGGTCAGAGGACCCGGTGGCGCCAGTGTCCGGCAGCCTCGCCTCTGTCAGTGCGCCCCAGGGCAGCTGTGGCTACAACGTAGCTTGCCATCACCAGTGTGTGAATGTGTGTGTGAATGACTGAATGTAGTGTGAAGCGCTTTGGGGTCCTTAGGGACTAAGTAAAGCGCTATACAAATGCAGGCCATTTACCATTTTACCATTTAATCTGTTCTACATCAGGTCTTAAAATTGTTTAATTGCAGCCTTGGATTAACAATAACATGCCACACCTTACCTAATCATTATTTATGTAGCAAAAAAACAAGCCAAAACGCAAAAGCAGTGTGTGAAAAAGTACACCCTACTGTTTCAAAAGAAATTAAGAAGGTAAGTAGGCAGCCAGGTGCTGCCAATCAATGCACAAGAAAAACTGTGAGCACAAAAGAAGAGGTTTTGGCAGTTTGTAGATTTGGAGTATTCAGGTATGTGTTAATACAATGCCATGGGGGGAAAGACATCAGCAGTGACCGTAAAGAAGCAACTCTTGCTGCCCATCAAACAGAGAAGCCAATTTCCAAACAATTTGTAGTCAATCATTGTACAATAAAAAAAATTCTTTACAAGCAGAAACCATTCACAGCACTTACCAGTTTTTCCAGTAGTGGGCGCCCCAGAAAATTCACAACAAGGTCAGATCATACAGGCCTCGGGGAAATTGCAAAAGAAAAAAAAATGCTAGAGCTTTGCAAAGTTGCATTCAAACAAACCACAAGCCATCTGGTACAATTTTTTTGGGACAGATAAGACCAAAGTGGAGATGAAATAAAAGCATATCAGTATAAAGACCTCATACCAACTATTAAGCACAGTGGTAGAGGGTTGATGATTTGGGCCTGTTTTGCAGCCAGCCATGAACTCCTCTGTGTACCAAAGTATTCTAGAGTCAAATGGTAAGGCCATCTGTCTGATAGTCAAAGCTTGACCTAAAGTGGTTGATGCAACAGGACAATGATACCAAAAAGAGCAGCAAATCTGCAACAGAATGGCTGAAAAAAGAATCAAACCTTAAAAGAACTGCAATGCCTGCAAACCTCAATGAACTGAAGCAGCATTTTAGAGTTTGCAGAAGAAGTAGAAGAGTGGGCTAAAATTCCTCCAAAATGACATAAGATTAGTTCTTACTTTTTCACACACTGTTTCTGGATTTAGGCCTAGTTTTGTTAAACAAATACTAGTAAATGGACTTATACTTATATGGTGCTTTTCTATTCTATTTGAGCACTCGAAGCAGTCTCTTAATAAAAGCCTCATTCACACACACATATACACACACACACACACACACACACACACACACACACACACACACACACACACACACACACACACACATTAAGACAAGGTTTTTTCTATGTGAAGCAAAGAACCCTTAACCTAACACTCACACTCTCTCATTCCAGTGAATTGGTTGGGGGCAACTTGGGATTCAGCATCTTGCCTCAGGATATTCAACATGCTGCTCTCAACTGTTTCCTTGTTTCCAGTCTGAGTGAAGCTAAGCTAATTGACTGCATGCATAAAGAAGAGTTGCACAGATCTTCTGACTGAATTCTTAGAATTTGAATAGGCTTTAATATGTTTTCAAATTACTTAAACACTGGAAGCAGCATAACACAGTACACACATCATCCAAAAGCAAAGGCAAAATTATTCAGTACTTAGTTAAAACTTTGCTACGGTATCACTTACTTGTAACTGATAAGTGGAAGAGGTTTCAGTGTCTCCTGGCTCTCAGGCACATCCACGGCTCCCTCATCACATCTGGTGCCAAGATGGCAACAGCTGGAACGCCAAACTCAAGGCTTTAAAACGACAGGCCACAAACCAGCTGCTTTCACCTCCTGCCATCCTTTTGTGGCTTTTAAATGTATTTATTCATTAATCTATTTTCTTAATTCCATATTCAATTCAGAGTTGCAAGGGGCAGGAGCCTCTCCAACACCCCGGATGGGTTGCCAATCTGTTCCAGGGCTAACACATAAAGACAGACAACTGTTCACACTCACATTCACACCTATGCCCAATTTAGAATCACCAATTAAGATAACCCCATGCATGTCTTTGGAGTGTGGGTGGAAGCTGGAGTACCAGGCAGACACACAAAGAAAGGTCCTGTTGGATTCAAACAATTTGAGCTATTTAATTGTACAGTTTTATCATCTACAGACTGCAAATATTCAAAACAAAATATAATTTATATATAATTACAGTATGCTGTATTGTTTAATGACAAATTTTTATTTGTACTTTACATAAGAACAGATAATGGATTATATAAAGGTTATTCAAAGGCACCATGGATGTATTTTCTTCATTTTTAGGTAATTTTCTCTGTTTCGGTGAATTTTATTATAGGAGTGTTCTATATTTAGCCTTAAACGACAATTTGTTGTCAACTTGAAACCTTTCTCCTAAACCTCACAGACCAAACTTTCCACATAAAACAGTTTTTTTTGTGAAGGTTAAACAGAAAATATGTAATTTTTCTGGCTTTTATGGACACGAAAATTTCCGATATAGTCATCAAATTCTTTTCAAAGAAAATAGCTAATGATTACATTCATATTTATGAAAAGCATTCTGAGACACTTGATAATTTATTGCAGCATTTTATAATTTTTTATAATAATCTACGACGGAGCGTAATGAGTTCAGTATGACACACAAACGTTTTCCAGTTTTAACATTTCCCCGTGATTGCTACGTATTCAAATGCAGGGCTAAAGGTTGCAGAGCTTCCTGGGTTGCAGTTAACATTCGAGGAGGGAAAAAATAAATACTGACATTTGGGGGAGATTAAATACTAGCGTTCAGAGCCTTTTTCTGGCTAGACCCCCTGGGGCTTTTTAAGTCCCACATAATGATGACTTTCAGTCCCAGTTGGTCTCCTACAGTGTCCAGACTGTAATGTATAATATCAGTGCAGGCACAGGGCAGTGTTCAGAGTAATGCCAGGCGTTAAAGACGGGAAAAGCTCATGCAGAGGTTTTGTAGTTGGTGAATAGATTGTAAAGGACTCTGAGGGTGGACTTCAGGTTCAGGTTGACGACATCTAGAAAAGAAAAAGCAGAGATTATTGAAGTCTGGTGTCCCCGAACTGGTTTGGGGAAGAAAACGATTGCCTTGTCTTGGCATGTTCGATAATTATCTTAATAAGAAAAATTGGATGGCTGGAACACTGAAGAACAAAATAAATAGCTATGCTACCATAAAATCATATTTAACATGAAAAGGAGCCAGTTCTATCATTGCTGTTAGACTGTTTCCCTCAAAAGGTTATTTGTAATTTTGGAAACTAAATGGTGCTTAAAATATCTCCCAAAACTTTGCAAATTATCCTTAGATGATGTATTACTTCTTACAAAGAGATTCAAAGGCACAAAAGGACTTTCTGTTCTCTCCGCAAGCATCACGTGTTCTACATAAGAGCTTATTTGGTTATTAGAATTTAACAAACTAGCCTGCCTTAACAGAAACTGAACATTTGGCTTTCCCTGTTTGGGGCCTCCTCTGTTGTTTACAATGAACCCACAGATGTGGACACGACAACCTTTACACTATTCAGAGCAATTATACTGCATGCTGTGCACAGGGCAGTAAATGCTTGAATGAAGGGTGTTATATGTATGCCTCTAAACACAGATATCAAGTTGTTGTTTTTTTTGTTCAACTGTGTCTTTCAATATCTACATTTACCTGTCACTTCATTAGGTACACCTTGCTAGCACTGTGCTGAACCCCCTTTTGCCTTTAGAACTGCCTTAATTATTCATGCCATAGATTCAACATGGTGCCAGAACATTCATCAGAGATCAGAGATTGGTCCATATTGACATGATAGCATCACACAGCTGCTTCAGGTTTTGGCAGCTACACATCCATGATGTCAGTCACCTGTTCCACCACATCGCAAAGGTGCACAGATCGAGACTGTGGAGGTCATTTGAGTTCATTGAACTCATTGTCACTTTGAGATGAGCTGAGCTTTGTGACATGGTGCGTTATCCTGCTTGAGGCACTCAGGAGAAGAAGGGTAGACATTGGTCATAACGTGATAGACACGGTCAACAACAACACTCAGGGAAGCTGTGGTATTTAAAGGATCAATTAGTACTAAGGGTCCCAAAGTGTGCCAAGAAACGATTCCCTACACACCAATAAACCACCAGCAACCCGAACCTTTAATAAAAAGTGAGATGGATGCTTTAATGCTGTTTAGCCCAAATCAGTTGCCTTCCTATCACCTCGAAGCAGTCTGGAGATTTTCCTCTGACCTCTGGCATCAACAATGTACTTTCTTTTTTTTCCAGACCATTCTGCATAAACCCTAGAGATGTTTGTGTGGAAAAATCACAGGGGATCAGGAGTTTCTGAAATACTCAGATGAGCCTGTCTGGCACCAACAACCATGCTACGTTCAAAGTCACTTAAATCACCCTTTCCCCCCACTCTGATCCTCGATTTGAACTTCAGCAGGTTGTCTTGGTTGTCTACATTTCTAAATGCACTCAGTTGTTGCCATGTCATTGGCAATTTGAGTTAACAAGCAGCAGAACAGGTGTATCTAATGAAGTGGAGTATGGTGTATATGCAGCATTTGTGAATTTGCAGTATCCAACAAGCCTATGCAGGCTTGTTATAGCTATTCATTAATTTCATTAATTCATGAATTTGTTCATTGATTTTTTTTCTTTACAACAGGAGTTAAAAAACCTTGACTAATCACTGAAGGGAAAGTCTTCAGCTACAGCTGCAAAGACTGCAAAAGCTGTGCAACTAAATTAACAAGCAAAAAAAAAAAAAAAATACTATTGGTCAAATTTAAATTCAACAGGAAGAGGAATTCTGCATGGCAACACAATGGAAAGAAGGAACCACTGCAATGCTCAGTGGAAGACTTCACCTTAAATTTTGTTCAAGTGATCAATCAGCTGTATCAGATAACATAATGAATACATTTTTTAACCAAATTCAGATTTTTTTTCATCTATAGACCTTAATGACTTGAAAAGACCAAAATATGACAAATTAAGGAAATCATTTGTCATATTTTGGTCATAAATCAATAAAGTCTTATTCAATTCATTTTAATTTCCTTTAATCTCTAATAAAAGCTATGGATATGACTACAAAATGCAACTTAGAGCTGAACTAACTCAGAAGCATCTATCCAGTTTTAGAGTGTAAGACAAGGTTTCCACCTACTGGACAACTTTTAAAATGACTGCTGCTGTAGCAGATCAACAATGAGGCAATCTTCCTGTAAATTATGCAATTATGTAATACAACAAAGAATACCTTCTGGTCTGGCTTTGGGTTTCTTTAGGCCTCCTTCCTGCATCAGCTCAAAGGCAAATGCCACATTGTGGACCTGAGAGAGGAAATAAAATTGGCTGTTGAAAGCGTCCTTCATCACCTGCTAAAAATCCTATTTTGACTTTTTAATCTAAAATCACCTTCTGCTCAAAACTCTCAGGCGTGAGGAAGAAGTTGTACAGTGGGACAAAATAGTCTTCCAGCAGCCCCATCAGTAAAATCAGGTAAACTCCATCAGCAAACTGGAAACACACACACACACACACGAATATTGCACATTCTTTAAAATAAAAAAGAAGCACATTCTGCTCAAAGAAATATTTGACTATATGAAAATCACAATCTGAACCAAGGATAAAACATGCATGAAAAAGTCATAGATTGTCCTTTGACTTTGATAATAAGGGCCATAAGTTCTACAGAAATCTTTTACCTGAGATTCCAGCTCAGTAACTTCCAGATTCAGCTTGTTTAGGTGTTTGTTCACAAAGGTGATGAGTGACTGGAAGCAGATTCAGATCATAATTAAGTATTACAACATGACTGCCAACACATGCAAGTCGTAGACATTATTATTGTAGGAAGGAAAGGTATCCCTTTTTTACCGTTTTTACCACATTAAGCTTGTCAGGCGCGTGATCCAACAAAGTGTCAAATGCATCTCTCTCTGTGGCGAAGAGAAAAAAACATCACGGTTAAAAGTGTTTAAACGGTTTGATATTTTAGGAATTGTCAGCCATGTCAAAAAGAAGACTGATACCGCTATAATCTCCCACTTCAATGTATAGACCGTAGCTGATTGGTTTAGATCAGGAGATCTGACTGGAACATGGTGTCAAAAGGTCTGTTGCCTGTCTGTCGTTTTCTGTCTTCTTTGTTTAATTTTTTACTTTAAAAACGTATTACTGTCATGTTTTGACCTATTCTACTGTGATTAACATAAGGTCGAACTCATCATCAGTGACAATCTAAGCTCTAAGCCCAGATCTATAATCCCAACCCTATGTACAGGCTTCATCACTGCCTGAACTCTCTTAGGCAGCTTTCTTGTCATTTCTTTAACTATTCTTCAGCAATAGTTCTGCAGGTTTCTAGAAAGATGTTCAAAGCTCTTCTTTGGATGTTGACTCACTGCCTTTTGTTCTGTTCTTGTGTTGAGTGTTGCAGTGTTTCTCTGAGGAGGCCAATCCATGAGTAATAGTGATCGATTATTTTTTTTTACTATCTAGTTATGCTTTTACTGCACTGGTAGTGTGTTTGGGATCACTGTCATGCTGGAAAATGAAGCTGTTGCCAATCAGAAACTTTACAAATGCTACCGCATTGTGAATCAAAATCTGATGTTTCACTGTCACATGTCTGTAGACACTCACTGTTTTACCTCTCTCCTTACTTCCTCCGCATATACTGATGATGATCTGAACCAAAAATTAGATATTTCAAATGATCACTCCATAAGACCCATATCCTCTGATTTTCAGTCCAGTAGTTGTGTAATCTGGCATACCTCAGCCTTTTATCTCTGTTTCGCTTCTTGAAGAATGGCTCCTTGACAGCCGCCCCACTGTTTCAGACCATTTTAGAAGGCTTCAGTGAACAGCAGATGGATCAACTGAAAGTCCAGATGCATCGCTAAGGTCTTTGCTGGATTTTTGCCATTTCTAAAGGAAATGACTTTCAGTCATGTTTATCTCCTGTAGATCATTTTTAGGCCTGTCATTTCTCCTCTTGTCTTCCTCATTTCCAGTTTCTGAACAGTTTTTGTTTTTAAACTTCAGATATGTCATGTTTTCAATTAATGGCTCTTTTGGAAACACATTGTTGGTCCAAGAATATTATTTTGTATTATGTGTTTATGTAACAGGCTGCTAGCAAAAATTTGCCTAAAGATAAAATTTAAAATAGTTTCTTTGCTGAGTTGTCTGATATGTGTAGACACACCACTAGCTCATCCCTTAGTTAGGTGCCTTTTTTAAAAAAAAAACTTGAATGATTCATCTGTTTGTCTTAAATAACTAATAATAACTAACGTACTTTTTTTTATTCACTAAAAAGAACAAATACATTCCTCTGAAACTGGTAAAAGGACTGGTTCCTATATAGCATTTGTTACTATATCTGAGAACTCTATACAACATGCCTCATTCACTCAAGACCTTTTTTCTATGTCTAGGTGCTTTTCATCTAACACACTGATGGATGCATCAGAGAGGGGTTAGTATTTTGCCTAAGGATATTTGGCATGCAGACTCGAACCACTAACCGTCTAATTAGTAGAGGACCTGCTCTACCTGCTGATCTACAGTGACCTCAAACTGGTTACGTCTGGACTACAAATGAGTGAAACAGCAGCCAGTGTCCAAAGAAAAACCTTGAAAGACCTTGAAAGCAAACTAAAACGTGCTTGTTTATGACTCTCATATATAGGTTTGTCAAACTCCCTGAAAAAAAAAAATAAGGGACGCCTCATGGTCAGGGCTGGGCGACCCGATTGTGTTCACCCTTCCCAGTGTGGGGAATTTCTTAGCTCTTTTTATTGTGTGTGTAATTATTTTTTTAACCATTTGACAAAGTGCGTCCCTTTTCAGCTCAATACTTTTGTTTCTAAATACAGAACGATTCCGTTTTTCAAGGGACGGTTGGCAACCCTACTCATAGTATGATTTCCATTAGGTGAAGCAGGGGTGGGGGAACTCCAGGCCTCAAGGGCCGGTGTCCTGCAGGTTTTAGATGTGTCCTTGATCCAACACAGCTGATTTAAATGGCTAAATTACCTCATCATCGGCCGTTTATCAATGCCCAAGTACGCGAGTACGTACTCGCGTTCTCGGTGAGTACGTACCCGCCGAGAACGCACGGGAGTACGTACCCGCCGAGAACGCGAGCACGGACTCGTGGGCCGTTTCTCAATTCTCAAGTACGCGAGCACGGACTCGTGATTTGTACAGTCGGAACACCAGCGTACGTGATGATGTCACAGGTCCGGAGTTTTTACTGCCGTCCCCTCTTAATTTAACTGTAAGTAACATGTTATGAAGCTTAACTTTAATCACAGACAAACCAGTTTACTCAGGAACAAATAAAACACTGAAATAAACCAAACATTAACATTTAGAAGTGATCTAAGTGACTTATATATCATTGTTAACCTCAGTAGTGAAACCTCTATTAATAAAAATAGTGTACATGTACATACGTGTACATACCTTAATAAAAACAAGCAGGTGAGATGTTAGAACGCTTTTATTTCTATTCTAGTGGACACTCAATACTATAGACAGCTGCTGGAGTTTCTTTAACCTGAGTAGTGAGAAGTCCGCGAGCGGTTTGGGGGGGGGGGTTGGAAACGATGTGCCGGGAGTCCGCTGTTGAGTTTTGGACGAAATGCATTCTGGGATATTTAGCTGTCCCAAGTCTACACCGATGCATGCTCGATAAAACGGGCGGATCGAGAACACATCCGGGACTTTTTCGCGTTCTCGGCGTGATGCGTACTTCGAATAGAGATTGACAGACCACGTGACTTTCGCGCATTGCATGCCGGTAACCCAAGGCAAAACAATCCAAGTACCGCATCAAATGCAAGCATTTGAAGCACCGCAAAACGTTCATTCTCCGGTTCCAATACCTCCTTGGTTTTTCTTTGCCACACAAAAAAGGATTGTACAAAACGAAGGAGAACAACGGCGGTCCGTACAAAGACAGACTCGACGAAAAGGCAAAGAAAAGATACGAGGAAAAAAATCAAAGGAGTGAAAGGGTCAGACCCTTACGAGCACACAGAGTAGACAAAAGACGTTAGTGTGCTGCCCACTTTCACCACGATCATATTTATAATTATATGGTTCTTGGAGTGAGTGCATACACTCATGAAGTTTAACTTCAGGTCACTGCAACAAGCCCAGGTACAGTTTACTGACAGATGGGTGCAGGACCTTGAAATGCACCGTGTAGAACGAAAGACCATCATACGTATCATAAGTTTACCAGTCTCACAAATCGTCCTCATAAATACACACTCATTCACCGTTTATTAATATAACCTTTGAGCTCAACAGTAATTAATTAGTAGTGGAAATGACTTCAGGTACGCATCACAGAAATGTAGCAGTGACAATAATATTGTATGCTGTAATCGCACTGGACAATTAGTGATACAAAACAACTGTTTTACCCTGTGAATAAAAGTATATGTTTTTGTCAATGTACCGTGGTAATAAACGCAATATTGTGTCAGGACAATTCACTATTTATGCACAATAAACAAAGGAGCATAGCGCGACAATTTCTGTTTAGCACCAGACTTGCTTGTAACCTACGTCACTAATTAAATATGAAAAATGACGTATTAACTCCTACAAAACACTGACCTTTGTGGGAATGCTTGGAGCAGACTAACCTGTGAGCTGGAGTGTTCTGGACGTTATATTTGGTCTTTGAATGGCTGCAATCCAGGCCATCCGTCGCCTCTTTTTACTTCGGAAACATGGCTTGAACAATTTCTCCTTAACGACGTAATCCGATAACAACCGATCTCTTTACCCGTCGGCTTCCCGAGACTGTCATGCGACCGGCTATTGCAATTAACAATGCAACAGCTTCTTGCCATTTTTTGTTTCTTTTTATCGCTGTGTAACTTATTTCAATTGAAAGCCTGCGTGCGCTAGTACCTCTTGCCTTGGGTTCCCACAATCCTTTGCGGTTTTACCCCTCAATGACGTCACATTTTCAATCTCTATTGGAACAGTACTTGGTCTCCGACTGATGACGTATCGTGAGTACACGAGAACGCAAGTACGCACAAGTACGCATATTGATAAACGCCCATGATGTCTTGAAGTTCTCCAGGGGCCTGGTAATGAACTAGTCATTTGATTCAGGTGTGTTTACCCAGGGTGATATCTAAAACCTGCAGGACACCAGCCCTTGAGGCCTGGAGTTCCCCACCCCTGAGGTAAAGGCTGGAGCCAGACTTACTTGTTTGTAGCACCAGGCTAAGTCTTTACTGAGCTATTAATATTTCATTTATAAAAATAGTTGAAAATTTTCCCAAGATAATGATTGTTTTAACAAAAATAGTAAATAAATAAATGAAGTTCAGTATTTCCACAATGTTAAAGAGATGTGTTCAGAAGCTCACCAAATCTTCCCATCATCATTCTGAAAAACAAAAAATGAGAAGAAAATATCAACAACAATTCTTTTTCTCTGTGCACCACGTTTTTTAGCCTCCAGTTATGATGCAATGCATCAGATGCTGTTAATACTTCATTTTATGGCTTTAAAAGAAGAAAAGCATAACTACTAAGAATCAGCTCTTACTCTGTGGTGCTCGTCAGCTCCTTGGTCATTAGAGCTGTCTGTAGGATGCCTTCTCGTTTCTGCACAGACATGTGATAAATTCTACTGATTACGTTATTACACGAGAGAATAAATACATTTGATGATACACCATTATGATAACAATTACAGTAAAAAAAAGACAGAAAGATGAAGAGAGATAGAAGCAGCTGTCACATGCCTCATTGTATCATGTTTTGGATTGGTCTTGGGACACAGATGTAGGGAAACTGATGGGAGCCTTTACCTTGACCACCACCACCTGTACGGAGACGTGCTCGGGCAGCCTGATTGGGGCCTGGAAGTGCATAGCGAGAGCCACCAAAAGATAGATGATAGCCACCAGGTTCTTTGAGTGGATAGCTGTAAAAATAAAGTGAAGATTAAACCCTCTTTCAAAGAGCGAGTTCACATAAAAATGTGAACAATTTTCAAAACTTTTGAAAAAGCACCACTTTTCAAAAAGAAACACCAAAAACCTGCAGCTGACAAAGGATAAAGCACAACTGGTGTAGTAAAGTCATCGTTAACAACACAAACTAAAAGTGCTGATGGACTCTCATATTGTCACTTGTGAGGAGGAGTACTATTCAGATTTTACAATCTCTTCTGTGACTCTGACAGAAGCCTTTCAAAGTCTGAGAATAAAATCCTAATGATGATGATGACTCATGGTGATTATCGTATCTTAGGATGGATGCAGTTGAAAGATTTTTGTTAGGAAGTGAGAATCTGATGAAAGATGATGAAAATTCCAAATATATCAACCTCTAATGCGTCAGATGTTTTCTATGTTCCTTAAGAGTTCTGTAATTTATGCAATACATAATTGAGGAAGCAGCATATCACTGAAGTCAGCACAAAAACTCACAGTCTACACTCCACTCAACGGTCCAGCCATGAGGCCTCAGCACATCGTTGACAGCTTCTAACACCGTCTGAAGCTTCTGTTTCTGGCCAATTTCTGACTGCGTCACCTCCGCCACGTTCAGCTTTCTGCCTGATAACTTTTCTGTCGCAAAAACAGGAAAAAAGTTGTGTTTTACCACATAGAGAAAAGTAAGAAAGCATCGAAAAATTAGAAGCTAACAGATTAGGTCTAGTTAAAAAAAAATGAAATAAATAGACAGAAATATCCTTTGCAGACAACAATATGGATCTATAAATGCAGACTATAACTCTGTGAGGCTAAATTTTCACAAAGACCAAAAGTGACAAAGGAGCGTGAAAACTAAATGCAAGAAATCACACATCAAAATTCACAGAAAATATTTTCTTGCTGTGCATTTTAACTGTTGTTCTTAACACTTCAGGAACATATGCATTTTGTATGAACTGCTTATAGATAGATAGATAGATATTGTAACTGTTATACATTTAGTTGAAATGCTGATTTGTTAGTGTTTAACAGTTTTATACTGTAATAACAGAATCCAGTCACAAGGGGGGATCCTAAGACCTTACTAGACACTGCAGCACAATAAAGAAGACACATTTCAGGCAACAAAGGAATGTTAATGTTGTTAACACAGTATATTAAACATGTATTTTACTATAGTGTAAATCTAGAGATGTTAATGTTAATAAAGTTTTCACAAAAATGTTTTCACAAGCAGAATCCTGAATTGAATTTATAATCCTTCTCATCACACAATAATAACATAAAAATAATCAGACCCCATCTTATCTTAAAGACCACAGGGTATCACTTCACCCCAATAGAAGACTTTGTTCCTAGCCTGCAGGAGTACTTGTAGTTCCTAGAGTATTTAAGTGTAGAATAGGAGGCAAAGCCTTCAGCCGTCAGGCCCCTCTTTTGTGGAACCAGCTCCCAGTTTGGATACAGGAGACAGACACCCTTTCTACTTTTAAGATTAGGCTTTAAAACTTTCCTTTTTGATAAAGCTTATAGTTAGGTCTGAATCAGGTGACGATGAATGCTCCCTTAGTTACACTGAATTAGGCCACGGTTGCTGGGGACTTCCCATGATGCACTGAATGTTTCTTCTTCACTCATCTTTTTTCCCCTCTCTCACCCACTATATCTTTACACAATAGTTACTACACTTTAATCATCAGTTGTTAGTAATCTGTCTTCCACAGTGTGTCTTTGTCCTGTCTTCCTCCCCTCACCTCCAACCAGTGGCAGGAGATGGCTGCCCCTCCTGAGCCTGTTTCTGGCAGAGCTGTCTTCCTCTTAAAAGGAAGTTTTCCCTTGCCGTTGTCATCAAAATGCTTGCTCATAGCGGGCTATTGGGGTTTCCTTTGTTTTTCTCTGTATTATTGTAGAGTCTTTACATTGCAATAAAAAGCACCTTAAGGCAACTGTTGTTGTGAGTTGGCGCTGTATAAATTAAATTGAACTGAACTGAACAACATTCATGCTCAATGCTCAACCAGGATAATATAACTTTAGTGGGTATTAATTCAGCTGTTTTTTTAAACTCAATTCAATTTTATTTATATAGCGCTAAATCACATTAGCAGTTGCCCCAAATTTATACTGTCACTATTAGAAGATACCACTGCAGTACTACTTCAATAAAGTACAGCTCAATAAGAAAACATCATCATGCAATAGGAAACTCTTGAATATAACCAATGTTTGGTTTATTGAAAATGCATAGTTTAACAGCTTTACTAAAGCAACAGATTGCAACAACCAGCCAATTACACCATCCATCATTGTGATATATTTTGTTTGTGTTAGTGCAGCTTGTTCTAGGATTAATGTTGTGCTGTTGTAAGTTTCATGTTAGATGAAAGTTTATGAGTAAAACTTTGCATTTTCAATACACAGTGCTGACAGAGCGCATTTATTTGATATTTTCTAAGAATGCAAATGTTGTAAATCATGATCAGTGATTTTGAGAGGAATCACTCTCACCAAATAACTTCTGGAGTACTTGTCCATCATAACAGTCCTCCTCTAGGTCCTTGACTATGATCCTCTCTTCCTCCAACTCACTGTTGATCCAGTCGATCAGGACCTGGATGCACATCAGAATACAATCGAACTTTGAGCAGTTTCTGTACTCTTGTTCTTCTCGCATGATTTTGTCATTGTTCTGATCGCACTGAATCAATGCAGAGATGCTTATGCACAGAAGGTTAACCCAAATCTACCTTTAAGAGATCTTTAAATTTAGGATTTTCCCTTGATGTTGGGTCCAACATGATCCTCTCAGCATTTTCCTCTGTGGAAAACAAAATAATTGTTTATACTAGCATATATAATTTTTCTTCTTTCCAACTTTAAATGTTTTAACAGCTTTTCAATTGTAGGCATAATAATGTCTCACACAAGTACAAACTTAAAGCCACAAAAATTGAATATACAGTGTTCACCCTCACACTCCTGTCAACAGTGATTCACAGTGAAGACAAAGGCGTTTCCACTCCACCCACTTTCATTTCCTGCTGCTTCACTGTCAAACTGTGTCAACATATTCATATTATGGTCTGTAACCCCAGTAACCTCTGACACCCAGCAGCAAAAACAGTATTTTGTTTTTGCACTGAAGTAAGATTAAGTCAGAAATGAACACAAATAAAGGTTACGTCATATATTATATTATTAGCGGTGATTGCATGTGGTTATTATGTACATACCCAGCAGTGTATCTTCTGGATGGATGTCTGTGCCTGAGGGAAGCAGGGGGGCATTGATGGCATTCTTTCCCTCCTCATGGAGATCACTCACTTATTGAAAAAGAACAACACAAAAAAACCTGTAAAACATTCTGGCAAACAGACAGTACAGAAGGTAGACCGACAGACAATGAGACGTGCAAAGACTCTGGGAGAGAAAGAAAAGGAGGAGTGAATGAGAGAGCAGAAAGCAAAGACTTGTCAGGGTTACTGGTAAGTAGTAACCCAGTAATCCTGGATCACCACAAAAATTCATGGGGAAAGCGTGGTGCCAGTTTGGTCTCTATTTGCTGGGCGTGCTCCGCCCCTCTAATGATCTGTTCAGTCGTCTAGGCAATAGTTTCACTTCCACACAGTTTTGACTTACCACTTTTAAACATTAGATTTTCTTTTGACAGTTTGAGATTTGATCAAAGAACAATATATGAATTTACAGACAGACTATTCCTTCAATCTTATCCTCGTCATTTCGTAAGAAGCTTTGAAAGAATTGCACGCACAGGACATTTTCTTGGTTTCAAATATTGAAATTGATTTGACTTGGAGCTGGTGGCACAGGTGTCACACATCTGTAACTTTCTCATTTTTACTCTTTTTACTTTTATTCATTAGGAAAAAGCTAGAACCCCCACTTTTGGCATCCATCTTAATTTTAGATTAAGCTGTTGCGGGTTTTTTTTTTTTCTAATTTGGGTTGGGGAAAATTGATCACTCCAGCTAATTAAAACAAGCTGGGACTCCAACACTTATAAATAACACACACTTTGAGTCTAGCTTTTAATAAAATCAATTTCTTCTAAGATGCTTTCACTCCCGGCTACTGTGATTCTCCAGGGATTTAAAGGCTTTTTAGCCCTAATGGCCACATTGCTTTTTATCTTCTTGCAATTTCACTTTCTAAACCCCGCAAAAGGCAGGACCACAATCAGTGGTCTCAAATCTGTCACCTCACCGACTAACTGTTTATAAAGCAGCTCAGGATGGCTGAGGAAAACATGAGAACAGAAAAAAACTGTCTGCCCTTTAAGGTTTTCATATTAAAAGCATTGAACAAATTTCTCAAATTGAGAATAAAATTAAACAAAATGTGCAGCAGCGTGCTACAATCTGAACAAAATGACAACTTCAAAGCATGAGTGAAGGGAGGATAAACACAATTAGCCCAGGAGGAAGGGTCCTTGCAGCTTTATTATCTGATTCAGCCTTCTCATAAGAGCCGATAACTGGTTAAAAGGCTGAATCTCTCTGCAGATCAGCAGTTTGCTTTGTAATTACAGAACTGCTTTGCTGCATTTTATCATAATTGTGCTACTTCCTCCTTTCGTATCCATCTGGCTCCATTGCTGCTGCTTTTGGGTACAGCTTTGGTGCTTTACAGTCACACCAAAAAAAGAAAATCTCTGTTTAAAATGGTCAGATTATTAAAGATAACTCAATTACTGCAGCAGATCTATACAGAAAAGTAAAAATACTTGTAACAACCGAAACAGCACGCTGCTGCATTTAAACCAACACTGCACTAAGGTAACAGGTTCTGGTTCCCCTTTTCCACATCCAACTTCCCTAAACTCCAGCATGAAATTCACATTACCTTGTTGCTTCCTCTTGGTCCCACACAGCAGGCCCGCCATGTCCTCACAACAAATCAAGAAATCAACAGATTTTGTCCGAATGGCAGTGAGGGAAGGTAAAAATCAGGAGTGTATGTGTGTGCAGCGTTTGTGTATATAAGTGTGTGTTTGTGTGTGAGAGTCTGAGTGTGTGTGTGTGTGAATTGCAGTCGGTGCAGCTGAGTGTCAGGGGCGTCATCACGTGTATTTCTGTCACAACCCTCCACCCCACCTATGCGGTCCAGTTACAGGAGAGGCTGAACGTAATGTCCGTGTGTGTGTGTGTGTGTGTGTGTGTGTGTGTGTGTGTGTGTGTGTGTGTGTGTGTGGGACAGAAAAAAAGACACCACAGTGGACCTAAACCCACCACATCATCCCGACACACTGGCTACCACTGGGATATTAAACCGTGGACGAAGACAAAGACAACCGATGACCGATGAGGTATTACAATCACTAATTTACTGTAACCTGCAACCTGTATTATAACTGCAGCATAGTGTTCAAACACTTAAAAGAGCATTTTCTAAAATGTTTTATGTCTGCTGGTCAGTAACTAAAGGTTACTAGTTACAGTCTAATCTTTTCACAACAACATAAGAACTAGTACACTGGTTTCAGGGCTCCATTCTCAGGCTCATTCGGAGCCTGTTGTAATGTAGGAGATTATCAATCAGGAAGTGACTGTCTGTTAACAGTACACTAATTCAATACAAACAAAGCCTGCAGTCAAGAACATTTATCTAACATTTAGCTTCACTGGACGTATTCGAGAAAAAAATCTGCTATACTGCAAACCGCCACGCAAACAGGGAACAGTGATCACTCAAATCAGCAGAAGCACATGGTCAAATTTATTTTGCTTTAAATTAAAAGAAAACAAAAAGCTGTTATATGGATAACCAGCCTGCATCAAAAATAACAACGTAAAGCAGACTGAAATCGACTTGTGTGGCTCCACAGCTCCCTGAGGGGGGGGTGGCGTTTTACTGACTCACAGGGGAAAGATATAAATAATGCGGCAGTATGGAGAGGACAGACTGGGCCTTAAATATAACTCTGGTTATTTACAACAGCACAGGCACCAGTGAGTAACAGCAGCAAAGAGATCACACTGAGCTCGCTTCAGTGGGTTCTTTCTATGGATGTTAAGGATGACAATTTCACCTATTTAGCTCAATAAACTACACGTTTTATTTACTTGTATTTACTCTGTCTACACTTGCATATACCTCTTCTTGCTCCTCCTGAGCTGTTCTGTTAGTTTTCTCTCCTGCTATAAGGATGTTAGCGTGTTCTTTTTCTAATTAAAGAAAAGGTCAAAAGGTAAAAGGAAGTCCAAAGCTATTTAATCCAGGATAATTTTTTCAGGAACAACATATTAGCAGAAGCATACATCTGCCAACTCTTAGTGAATGTAGCATATCAGACAATATTAACGAGCCATTTTTATAGAAGAAAATTACATTTTCAGCACTCTCCAATGAGTACTGTAGTGCTTGAATTACTTTAACAATCCCCATATTGGTACTAACTGTGCACTGTTGAACGACATTTTGCAAAAGCTCCTGTTAAGAAACTTATAAATACACTTTTTTTTGTTGTATCGTTCAAGTCTTTATGCAACAGGATCTACAGGAATGAGCCACCCTGATCAAGTACTTGCACAACTGCTTGAAACATAAAATACATTTTGTGGAAGCTAAACTTTTAAATAGCAAATATAATGAGTGCAATAAAGGGCAAAAGATATTTCTAAAAGCAAATCAACATTATGCTAAATATATTCTGTGTTTAGCAGTTTTGTATAAGCTGCACTTTAAAAATATATAAATATGCATTATAAAAAATGTGCTTTTTAAAAATTAAAAAAAGAGGAAATAAAGAAAATTGAAACACACATTGGTAAGAAACACTGATCACTTACTGTTGTCAGCATCCATCCTACAACAACTTGTATGCTTTGTGCCTTTAGCTCAAACACCCTCCTGAATGTTAAGGATGTGACAGTCTTCTCATTCCCTATTCACTTAACTATCATTATTACAACATGCCTTATGCTGACAAAAGGAAGTAGCCTTGTCAGTGAAAAGCAGACTTCCTGTCAGCTTATCAAGGAAAAAAGACACACTTGTTCTGTGTGAGACCAGCTCCAGAAATGCAGGAATATGAACCAATATTAACTATCCACATACAACACCCTGGCATTGATTCTTCAAGTCTCAAAACTCTTTTGAAGGGAAGGACTTCCATTATTCCAAAATAACATTCCCTAAATTGGTGCTTTGGTGATGGTGGTGCAAAACATACTATTTACCTCTTAAATACACCACATCCACAGTGACCTGTTTGAGGTTAAGGATAGGTTGAGGCTTACAATGCATTTTTTACCTGATTGGGATAACTCAAATGGAAATCTTTAAAACCATGAACTGTAAAACTAAAACGCATGGAGCTTACTGCAAATAAAATGTAGTGCACTTCCCTAAAAACACAGTCATTTAGCATGTTGCTACACATATAAATGTATTTATATGTGTGCCAATGAGTTCAATGATACACATATAAATACACATTTTCATGCACCTAAATCTGATCCTGGAACAGACCACTCCCATCAAAATTAAAAAACAAAACAAAAACAACAACAACAACTTTATATTGTGTTATAGAAGCACCATCTCTCTCTCTCTCTGTTTTTTTCCCCAATTTTTTTTAGTTACATATCAGTACACGTTGCATTACGGGCATTAAAGAAATAAATCATCACATCGCCTTAAGCAACATCTTTTAATTGAGTAAGTAAGAGGAAGCGGTGCTGAGGAGCGCAAACTCCCATCGCTAGTTATTCATCAGAAGTGAAGCATTTTTCCAGCAACAACTAGTCTGCTGGGCGTTTTCTTTAAGGGAGATAAAGCGTCACACCCGCAAGTAACAGAAGCCACAGTTACACGCTGCGCTCCATTAGCAACACAAACTTCACATGCCTTTCTTTTGATATACTGATATTCCCTTCAAACGTCACCATGACTGCCTCCCTTGCACAGACCTGCGTTTTATGTGAGCTTTAATACCCACTGACCACACAGGGGCACTGCGCTCTCACAAGCTGCAAGAACTGCAGGCACTGGTTCTGTGGCTTTATTGGATTGGCTGTCCACATCTGAACTAGTCATCACATGTAGCAATGAGAGCTGCGTGTTGGCGAAATTAATGTGAGGTTCTGGAGCTTTTATAAGTTAACTGTCACATTGCTTTGCAGCTTTCTCTTTACTCTTTATCAATCTCCTATTGATGCTAAAAATCAGGAATTTTTACAACCATGCTTTACAACCATGAAATCTGAGCAGTATGACTCTGAAAACCAAAAACAAAGTAATATATAAATTACTTGTGAGAAATGCTTGCTTGGTTGTGCAAGTTATACTGACGGACAGCAAATCTAGCTCACTGAAGCAGAATGTGCTGAAGCTTTAAGCTCAAGTTCAAACAGCAGGACTATTACTGTAATTCACAGGACTCCACCTCTCAGTTATCATCTAATTAACTCCCTCAGTAGTCATCAGCACATTTCTTTTTTTCTTTTTTAACCTCCTTAAAACTTACTGTTTTATTTGTTGTGAAAAGTAAGCAATAAAATACAGTACACTGAGACTGTAACTAATAGTTACTCCACTATTAGGACGGGAGTTATAAAGAAAGACGCAGAAAGTGTCTAACCAGACATAAAAAATGCAAACGTGTTCCATCTAAAATCGCATGAATTTGATTTAAGACAACAGATCTACATAGTTTTGGAAATTTTTGCTTATTCAAATGTCTTGACAAGTAATAAATAAGACAATTTACTGAAGATCTAACGCGTAATCTATTTTCTGTGAATTATTTTGTGAACTATTTTCTGGGTATTTACAGTGACACCATGTGCTTCATTTTATGCATATTTAAGCAAATTAAAGTGGTTTGAGGGTCTTAAATACCCTTTAAAATGGGACTCCTAACCCATTAAAATGCCTCCGTGTGCCTTCTGGCGACCGCCCTTGAGTGGAGATTACAAACACATGGCTGGAGAGCACGCATAGAAAGCACAAACACTCTAATGCACACACAGGCGTTAAATTTCACAGCTGCCTCAGGGACTGTTGCGGGAGAGCACAAAACAGTTGATAATTGTGACTAGTCCTGCTAGAATAGCAATGATACTCATGTTTATTTTCATAAACTTGGATTCCGGTCTCTTAGTGTGCGATCTATTTATATGTACTTGCCTCATGTGCCAAGCCCGTGGACTTGCTGTGAAGCTTTGTGTCACTCTTCATCACAAATGAATTCGGTTTCCTTGACTCGTGTATACGTCTTTAACTGTATCTGAACTACAATAACATAAATTAAACTTAAAATCAGTGAATTTATCAACTGGCTACAATAAACAAGGGGAACAAGAAGCACGAGTCGGGTTAAAGCAACACTGAACACCTCTTGTTAGAAGTCATGCGAACGGTCAGTGAATCAGCTGCCAGTGATGCCCCACAGGAGAATATTTCCATAGCGCAGACTGCAGCACCATGGACAGAAACACGAGCAGGAAAAAGAAAAATGGGGATCGTGCATCATGTAAAACAAAAATAAGAAAAACAAAACTTCGAATGGCCCACCTTCTTTGGACTTTTTCTTCCGGACCAGGGTTCCTCCTAATTTCCCGAGAAAGGACTCGTCCTTTTTCATTTTTGCGGTCTGAGGGTTCGTAGACACGGTCGGAGCCCCGGACATGTTTGTGTGTCTCTGTGTACCTAAGCTCCCTCTCTCTCCCTCTCACAGTACTCCGTTAATAAGGCTCACTCCTCCCTGTGCTGCGTTCAGGCACAGGAAAACGGTCCAATCACAGTGACAACAGACAGGCAAACAACAGCAGGAGCGGCGGTTGGTGGGCATCTACACAAACCACTGTTCACGTGTGAGTAAAACCTTCATTGCTTCGCCGGTTCGCCAACAGCGCCACCCACAGGTCGGATTGGGAAGGAACGTGTGCGTCATCCCATGGGTTTAAAGGGGGCACAACAGATAGCTTCCCCCAAAAAACGTCCATACCAAGCCATTGGAGTTAATCAATAAATTACTCTTTTTACCTATCTCAATATAACGAATTATTCATTTTGTGGTGATCGTATAATTACACAGGAGTGGAAATTGGAAACCTAAAACTTTTTCTAGATTTACACATCACTGTTCATGAAAATATTAAGTACCACTGTTTAGTTGCAGCTAAACTGTAAGACACAATGTAATGACAGTAGAGCCAATGAATGTAGAGAAGTGAAATATATTTTTGGAAGCTGGAAATGGATCACCTGTGGTTTCAGTTTTGGCTACGGCCCAAATGGAAATAAAGGAAACAAGAAATTAAACGAGGCTTTTGTTTGTTTTTTTATACATGGTATTACTGGTCTGGTACACTTGAGATCAAACTGGGATGTATGTGACCCATTAATTAAAGTGTACTGAATTAACTTCCAGTTTAGGTGACCAGATGACTCACCCATTTCTATCTCACATGATGAGAGGCTCAAAAGTCTTCTAGTGTGAGTCTCACAAGAAACACGGCTTACAAAGAATTGTGGTGATCTCTGAATTCAAAGATATGCAGAGATCATTTCAGAACATCACCTAAAACATCACTTTCCACAGCTGTTACAACAGGAAAAAAGGAATGGGGAGACACATAACCTTAAAGTAAATATAAAAAGTTAGATTCTAGATTTATGCTTGTAAAATGTGGTGAAAAATTACATTAAAATACAATATATAAGATCTGTCTTTCTATGATCAATGCCAAACCTTTGAACTGTATAGTTAGTGTGATTTATCTATCAGCTTACCCATCTATTTGTATTCTTATCTAACTCTGGATCATGAGGAGGCTGACGTCTTTCCCAGTTGTCACCCAGCAATAGAGGGCTACACCCTGGACCTGTCACCAGTGGATTGCAGGGCCAACACATATAGACCAGCAGAAAAGAGGTCTCCTTACTTGAATGGATGAAGACTGAAAAGCTCTAAAAACTGTTAAATGTGCCCACAAAGGTTGAGAGTGAACATGCAAGTCTACTCAAACAGCTTCCCTGGTGGTCAACAACACCTCTGTGAGGAAAGACAGCAATACAATGCCGATGTTCAAACCACAATACTGATACCTTGGGGCGAAAAAGTAAAAAAACAAAACAACTATTTGGCAGCCATTTTTTTTCTTTTACAAATGTAACATTCATTACAGAGAATATCAAAGTTACTTATGAAAACTTCATGTTAAATTACATGACGTGTGCTATACAAGACACAAGATTTCAATTTACAGCAGAAATCAGTCAACTATTCAATCATGTGAATGGCACACAAAAAAAGAAAGTATAACTATTTTGATCAGTGATTGCTTAAATCATTTTTATGTTGCTGTGAAATTCATTAGCTTGTAGCTCTTCGCACTTGGCTAGGTCTCCTGTGAAACTGATTTTGATCCAAGTGGAACTTCCTGTTAAAAGAAATGAAAATTCAAAAAATCAAAATGTAACCAGCAGAAAACTGTTGTGACAAAAGAGATAAATGTCAGCTGGAGATCTGTAAACGTCATCATCTTTGTTTAGTCAACAAGGCTGATAACGCTCATACGCTGATACAACAGTACAGGTTAATCCAGCTTACCAAATAACTTAAACACAGTTTAAACACAGTTTAAGCTATTAAATAGATTTTTTTTATGAGATGGCAAAAGCTTGCGTTGATTGTGATATTGCTTGAATTAATATTATAACACATGCATATTTTTCTAAGTAGCAGGACAACTGCTGTCATAATTTACCAAAAATAAAGTATCAAAAAGTCCACGACACCCTCCATCCTCAGTGTTCATCACTTCTTTGAGTTTGTGGTGCTGTTTTTAGAAGACAGAAAGTCCCGTTAATACAGTAGCAGTTACTCTAAGATCTGTGGATATTTATGTTGATTTCAGATGTGATGCTGCTGCACTCACCGGTGGTCTGAAGGAACTTCCAGTCTGCCTGCAGCCTGTGTCTCAGCCTCTCTATGGCCTCCACGTCTTCTGTTAGCGGGGCTTGAAGTTGCTTCAGAGAGGCGGCTGGGTTACCAAGGAGGGAGGATGCTGTGAGTCCGATAAGCGCCTTCTCCTCCTCCTGAAATTAAAAAGTAAATGAATTAATACTGAACACTAAGTATGCAAACATGCTGCCAACTCCTCTTAAAATGCTTATTAAGGTTTCACAATATAGCAGAATTAGAGGACATCTACTGTCTTCTTCTTTCAGCTGCTCCCTTTAGGGGTTATCAGAGTAGATCGTCTGCCTCCATATCACCCTATCCCTAGCATCCTCTTTTGTCACACCAACACTTTGTATATCCTCCACTACCTTCATCAAAGACTCCTTCACTTCATCCATCCAACCATATATCTCCAGAGCTCCTGCCTGGCCGCTCTAAATTGTTGAAGACATCTAGTGTACCTTTATGAAATCTTCCCCAGCACTCTTACCTGCAGTACCACCAGTGTATGTCCAAGTGCAAAGCTCTGCAGTAGGCCAATTAGCTGTTGCCACAAACTGTCACTGACTCCACTATCTGGCATTCGAACCAACACAACAAGACTGGGGTCATATTCATACCCAAGGGGCAGGAGGAGGCCAAACACAGCCTGTGTGAACCCTGATGTGTCACTGCAGCCCTGTGGGTGAACAAACAAATGCATTTAAACACATTTAAAAAACAAAAAAAAAACTACTCAAATTGTCTATGCAGAAAAATACATCTCAGTCGCCTTTAAGAGCTGTATCATAAAGGTTTCTGTCCAGAAATCCTTAGCAACTGTGTAATAATTCAGAAACTCTGAATATTAATTGATGCAGTTTTAAAGAAAAGGGAGCTCCTAACAAACACAGATGTCTACATCAGCGCTGTAACAACTTCTACTGTTATAACTTGCACATTACTTTTCTCAGCTTATATATACACTAACTTATTGGAAGTTACATGTCTACTTTTTAATGCACAGGTACAATAAACAATCTGCACTTTTCTAATTATTCTAAATATTCTTAACTATTTAAACATCTTTCAGTATCCTGCTCCGTTTGCACACTATGTGTACGCTAATTTAAATAACTGTACAGTACTCTGCTCTGGTAACTATTGTCCATGATGTAAATATGTAAAAATTGTGCTTCTGTTCTGTGTCCTGTTCTGTTTGTATATGTGTGTTTTTGCTGCTGATACAACCAAATTTCCCCTTGTGGGACAATTAAAGGATTATTCTATTCTTCTATTCTATTCTAATGCTGACTAGCGAGATATGTGAGTGTATATTTCTGGCAAATATTAAATGTGATTACAAAGCAAGCAGCAGTACCTTCTTCAGACACACACGAATGTAATATTTGCAGCTCTGTTCCTCTGTCTGTGCACTGCCCATCTGCACCACAAGTGTTTCTCTGAAAACAGAAAGACTTTGTCAGCATGCTGTCCTCGCCGTTATGGACAAATAGTGTGTTTTATTGTATCCATTGTGCCTTATAGTTTGGTTTTACTAAGACTAAAACAGACAGCAGAAATGATACTTGCCTGTCTTCTGTAATATGGCTTGGGACATTCCCATCACCCACACAGACGACCAAAACGCTGCATATATAAAGACGAGTTTTAACAAAACAGATTGCAATCTTGCTAATAAAACTTCAATATACATGCACACTCCAGCGGTATATTTAGTAGGCTATATTTATCATGTTAACTTGCACCTCTGTAGGTGTGGCATAGTTGTGCTTTGCAAGTATCTTCACTTCCAAGTGATATTTTGTACTAATTTTGCAGTTACGTCCTAAAATCTGTCTGTATAAATAAAATGACTTCACTTGTTCACAACACGAGAACGATACTGATATTTTATTTAGATTATTTAACCAAAAAGTACATAAAAATATTAGTTCCAAATAACTCCCACAGACCAAAGACATGCATGGAGTTAGGTTAAATGGTGATTCTAAATTTGCTGTAGGTGCAAATCTGAGCTACAATAGTTTAGACTGCATTTCCTTTGCAAAGTGACCAAGCATATTCTGTGTGTGTGTGTGTGTGTGTGTGTTTCCTGTAAGAATATTTCTAATCATTTTTAATCACTAGCTGATATTTTAAAAAAGCAGAAGGTGTAAGATTTGATTAAGTCGAGGGTGTTATACCGGTTGCTGAGAACAGTTGTAACGTGCTGGACAATGCTTGTCATCGCCTTGGTGACATCAGGGACCAGTGCAAGGCCACTGCAGATCTGAGAGAATGAGCGGGGAATTAAAATTATATCGTGTAGGCAGGTCAGCAAAGCACAAACTGTATTTACAAGACATGATATCATAATAGCACTCACATAAAAGAAACAAACAACATTGTGGCTTTACCTCATTCTTCTCCATTTTCTCTGTCAGGGCTATAAGACTGGAGACGGTTATAAAAGCAGTACTGTCATCTGCGTCTCTGAGGAAACTCTCCCTTGTTATAGAGAAAAAAAAGAAGATTTCAAACCCAGTTACAGTGAAAACCATGAACTGAAATGAGCCACAACAAACCACTCATCCATACCTTAACTTGCTGGCTAAGAGTGGGTCAAGATCCTCTGAGAAGCTGAAGCGTTCGCATCCCTCCGGGCAAGCCATGTCATCAGGGAGCACTAAAGCAGCACATACTGGAGGAGTGACACGTTTTGGAGGCTCAGGCCACACCTTTTCCTCTGCGTCCTTTGCTTCTTCTCCTCCTTTCTCTGTCGTTTCTTCTCCTTCTCCTAATTTAATCCGTTTGGTGCTGATGGTGGAGGCGGGCAGATCAGCTGAAGAAGGGAGTAACTGTTTTGAGACCATGTCTTTTATAGTGATGAGAAGTTCAAACAGAAGTAAATGTGAAATACAGCTAGCAAACTCTCAGCTAAGTGATGCTACATCACTCAGTTTGACTGAGGATGGAAACAAGTTAGAAAGAAATGAGGATATCAGACTCCTGCAGCCTCATGTCCCCTGAAGGCTCTGCTAAAGGCTCCGTTATGGTTACCTGCATGTTTGAGGCACGACCAGTAGGCCTTATGAGCTGATCGGACACACTGAAGAGATTCAAGTGCACTGAAAAAGAAGAATTAAATTGCTGCAGCTATAAAACACACAAACTTTGAGACACAAATTTGACTGATTATGATACACACCTTATACAGGGACTTTTGAGGCTTGCAGGTCTCGGCACAGGATCTCCAAGCAATGTCTGGACTGTCTGACACACAGATTGGGCGAGGGAAGTCAAGTTGTATCCCCCCTGGAAAACACGAAAACACAAGTTCCCAGACAACAAAACATTAACAGGCTGTTTTCTTGTTTCCATGTTTTAGCCGTATAGGCTGGGCGGCCTGACCTCCAGCACAGCACACAGTTTTCCCCCTGCTAGGTTCATCAGCAGGTGAGTCAGATGGGCAAAGACATCTGGAGTGGCACACATCTCACCCTAAAAATAAGTATAACAGTAAACGAGTGGATGCAGAGGTTTATAATGGATGCATGTAATTAGATAATGACATTAATAAATATGTCATACCTCTGGGTCACCGATGGCTGAGTCAAATCCCGCACACACCAAGACTAAGTCTGGGCAAAACTATCAAAAACAGTATGCTTAAACAAAACATTTCATAGATCACCTGCCCTTAGGTAGGAAAAAGTTAATTTTCGGAATGGCTCACCTCATATGCAACTGGCAGAAGAACGTGACAGAAGACTGACAGATAGTCGCCATTTTCCATGCCCACCTGAAATATCATGATGAAGTCTTTTCAGTAAATGGAATAAAACACACATACAGCTTGTACACACACAATCAGGAAAGCAAATAGCATGCATGTACACACTACCACAAACATAACTTCACTAGTGGAGGTAAAAACTGTGGCATTATGTGACACTGTAGACAAATTTGAACTAGGCTTAAGATAAAGCAAGAAGCAAATAGAAAAAAAAACCCCATAATGAAACCATAAGTGTGCAGTATTTCTCACCTTGTTCCATGGTACATTTATATTGAATCCTGCCCCTTTCTCTTTGCCAACAACGTCGTAGTCAGAATCTCTCAGATGAGGCCAGAATTTCTGATGCTCATAGCGGTGCCAAGAGAAGTAGAGCACGCTGTGAAAAGGAAAACAACAAACACAGTGAGCAGAATTTGAAACGCAAGCAGACAACATCTGCTTCTCCTTTATCAAAGACTCACCTGGGATCATCCTCAAAGCAATACTGCACCCCCTGACCGTGATGTATATCCCAGTCAACTATCAACACCCTGAAGACAAAATATGAGGTGAATACATACAGCTGTGGATTTTTGGATCGTTAACATCTTTAATGGTTGCCAGAATAAGCATAAAGACTAAAAGTCACATTACCTTTGGACTCCATATTTCTGCTTAGCATATCGAGCCGCTATAGCCACATTGTTGAACACACAGAAACCATTAGCAGCACTGCGCATACTGTGATGTCCTGGTGGTCTATTAATAATAAAAAAGAAGCAGTTCATACATTGCAATTTTTACACTTGTTGTTGCCCACTTTGCCCATTAACTACTGAAAAGTTAGTCACTAACAAACTAGTAAAAATTAGAGATGGCACGATACCACTTTTTTATGTCCGATACCGATATCATAAATTTGGATATCTGCCGATACCGATATGAATCCGATATAGTGTATTTTTTAATCAATAAAACTGTTTTTTAATATCTTGCTGCATTTTGTATAAGTTCATACTCAAGTTTAAATAAACAACAACACTAAAGCTATTCTGTTATACCTGTATGTAAAAAATACACTGCACCAAAAATATTTCATAGTTCAGCAACACTGATCAAGCTAATAAACTTAAAAATTCCATCCTTCCTATTCTGGTATTTTAAAGAGTACTTAGCAGAAATATTAAGCAACCTAACTAATAGGGTTGCAAACTCCCAGCAAAAAAAAAAAAATAGGGAACCACCCCCACCGTCCACCTCATGATGCTTAATCGACGTGATGCTTAATCAGCTTTAATTTAATGCAGTGTGAAAAAAAATGCACAGAATTAAATTATTTTTCAAGAATAATTAAATAGATTCAACATCTTTCTTCAACAGAATTGCAGACTGCACAGATGGTACCTTCCCAAAGTAAAAAGTACTATAGTTTACTAGGGTATATTAGACTTAACAGTTACTATATACAGTAATGGACTTCTATACATTTTACATCAGATTAAAACTTTGGGTGTAAGATTCAGATAATTATTTATTAAAAGCTAGACATTTTAAATGAGAATAAGAAAGAAAAGTATGTCTTTGTGCCCCCTTTTCCCTGTTAATGGTGGTGCTGTTGTTCAGCCACTGGTTTCCTCTTTCTGGTGCAAAGTGGGCCAAAAACAAAGAAGAGAGACGGACTCGTGACAGAAAAGCCGATCAGCTGATCATTAAGCAGTTTCATGAAGTAGCGGCAGGAAGGTGAGGGAGAGAGAGAGGCAGTCGCTCCATGTATCGGTTGTTAAGCTTAACGCGGGAATGCTTTACGAACATTCAGAGATGAACTTACACACTTGCTTTACTTCTCTCTGGGATAACTTCCTCGGAGATGAAATGCTGGTTTGGTAGCTAGGCTACAAATACACACAGCTGCTCTATCACGTGACGCATACTGCTCCGACATGCTACGGTTATGAGCCGAGTTACGCCATGTCGCAAGTTTTGTGAGGTACTTTTTTGATATTTAATGGATCGGATTACATTTTTTATTTTTCACCGATATCCGATCCAGTAATTTAGGTCAGTATCGGACCGATACCGATACGTAATATCGGATCGGTCCATCTCTAGTAAAAATATGAATTTAAATGTAAAGAGTTTTAACCAGATATTTACATTCCTATTAACTTAGCAATAATGGACAAAACAAAGGCACTAATACTAAAACAAGCCATGAGTGCATATCAGAACTGCTGTATCTCAGCCTCACCTGACTAAAGCCATGCCATTCCTCACCTTCCCTGTCATAACACTGTCTACCAGCTGCAGCGCAGCACCAGCAGCCAGCTTGGCACAGTGGTAGATGTTCTAGGACGGTAAATGACATACAGAAGAGGATGTCAGATACAGATTTTCAGTTCCTTTGCTCAGCTGTTAAGCGGGAGACTTACTGGGTGGAAGTAGACATCACCGTACTGACGAGTGAACTCCATGAGGTCCTCCAGACTCATGTAAGGTGTCTTCTTCACCGCCTCCAGGTATTCCTCGCTGTTGAGAGGAGCAAAGTAAACACAGCTCAGTGAACTGAGACAAATATCTAAACTATATCATACCTTCATGACAAGAGTTAGATAAGATGACCTGTGAGCCAGCAGAATTTCTGCGTCCGTGGCCTCACGGACAGGTACGGAGACGCAGCGATCAGCCAGGCCAGTCCTGACCAAAGCCTCATGACTCACAGTCAGACGCTCAGGCACCTCAATCTTACAAACTGGACTGCAGGAAAAACATTACACACTTTATGAATATTTGTTAATTAGAAAATAAACTGACACTGATCCATTTTACTATTCTATTTCTTTCACCTCTTATATAAAAACATAAAAAATATATAAAAGACACAGTGAGACATGCCGAATGACCTCTGTAGAAGTTAGATATGGAAAACAGCTAAATATGACTTTGTAAAGGAGATAACCAAAGCAACAGACTGTGCAGAAGAGAGGTGAAGAAGAGAGTGCACACAGGTGGAGTGGGTGCAGATGAATGTCAGGGGTGATTTGTGGCAAAAGAATTCCAGCAAGAGTGAAAGGGAAGGTTTACAAGATGGTAGTGAGACCTGCCTTTGATGATGGCAGAGCTGAAGATGTTAAGATTCAGATGTTCATAGATGTAGTGAAGGAGGACATGTAAAGGGTTGGTATATCAGAGGAGGGTGCTAGGATAGGGTGAAATTGAGGGAGATGTGGCGACCCCTAAAGGGAGCAGCCAAAAACAAAGAGAATAAACCCAGCAACACTGCATGGTTCAGACAAAGACATTTATTTCAGCAGTAGAACTGCAAATAGACAAAAGCTGGCGGTCAAAGCTCGTTGTCTTTCCAAAATAAAAGCATGAGCCTTAAACTGTAGAGTATTTTCGGCACATTTTGGCACAACTGAATTTACTCATTTTTTAACTGCGAAAGTTAAACCATAATTAGACCTCAATCAGTCCAAAAGAAAACAAAAACTATTTCGCAACGTTTTTAAACAGGTGGTGCAGCAGCTATAGCGGGCCCGGTGGGTGTAACACTGAAATCCCTGACCTGATTAAACGTGACCGAACAAAGTGCAACTGTAATAACCAAAACGGGTGTCTTCTCTAACTAACCGTGCCAGCAACAAGGAACAACTTAGGTTCCCATGACTTCTGACAGATCACACATTTTAGCCAGTTTTCAGTAATGGGAGAAAACAAATAACTTATCTGATGAAGTTACCCGTTCAGTGAAATTACAGTATGAAATATTTACTCCTTGATATACTTTAGGCATGCTAAGCTACACCCAAATGAGGTTGGACATTTGCAGAAAAGACATTTGAAGACTTTTCTTGTTAGCCACGTTAGCTTTATAAACGTAAACATGGATTTACTACTCACTCAACCCAGAGCAGTTTGTACTTGGTCATCTCGTCATCATAAATCAGCGCTGTTCCCATCTTCGTTATTCCTCGGGTAAGAATAGGTAAGTAGACTGCGACACTCACTTTGAGAGTAGCGACGTTTCTGCAGACAGTTTCCAAAAGGACATGAAGTAAGTTAAAAATGAGCCGCTAACTAATTCATTTTGATCCAGCATTGGCAGATTTTTATCGAAATGTGCAGCATATAAACGAATACCAGTATAATACCAAAATCCAGTGACTGTACAAAACTGTTTACAGTTATTCATCGACTCAAATGATCTTCTATGAGTTTTATGTTGGTTTTCACACAGTTCACTAGCGCAGCAGCGCCACCTGCTGGACGGGGTTCGATACTCGTCGTTCATTATCTGTCCCACTGATGCCCAAAGTGACAGAATCACAGAATCATAGTACCAGTGCTGGGGTATCTTGGGTCATTTACAAGAAATTCATTAAATTTAAACTAAAGCCAGATTCTTAATTTCTTAGTTCGGGCATGGTTGATTAGTCTTGGATTTGGATACAAACCACAAAAGCAGAACTTTATCTTTAACTTTAACTCATTGTTAAACATACAATATATAAAAAAATGAATAAAAATTAACAATATTATTAGTACTGTATCCTGTATATCCTTTGACCTATGCTATCTTTTTACTATTGAAGATCTACCTCACTGCACCTACACTTTATATTCTTGTGTTGATTTTTTTAAGGTACATCGAGGTTCAAACTTCCTGTGGCTTCCTTAGTAGTTAAATCAGTTATTCATGACATGTCTTGTTTGAGCTGTATGACTGTTTTGGAGACTGCTGTTTGAGGTGTTAAATGATGTCACATTGTACTGCTACTGATACAAGTGGAGGAGCCAGAGTATTCGAAACACTTTAGGGAAGCGAATGTAACAACAGCACTGAAGAGGTAAGTTCTAAAATTTGAAGTAGCTTCATAAAAAAGTGAACATTATACCTGTGTGAACAGTGTGTCTCATGGTAGGACAGCTGTACTTGCCCATTTAAAGTCAGTGTTCTTCATAAAGGGATTATAAATCTTTTATTTTTTTCAAAGGAAAATTTGCAACAAATGAAAAAAAAATTCTTTACATCACTTCCTGACATCATTTTAATAATGAATAATAAAAACAGTTTAACAAAATCAACAAATAATTCAAGATATACAGGAGTGCAAAATATGGAAACAGTTCATGTTACATGAGAAGATTTGGTTTGACTGGAGAGCATGTTTTGCATGGAGTCTTAATGGAATGGGTGGAATTTTTCCTGTGGGAAACAAACCATCAGAAACCATATTGCATGCCTTCTTCTGATGATAATATTTATTTTGAAAATATTGACATACGTACACAATGTCATGCATTCCATTTTATTTTCACTGTTCATTACATAGGGTTAGCGTTACTTAATTGTCAGAAAACATTGCACCCTGATATCTTGACTTCTTGAGTTCTTCAGGTGTGGCAATGCCCATCTCCCTAACTCCCGCCTCCTGTTCCTCCTCTGTCCTGTCTGCTGTTTCTTCCTGTGTCCTCATGGGAAAAGCTGAGCTCTGCTCCGCTTTCTCTTCAACTCCTTCAGCTTCGTGCCCTTCCTTTCCCTTTGCTCCTTTTCTTTTCATCCTGCACAACACAAGGAAAGCTCCTTTGCATCTCTTCCTAAATGATGGGTCACAGGCAGCGTAGAGGAGAGGGTTCAGGCAGGAGTTGAGGTAGGCTAAACAGGTGACATATGGATGAGCAGCCAATAATATCTGATCTAAAGAGCAGGAGTATGGGACAAATCCAAACTCAAGCAGCAGGGACACCGTTTTATTGACATGGAGAGGCAGCCAGCACAAGAAGAATGCCATCACTAACGTGACAATGACCCTGAGGAGTCTGCGCTGCCGTCTACGGTCAGGACGAGGGCCCCGTCCGAAATGTCTGCTGAGAAGTTGGACCAGTGAGCAGTAGCAGACCAGTAAGATGACAAAAGGAAGCAGGAAGCCAATAAGAGTTGATTTAATACTTAATGCAGCAGCCCACCACATCTCTGTCCTGTTTTTTTCTTCCTCCTCCAGCTCTGCTCCAGTCAGCATGGAGTAATCCATCTGGCAAGAAAGGAAGACAGACCTGGAATCAGTGGGTTCCAGCTGCCAGTCGTCCTCATATTCAGGGTAAAGTTCCACCTCCCGGACAGAGCGCAGCAGCAAACCGGGAAGTGCCAGTACTCCCGCCAGCACCCACATCCCTCCAAGTATCCACAAAGCCTTGCTGGGGCAGCTCCTTGGTGCATGGTGGCTGGAGTGCCGGTGCCCAGTCAGAACCCAGTAGCGCTCCACACTTAGCATGCTCAGGCTGAATACGCTGGCATACATGTTCAGAGCTGTGAGGAAGCTGCTGATTTGGCAGAGAGGTTGCCCGAAAGGCCAGTGGTAGCCCATCGCTGTGTAGACGGACCAAAGGGGAAGAGTCACAAGGAAACAAAGGTCAGCTAAAGCTAAACTGGCAATCAGAGAGTCAGTCAGTGAGCGAGAGGGACGGGAGATGGTGGGAGAGCAAGAGGATGAGGTGCAGGAATGGGAGGATGTTCTGTAGCTTTGCCTGGAGGAAAATCCACAGTTTGAACTTTGAACTTTGCCAGTGTCATTAATGTGCTGCTGACTGCTTCTAAAAATGTTCCTGCAGCAGAACTGGCCATCTTCTGCTGGCTTTCGGTCCCTTCTCCTCCTCCCCTCCACTCGGTCCAGGTAGGCCCAAAGCACCAGGCTGTTGCCAGGACAACCAACCAGAAATGCTAGCAGGTAGACAGATGGGATGATGAAAAATGAGGGAGACCAGTCACTGTAGTCACAGAGAGGGAGGTTGGTGGGAGCAGGGGAGGCGAGGTAATCTGGTTCTGACATCACTCTGTATGTACTTGGTTTTTTATCGAAAAGGTTTTGGCATTAAAATCCACTGGAGTTTTTAACACTGTAGCCAAAACAGCATAATATCTAGATGTGAAGAGACAAGATTCCTGCACTGGAGGAATGGTTTTAGGTGAAGAGGTCCAAATTCCAGGAGTGGATAAGCCTCCAGTTCACGTCTCTTGATTTTGATAGTCTGGAAATTCAGTGAAAGACACAAATAGATTTTTTTAAACTTTAGCTACACTCATTTTTGGGATTATGTAAATTTATGATTTTTCCATGCTCAGGCTTCTCCCAATCATCACAACCTAAATATATTAAGGATCATGAGGACCTCACTTTTTTCTATACAGCAATTTAAACACTTAGACAAACAATTTTAGGCAATTTTAACATAAATTAAAACTCATACAAGACAACAAACAGAATCAAGACTGCAAAAGTGCACACCTTAAGTAAGGAATTTCTAGGACCATGAGCCCTTTCACTGTGATGACATAACATGGTTTAACTGAGTAAACATTTATAGCTTTCTGCTTTCATGTTCAATTCTGAAAGTGAATTCTGAAAATCTGCATCAAAGCTCTGTCCAACTGGCGTGTTTTATAAATACATTTTTTATCTTGACTATGTGAAATAAGAGAGGATTTTGATGAAGGCACTTACCTTATAGTTGCTTTATTACCTTGGATAAAACCCATTCGCAGGTGCTTACAACCATGGTACGATAGTTGTTATACAGAAATCATCACCATCCCATCTTCTCCTGCTGAACTTCCAGTCTGGGCTTTCTTCTGTCTCTCTCTCAATCTCAGCTTCTGTAACATGCCGACTGAAGAAGGTGAGTGTTTCTCTTAAGTCTAAATATACACCAGTGTCGCCTAAACACACACACAAGTAAACTAAAACCCAGAACCCTCCTTTCTCCCATTCTCTAAACTAGACCACCCCAGCAGAAAGTAACAAGACCTGCAAGCATCAAACCCCCCCCCCCCCCCCCCCAAACACAAACATACTCACATCCCAAGAGACACAATAACTCCACTCATCCTTCCCCCCACAAACTCGAGATACACAAACAGAGTCCTCCATCTCCTATACTGCTCGTATTCTCCATGCAAAGACACAAACAGATCCAAATGCACCTATAGTGCACAAATACGTGCAAACACAAGCACCCTCTTTGTTGTCGGGGGTCTCACATTTGCTCTCAGTGGTCAAATGCAGCTACCCACACTGAGAGCAAATAACAGCCCTCACATTCATAGTCAAACTACAATATCAGAATAGAGGCAGCCTTCATGAATACAATGAAAAGGCCTTCAAGCCATTGATCCATACAGCTTCAGAAATAAGAATTTCCATGTGAAAGTACATCCAAACCCACAGCTGTGTGGTCTCATGTCTCATGGAAGCTGCTAAAAGGTCAATTAAAATCATGCTCAGCATGGTTTCTGAGATCCTTTCTCAATCTCAACTGTACAAACAGCATAATCAGTTATTTTTATTCAAAGGAGTAAGACGCTTTGATCGAAGTAACAAAATCAATTTAGTCCAAGAAATGTATTCGTTTTATGGACTTATTTATCTTCATTCTGCTCATCCTTAAACTGCATTTTCTCCTTTGGACTTTCTTCCTAATAATGAATATGGTAAACAATGACTCACACTAGTTAGTTGTTATGCTTACGAAATACAATAATAAATGATTAGGACTTAATAATAAAATCATTCCAATTTATACAACGATAAAAGACTATCTTTAAGAGGTAGTTGGAAATGTCCTGTCTAAACCTACATATTTTATGGATGGAGTGATGATGATGAATGGGGTCAGCGTGGAATTACAGTGTAAATAGTGAGGCTGTTCGGATAGTAAACAGGAAGTGCGTGTTTCCACAGAGGTCATTCTGCCACTAACCTGTAGTTATGGGAACAGATGTTTCTAAAAAACAAAAAAAACATTCCAGTCAGTCTTTTCTCTTACAACACACACACACACACACACACACACACACACACACACACGCACACAGACACAAGCAAACACACACAAGCACACACACAAGGACACACACACACACACGCACACAGACACAAGCAAACACACACAAGCACACACACAAGGACACACACACACACACGCACACAGACACAAGCGCACACACAAGGACACACATGCACACACACACGCGCGCACACACAAGCAAACACACGCACACAGACACAAGCAAACACACATGCACACACACAAAACTTTACTGCTGAGAAGGAAGGAAAGGCAGAGTAAATACAAGTAAAAAGAAAAGAAAACTGTAGGCTGTTGTGTGCTGATCTCAGAGGTCAGTTTGCATCTGTTTTCAGATTTTATTCAGTCTACCTACTTGTATTTTTGCTAAAATGTAAGTATAAATCTTGTATTTTATCATGCCCCTCAATACAATACAGCATAAAAAATAAAAATAATAACTGAAATATGTTGTATTGTCATAAAGCTGTCCAGCAGTATATAAACACAATCATCTTCAGCTGCAAAATTAAAGTAATAAAGACTCTAATTAATCAATAATATAACAATTATGACCCCACATAATGAGTATTATTAGACACTGATGATAAAAATGTTTTTTTACTTTAGTAGGATTAAGTAGAATTTTACCCAGGTACAGAGTGTAAATACAGGTTTTTCCATTTTTTCACTGTTTTTTTTTTTTTTTACAACAGTTACTCATTAGCCTACAAAAGGCGTGTAAGTGTGCAATAAAGTGCAATGCCACTTGTCACATTTCACCCATATTCATGCATAGTGCTGCATATGAGCCTGAATTTCAGACCACTGTCATCAATTTCTTAAAACTATATTTCTCCCTTTATTTCATAAAGATTTCAAAATCCTTGTAAATTTAACCACATGTTTAGGATGCCTACAAGTCTTCCACTTGAAAAATGTTCTTTCTGCTTTGCTGTGCCTGTTATTTGGTACCTTTTTAAACATGGTAGTGGATCGTTTGCCTGCTGAAAGGAGAACAAGATAAGGATTTGCATAATATGCCTGATATGGAAAGAGCCACAAGACAGGCAAAAAGCACACAGCAGTAGAGTCTTTCATGGGGATTAAATGCACCGTGGAGAAATAGATGTTTCATCATGTCTGTCTACAGAACAGATCAAGCTTTCATCTGTCTTCTGATTGTCATGATGGTAGGAGGCGAGGTGCAGGAAAACCTTTCATCCGAGTGTAAGCAGTTTTTGTATATGGGAACGCTGCTTCGAGGGCTTCAAGAGCAGTCGTTTAAAAAGATTTGCCAGTTCTATGGGGGTAAGCCACGATTTGTAACCCTCTACGACACCTTCAACCACATCCCTATTTATTCTGCCTACACCTTCAAGCGCTCAGACGGCTCCAAGAAAGTGGACGTGCCTTGGATGTATGAGCCGCAGGTAGGCATGGATGCTAGCTTTGCTGTCTGAGCCTTCAAATGTGTTCTGACCATCTGCCAAAAAGTGGTGGTGTTTCTGTATTTTGTTTCTGTGTGTGTCTGTGTGTGTCTGTGTTTTTGTGTCTAATATCTGCTGATATTCTCATGCACTGGTAAATAGGCTGTAGTCAACAGAACATATATATATATATAAAATAATGACCTGTATTGCAAGTCTCTTTATGACCGTTGTACAATATTGTCAATCCAATGCCAATTTTTTTTTCTCGATATGACTTGATATCATTCATGACAAATATGTTGAGATACAGATATGTATAAGAGCTTATGGATGAATAGTAATTCACCACAGTTTAAATACAACTAATCATTTCACTTTTTGCCACTAGGTGCTTGTCACAAAGTTTGAAAATTGAAACTCCAGTTTTATCAATAAATGCACTACTACCACTGCTGTGGGGTTACCAGAAGGTCAAAAGTTCTTTTTTATCAAGTAAAATGCTGTTGTTGCATGCCAAAAAAATTACAACCTGAATGTTCCGTTTTTGCTAATTCACTGTGATCAGTGCAAATGTATAGGTTATGTATGTTAAAATATATTAAAATAAACATTGTTGAACTAACACTTTTTACTAGCAGCATCTCAGCCTTTTAATAATCTTTTTGTAAATGAACAGTGAAGCCCATTTTCAGAATGCACACCCTTTAAATAAAATGAAGATGATACATTTAGGGTTGTTGCTGGTAATAAATAATATAAATATATAATAAATCTAAATATCCTGTTTATTTTATAATTTTAACATGACCATGTTAATAGCTCTCCTCAGTGTCCGGCCCCAGAGACATGCAGCAGCTGCCTTCAGAAAATGTGCACGGGAGTTTTGAGGATGCTCAGGCTGTGCTTGAGGACTACTCCGACACTGTGATCTACGAACGCGGTCAGCTCAATCCAGATGAGCACCAGGCCGACCCTGAAGACAAAGCAGCCACCTACACGTTGACAAATGTGGTTCCTCAGGCTCGTGAGTTCAACATTGGTCCATGGAAACAACACGAGAACACCATCCGCAGGAGGCTCAACAACTACTGCAGGGGAACCGCCTACGTGGTCACCGGGGTCACCACGTCGGGCCACACAATCCGCCGTCACAACATCAACCGTGTGGGCATCCCTACCTACCTGTGGTCAGCCTACTGCTGCCCTGATTATGACCACAATGCTCCGTACTCCGAGCGCTCCAAGTTCCCTGCATTTGCATCTCGTGGGCTCAACGACAGAGAAAATAATAAAGTTATAGAGATGACGGTGCAGCAGCTGGAGGATTTCCTGAAGAGAGTAACTTATGTTGACAGCTCTTTCCAGATCTTCTATGACAACTGCCTGCCTCCTAATGGTGCACCACATTTGTCTTAAAAAAAAAAAATTACATTTCCATTAGTGTGTAAAACAATCAAAATTTTTGTTCATCTTCACGTTATCTCTGGCAAACCCATGCTCCTTATAAATTAAAACTACACCTGCCTCTGTAGGCCTTTTGTTCAGGACAGAGATTAGACCAGCTGTTTTACATTTTCTCATACACCTTAACTACAGCAGTTCTCTGCACCTCAGTTTGCACTAGTTCTACAGCCTTAGAAGAGCATTTCTAGATTTTGGGAAAAGTACTAGCTGCTAATTGCTCTGACATTTGGATTTCAAACTGTACCATTAAATGTGAACTACACACAAAAAACCTCCCAACATTATGGCCAAATTAATTAGAATATAAAAATAAAATCCTTTGTCTGCTACTACTTCTTTTTGTGACTGTCTATTCATTTTATTCAGCGTCTGGTTTCTTTAATCGTTTTTTCACACAGGAGGTCACACATGATACAGTATTATAACATAAAACAGATAAGCCAATATTAACTCCATGAATTATATTAGTGAATGATACCGAATGAATGATATTTCGGGCAGATCCTGGCGGTTGGCATATGACAGCATTTCAGGTGGTCAACTCAACTGTGGATGCTTTGACCAGCAGCAGATTGATAAAAAGCCCAAAGTATAGAAGTCAAAGAATAACTTGCTGATGTGACCAGAAGAGGGAGACCCTATCAGTGTAATCTTAAGTCTCACTATTTACACTTGTGGGGGAGTGAAAAGAGAGAAACAAGGTCATGTTCAGCTGTGTCTGTTACTTTACAGTAATGTCCACGTTTGTCCAATCCATTCTGAACCCTGAAAATTTATGAAACTATATACATAAAAACGACTGTAATCCATAATTAATTAATTAAACAGACATGTTTTATTCTAAAATCCCTTGGATTGAAGTTGAAAGTCTGAATTTCAATCACATATTGATTGATTTAAAATAGACTGTGTTGGAGCATAGAGGCAAAATGATCAAAAATCATGGCATTGTCCAAAAATGTATGGACCCAACATTATGCTGCAAATTGAATCACTGTTGCAATCCCCAAAAGGAGAATGAAACTAAGAAGAAGTAGTGTAGATAGTCTAACAAAATACAGTTATAATGATTGTGTATTCAATTCAATTTTATTTTATTTATACAGCACCAAATCACAACAAGAGTCACTTCAAGGTGCTTTATATTGTAAGGTAAACCCTACAATAAAACATACAGAGAAGAACCCAACAATCATATGACCCCCTATGAGCATATGAGCAAACACTTTGGTGACAGTAAGAAGGAAAACATCCCTTTTAACAGGAAGAAACCTCCAGCAGAACCAGGCTCAGGGAGGGGCGGTCATCTGCCACCATCAGTTGGGGTGAAGGGAAGAAGACAGGAAAAAGACATGCTGTGGAAGAGAGCCAGAGATTAATAACAAGTAATTATTCAATGCAGAGAGGTCTATTAACACATAGTGAGTAAGAAAGGTGACTGAAGAAATACTCAGTGCATCATGGGAATCCCCCAGCAGCCTACACATATTGTAGCATAACTAAGGGAGGGTCAGGGTCACCTGATCCAGCTCTCTATATACTTTATATACTTTAGCAAAAAGAAAAGTTTTGAGGTTAATTTTAAAAGTAGAGATAGTGTCTGTCAAATCCAAACTGGAAGCTGGTTCTACAGAAGAGGGGCCTGAAAACTGAAGGCTCTCCCTCCCATTCTACTTTTAAATACTCTAGGAACAACAAGTAAGCCTGCAGTGTGAGAGCGAAGTGCTCTAATGGAATGATATGGTACTATAAGGTCATTAAGAAAAGATGGGGCCTGATTATTCGTGACCTTGTATGTGAGGGGCAGGATTTTGAATTAAATTCATTAACAAGGAGCCAGTGAAGGGAAGCTAATTAAGGAGAAATGTGCTCTCTCTTTCTAGTCCCTTTCTAGTCCTTGAAATTCCTGAAAGAAATTCCTGCAGTGTAACTAATTGGTGTGTGTTATTTGGCGTCATAGATAGATAGGTTTAATCTGCATAGCACTGAAAATGTATGCTATGCCTTCTGATGCAGGGAAGCATGTATAATGTAAACAGAATTGGTCCTAGCACTGAGCCCTGTGGAACTGCATAATTAACCTTAGTGTGTGAAGAAGACTCTCCATTTACATGTACAAATTGGAGTCTATTAGATAGATATGATACAAACCACTGCAGCGCAGTACCTGTAATACCTACAGCATATTCTAATGGCTCTAATAGAATATTATGGTCGACAGTATCGAACGCTGCACTGAGGTCTATCAGGACAAGCACAGAGATGAGTTCACTGTCAGAGGTCATAAGAAGATCATTTGTAACCTTCACTAAAGCTGTTTCTGTGCTGTGATGAGCTCTGAAACCTGACTGAAACTCTTCAAATAAGCCATCCCCTTGCAGATGATCTGTTAGCTGTTTGACAACTGTCCTTTCAAAGATTTTTTAGATGAAAGAAAGGTTGGAAATTGGCCTATAATTAATTAAAACAGCTGGGTTAAAAGATGGCTTTTTAAGTAACAGTTTAACTACAGCCAGCTTTAAGGCCTATGGCACATAGCCAATTATTAGAGATAGGTTAATCATATTGAAGATTGAAGCATTAATTCTTTGTAGGATTTCTTTGAGCAGTTTTGTAGGAATGGGGTCTAAAAGACACGTTGATGGTTTGCAGGAAGTAATTACTGAAGTTAACTCAGAAAGATCAATTGGAGAAAAAGAGTCTAAATGAATATCAATGGTACTGAAAGTAGCTGTAGATAATGTTACATCTGTGAAATGATTTTGAGTAATTTTTTCCCTAATGGTTAAATTTTTAATTGTAAAGAAATTCATGAAGTTATTACTAGTTAGTGTTGAAGGAATGGTTGGCTCAATAGAGCTCCGACTTTTTGTCAGCCTGGCTACAGTGCTGAAGAGAAACCTAGGGTTGTTCTTATTTCCTTCAATCAGTGATGAATAGTAAGTTGTTCTGGCTTTGCGGAGGGCTTTCTTATAAAGCAACAAACTATTTCTCCACGCTAAATGATGATCTTCTAAATTTGTGACCTGCCATCTCCTCTCCAGCTTACGAGTTATCTGCTTTAGGCTACGTGTTTGAGAATTATACCACGGAGTCAGGTACTTCTGATTTGAGGCCTTAGTTTTCACAGGAGCTACAGTATCCAGAGTCATACGTAGTGAGGAGGCAAAGTTATTAACAAGATAATCAACCTCTGTTGGAGTAGCGTTCAGGTAGCTGCTCTGCTCTGTGTTGGTGCAGGGCCTTGAACATGATAACAGTGGGTGAATTATATTCTTAAACTTAGTTACAGCTTTCAGAAAGACATCTACTGTGATGAAGTCTACTCCCCACTATTATTTAACACTGTTAAAAGTTCAGTTTCTATGCCATATGTTAAAACAAGATCTAGAGTGTGATTAAAGTGGTGGGTGGGTTCTCTTACATTTTGAGAGAAGCCAATTGTGTCTAATAACAGATTAAATGCTGTGTTGAGGCTGTCATTTTTACATCTACATGGAAGTTAAAATCACCCACAATAATTATTTTATCTGAGCTGAGCACTAAATCAGGTAACAAGTCTGAGAAATCTGACAGAAACTGTGTGAGGCCCAGGTGGACGCTAGATGATAACAAATAAGGCTGTTTTTTGAGTTTTCCAGCTAGGGTGGACAAGGCCAAGCATTAGACTTTAAAATGAATTAAAATTCTGTTTTGGTCTTCAGTTGATTAACAAGCTGGTGTGGAAAATTGCTGCCACACCGCCCCCTTGGCCTCTGCTTCGAGGATTCTTATAGTTAGTATGACTCGGGGGTGTTGATTCATTTAAACTAGGTTTCTGTAAGATAGAGTAAATTAATTTGTTGATCAATCACTAACAGAGACTTGGAAGAGAGACCTAATGTTTAATAACCCACATTTCACCGTTTTATTCTTTGGTGCTGTTGATGATACTGTGTTGCTCTTTCTTTGTGATTTTTTAAAATGTCTAAGTCATTTTTTGATGATTTTTAATTTGTTTTTTTGTCTATTTGGGAGCAGAGATAGTCTCTAAGCGGATGGGGTTTTGGGGTGATAACAGGAGGAGAGAAGCATGAGAGTATGAGAGAAGTTAAGATATATGGTGAAATAGATGGTGAAATTAGGAGGAAGTTAGATAGTGATGTGGTGTCATGAGTTATGGTTTGAGGCAAGGCATTCACATGCTTTATCAGATGTTACCCATCCTGTGATTAGCTCTCAAAAGCACCATACTCAAACATCTCTAGAGTTACAGGGGTAGATATGTGTAACTGCAGTAGTCGCAGAAAAAGAACCAAGACACCGACTTTGCACAGGGACGGGCATCTGGTGACAAGGGAGCATTCTAAATTGGCTTCTTCTATTTTCAAAGAATTTGTGCTTTACAGAACACAATAAACTCAAATCAAAAACAAATCAAATCAAAATCATAAACATAAAAAATATAAATAAATAAATAAATAAATTTTGGAACATTTCCTAACTGCAGACAGCACAAATGCATGAATTTGGTAGTTTATGTCAAAACACATTTATTTGTTATTAGCTAGTTGGCATTGATGTTAATTGATATTGATATTTTATTGTGTGTTATTTTATTGTAATTTGCATGTTTGTACAGCACTTTGGTCAACACCACTGTTGTAATTAAAAGTGATATATAAATAAATAGAAATAGAAATATGCAGAGAACATGCAAACGCCACACAAAAAGGGCTGAGCTAACCAGGAACCTTCTTACTGGTGTTACCCACTTCAGTATCATATATGATTTCGGTATAATCAGCACTGGAAATGTGTTGCATGAAAGAGAAGGACTGAACGATCAATTTCTTTGAAATTGAAGTTACAAATTGAAACAATGAAAAATTAACAATTTAACTATATATTATTTAATTATATATTTCAATTCTCATTCTTGCATTAAAATATAGAGCGTCTACGATGTTTTAAATCTCACAAGTGAAGCTTGTGTTTATATTAAAATTATATTGTTCAGCCAGACCAAGAAGAAAAAGTAGTGTAAGCTCATCTTCATTAGTCTTTGTGAGAGGAAGATGTCAGACGTGCTTTTACACTGCGAGTTGAGGTTTTGTGGTGAGATATTCACATATTCACCATCCACACTCTAACTCACCCTAACGAGGGACAGACACCTACCAGCTCGCACAAAGACTCAGTAAGTAACATGTTCGTCTCCCTCTGTTTCAGTCCTTTTTCCTTTTGATCTACAATTCAGATGTTTTTTCCTGAAGTTTTTCATACACGGCCCTGTCTCTGTTTAAAGGAACCACTCAGCTCAACTACTTGTTGGCAAACATAAACACCTGGTGCAAATATTCCAGATGTCTTGTCCTCACTGTCAGCGTTCATAATTTATTTAATGTCATTTAAGCGAGCCCTTTATAATTGGGTGGGTGATCAAAGAACGCTGATCTCCCTGCGTCGGCGGTTGCTCTTTTTTCAATCAGCTTTTCAATAGTGCACACGTTCAGGAAAAAATAACAAAAAAGATGCGTCATCACATGGAGTGTGTTTAAGTATTCTAGTGAAGTTCTGACTCAAAGGGAATTTAAAAAGGTTGTCTATTAATTGAAAGAAGTTGGTTACTATTCCAGAACCACTAACTGTTTAAAAGCTTTTGTTTGTCGTCTTACTGTGGAGTCTGTCTGTTGCAGTCCAGACTGACTATACAGTAACAATGGTTTTGTGCAGGGTGCAGAGATGCCTGAGTAAATGATGGAATAAATAAGAAATGGATAACTAGTTACTATGTACCCACCATATGCATGAGGATTGACTATAAATTCATATATATGGTATGTAGATATGTACAACAGAACAAAAACAGCATATGCAGCATGCTTTGATTCAGAAGCAGGTATGGTGAATGATTCAAATACAGACACTATGTGAGTGTTCTAAGTGTTCATCAGACTAATGGCCTGTATGTACAGATGTCTGCTTGTTTTGACGTACAGTTCTTTATGTATGTCCAGTTATATTAACCACACGGCAACCCTTCTTTGATGTGTCATTTTTTGACTGTTAATGTGTATTTACTATATTTTTCGGACCATAGGGGGCAGCGGATTAGAACGCGCACTGTCGATGAACGGGTCTGTTTTCATACATTCATACACCGGATTATAAGGCGCATATAACTTCCTGCTAACTTTTAACTTCATTAAATTTAATAAATCCTGTTTTCATGGATGCCTGGATGTTAAACTTAATTGTTACACCTGGTAAAGCAGCAACGCTGATCATTTTATTAAAGATGAAAGAATTTAGACAGTTTTTAACTCTCAGTGATTCCGCAGTGTTTGTTTGACTTTGGGACCTGAAGCAGACAGAGTTTTGGACCCAGATTACTCTGCAAGGTTCCTGACTACAGTAGTCATAATGCTCCGACAATCCATCAAGCAGTGCAGCTTCGTAGCTTACCAAAGTCATACTAAAATATTTTTTGACAGATTTTTGAGCGCCATGTACCACATAAAATCGGTTCAAGGTAAATAAGCACAACCAGAGTTCATACATAAGGATTATAAGGCGCACTGTCGATTTTTGAGACAATTAAAGGATTTTAAGTGCGCCTTATAGTGCGAGAAATACAGTAAAGTTCCATTTAACTTCATTAATTGTAAAACCTTCTTTTTTGTTCCTTTCAGAGATGGCTAGCTGGGTCTTCCTCCATCTATTTCTCTTCTGGTTGTCAGTATCTCGAGCACAGAAGGGGAGTGGAAAAATCCCCACTGTGGAATTCATCTCTGAAACCCTGATTAACAATGTGGTCCAGGACCCACAGACTGGTCGCATCTACCTGGGAGCAGTCAACAATATCTTCCAGCTGAGCCCGTCCCTCAAGAAGGAGGCCCGCACTGAGACGGGCCCAAAAAAAGATGCCAAAAGATGTACACCTCCTGCTTCAGGCTGTCAGGACACAGTGCTCATGCCCAACAGCAACAAGCTTCTGCTGGTCCATCCATCCAATGGTTCACTAATAGTATGCGGCAGTCGGTACAAAGGCATATGTTCCCTCCTCAACCTGTCTAATGTAGAACAACAGCTGTATTACAATGACAACAAAGGACAGAGGACTTACGTGGCTAGCATAGAGGATAATGTGAACGTGGTGAGCGTCATGTCCAACTACACAAAAAATGGCCGGACATTCAAAGTGTTCCTTGTTGGAAAGGGCTATGGAAGCCTGGACATTACAAAACTAATCAGCACACGAATCCTTGAGGACTACCAGGACTGGGTTGTGTTTGAGAACATCATTGAGGCATCAGACAGCGCCATTTGTTGACAAGTACTTACATGACTTCCAACATGCCTTCAAAGAGGATGGTTTTGTGTATTTCCTCTTTTCTCGGACTCTTGATGGCACAGATAACAAAAACTTGACTTTTGTGTCTCGTCTTTGTGAAAATGACCAACATTACTATTCGTACACAGAGCTCCAGTTAACCTGCGGTATAAAGAACCGGTACAACAAAGTCCAAGCTGCATATGTGGCTTTTCCAGGAAAAGAGCTGGCACGGGTCATGTCTCAATCTGGTAATTATGGGACGGTCACCTCATTCACAAAAGTCCTCTTCATGGTGGCTCATCCAGATGATGACGAAAGCGACTCTGCTCTCTGCATGTACCCGCTGAACTCCATCAATCAGCAGCTGATGGATATCATCAGTGCATGCTACAGTGACTCTGGGGAGATTTCTGGGGTTCCTGCTGTGGACGTACCCTACTCATCTCAAACCTACACAGCATGCACTTCAACAATTTCTGTAAGTGCTTCTTTGTCAGCTGACTCTAATTTAAAAGAATGTTTTGAAAAACTCAGATTGGTATAATTATAATCTTTAATGCAGTTATCACTTTTTACTATAAAATCTCAACATTTAATTCGTTCTCCGGATCACTTGTAATCTGACCAAGGCTTAAAAAACAAGGCTCATACACTACATTAACATGCAATAGTGTCCAATAAGAAGAGAGACATGCTAATACAGTCACTGTGCCAACAGCATATGCTGCTGAAATAAGTACATTTAACAAATTAATAATGGTATTAATTGTAATGTAATTCTATAAATTGAGTGAGATAAGCTGCTTCAGGCCAGTTAGGTTAGTTAATAACAAAATATAGTTAGGTCAATATTTTGTTGGAGAAAGACAAAATTCTTGTAGCTTTGCCTCTGTACACCACCACAGTGGATTTTAAATCACACAATCAAGACGTGGCTAAAGTGCAGACTTTCTACTTTAATTAAGGGGTTTCAGTATTTTTTGGTTTTGTTTGTTTAGCATTTGTCTGAATCTTAGCAGAGAGTATAGCCCTGTACACTTCAGATTTCATCCTTCTGTTTCTGTTTCGATCAGCAGTCACAGTAATCAGACAGTAGTGACCCAGTTTCAGTGGCAGCTATACATGCCCAATCTGATCATGAGCTGTTTCTCTCCTCTCCATATTTTAAGATTTTTTTTTCAGAACTGTAAAGGTTCTTTCAGATTTTCTTTGGCAAAGTTTAATCTGATCCTCTTGTTCTTGAGTGTAACTGATAGTTTGAACCTTGTTGTATTCCCATTCATGCAGGTGTCTTGACAATGATATGCCTACCTCCCCTGGGTGTTTTTGACTTAGATATTATGAAGCCGTTTTGCTTATCTATGGAAATCATTTTTTCAGGTCTTTATGTGTTGTTGAGCTGGCCATTTCATTCCTTATTTTTTAAGAAAGTACCAGATTATTAATTCTTTTTACTTTTGAAGTTTTTATTATTTTTGAGTCTGGTTTATTATTTCAGCTCAGTGTTAGCCTCTCTCACTTGCACTTCAAACCAGCTTCAGATATTACGTCCACTTCATTTGTCATGAAGTAACAAGGGAACTGGCCTCACCTGGAACTACTTGGCAGTTGAATATCCAGTTGGTTTTGAGCCTCTAAAGAAGGGGGACTGTGTATAAAAATGGCTCTAATTCCCAAAGAAATTTAGGCAAAGATTTACTAAAATGCCTTGAGTTAAAGCTTAAAGTTTAACTTCAATCACATATTGATTGTTTGACTTAAAACCTGCCTTGGTAGTGCAGAAAGATAAAACCACCAGAATATGGCTCACTCTCTTCTCACCATGTACTAAATACACCTGTCGGATTTGGCGGTCTATTGATGTTTTAAAATTTCCCCTTGTCCATTGCTGCCTCTGACATGTCAAGACCGCTGCTACACTGCACCACTGGTTGATATTTTAGCTGTTTCACCTCTCCAGCTCCCACCATAGGGTCTGCAGCTGTAGGGTATTTACTTTAGAGAGTGACTGAGCTTAATACCGAGATCAGTACCTACTCAGAAATAATTTAAATGTTCCATGAACAATTTTCATATGCCAAAGACTTTTTTAGTTATGGCCCAACTTAACTGGTTATTTTACATTTTTTACTTGCATGTATTAGTAGTTTCTTGTTAAGTGATCGTTAACACGAGCTTTCCTATTGTTCTCGTCTCAGACTTCCAACTCTAAAGCAAATACTTACTTGTAATTTTTATTCATTATTTTAATCAAAGAAGTGATCAGTCAAAACAAAGCCAATTTTAGATCGTAGATTAAAACGGTCGAGTGTTCAAAGCACATTTCCCATCTCTGTTATAAAGTTTAAGTAGGATACGAACAGTACTGCAAAGACAGTTAATGTTTTTGGAGTGAAAAGCAAACAATGTCTGATCGTCCCTTCTTGTTATCCTTTCCCTTTACAGAAGGATGCATTGGGAAACTTCAAGTGTGGTGCAGAGCATTTGCTTTCGCCTCTGGCAAGCAAGCCAGCATTTGGCTTAAAGGCAGATGCAGTGTTGACCATGTCGGTCCATCTGACTGCTGTAACTGTTGCTGTGGAGAATGACCACACGATCGCCTTTTTGGGCAGCGCCAACGGAGAGGTCTTCAAGGTTGAGCTCTCCTGTGGTTTTTTTTTTTTTTTTGTGGGAGATTTTCTTTTCCTCAGTTTAAACTTTTATCCTTTTATCCTAAACTTTTAAAACCTCAAATTTGTCTTACCTTTTGTTTTTTGTTTATTTTGTCCAGGTACACCTGAGACCAGGTGAATATGGCAACGAGCCGTACTCCTATGTTGGCAACAACATAGGAGAGAATGTCAACAAGAACCTTTTCCTTGACCAAAGCCAGAGCCACCTCTACATTACCACAGAGAAAAGGGTGTGTGTGTATATATTTAACACTTATTATACATTAAAATTCAGGCAGAGTACTTGCTGGTGCTAAGAGTGAGCTCCACAAAGACTGTATTCATTTAAAAGAGAAAAAAATTGACCCAAAGCCAAAAAATTATCCTGTGGGTATGCACGGAGAAAAGCCTGTATGGTGCCACTGTAGAAAGCTGCCTTGATTAAAACGAGAGATGTTGCTTTCAAAGTGTCTTATAATATAAGACAAAGTGTTAATAGCTCTGCTGAGCAGCCTCAGTCTAATGTGGAGAGGAAAGCTGACTGTCTTAGAGAGCGGGCACATACAATACCATTTAAATATGGAGATGGTATTTTTAGAAGGGAATGCATGGACTTCACAGATCACAATCAAAAGTAGCAACGCCAGCTGCATTAAGAATAGATAAACAGATCTATACAGAATCATGGCTTTGTTCTCACATCCACACAGCTGACCAATCACAGCACGAGTGTTAGCATTTTAGAAAAAATAAATAAATTAAATATATATATATATATATATATATAATCAAAATTATTTGCTCCGTTGCTTTTTTAAGTTTGTGATTTCAGAAGTTTTGCTTTCATTATATTGACTCACATCTGTTTCTGCAGAGGGGGAAGAGTTTCTAATGTTGATGCTGTTAAACATTCAGATTTTATCTGAAAAATACTGATGTCTTGAAATAAGATCTAATGGATTGGCTTTTACATGTAAAAAAGAAAAAGAAAACAATTTCACCCTGGTTACAGTAAACATTCAGTGTTTTGTGTTGAATAAACTAAGTAATTAAACATGGGGAGAAGACACGAGAGACCCCACTCGCTCCCACTCTGCACACCTGCAACATACTAAGGAACATTTACAGCTACACTTTAAATACTTGTTATTTTTGTCCAGTGTCTCCCTTAAGGTGCACCTTTTGATCATATTTCATGTTGTAATAATCCAGATCACCAAGGTGCCAGTGCAGACGTGCCTCGAAATGAAAGACTGCCAATCATGCGTGGGACTGAGGGACCCTTACTGTGGCTGGTGTGTTTTGGAGGGCAGGTGAGGATCTCTCACACACACACACACACACACACACACACACACACACACACACACACACACACACACACACACACACACACACACACACACACATATATATAAGTACATTTACAAATGCATGCACACAGCAACAGACTAACACAAACACCCACACATGCAATTCCATCTGTAAAACACAGCAGGATATTTGTTCAGTGTTTTATTGCAGACACTTTTAGTACCCCTCAGTGTTTATATTCCATCTCCTGTTGTCCGTGCAGCCGTAAGGAATTAAAGCTGTTTGTCAGCCCCACACGGCGAAGGCAGGCTGTGCAATTTACTCTCATCAGCCTATATTTATCAGGGTCTGGAGGGTAGAAAAGTGCGCATGTATCATGTGTTTTACAGGGATGTGATCATGACTAGGAAAAAGAAGCAAACTCTGTCCCTCTGGAACTATCTGATATATCCGATGCTCTTACTGTGCAACATTGTGCATGCTATTTAGTGTTAGAGCTGAAATCTGTTTATCAGTTGATAAGTCAATTGACAGAATATGAATCAGCAACTTTTCATAAAGAATTAATCAATTCAGTCATTTCTCAGGCAAATGATTTGATGATTCGAGCTTTTGAATAGGATAATTCTGCAATTTTTCTTTTCCTTCAATTGCTGCAAATGATTTGAAGCAGTGCTTAGCTCGTTTGCTTCTCATTTATGAAAAAAATCAGTCCGTGTGATTTACAGTGCAAATTTGATGTTGCATTATATCCTGTACTTCTGTTTATGTGCACAATATCAGCTCATCTCTGTGTTAGTTTGTATTTCCTTCAGAGTATGTATTTTAGTCTTTGCTGCATTTAGTGCTAGATTGATTTTATCAAAAAGAAGTCACATGTTTTTATCTCTCCTGTGTATTTTGTGTGATTGCAAAGTCATTTTTTGTCTTTAACAGTTTCATTTCTTGCATCATCACATAATATGAATAGCTTCATTAAAATTATGTTCTATTAACCTTATACCTTAGATGCTCACAGCTGGGAAGCTTGAACAAAGGAGTATTTTTTTAGTACTTTGCTTAAAGGTTATATAAGTTAAAATGACCCTATTAATGTAGTTACCATTGAGGACACTAAATGTTTTTCTTTTTGATACATAAATCTTTATTTTGTGCACAGACCCTGCTGGAAGTCACGTAGGCATTGAGTTGTTATTTACAAACTGACTTTTTGTGAAAGCATTTATGGGATGTGCAGCTCAGGCTGATGGGATTTTCTCATCCTTCGTCTGAAGGTGTACCAGGAGGTCTGAGTGCCGACGGGCAGAGGAGAGGAATGGCTGGTTGTGGAGCCCCAAGCAGCAGTGTGTCAAGATTGTATCCTTCTCTCCTTCAAACCTTTCCTGCAGAAAGACCGGCAAGGTACAGCTCTGTTTATTCCTCACTCAAACTATCTCTGACTTCCTTTGTTCTCTTTTATTGTCCCTCTTTTCTCTGCAGTACCTAACTCCACTTACATGCAGAGACTGAGTAATAAACTGAGTACACTGTGAATCAAAGACCTCGAGCTCCAGGTCTTCCAGCTCTGTATTGATCCACCCAGAAAACTCCAAACTGTCTTATTATAACCTGCGTGGCTGATTGTCTGAAGATGGAGAGCCTCTTCCTATTTCCCCATTTTTTACTTCTTCTGTGTTCCTGCCCGTCTGACTCACACATGAATTTCCATCAGCAGCATGTCACTCCTTTCTCTTTCTCAGTTTCTTTCTTTGAAAAAAGAAACAGTTTCTTTATTATAACTTTGGTTATGCAGAGATACGAACTCAGTGAGATGTTACGGGCTCAGAAGCCACAGTGTTTCCAGTCAGTATGTTTTTGTCTGTCCAGGTGAACATCAATATTCCCTCCCTTCCTACCATTGGACACTCTGACCATCTGCAATGCAAGACTGAGTCTTTCCAGAGTAACGGCATCATGTCAGACTCTGGTGAGGTCTCCTGTGATCTGCCCCAGCCTGGGCTTATACCGAAAACACCTGAGGGCCAAGGTATGGTCTCTTTAATTACCCTGCCACATTTCTGTCGTCTTTAAGGTCTAATGTCTGTGCTTCTCCATGATGGTTAATGCTGCATTACTAACTGGACAAAGTGGGAAATGGGCTAAAAACAAAACATGAGGTTAAGTTAATGTCAGCTGGCAAATTCTCCATCATTTTGTTGAAGAACTTAAAGTGTCCAACAAATTTGCACCAGAAAATTGCACGAAATCAAGACAGACACAACTATTTATAAATGTGTCCTCACATGTCATGTAGGGACACGTTAATCTAATTTAAGCTTTATTATTTCAGTTTGCAGTTTTTTGTATCAGTAGTCAGCAAACATCTTGCCCAAAACAAAGTGAGTCCCATAAAAAAAGTCCTTTATAAAACAAAACATGAAACTTTTTGCAAATAGAGCTCAAGTTTCAGCTTTTATATGCTAAAATACAGTTTAGGCAGTTAAATAATCACTGAACTGATTCTGAGGAGATTTATCAAAATATTTAATCGCTCTGTGTTTTTTGTCTTTAAATGTACAAGCATACTTGACATCTTTTATATAATAAAACTTGTATTCACATAAACAGCTAGTGTAACACATTTTAACCACTGTTTTACTGTATCTTCAGACTTTGTGGCCGTGGCTATCAGGATCTTTGTGAATGAGACTGTGGAGTTGGCCACGCGGGAATTCAGGTTCTACAACTGTGCTGCCACAGTGAGGAAATCTGAAAACACACCGTGAGTCAGGCTGTTAATCTTTCAGTTCTGCTCTGTCACTCAGTGAAAATACACAGTGACATGGAACACAGCATCATCTGACAACCTTGATGTAAATGTATCACCGTGCATGAGCAGATGAGAGATCAAGGCTCTGTTTGTAAATTGTGATGCATGGTGGTTTTGAATGCACCTCTTGCATTTTCTCTCCTGCTTCTATTACCAAGCCGAGGAAATTGCCTCAGTTTCCTTTTCATTAATCAAAAAATGAAAGTCGATCCTGGCTGTTTTTTTCCCCTCATTTTTTTCTGCATTTCTTTCTCACAGAGGAACGTGTGATGAACGAGCTTTGCTTATGTGAAGTTGCAGAGATCCATTTCATTGTCAGCAACATAGATTTTTGTGCCGGACACTCTCTGATGAGTTTGCATGTTTTAGATGTTGTTTGTGTGTGCTTTTATGTGTGCCTGCTCTACCCTGATTGTGCATGTGAAAGTATTTCCTTATCCAAGTTGGTCCATATTTCTGTGTTTTCAGGTGCATGTCATGTGTAGGCAGTCCGTGGGGATGTCAGTGGAACACGCAGGACCACACCTGCAGCGATGCGGACGACAGCGTGGTTGGTTCCCACATCATCAAGCACCGTCAGGTTAGTTCTTTCTAGAGCTGTGTGTTCAGTGACAGGTCAAGGACTCTTTTCTGTCATGGATGTGTATGATAGATGTGGAGATCAAGTATAGCACAAGTTTTAAAGGACACATCTAAACTTTACATGTGATTCACTGCCTGAGTGGTCCAAACTCCTCCTGAAAAATTAATAAATACACAAATCCCACTATCAGCTGCCACCATCTTGCATGACAAATGTTGCAGGGTGGAGGATATCTGATTCCAAGTCAGCGGATGTTTCAGTGATATAGTTAGCTGTCGCCACAGATGAGGGTGTCTGTTAAGTGGTTAACATGTTTAAAATGTAAATAAGTATCTAATTTGTTTTCATTCTGTTTCAGAGAGCAAACTGTCCTCGGTTCGAGAATCCCGATCCTGTGCTCATCCCTGTGGGCTACAAGACTCGAATCAGCTTTGAAGGCATAAATCTTGAACATTACCAGGTAAACTGGCCCCACTCCACCCCCAACATGTATCTGAGTTCCAGGGAAAGAAACACTCTCTTTCTGTTAGCGGATCTCTCTTTAACAGAAAAAAAACAAAACACACAACAGGTCGATTTCTAGGCTAAAAGAAAGGAGAATGAGCCGAACTTGTTTCATTTTTTTTTTTCTACTCTAGCATCTGTTAATGAGGGGTTTTAAATTGGCTATAGGTGTAAATGTCAGACTGTATGGTTGCGTTTCTCCTGCAGTTGACACCTCTACAGGGTGTATCCTACTTCCTGTCCCATGACAGCTGGGATTGGCTCCAGTCCTCCCACCCATCCCCGCTGTGTAGGATAGGGAATTAAGAAAATAAAGTAATGCATCTGTATGATTTCACAGAGATGGGGTCCCCCATATCAGGTGTACAGTTCTGGCTGTAAGCGATGATACGGCACTCTTACCAACTATTTAAATGTTGCAATTAGAAAGAAAAGAAAAAAAAGTAGCTTAAAAGGGAGTGAAAGGAAGCAAAAAAGAAAAAAGGAAAAAAAAGGCTCGTTTAGACAGTGAATGTGTCACGGGACCGAGTGGTCTGTATTGAACTGAACCCAGAACAGAGACAGCAGGTGGTTTAACAATATTTTATTAGGCTTAAGCTCTGGAAACGTGGCAAGGACAAATGCAGAACTAGGGCGAGGGGACGGGGCCTGAGATACCGACTGGAGCTGGGCAGGAAACAATCACACTGAAGAGAGAAGACAGTGGAGTTAGGGAGGTAGTGGAAGTAGCCCTGAAGTGGTAAGCAGTTAAGTATAGCAATTCTTACTTGCAGTAGGGGTAAACAGAGTGTTGAGAGGGGGGTGACAAGAATCCAGGGGAGCTGAATGGCGTGGAAAGGCTGACCTGAGATCTGGGGTCTTCAGATGGAGTGTGATGGCAGGAGGGCAGGCAGGTGAGGCACAGAGTGATTTTCAGAATGACTGCTTGGTATCCTGAGTCCAAAGGTAGTGCTTGAGCCAAGATGAATCCAGAAAATGAGTTGATGACAAACTGGTGGTGAATGAAAGTCAGCGTGTGGCTTAAATCACTCTGGCTTGATTGCCTGCAACTGGCTCCAGGTGTGCAGGAGCTGGAGGAGGTGGCCCTGCCCAGGGGCGGATCCCAGGTAGGTTCAGGAGCCTCGTGGAAATTAAAGCTACCCACTGCGGACCATGACAGAATGAACTTTGGGGGCCACACCAAAGTCCAATATAAGATAAATAAGGATTATTTTGTCTGTAAATCATGCAAAGCTACTCTGGTAAAGTTTTGGAATTGGAAGTAATGACAATAGTTCCCCTTTAAGACTGGAGTGTTCTGCTGGAAGAGGGCTTAAAACGTACTTTTTACCCTTCAACCATAGCGAACAGGTGTGAGGACACCCAACTTTGTGAACAGAATTACTCAAGAAATCTTGTGAATACAATAACTCAAGACGGACGTCTCCTTGGATGTTTAAACTTATCATACCCGAATCTAGGAAGTTAAGGGGTGGCACTGGTGACCGTCAGTATTTTTGTTTTTGTCATGATTATGCAGAGTATCTTTCCACATGAATAACATTACAAATCCCAATTCTTACTATCAGACAGCAATATAAGCTGTAACAGTTCACTTAGTTGTCACAACATACATCTTGATCATTTTCTTTGAATGTGTGAGTTCTGAACCTTTATAGGTGCAGGTTCCCAGGGATCCACTCATGTTTCATCAATCAAAGTTCTGATCTTTCACAGCTGTGAAAATCAAAACTTTTAAGCCCTGTGTGAAGGTTTTATAATCACACAGCTTTCTGGGCTGTTTCCATTTGGTTGTTGTGTGCATATGTTCAGTGTTGCTGATTTGATTTTACACACTTGGGTAGAAACAGAGAAACTGCAATTGTTTCCATGCTCTACACATAGAAGAGCATCAAAGAACAGTACTCTAAAAGTATGATCAGCATGAATGCACATCAGCATTTTTGTGTTTGTTTGTGTGGTTCTGCAGGGTCGTCATTTCACCATTGGCAGTGAGCTGATGACAAAGGAAGAAGATGTCTCGTTTGAGGGGGGGCCATTCTACACTTTCAGTGGCTTCAATGTGAGCATGACCCCTCGTTTGACATTTGTCTTGATGCAACACACTCAACACAGTTCTTTGCACTGTGACTGGTTTGTGGTCCTAGTATTCAAAGTACAACCTAGAAATACACTGAAAGAGTGAATGTATATATTCTGCAGCAAAAGAACTGTGTGAAGACTTTCTGTTTATGAACAGCTGTATTTATGTTCCACATTTATAAAAGAAGTCAACCTTTAGCCTTTTTTCACATTCCCTTTGATATTCTCTAGCTCCCTCTAATGGACATGCTCCCCTCGCTGGAGAGTTAAACACCATCTCCACATTGTGAACTTTGTGATTGGGAAGCTCAAACAGTGCTTAGCCTCCAGCTATGTTCTTTTCCAACATTGATTTCTGTAGCTGAAAATCTGCCAGACTGGGTATATATTCTTTTTTCTTTCGTATTTTCCCTTGGCGTGGGGGAGCAGCAGCCCACACTGTTTGCAGAGAAGAGCTTAAGTGCCATTAATCACAGGATTCTGTATTAATAATTCATTTTCTTCCAATTTCTTAGTTTTTCTATGATAAGTCACCGGAGACCAATGTTCTGTTCTACGTGAAGGACAAGGAGTCTGGCGAGAAGATGGACAGCACGGTGAACGGTGTGTCTTCACATATTAATGAGGAGATTTTATTTTAATGCCCTGTGTGTACACGGCAAGTCCCACTGTGGGGCTTCAGCTGGATTTAAGGAAGCTACCTTTAATCTGCACTTGAAAATTACAAAACATTACTGCATAATCTAACAGCTTTTTACATGAAGGATTCAGATAAATGTATGTTACTGCAGGAGTCACTTGAAATTAGATTGTTCGGAAAAATTTTTCATTGAGGATGCAAGAATATGCTCTTTGAATGTACAATAACATAATATTCAAAAACAAGAAAATTAATATAATGCTTATTGTTTTTGTTTCCTCACTATTATCTCTACAGTCACACTGTACAACTGTGCCGTTGAGAGGAATGACTGTAGTCTTTGTAAGAACGCCGACCCAAAGTACAAGTGTGTGTGGTGCAGCAAGAAGCAGGCGTGTGTGTATGAGAAGCTCTGCGATCCTCTCCCCAGCAACACCGAGTGTCCCGACCCCGAGATCACCAATGTGAGTCTTCACAGTGCTGTCATCACTTCATGTTTACCTTTGAAATGGAAACTGTACCTTCTTTAAAATCTTGTGATTGGATGTAAAAACACATTGACTGTGGTGATTTGACTGAGGTCTTCACTGGCCGTGTATATTTCTTCCACAGAGGAGTTGGGAGTGTGTTTCTCCTTGAGAGTGTGCGGCGCTGTTCCTTAGCACATGTCGATCGGATCAATTCTTTGTTTGTTCACCTAATTGTTCGTGCCTCTTTGTCATTGATAAAAATCCATCAGTAATTGTGTTTATATCATTCTGACAGAGGCTATCACCTAACCCGCTGCAGCCTGACAGACAGAGATACTGCAGATAAATCACCATGACTTTGTATGTTGTTGAGATTCAACTTAACAACTATACAGAGGATTGCAGTGAAAAATTCTGAAGACGTTGGGAGTCAGCAGTGTTGACCTTTATGGTTTTATTATTCATAGACACTTGTGCCCTCTTTTAGCCCATGTTCAGGTTAAACTTTCAGTGTGCAATACCAGTAACATCGACAGATGTTATCCTGCTAAAGCACATGTATAATCAAGGACATGTTGCAGTAAACATCATACCTCCACTTGGCCTTGAATATTAAATACTTAAGTCAGCTCAATACTTGGTTAAACAGACTGTGTAAATCTCTTGTATGTTCTTATTGCACAGATAATCTGGTTAAATCCATTTCCAATCCCTTCTTCCTATAAACACCCTCCTATTACATCTCCACATCCAGATCAGCCCTCTTTTCGGCCCCGTGCTGGGAGGCATCTCCATCACCATCAGCGGCTCCAACCTCGGCATCGATCACGGAGACATTAAAAGCATCACGGTGGCTGGGAAGCCCTGCATTCATGAGCCAGAAAAATACTCCGTCTCCAAAAGGTAAAGTTGCCCACATGCAGTTGTGCACTATGCGCAGGACATGTAACCCACCTGGAGGCCATTCAAATGTGGACAGGTTTTATCAAGTCTCTTTTTAAATGTTGTATACTTAACTGTGCTAGGAATACTTTCCCTTTGTTCAGGATAACCTGACTACAGGTTTTAATTAGCTCATTCTACAACTGTATTGATCTGAGTCTCCAGACACAGTTTGATTTAGAGACAGTCACAGTTTCCAGAGGGAAATGTCAGTAGTAGAAGAAGTATTCACTTTTTTTCCTTTTCTTTTCATAAATGTGCAAGAAAACAATGTAAAAAAGTCGTGTTACAGATTGATTGTTCAGTAAACTTTTTATAACCGTTCAAGACAGGGTCAGTCTAAATAAAGAGTGGGGCAATCAGTCTTTTAGTGATGTTTTGGTTTTTAAGCATATAATTTGAATATATTTAAGTTATTTTCTGGATAGAAACCTAAGGTGCAGATGAAAGTTGACAGAAACTGAAATTAAAGCTATAATATTTGCATGTAAAATATAGTGAGGTATAACAGCAGAATATTGAAACACTTAAGTAAAACACTCAAAGGAAATGGAAATTTTACTTAAGTTCTGCACTTAAATAAATGTACTGAACATATTTGCTTTCTGCTGCTACTACACCACTGAATGGCACTCAAGCACTTGCACATGGCTGCTGATTGAGAGGGTCTTCTTTTTTGCCCTAATGTTGCACACATCCTTTGAGATACATGTGTTCATCAAAGCACTATATGTATATGTCAATGATTTGATAGTGTCACACACAACTTCTTCTTGTGGTCTATTCATGCTTCAGGCACTACCTCATCCTTCTACCTCAGGTGTTAAATGGACCGAGCGCTGTGAAAAACATTGAATGAACTTTAGGTCAAGTCAAGCAAACTGTACTTCAGTAACAGCTGTGTTTAAAAAGTGCTCACTTCATACAAATGGTCTATAAAAGAGAAAAAGGCCACATCATTGCCCCACGGCCGCTGGCCAGAACTGTTGACACCTGGCAGGATGGAGCCACATTTATGACAAAATCTTGCCCCACCATCTGCATGATGAGACATAAAATAGGATTTATGAGACCAGATGGAAGTGTTTCTCCCTTAAATCATCCACTCTTGGTGCTAAATGCCTCTGTGCTCCTGCTGTTAGTTGTCCTGCGTGTTTGTACAGCAGGTTGTTCCTCATTTGCTTAAAATCTGGGCAGAGTTTGCATTGTGTTATTTCACTCTTTCACATCTTAGTTTGAGCTGCTGGTTGTTTGGTCATGACCTTCCTGTTGGAGGCGTGCTATGAATGATGCTTGCTATATTACGATGACAATTTCATCAGCTCTGCATTTTCCCTCAGAACTGTTTATCACATGGTTTCTGTTAAACTCCAGACATTGACATTCACAAAAGAAAATCCCTGCAGGGACAGAAGCAGACAAACTGTCTGAAGAAATCACACTACACTCATAGCTTCTTAGTCAAAAAAATAATAATTAAACAGCTGAACCTGAATGTGAACAAATAAAAACAACTGACTTCAGTTTTTTAACTGTTGCCTTATCTACTAAACTAAAACAAGAGACATTAGTGGTTAATAATGTCAATGATGGTCTAAAGATTACAAAATCAGACTTTTCCAGTGTTTCCAGTTTGTTCTCTTAAATGGCAAATCCAGGTTCAATAGTTGTGTAGGGTGGACACCGTGTCTAAATGGTGAGACCTAAAAGACATATACAGCTGACTGTCATCTGCATAGACATGATAAGAAATGTCATTAAAAGATTGGACGATGCCAAAGAAAGAAAATAATATAATATGAACCCTGTGGACCTGGACTGAACCTTGTGGAACCCCATACATGAACCTGCTCATCCTAATAGAGAAAATCCTGTCTGATAAGGAGGAGGAAAACCAACACAGCACCAGAAATATAACCCAAAACCAGGAACCTATTAACTAAAATGTTATGGTCAATGGTATCAAAGGTTGCTCTCAGATGAAGTAAAATGATTACAGAACAAATCCCTGCAGCAGAATCCACTGAAAGACCTTTATAGATAAAGATAGGGGTCTCAGTGCAGTGCTGCTTTTGAAAGCCAGACTGAAAAGGGTCAAAAATCTGTCATTTGTATAGTAAAGATTTGAACTGGCTTTCTAAAATCATTTTAATCATTCAAAATTACCAATAGAGCTGGCATTAAATTGGGTTTATTCTGTAAAGGAGTTACCGCAGCTTGTTTAAAGTAGGATTACCTCAATGAGCTATTAATGAAGCAATGATGGACCAATGCTTGTGAGACTCCCAGACAGGACAGAAGGAGCAACTAACTGTATGGTCACCATGAGCCTGATGAGGGTTTCATCTTGCCTTTTACTGTAGTCAGGTTATGTAGTCAAGAAGTAAATGATTCAGGACACCGAGCACCATTGTTACAGGCGGAGGAACCCGAGGAGATTTTGAAGTTCAGGACCATCATCTTATTTACAAAATGACTGAAAAAACCATCACAATCAGAAAGTAACAGAACATGCTAAAGTGCTGTTGACGGTTTCAAATAATACCCTTGGATTATTCTATTACAGTTTATTATTAAAATAAGAGGATCTAGCTTTTTTATTGCCTCATTATAAAAGTGAAGAAATCCTCTGAAATATTCACAATGGACCACCCAACCCGTGGACTTCCACAGCTACTCTGCTTTTTAAAAGGAATATCCGAGGCCACAAGTTCAGAGTTATTACCAGTTTTGTAAGGAGCGACCTGACTGAGAATGGCAAGGTAGTGTTCATTAATGGTGGCACCAAGGAGCTCAACATTATTATCAGAAGAATTAGAAAAATTAAAAAAAGAAGAAAACTTGAAAATAACAGAATCATCAATGAAGCTCCTGCGCTTAACACAAACCTTGAAAAAACAAGTACGAGTTACAAGAAACATTAAAGGAGACTGACTTATGTCACTGAAAACAAATTAATTTATGTGCAAATGGTCAAAGATAACACCATAAGTTACGACCAAGTATGTGTGAGTAGGGCCCCAAACATGTTCAATAAATTTAAAGAGAGGAAATCCTGAGTTGTAGTGCTTGATGGATCCTCAGCATGAATATCCCCAACAAATGTGATTCTGTGTATATTTAATAGTGGAAGATAAAAGTCTTTAAAATAGCATACATAGCTTTACGTCTACCAACAACTGCTCACACTGCCAAACCAATTCACCGGACAATTATATCCACGCTCTTTGGTTCTGTCCACCAGTTCAGAAGTTTTGGCGTGAGATATGTGAAGACTTATCGAAGTGTCTGAAATGTAACATTCCAACTTCTCCCTTAGTGTGTTTGTTGGGCAGCTTAGATAATGTCACTTCAGAAAAGAATATAGCCCACATGGTTTTCACTGCCCTATGCATAGCCAAGAAAACAGTCCTCATGAACTGGAAAAATAAAAATAATCTTAATTCTAACCAGTATAGAAATTATCTATTAGATTACATTAGTCTTGATACAGCCTCTGCCACCACATCAGATCAATTGCTCTGGGCTCCTTTGATCAGCTCCATCACCTAGTGGGGGTGGGGGCCATAGTTTGGTCCCACCTTCACTGTTGTGATTGGTGTGGGGGTAGGGACAGGCTTAGGGCGTCGGGGGGTTCCCCAGGAGCATCTTCCTTGGGGGGCTCAACCCGGGGTAGCGGTCATGGCCAATTAAGGGCTCTGTTGGCTCTTAGGTGACGGTTTCCTCGTGGCTGCGTGCAGCGGGGCTAGGGGAGGGTCTGTGCTGACGGACGTGGGTTACTGACCTGGTAGCCTGGCTGCCCCTGGGTGGGTCCGGGACGGGCGTGAGGTTCTGGGGGAGCTCCGTCTCTGGGCTGGGGCCCTGGCCGGGCCTCGGGGGCTTGGGTCCTGGTTGGTGTGTTGCTGGGGTTGTGGGCGGGTGGGTATACGGGGGCCCAGTCCTGGCGCAGGGTGCCGCCGGTGCATTGAGCCACCTGGGGGACTCTTCAGCTGGTGGGGGAGGTTGTCACATCTTGCAGGAGCTTTCCTCTCCTCAGGAATTCTCTCTGCAGGAGGGGGAGATATAGGAGAGGTGGAGGAAGATCTCAGCCTGGGCGTCTATTGTCTTGTGTAGTCTGGAAGATGAGTGGATGATGGGGTGGGTGCAGTTTTCTCTGTAGTGGGGTCGGGTGGGCTGTCCCGGGCTCTGTGGGGCCGGGCGGCGCTGCTGCACTGGGCCCTGGTCCGGATGGGCCTGGGCCCCCTTTCCCTGGCGGGTTGCAGAGCATGGGGGTGCCTACTGGGGTCAGCGGGGGAGCTGGCCCCAGGGAGGGGTCACTTGCCCCTCCCTTTCTTCCCTCCCCATCTCCAGCTGCCTCCCTCTTCCCGCTCCACCACAATCACCCACACATGCAGGGCCTTGGGGTAGGGGTGTGTCACCAGGGTGCAGAGGAGGCATCCCCCCCCCTCTGTCCCCTTCTGGCTGCCTCTGCCTCAATTTTATCTCACAACTTAGACATTCACATTACTCACACTCTCATAACACATACATATAGGATCTTGGGGGTGGGCTCACAACACGGACTCCAAATTACCATCAGGGTGTACACCGCACCCCTGGCGTCGTTGCCCACCTCTCAATTTTAAATACACGTAGACATTGAGGGCTATCAGGAGGGGCTATGCGCTTACCTGCTGCTCTCTGGCAGGTAGCTCCATGCCCTCCTGGGTTTTAATTGCACCTTAGAACACATATACATCAACACTACATATGAGCGGGTAGAGGGAGGTTTGGAGTCTTCTCACACCCCCGGTCTCTGCGGCCTGCTGGAGCGGGGGGGCTAGGAGGAGGAGTTGGCCATCCGACTGGAGTCTGGTGTGTGGGGCCTCCCTGCTGCTGCGCAGTCGGGGCAGTCTGCTTCTCCCCACTGCAGGGAAAAGGGTAACACCACCTGGGTCTGGGTGCAGTTTCCCCCTCCAGGGGCAAGGGTACCTAGACCAGGTTCTTAGAGTACGCTTGGGGAGTGTGATTGTGTGTACAGCGTCTCTTTATGTCTGTCTCCACGTTGGTTGAGTGTGGAGTAATTGCCTATGAGAGCATGAGGGTGGGAATGGATGTTTGTATTTGAGTGTGCCTGTATGTCTGTGTCTATATGTCAGGTTGGGTATCAGACGCGACATCTCAGGCCCTCCAAGGTTTGGAGGCCTATCTCCCCCCACCACTTCCCCTGCCGGTGGCAGACGCCCTCAGACATCGATGCGTTGGTGGTTCTTTGTGTCCGGGGGTGGGCGTCCGGGTACACACCGGCTCACTCCTTGGTGGCTGCTTATCGGGGCCTGGAACCTGGGGCTCGCTCGGGCCACCTCAGGGGTGGGGTGCCCTCGGCCTCTCGGCCTGGGGCTCGGTCACTCAGGCACAGCTGGCTGCCGGCGGAGCTCACGGGCACGTCACTGCAACCCCCCCTGGCTTCTGCTCTGCGGCTGCTGAGTGATCTCTCATCTGGGACTCTCCTCAGCTCTTTCTGGGATAGTGGCGCGGCTGCCCCTCTGTTGGTCTTCCTTGGTCTCTTGTGTTCTGGGGGCCTCTGGATGTCTGGAGTTTTGATCTCCTCCATACCTGCTTCATGCCCTGGAGGATGGGACTGTGGCCCCCCACACCCTCTAGCAGATCATTACATGAAGGAACCTTTTAAATACAAGCGCGCTCATGCTCACAGGTGTACACACGGGTGCTCACACACACAAACTACACCCTTTTTGGCTCCTACCTCAAAGCACACTGTGCGCTGTCGATCTTACGTGCTGCACAATAATGTTTAATATTAAGTATTTAGTGTTATATTCCCATATATCATTGTGATGTTGTTTATTCTATTACTCTCGTTTTCTTCTGCTTGTTTTCTTTTTTCTTTCTCAACAGGTGATCCAGGTGATCGATATATGTATTTTTTGTCTGCTTATTTTGTTGGTTTTTGTTTTTTGCCCTTTATCCCCGTCCCTCTTCTCCGCTGTTTTTTTTTTTGTTTTGTTTTTTCCCCCCTCTTTCTTTCTCCCTTTTCTTTTCCCCTGTCCCGTATCTAGCAAGTAAAAAAAAATAAAATAAAATAAAATAAAATAAACAATAAAAGGTAAATCAAATGGACCATTACGGCAAGGCTGGGATGGTCCATTTGGTAAAGTAAATCCGTTGGGCATCTTTCTTCGCCTTTAGACAATAATTCTGATGGCAAAAGAACCAAACGGGACAGGTTAAATAAAAAAAATAAATAAATAAATAAATAAATAAATAAAATAGCATACATAGCAATTTTGATCATAGTTATCTCAAAGGAGCTATAAAAATTATATTAATATATTATATAAAAAACAATATCATTTGACATAAAAATATATTTTTATATATATATATATTTCATGTGTTCCACATCTACAGCCGGACATCTGCAGTGCACTAAAAGTGAACGTTCTCCATGACATTGTTCTAAAAATGTGAAGCTTAATTCTCACGCTGCCACGACTCAGAGATAAACGTAAAATTCTGTTTCTCACTACAAAAAAAATCATTTTAAAAATATGACTTGTTAGCAGTAGAGTGGACGTTACCATCATAAAACTGTTGAAACTTGCCTTAATATGTAAATAGTAAATGATTCTTTACCCAGTTTTGAGTTTCCAGGTCAAGTCCCAGCATTTATTTTTGTTTATTTATTAATTTATTAATTTTTTTCTGTTGTTCTGATCAGAGTTGTGTGTGAGATTGGACCTGCTGATAAAGCTGACTGGGGACAGGTTGAGATCGAGGTGAATGGGGGGAAGAGAGGAACCTCCTCTGTTTCCTTCACCTACAGGGTAAATGCATATACACACATACACACTCACAAACACACACGTATACACTGTCCTCAGCTGCACGTCCTCTATTGAGTTGTACAACTTCTTATTGAGAAATTAAACTTGTTTGTTGTTTTATGGACTGTTTTATGTTTTCCATTTATTAGCTCCAGAGAAACTCTTATCAAAACATACCAAGGGCATGACAGTTAAGAAGACTGACCAAATACAACATGCTAAATGTAACAGTAAATTAAGCACCTAGATGCACATTGCTGTGGTAATTTACTGTACAGTAAGTCAAAATGTGCAGGCATTCCTCTTTAACCAGATGCTGTGCAGCAGTTGCCTTTGTCACTTTAATACTCTAAGAGGCTACAGCGTAGCTATTTAACTGGCTTTTCATATCTCTGGCTCTGCTAAAGCTTCCCCACAGGGGAGTGCTCCTCCTAACTGTTTGCTCAGCAAATTGAGGCAGATGTGGTGCTTGTGGGAGTTTGTGTGTCTGAATGTTTCTGAAAGAGTGGGTCGGGTTAGATCAGGCTGAGAAGCAATGTTTCTGACATGGAGCTGTATCTGTGTGTGTTATTCTAGTGTGTGCCAGCATCTGCCAGTAGTTAGTGTGTACTTGAAATATGAGTGTGTATTAAGGTGGTATTTGGTGACACCCTCTTCCCTTCATTAGGACCCGATGCCTGAGGAGGTGACGCCAAATAGAGGTCCTAAAGCAGGGGGAACCCTCATTACAATCTCTGGACTATTTCTGAATGCTGGCAGTAAGGAAGATGTCCAGGTTACCATCGGAGGGGTGAACTGCAGTGTGTAAGGATTTCTTTTTTTCAATAATTCTCATTCAGGCCAAACTTTTTCAATTCAGCCTCTTTAGTTAATAGAGCTACTTGTTATTCAGACATTGAATTCTATACAAATTCTGCTTTGCACACATTTTGAAGTCCATGAATTGATTTTTTTGTGTATATTCTTGAAGCAAAAAATTGAATTGACCTTAACTTTAGTGTCACAGTGAGGAGGGATTTTTTTCTCTTACAATTTTCCTGTACTGTTGTGACCACCAGTGCTCTGTCAAAACCGATTCACGGTGACATTTTAGGCAGAGGTAACAGAAAAATAACGAGCAAGAGAAGCAGCAAAGCCAGATTTTAACAAGCTGTCAGCCTGCTGCCATGTTGGCTTCCACTGCACGGTGACCTTGTGCCACCCCCACTCCTTCAGCCAGTGAGTACTGAGCTATGTCCTTGTCTTGGCAGGGAGCACTTTGGAGAAAATATCACCTGCAGGACAGGAGAATACCGCGCGGATAAAGTGCCCTCTGACCCTCTCGACGTCGTAATGAAGTATGGAAAGAGAACCACAAAAACCATCCCGGTTACCTTTCGGTTTGTTGAAAACCCCACTGTGCAGGATCACCAGCCCAAAGCAAGCTTTGTCTGGTCAGTTTAACACAGCAGTATGCAGTCATAGTGTTTGTGACATTCACTCTATCTGTTTGTTACACGCTGAATTTTTACTGCCTTCATTTTACCTGCAGGGCAGGATGAAAGTTCAGGGGATAAATGTGTATGTTGTTGTCCTATTTTCATCCATTCAGACTATTGATCACCTAATACGAATAATATGACCAAGTACTAAATGCATTCTTTACCTACATACAGTCTTACAGAGTAGGTATGATCAAAAATTTGAAAATTTATAGTTGCCTAAGAAACTCACTCTCCCTACAGTGACTGACATTGTTATTTTCAGAGTTCATATTTCTGAAATCTCTAAACTTCAGTGTTTAGAGATTACTGTCTCAATGGACAGAAATACGAGAATAAGACACAGGCTGAGTTTTTCTTTTTAATATGTCCTTTAAAATAGAAATAAGAAAGCTTCTAAGTTGACATTGTTTTTTGATCACAATTCTGCCACATGATTAGAAACACTGACTAGAATGATAATCATTAAAATTACTACACGTGCATTTTAAGAACCCTGCCCGTCATCCCTTAATTCTCTCTGTGTGCTTGTGCTTTTATTTTTGTGTGGATAGGAGTACAATTCCTTAATATGCATTTTCCTGTGTTTTTGGTGTGAATACATATGTTTGTGTGTGCTTTAGTGGAGGGAGGAATATTGTGGTAACTGGCACCAGGTTTGGCATAATCCAGACTGCAATCATGAAGGTCCAGGGACGCGACTGGTCATCTTCAGAGGTTCCTGTTCATTTTCCTCCTCTTCCTCTGAGTCAATGCACTGACCCACCTCTAAGAGTCATAATTTCTTAGATTTCTCCTTACTCTTTCTATTGAATGTTGTAATGTTGTATTAAATGTCGTAATCAAAACCTTACAAATTTCTGACATATAACAATAGAAATGCAATTTATGTGACTACTCATTTGGCTCGTTAACATATAGAACATACATCAGAACAGAAACGTTTTCTTTATTATTTTTATTGCTGCTGCATATTTTCTATGGTGTCATTTCCTTTATGTCATGTTATGCTTATATTTTTTATGTCCTTTTGTTACAATTTACCGTCCCTCTATTACACAACATACTCAGCTTGCCCATGAGAAGAACGACACAGTCATCCAGTTTCAGTCTCCAACAGTAAACGGCTCCGCAAACCAGCACTTGAAAACAGTCATTAAGCTGGACAACTGGGAGAAGGAGCTGAAGCCCTTTTACTACCACCCTAACCCCAACTTCAATACTGTAACCAAGAGGGTCATCACTGAGAGCAGCATAATTATCGTTACTGTGAGTACAGCCATGAGGTCGCTTTAATGTAGTTGTAGTACAACGATTTGTTTTGGGCTTTTTCTGTCATAATAGAAAAAATTAGAGAAAAAATAACAGAGAAAATCCCAACCATCACAAAACCCTCTATGAGCAAGCACTTGGCAACAGTGGGAAGAAAAACCCTTTTAACAGGAAGAAAACTCTGGCAGAATCAGGCTAAAATCCAGAGAGGTGTACAAACATATAGTGGGTGAAAAAAAAATGAGTGACGAAAAAGCACTCAGTGCATCATGGGAATGCCCAGCAGCCTATGCCTATTTCAGCATAAGTATGAGCTGGATTCAGAGTCACCTGATCCAGCCCTAACTATATGCTTTATCAAACAGGACAGTTTTAAGCCTAATCCAACAAATCCAAACTGTGAGCTGATTCCACAGGAGAAGGGCCTGAAAACCGAAGGCTCTGCATCTCATTTTGCTTTTAAATAACCTAGGAACTACAAGAAGGCCAGCATCTGAAAGTGAAGTTCTCTATTAAGGTGATAAGGTACTATGAGTAAGATAAGATGGGGACTGAATATTAAAGACCTTTTGGAGGATTTTAAAGTTTTTTTTACAATAGATGCTTACAATATTTATCTTTTTCTTTACTGTTGGCGTATGACATCTCATAGCTGTCATACAGTACACCCATTTCCACCCATTACTCATAAAGTGCTGCTGATAATGTTTTCAGTGCTCATCGTATTATCTAATTAACTTCAGTCACTGCCCTTAGAGCCTTGGATTCACTCTTCCTCCTGCAGGGTCGAGGATTCTCAAAAGCCATGACAGCGAAGGAGGCTCAAGCCTTCGTAGGTGACGTTCAGTGTGTGGTCAGCATCCTTCAGGATGAAATGCTGCTTCTGGAACCACCTTCCAGCCCACCTCGTGCTCACTCCACACAGGTGGATGTAAAGGTCAGGCCACACAAAGACAAATGGATGACACACTGCTATGGAGGACATATTCCAACTGTTTTATTTCATTGAAAGTTCTAACAAGCTACAATGCTCTAACATGACTTCATAAATGAAGGCAGTCCTCTGAAAATGTAAAAATATGGAAGTATCAAGAGAGTGAACTTTAAGTACCCCGTTTAATTTATTTTTTTCATTTCAAAAACCTTAAGCTCCCGATTTAGCAGAAAGTTACGTTCTATCCCTACTCCAGTATCTTCCCGTCTTTACCTTTGACGCTATCTTTGGCTAAAATGTGCAGCACTTGTGTAAATAACAAGATTTCCACTCTTTTGTTTCCCACAGATCAAGTTTGGGAAAGGGGAGTGGGTGGTTGGCTCAATGGAATTTGAGGACAAGGATTATTCCCTGTACATGATCATCCGCATTATCCTTCTGGTCACCCTGGTCACCATCACTATCTCTGTCTACTGCGCCACACGAGCTCATTTGTTTTAGGTTTGTTTTAAGAATCATATCATATACTGTGCATTCATCTATCTGGCCAATATGCCACTATATGCAACACAAAAGTGGACAGTCGTGTGTTTCCACATAGCCACCACACAGCTACTTTTTGATTTTGCCATGCTATGCAGTCTCTTGTGAACTGTACAGTGGTAACACGTTTTAAATTATTATTGTATATAATTTATTAAACATTCCACCTCAATGACATCACAGGGGAAAATTTAGTACATTTTAAAGATTATTATAGTTGATGAGATTTTTTTTAATTCTTTTTTGCCACCAGTCATATTGCTCACATTAATCCTTCAATATATATATATATATATATATATATATATATATATATATATATATATATATATATATATATATATATATATATGATAAAAACATTTGCTTACAGTAGCACTTCAGTATTATGTATAAGAATTATTCAGATTGTTTTACGCATTAAAATTATCTTTTTGATTTTTTTGCCTTTTTACTCTTGTAACGTTCCATACATTCAGCGCTTTAGAGGCAAAGTGCTATTGCTTTAATACATTTAATAAACTCAGAGACAATTCATATCTCCTGTTTCTTTCAAATAAAAAAGTTGAAAAACCATCAACAGTTACTTTGCACTTCACCGAACATTACCTTTGGGTTTATATAAAACCTAAATCCTCTCTCAAGCACACATATAACAGTCTTCCAACCACAACAGTAAGTAGCAGCACTAGAGTTTTTTTTGTAGCTTGCATCAAAAATCCAGCTTACACCTGAAAGTGTTGAACAGTCTGTACTGTACTGTAGTACTCAAGTGTACTTCAGTTTTAATAACAGGCAACTAATTATGCTTCTCAGACTATCAGAATCAAATATTAATATTCTTTACATTTGGATCTCAACCCCTCTGTTAAATGTGAACTAAGCTTATCTGTAGTTATATAAAGTTGAATACAAAAAATAAAATAGTGCTTCTTCCACTACTACTAACTGTGTCCAAAAGGCTCAGTAGTCTGGATGTGTTCACTTTTGTTTTGGTAGTAGAGGTCAACCACTAGAGGGAGACGGTGTTACTGTAATCATTGCAGTCACAACACCTTGCAGAGGAAAAAACTCGAAGGAGAGATAACAGCTTTATTACCACTTTTATAAGTGGAAGAACAAAAAAAGAAAATAAAAGATATTTCAGATTTTTTTGTTCATACACACACTCCGCTGATTCTCTCAACAATTTTAATTTCTCTTCCTTCTCAAAAAAATCTTAAATTTATGCTATTAGCTTTGAGCTAAAAAGAAGTTCTTATCTCTGTACAAAACCAGCAGCAGTAATTATTGAATGTGTGAGCGCCCTGAAAGCACACAACATATTTAAATCATCGTCAAAATATGTGAAATCGCAATGTGCAGCACAAAAACCTGTCAAAGCAAATAAAAACATAAAAAAAATCCAATAATTATAAACTGTTGCTCTTTGTACGTCAAAGAAATTATCTTTGGGTTTGTATAAAACCCAAATGCTCTCACACACATACTACACATGACTTAAAAACAACAGTAAGCAGCCACTGCATCAACAGTCCAGTTCATGCCTGATGGTGTCGTGGTCTCAGTTAAACCAGGTTGTGTTAAGCTGCGTCTGTTTCTTGATGCTGGTGTCCAGCTTGAGGACTTCTCTGATTGCCATAGTAGCGTAGGTCGATGGAGGCAGCGAGAACTCCATCCGCAGAGCGCGATATTTCCCCTCTGTCAGGAGGATGGAGAGTAGCACCATTTACCAGGTTGTAAAGAAAACATTATTTCTTCTACTTTAAGTTGTAAAATAAATAATTATTGCTTTTGATTGTTGGATATCATACACGTCCTCCATTTATTATTGTAGTTCATTCAAAGTCTGCCCTTAAAATGATCTCATATTGTAAGTTTTGTCAGTTTCCCTTTGAAATAAACTGGGTTTATGCATACATGACCTATGCCTGTTAGTCCAAAGTTTTAATCTATGGAAATTAAATCAAATTTTACATCTATCGTTGACACAAATCTAAACAGGTGTAAAAATAAGTTTACCTTTGTTGAAGACAGGAGCAGGTTTGTTCTCTAGCTTCTCAAAGTCACTATGCACCAGAGACACCCTGGGGTCATCGTAATTAATGACCTCCCTGCACAGAACAGCGACAAATACAGGGAAATGTAGTACTACAGTAAACAGAGCAACAGTTTAACAAAGCATTCAGTGAGAGCAGTACACAATTACTCTACCACTACTATTATGTTTTACTGTGAAATAGCAAAGCACAACAGTAATTGCGATTGTTACAAGTCATGCACTGCATTGTGTGAAAAAGACAGTGAGAGGTGCTGACCAGCTGACATCAGTGGGTCTGATGATGATGCGCCTGTAGGCTCCGGCCAGAGAGTAGTCCTTCACTTTGTGCCTCATGTTGTCGATGTCCAACCCGTCTGCAGTGAGCAGCTCTCTGTAACCTTCTCCGACTAAAACAAAACACACAGGTATGACTGACAATGTAACACAAAACAAAACTATTTTCTCTTCTGCTGTAAGTTTATTTAATGTTTTATGTCAATTTTTATTTTATTAAACCACTCAGAATATTCCACCAGAAGCACCCGTTACTTTGTAATACAGGTGTTACCATCTTAAATACATTAGTGTTAAAACAACCCAATGTTAACTTGGGTTATATGCTATAAAAACTCAACTCTGCATTATACATAGCCTATACTTACTGTGGTGTGTGGGGTAAATGACGTCAAACCCTGGAAGTGGCATCACAATGTTGTGGATGGATTGACTCTCTGCCTCCTCTGCAGACAGCACGTGTGCCGTGGCTTTGGAAACATAACATTTGGAAGATGATATTATAAGAAAGAAAAAAAAATGACTTGTTGGAACCTCAATAAGCCTTTCAGGTTTCTTATTCTACATTGCACTTGTGTTTTAATGCATCTGTATCATTATTATGCTTTTAAAAGGTGGCCTCTCTGTGAAAACAGATTATGCGTGGCTAAAATGAGCACAGAGCAAGTGTGACCACTACTAAATGTGATCCGCCCAACCTGAATTTGTTCAGGATAAAATGTACCTCCTCTACATTAACACATTTCCTCTTCCTGAGAAGATACCCAAACACAGACATGCATGTTGATCCTTGGATGAAAATCACTTTTCAACTCATTTAAAGTTTGCTAAAAAGACACTTTGTATCTCATTTACTCACCTGTACAGAATCCAGGTTAAAAGCTACAATTTACTGTACATATCCCACAGTGTCCCACTCTTAATAATCAACATTAGGCAGGTGATTTAAAGGCAAACTTACTTCCTTTAAGTACCAGGTCTCCCTTCACAGCCTTCAGACCGAAGGCTTCAATTCTGCGGCTCACCATGGTGTTCCACACTCTGCTCTGGTAGCTGTGGATGTACATCAGGCGGTTGTTCCGGGGGATCTAGAGAAGAGCAAAAGAGCGTGAGCACAAAATTTAATTTCCATTGAGGCTAGAGGTATGTCTGAATCTCTGACTGAATTGTTTCACGGGTAACTGTAACTTGTAAACAAGGAAGATTTATTTGTGGAATAATGAAGGTAAAGCCTTTTGTTCTGCTGCATCAACTTGTTACAAGACTGCAATGGAAAACCAACCAGTCCAAATGCAGTGACGATGTTTTTCTTTCCATACATAGACAGGCCTCTCAGCAGCTGTCCTTCCACACAGCGCTTGTTGGGAAGCTTTTTCAGTGCTGCCTCCGGATCCTGAGTCTTTGCCCACTCTTCCCTGCAGCGGACCAGAAATTCTTTCTCCGCTGTAAAAGACAAAACCGAGACAATGGGAAACTTGAAATACTTTTGCAACCGCTTCAACTGCAGAAGAAAACAGAGTGAGAGTGGTACATTTACCTCCAGGACGGGGTTTCAGAATCAAATCCATCACCTCATTCCAGTCGTTTTTCAGAATAGCCCTGTCCCCAACAAAGTGAGGGAAAACACTGTAGTTTATGGTCCTATAGTTATATAATTTACGCAAGAATCTCCATGTCATGACCTCACCTGCCCACATGATGCGTGGGCACAGCTGTTGTGCCGAAACGCTGCATGCCGTAGTAGTTGATGAAACCTGTCTGCTTGAGGGATTTCATTGCCTGATCAACCTGCTCGTCTGTTCCTGTGATGTTCCTGATTTGCAAACACAAAGACAAAAAACAATGAGCCATTAAACACTTTACCCTGAAAAGCAATTTAAAAAAATGCATCATGGTTTTGCAGAACACTTTTACTCAGATTCCTTTAATCCATCCTGGAGAAAGCACCAGATCACAGTGAGGACAAAACTTCCCTTTAAACAGGAAGAAACTGCCAATAAAGGCAACCTCAGTTCAAATTGGCAGTTTAACAAATGCTGAGCTTTTAAAATCTATTTCTGAAACAAGCACTGTATATATCAACACCTGCTGACCTTATCACCACAGTGAAATGGTTTCCCTGCAGTTCCCCCAGCTTTAGAGGGTGGTTTTTGTAGCAAAAGTTTCCGAGCTTGAGGTTCATGAGGCACTTGTTGAGGTGAGCCAGCCTCTCTGCAGTGATCCTAAGTGAACGAAGAAGAGGTCATTATAATTACTGATCCTGTGCAAGAACCCATCAGAGATAAATTAGAATCAATAACAACACACATCTAACACAATCATCAGAAATACAAAAATAATCTGCACACTAATAACTGCAGGGCTCTGCATTATAACACTCACTTGAGCACCGCTATCTCCTGCACAGTAATGGCCCTCTTGTCCTTGGTTCCCATGTAGGAAAACATGTTGGGTCTAAGCCTAGAGAGACATCCATCATTATACATGGGGCTGCAAAACTTAACTGCAAAAAACATTTCACACATCTGTTAGTGTGTTGTCTCTTTTATCAATGAATGATCGTTACTTTTTACAAAACAAACTAAAAAACACACACGTCTCCTACCTGAGGAACTTTGAAAGCACATTGATAGCATCCATGGTGTCTTTGTTCTCCTTATACAGAACAAAGTGGCAGAAACTGCCACGGTTTTTGGGCCAAAAGTGTTTCCTTGGAGCTTTTGTGGAGACAGAAAAATGGTGTGATGAAAAACATGGTGTGATGTTTTTTAATATTAAAACATAGCATGTGCTTTAAAAGTCCCCAATATTATAGAAATACCCATTATAGATCCTGTACTTCCAAACATATCTCAGCAGTTAGCCAACAACCTTGCTTTGGCACTCAGATCCAATCACTTTATTGCAAAACAACATAGACACACGATATTTAAGCTGATTTTACCACACAGTAATTTATCCTAAGCTAAGTGTAACCCAACTCCACATGGCTTTTAACCATTTCCTCTGGTGCTGGGAGGAGAATAAGGTCTTACCTGTAGTTGTTTTGACTTCTATCCACCAGAGAAGAGCAAAAGGAGGATAGAATAATGTTACTAAGGAAGAGATTCTTATGGTCTGTGGGTAGAGTTGTCAGGGGTGAGATCTCATGCATGGGCCTGGAGTGAAGTGTGATATTTAAACAGAAGAGCTTTCTTTTGGCTTGTGTGGCTCTGCTAATCTCTACCATCCTTTGTGGTGTTGAGCAAAGGTCTGAGCAGAAACATGCAGGTGTGTTGACCATGCTTACACAAAAAGCGCATGCATCATATTTTACTGCTCGGGCTACATGCACTGCAGTAGATAAAATATAAGCTGAATTGAGGAAGGCATGCAATAAATTTCATTAACATTCCTAAAACATTAACTTAGTTTAGTCTTCCATCCTGAGATCCACATACCTGCTAAAGCCTTCTTCCCAGCAGCATGATAAGCCACTATAAACTTCCGCCCTTCCCTCTCTTCAGTCTTTGTTTCCAAACCAGGAAACTGATTCTTGATGGCTTTGTGGACCAACGTCCGTTTCTCTTTAGTATCATCCAGTACCTATAAATGAATAAGAACGTTACATAAAGCTGGTAGCTAGTTTTATGGAATTTTGTGTGTTTTTTATTGGAGCACTCCTATTAACCCATCACCTCAATTGAGACATTTCCCTCTTTGTTCTTGAACAGCTGAAGCTCTCCAAGCTGCTTTTTCTGCTCTTCAGTTAGCAGGTCACATTCCTTTGGCTGTTGTTCAGGTTCTTGGGCTTCCTAAACAGCAGAAAAACAAACCAAAAAACATATTGGAGAGTATTATGTGCCCCGATCCTGGTGTTCTCTTTAGTCTTATTTTGTTAATGCAAAGTGTGCCTTCATGATGAATCTGAGGCTTGTTAAAATAACAGAAGCAATGTTACCTCAGCCTCCGCTGGGACAGAGAGGTCATCCAAATGCACAATCTTGCCATTTTTGTTGATTTCATGCACAACAAAATCAGAATATCTGAGTGCAAAAAACAAAGAAAGCCATTGGTTACTCTTTGTTAGGCAAACTCTTTAAATCCTTCATTAACTCCAGATGACAAACAAACCTTTCCTTCAGGACTCCAGAGAAGCCTTCGTGGTCACTGACATACTTTAGGATGCCAACATCGAGCTCAGTGAGACCGTGCTTCATCATGTCAGCAAATGTGTCACCATCCTCCTCTCCGTCACTTGCTTCCCCTTCAGGCTCGTCCATCTCATCTTGCTGCGGAGGACCCCCGTTTTCGTGATCGCGCTCAAATTTTGGTTTCTTTGATGGTGCATCATCTTTTTTATCTTCTGGACACCCTCGCTTTTCTCCAACTGGGACGACGACGGTCACAGGCTCGGATTCAGCCATTAGTACCCAACTGGAGCAATAAGGAATTTAGTTAACAGTATGAGCCGCACACATATATGTGCGCACACATATATAAAACTCGAGTCTCGCGGTGTGGTATTTTTTGTGTGATTTTTTTTTTTAAACATCAGCTCGCTTGTTTACAGCCCAGCACTTTCTCCTGTTTTAGTCTGAATGGTATGCTTTATTCATTTCATTTTTTTTTTAAATCAGGTTAAAGAAACGGACACTCCAATATTTTGACTGACGGTTTGGTGTGGTGCAATAGCATGGATGTTGTACCAGTCTGTCACACTGAATACAGAGTTGTGTGTGAAGCCGTCAATTTACCAAATGCTCTAGTTTCTAATGGCCTCTTTCTGCAGCCATGAACCGTGTGTAGTGATCAAAGGAGTGAGCCTACAGATACAACTGGCAGAACTGAAGTTTCCTCCAAAGGGTGTGTGGGCTATACCCTTGCAGATGAAATGAGGAGCTTAGGGTAGAGCTGCTACTCCGTCACACTGAAAGGAGCCACCGAAATGCGTTTGTCATCTGAATCGGCAGGGACACCCTCAAAACTGTGGAAGTGCAACACCACAGCACGCTTTGTTTTGATGTGACGCACCGGTCAGATTTGAAGCGTGTGGCAAGACACCAGCACTGATGACATGGTATAACATCAGTACTAAAACATCAGTTACCCGTTATTACGTGACTCCACGTAGAAATCTAAAGCACAAAGTATAACTGTGAACGCTACATTTCAGTATCTGCGAGTAACGATAATATAACTAAGTGGGCATTACCGGCCTAGAAAACAATACCAACAACTTACCGTTTGTGGGACTGCGGTAGCGAAATATGGCTGCAAACACTCCTTATTTTCCAAACGCAAAACACTTGCACAGACTTCCTGACGGATCCGAGCTTGAAGCAGGCGCTTAAAAGACAAAATGAAGGGGATTACTTATCACTCAAAACTTAGCAAAGACGGTAGAGCATCTATTAGCTAGCTAACACCCCCAGTTATCGTATTTGTAAACCTGAACTCAAATGTCACTGGTAAAAGCAAATAATTTAAAAAAAAAAGGACTTTTGCTCTTCCAAACGTTCCCACTTACCTACCTGGACCTGGTGATATTCAGAAGAGAGCAGGCAACATTAAACGCCAGATTTTCTCACACGTGTGTATGTGTGTGTGTGCTCCGCTGGATCCGGAAATGGATAATGGCCTAAAGCCCTCCCACTCCAAACGCTTGGTTAAGGGAGCTGTCAATCACAAAGCTATGCTGCGTTCACGTAACCGTGGGATAACGCTCCAAAGAAACACACTTCTGTATGGAGCCTACGATACTTCCACACGTCTCTGGGAGCACAGTACTTTATATTCCAGTTAATTAATGAAACAGTCATGGTTTCATGACTGTATTATTCTATCTATTATTATTATTTATTATTTTAAAGCGTTTTTTTCACGCAAAACTTGTTGAATGTAAGACATCAGCTAAATACAACCTTTCACTTCAAAGTAAAAAAAAAAAAATATTAGCTCATCATGTCCAATGTTATATCTACACTATAAAGATCCTGTCTGCCCCTTGATAGTAAAGGTTTGGTCTAAGAAGTACAAAGTCCTCAGTCCTTAGCTTAAGGCTTAAACAAGTGCAAATCTGTGATCACTGAAATGTGAAAGCATATTGGTATCCTATGCTATATGCTTTTTTTTTTTAACACCATGACAAATGTTTTACTGAATAGAAAAAATGATTTTTTTAGGACTGCTGATTTTTTAAAAAGCAATTGTTTATTAAGTACTATTGAACAATACGGGTCCAGGCAATAGATGGATCAGTACATTTGTGGAGTTTTCTTTCGCTGGTATTTTCTTTTACAGTTCCTTTAAGTCTTATAAAAACAAGTGCAATGCAATCTAAAACAGGCAGCAGCAGCAGATGATGTGTGGTACTCCATAATAACAGCGGCATCGTGTCAGCTCTTTACTGTCACCTTGTGGAACTACGTGTAATTTTTCTTACACCTTTACACCTCTCCTCATGCCTTTACAACACCACACTGCTCACTTGAGTATTCATACACCTTCTCTACTAATAATACTAACTTCCACACTCCATGGTTATCTTATCTTTCACATTGTTTTCATTTCATGATCTAAAGCCTCTTTAATTTCAGTGGTTATTGCGACTCCATATATAGAATAACCAGTCAAATATGGTTTAAGAGTTTGCTTTAAAAAAAACCCTGTCTTTGCTGTAATATAAGAATAACCTTTTATATTCTTTTATATTTATTCAGCTTTTCTGTTTTGCTTGTTCCCATCTTGAAGTTATAATTCTGCTACCATGTCACTCAAGAATAGTTAAATAAGAAGTCAGTTTCAGATTGGTAGGACATTATTGTTAGACATAAAGAAGAGGGGGGCTTTCCTGTGTGACACTAACTTCATGTTCAGGCTAAATAACGGCCATAGGTCGTTGGCTTTGTACCATTGCTGAAATTGCAGAAAAAATAGCTTTGAGCCCCAAATTAAAGAGGAGAAAAGATGAAGAAAAATAGTGGTTGGTCTAGTATGTAAGTTAACTATTTATAAAATGTAAAAAACAATTAAGTCAAGTTTATGATTAGAGAAAGTTATATTAGCATTAGCTTATCTGGGCTAGCTGTCAGTGATAGTTAACAGATTAGCTACTAACTTAAAACTTGTTGTGTTCATTATGCTTTGTTCCAGAACTTCTCTAACAAAGACATCCTCAGGATCAGGACTTTGTCAAGGCACTTTAACAGGCAATGGTTATAACCAAAAAGAAAAACCTGAGGACCAGGAAAGGAGAAATAAAGATCTTATTGGAAGAGTTCGGGTATTTAGCATTAGCTTAAAACTCTTTCTTCATGATGGTGATGCAGGTTCATATCTTAATAGCTTAATTTATAGAGATTTGACATGTAGCCACATATTGCTGGTAAGAAATTACTATTTTGCTATTTTTTTCTTGTTTTTTTTTTTTTTTTTGGGTTGGATAACTAAAAAAAAAAAATCAAGTTCATTATCTTGAAACTTTGACTCAAGATCAGTCAGCATTTTAAACACTCAATCAGTAAGTCTAAATTTTGAAATAGTAACCTAAAATTTTTACATTGTTTTCCCCCCAGTGGAAGAACCAGGCTTCCACATTTGCTTTGCATATCTACTTGCAATAGCTGCAGTAAAACTTGCAAAAGAGGAACCATAAATGTAGAAACCATAAACATCACCTTCAAAGTAAAAGTTATGCCTTAGTGTTATTGTCAACACAGTTAAAAAGGTGCAGCTTTTACTTTGAAGGCAAACATTCTACAGTTTCTATGCATGTTAATAGTTTCACTTCCACTTGAGTACCTAAGATTAAGTTTAGAGAGTTTATTCATGATACAAATTATATAGGTCATTTCCTTATTGATAGTGAAGGTAAAATATATAACCGACTATTAAACAAAGTGCAATACCTAACATCTAAATCAGGGGTGCCCAATCCCAGTCCTCGAGAGCTACTGTCCTGCAGCTTTTAGATGCATCCCTACTCCAACACAGCTGAATCAAATGGTTTGATTGCCTCTTCAGCATGCCATCAAGTTTGGCAAATGCCTGATAACAAGCCATTCATTTGATTCAGGTGTGTCGGAACAAGGATCCATCTAAAAGCTGCAGGACGGTAGCTCTCGAGGACTGGGATTGGGCACCCCTGATCTAAATAATAAAAGAAGAACATTCTGGAAAAGATACAAATGAACTTTGGATAAAATTTGGTATTAGTTATGCTGAAATAAAGAAGATTTAATAACTTTAATACTTAATAATTGCTGTAAAAGTAGAAAAATTAACATTTATCATCTTGTCTACATCTGCCACCTCTTCTTCGGGCTTGTAACCTCTCTTTTTTGCTGTTCACACTGCTCCTCTTCATCATTGTGCAGGTTTTCACCTTCTCAGGTCTGATCTTCATGCCTGAAACCCGTTTGACATGTCTGCTCTGTTCCGGATTTCACTCTTTATTTGCTCAGATTAGTTCCCCAAACTCTGGACTCTCTGCGCAGTTCAGCTATTGTTCTGAGTCTGAAGCACGAAGAAAGACAAATCTCCATTTTGATCCCTTTCATCTCTGAGTGGGATTTAGGTTCTTGTCAAACCAGCCAACTCAAAGAAAACTAACCTAAAGTCTTTGGAACTGAAAACCTCAAAGTTCTCTCATCTTATGGTTAACAAACTGAGTTTTAACTAAAACTTCCTGGTTAAAGCTGGCAACATGTGACTTTGACTCCGTGTCTTTGCAGGTGGTGGATGCTGATGGCAATGATGTCACTCCCCGCCCCCTGGTTTGCCCAGTGCCAGGATTCCAAAAGTCTCTGGATGAACTCTTTTCCAGCATCCCTAAACTTTGCAGAAGGTACTAGATGGTCACACTGGATATAGTTTTATAATATTTTTAATTTGTTGTCCTTTTTATATTTATCTTTTCAATTCAGTTCCGTTTCAGATAGTTTCCTGAGTGATTTTGTTTTTCATTCTCTAATTATGATGAAGGTGGTATTTTCCATATGCAGATATTACATGATTACAGTGGTTTAGAAAGTTAGCTTTTTATAGCACATGCAGTAAGACTTGTAGAAATCCCAGTCTCAACACACGTTTACATCAGTTCCTCCTCATGGTGATTCAGTAAATACTATCGTAGTTCTTATAAGACTTTAAACATTTAAAGAGATAGGAACATACAATTTTAAAAGTTGCACTTTTATGTGGTTGCATTTATTTGGGCTAAAAAATCGCAATCCTTTTGACTTAATGTTTTTAAAAGTCTGCAGGATGATCCTTTGGGATTTGTTCCTAAATTAAACACATACTTCTACTAATAGATTTCTTAAACAAAATACTTAAATTTTAAAAATAAACTGAACTTCTTGAAAGAACTTAATTGATGGATGGATAATGAAGCTGCTGATAGAAAAGTCAACAAGTAAATAATCAGAAGATCAATATGAATCATTAAAAACACAAATAAAACATTTGTGAAAATGACCAAGTTTTTGAGTAGTAAAAATTATTTACCAGTTTAATCCAAACTATCAATGTGCCATTCATCAATTAGAATTATTATTAAGTGTTAGTGGTCAAATAAATACAAGTACCAGTACTTTAGAATCTAAAACCAAAGACAGTTTAAGTCACTTTTACCTTTTAATTTCGTTCAAGACAACTATAATAACCTTGCCCATCTGTGTAAACTTGCTTTTTTTACTCTTGCACTCTTATGAATCCACTTTGTTTTCATGTTATTTGTTGTTATGGAAATAAAGTTAATTATCAAAAGGCAGATCTGGAGGTGATTTCAGTGAGTGGCAAAGTTAGTAAGCGGCTCAGTGATGGTGACAATGGAAATTATATAGAGTACAAGTGTACATAGATACTAAGTATGTATGTTTGTGTGTATCATTAGCAGCCATCCCATATGTCCTACCCAAGACTCATTGAATGCGGAGTTTGAGGATATTTTTCTTGGACCAACAGATCCACCTCCACGTGAATACTCTTGTTTTTTGGGTTTTTTTAAAAAAAAAAAATTCTCTCATTATGTTTATTGTTGTAGTGATTTTGTCTTTCTGGTACTAATATTGCCCTTTGTTTAAAAATTGCAATTTCATGGCAATGCATTAACATTGTAGTTCTCAAATCATAAATTATTCTATATTCAACATAGTGCACTTAAAATTATTCCACATCGTCTTTTTGCCGTTTATTTGAATTAGGCTTTTTCGTTTGTTTTGTCATGTGTCAGAGTTGTTGAAAAAAGGAGATGATGCAGAACAGCATGCAAGGGAGAAGATGGTGGGTGAATGTGATTACATCTCACTTACTGAAACCGAAACCATTACGTTCCTGGACATACCCCCCACCATAATCTCAGTGGTCAATGATGACGCAGAAGCAGTAATGTGAGTGGAGGGTGAAAACACTAAATAACATTCATCACAAGTTGTGTTAATTTAATATTTTTACATTTTGATTAATTTTTAGCTCATCCAGCCAGAGGTCTGATGAGGCTGTCCATCATCACCTGTCAACAGTTCACTAGAATTGTTATTTCTCCTACATTATTGGTTGTAATTTAAACAAACATAAGCATACACAGTGATCACCTAATGGTTCTTCACCAAAATAGTTCTGAAGGTCAAGGTCACATTTGTTCTTTGTCTGGTTATCATAAAAAAAGAAAATTATGATGTAGTTCTGTCTCTCACTCTCCCTGCCTGACAGACGAGAAAATCTAACACAACTTCTGACAGGCACTTTATGTATTTCACTGAAGAAAGCCTTTCACATGCAGTATGCGTGACGATGCAAATATGCTAGCCTTCAGTTAAAAAAATATTTTGTTTCTCCTCCCATGCAGACAGAGAAACCTCAGCTATGCTGAGCTTTGCAAGAGCAGAACGTGTAGTGATAAGTACGTCGACAGATCGATGCAGACATTAAACGGAGCCCTTAAAAACAAACTGATCCAGAGTGAGAAGACTGGTACTGCTGGAAAGGGTAAGTCTGAGTGAGAATGAAACACCTCACACGTGATTAACTCAACAATTAGTGGTTATCAATTCAAAAAATAAATAAATAACGCGTTATTTTTTCTCTCGTATTTAAAGGTATGGTGGCTACAAACTGGGACATTTATGACTCTTTTTACAAGCAAAATGAAACCTTTGAAGGTGATGAAGCTGATCACAAGGAGAAATCAGTGAGCAGCAAGCGCAACACCACTGACACAGGTAACTCCATCTTCAGTTGGCACTTCAGTTCTTTCAACTTCTAAGAATAAATATGTGTTTGTTCGTCATATAATAACCACACTTTTGATGGTCTTTCCTATTTCTGTTTATTATAAATAATTTTGTCGAAAATAAACATTTATAATTTTCTCATTGACCATTTTCTCAGACTGCACCATCAGCTCGCTGTCAGAAATGGAAATTTGTGGAAGCATTTTAAATCCTGAGCCAGAACCAGAGAAAGAAATTCTTCTGTTATTAACAAACATCTCACGTTTTATGGAAAGGACGGTTGTATTGGATGCCTTTCAGGCCAGGTTAGCTGCTTATAGACAGCCGCCAATATCTGAAGGTAAACTCTGCTTATATCCCCTTTCTCTTTCTGAACTCTAGTAGTAGCTTGACGTTATTTCCATCCATCCAATCATCTATCCAGCCATCCATCAATCCATTTTCTCCTACTTATCATATTCAGGGTCTTGAGGGAGGGTAGCATATCCCAGCTATTACAGGGTAGGCAGAGTACAACATGAACAGATCACCAGTCTTTTGCAAGGCTGTCTGTTTAATTCTAGCCAGGCACCCATTCTTTGGGGCAGCATCTAACATAAAACTTTGAAAAAAAAGTGTGTTATGCTGTGGTGACAAGAAAGTAGTCAAAAGTATCATTCATGATGTCTCTTTCAGCCAGCTTTTTTCTGATTTGCTATCACTCTACACTGACAACCAGAGCCATGTGTATGAGAGGGTATATTAAGGTTATCCCCTCCAAGAGTAGAAAGTACTGAAAAAAGCTTAGAGAATTAACAAAGACAACGTCAGGGAGGAAAACAGGACTGTATATACACAGAGGATAGTTTGTTGTGGGACACCGGGGAGAAACAAGGCACCGGTGAAAGTAGTCAACAAAAAGTGAAGAACGAAGGAGACAATCAGAAGGAGAACTTAAAATGATAACAGACACACAGGAAAGCACAACATAATGTCAACCTGCTGAACATTAGAAAGGCTTCATTTTTTAGACAGGGAGGCTATGTCCATATTTTATATACAGCCTTTAGAAAACCATAGCATATTTACATTAATACTGTATTAAGTGTATTATGTATTGTGTAAGGCTCTGACAGCATGACGAAGCATGGAAAACAAATTGAGGAGAGTTTAGATCCTACTCTGGAACTTCTCTGGGCATTCGCTTGTGAGCTCACCAGAGGATACTGCATTACCAACATGGCCTGGAACAGGCAGAACCCGGTAACAAAAGAAAAAAAAAAAACAAAGACTAAAACATTTTTTATCATGAGTCTCATTATCATTTGTGTTATTTTTTCTGTAAGCAACATTTGATACACATTTTTCCTTTGTGTAGACTTTGTGAAGCATTTTAGACACGATAAAGCTTCATTAATGATTATAGATGAAGCAGAAGTGCAAGGCATTGCCCTTTTTCTGGTTCTACCAATATTAATCTTTGTTTACAATACTTCATTTAAACTGCTGCTTTTGTTGTGCACTGTAAGGATATCCTGGCAGTAGGATATGCAGACTTTGACTCCAGGTGCCTGAAACCAGGTCTGATCTGCTGCTGGACCATCAAAAACATCATGGTATGTTTAGACATCACTGTATTTTTGTTGCTTGTTGTTTATTCCTGCTATCATATTTGTTTTTACCTCAGTTTGCCCATATTCCAAGGGTTGGGTGGGCTGGCTAATCAGAAGATTTAAAAAAAATTGCCTTTGTTCAGCTAATCACTTGGATGTGCCTCAAGAGACTCCCACACCACATGCTTTTTATCTTAATATGATCAGAGGTACAAAAACAACAACAACACACACAGTCTCTGGACTGTATAGACGTCAGAAAGGTTTCTGTGTTAGGAAAGCAGCTGGTCCAGATGGTGTCCCAGGGTGTGTACTTCAAGCATGTGCTGATCAGCTGCTGGAGGTTCTCATAAGCATTTTGAACCTTTCCTTACCGACTCCTGTTATCCCTGTGTGGCTCAAAACCACTACTATTATGCTTCTCCCTAAAGAGCAGAATATAGGGGTTGCCATATATTGTGACCACTGCTCGATTGCACTCAAGCCTCTCAGTTCCTTGTGCTTCAAGAGGCTGATCCTAGCACATATCAGAAAGCAGCATCCTGCCATACTTTTAATCCCAGCTTTTGTTGTTGCTCTTTTAACAATAGTATCCTGGTTAAAACTGTGTCCTTTGTGCAGTGGCCAGAACGTGTCTTTGACTGTCACAGCAGTGTGACATCCCTGGATTTCTCAGCTAACGACCAGCTTGCCGTAGGAATGTATGACGGCACTGTAGCTATTTACAACATCTGTATTCAAGACAGCAGTGTTGCATGTGTTGCTAGCAGCAGGTGAGCACTGTATAGTGTATATGTGTGTTAGCATAAAATAAGCATATACATAACATGTCAAGATTTAAAAAACACTAATAATAATCTGATTGCTTCTCTAATCTTTCTGTTTGTAGTAAATCCTCCAGGAGGCATCTTCACCCAGTATGGCAGGTCACCTGGGCTCCACAAAGGTTATCACTGGAAGATGTTCTCGTCTCAGTGTCATCAGATGGCAGGATTGTCAAGTGGTCCATCAGCAGCCATAAGCTTGACTGCACAGGTACTGCAGTCTTCCCCCAGCTATTGTTCCCACTGTGCGCTTACAGTTTTACCTCATAGCTGCACTAACTTCATAACACGCCTGGACCATCTATGGAGCAAATTCATAGCATAATGCAACTTTTTAGTGCCTATACCAACAAACTATTACACGACTAACACAGACAACCATTAATGCTCACATTCTAATTAACATTTCTAGGAAACTAAAAACATAAAACTAAGTGTAAATAGTCATTTTTTCTTTGGCAGGTTTCTAAGTGAGTGAGAGTGGAGGACATACAGCGAATATAATATAGCAGTAATAAAACAAATCCTGGTTAATTATTTTATATTTTATGGAGCTTCTGTAAAGTGTTACAATGGAGAGCAACAGTAACATTTCAAATATCTGAATGGTCTATAAAAATATTTGTTCTTAGACCTGATGTGGTTTAGGAGCGATAAAGAGTGTAAGGAGGCTGCAGAGAACCTGAAGAAGAAAAAAATGGTGCTGTCTAAACCTACTGCTGTTTGTGTTGACTTCCATCCAACGGTAAGAAGTTTAAGTCAGCCAAATACTTTAGCCAAAAAAAGTCTTGTCAGTAATCAAAGTGTGAAAATGTCTTTTTTGTGTGTTTTCTAATTTCTTGCCCATGTTGCATTCCTCCTGCAGGAGTTTGGTATTTATCTGGTTGGCACACAGGAGGGCCTTATCCACAAGTCTTCCTTTTCTGAAGGTCACAGCTTTCTGGCTACTTACAAAAAGCACATTGTAAGTGCTTGAGGGTAAACAGTGTGACTGAGTCATATTTGAAATGCTGTTTAAGTTAAGGCGATAAAGACAAAAGACTAGGGATGCTACAGCATGAAGATAGTGAGCTTACTTTGGATTTCCAACCAGTGGATCAGTTTACATCAGCTGATAGGCTTATTCTGGCCTAGTGATCTTGTTAAATACAAGAACTACTAGTTAACTGAATTAACAATAAAGAAAAGTCAAAGACTAAAAGATAAATGGTGGCGGCTTCTTATTACTGACCTGGTTTAGCCTTGTGTGCCGATGTTGCCATTCACTGTTGTTATCCCCTACTATTTACTCTAGTTGCTGTCATCAGACATCATCTAATGAAAGCAAAGACAGAATCTTTTTTTAATGGAAATGGCATCACCACTGGTAAACCTTGCCTGTTTTGAAGCTTGATTTTAGCCAACATTTTGTCTATTTGGACCCAGAAGTTGAGATCTGGATGCAATAAGTGAATGGCTCATCCTCACATGGACATGCAAGTGAGGATGGACAGGTGGCCATATGTAGATACAAGTCATAATTTAATTTCAGCAATAAAAAAATGCATCACATAGCCACAAATAACTGCTAGTTGGTGCTAAATAATGTACAAATAGATTCATATTTATGAAAACTGAACACAAAATGAACACAGATTCCTTGGATGGGCTGTTAGGGCCATTAATCACTCACCAAGCCATGTTATCTGTCAGCTGATTGCATTCAAAATAGTATATAAAATATATATAAATAAAGTATATAAAACAGAATTATTGTAGGCATTTGCATCCATATAAAAGTGACAACAATAAAAAAAAACAGCAGCACAAACAGTACTGTCTTCTGTGATGCGGTTATCACTTTACTGCCCATTTGATTTATCACTACATTTATAATATTATTCAAAAATGAAAGATAGAGGCAGGTAATTCCAGTTTTTTCTCTTCATGTCTAATCTTGCTCTCTCTCAGGGCTCTGTGAACCACATTGAATGGTCACCATTCAGCCCCGATGTGTTTTTGAGCTGCTCCAGTGACGAGACTGTCCAGATGTGGAAGCAGGGCCGCCCTGTAATGACGTTCAAGTCCATTCACCAAGGCCCCGTGTTCTTTGTTAAGTGGTCCCTAAACTGCTCCACGTTGTTTGGAGTAGTTAAGGAAGACCAGGTGGAGATCTGGGACCTGAATTTGAGCATGTGAGTCCATCGGATTGAGATCTCAGTCTGGTTTGAGGTTTTTTTAATTTACCTATTGTTTTCACCTTATTTGAAGTGTAAGTCAGAGATCTGCGTTCACTAAAAGCATAAACATTTCTTTGCAGCGTGTTTCCAACCATTGTGCACCATCCTGAGCCTGGTGTGAGGCTGACATCCTTGCTGTTTGCCAGAGGGACAGACTGTGTCCTTGTAGGGGACAGTAAAGGTCAAGTGACAGTCTACAAGCTCAGGAACTTCAGAGTGGGCGAAAGCAAGCAGGTAAAACTCTTCTACATGAAATAGATAAGAACTACCGTGTAATAATAAGTTCAAAACATTGATCTTGTTTATTTTTCATGTTTTTTATACTGAGAATGCAAACTCAGCCATACAGTGAATAGTAAGTCCTGTCTAGAAGATATAACAGGTATACATTTAGGAAGAAGCATCAGTGAAAAGAGGAGAGAAACGGCACACGTTACTGTAGCGTAAACACATAAGAACTTGTAGAGAAGTCAGACTGAGGTTTTTTTCTTTCAGGTGGACACTCTGGATGAAATCATCCAACATGCCACTTCCAGATATTTTTAAGTTTTTGTTCAGAAGTTTCATTGCCTTTTGACTTTTATGTGTTGTACCCTGCGATAAATAAAGTTGTGGATCTTTGAATTGTACTTCTTTTTCATTTTTAACTGAATGTGATAAGCAAAAAGATGACTGGGAAACCTCACTTTTAATGTGTCTTACAAGTCATTAGCCAGCAAGCACATCCTGGATAATCCTTGTTTCTCTAATAATTACTATAATATATAAAATAAATTTCATGTTGATTTCAGCATGACCTGAAACTAGTGACGGAGCCCCTAAAGTCATCAGGAAAGTGCTTATTGAGGTTGTTACAGTATCAGAAAAATGAGGGCAAGTTTCACTCGGATGCCTCTTTGAAACAAGTGGTATTGCCCCCTGATGGCCATTAAAGGGAGGATTAAGCTTCCAGACCTCTAATGTAAAGACATTAGAGGTCTGGAAGCTACGATATGTCCATCTTTTATATACAGTTTATGGAAGGAGCATAAGCCTTTCTTAAAATTCTGTTCAATATAAAATTCAACATAAAAGCTGAATATAATACAAGACAGTACCACTATTAAACAAAGTAGTTTAAAACATCATCAGAATATTTTCAATGAGTGTTGCTTCATTATATCTAACCATGAAATGTTAGAGGGACAAAATGAACCACTTCCTCTTTGTTATTGTATTTGGCCTGTATGAGCTGGGGCTAAGATTTCAGACACAGCAACTATTCCCAGCAGGTCAAAGACTGAAAGATGTAACTGACAGACGAGGCGATCTGTTATATTTTTACCCCACTGTGATCTGTGGCTGTAAGGTCACATATCCTCACACCATGTTGCTTAAGTCAGCTCCTCTCTGCTTATATTAAAACAGTGAGTAACTACAGGGAGCTGAAGAATTAATCCCATAATGATAGGTCACAGAGCATGTGATTCTGGACGAGATAGAAGCATGAAAGATTGTGGAAAATGGCAGAAGGCTTTTGTTTGTGGAGTGAAAAAGGATTTGAGCTTGCATTGTGGCACAGCAGGAAGTGAACCTGGATTTGAAAGTAATGTGACCATGTTGCTTTCTGACAGCAGACAGATTGAAACTCACTGTGGGCATCTTTTTACTCAGTTTACGCGCCTCCAAACCTTTTATAGATACTGTGCAAAGTATCATTTAAGTTTGCTTTTCTTTCTAAAACATTTTTGTATTGTAATTAGGATTTACCTATTTTTTTTCTCAGTTTTTAACAATAAAAACAGAGATAATTGTAATTTCATTCATTCTAAATGGGAGGCAAAGATAAAAGCAGTTTGATGGCAAGAAGCACAGTTACATATTGATATGTCCTAAAGAAACATAGCAGCCTATCACATGCAATGTTTTGTGGCATTAGCAAACAGTAAGGTGCACCATACAGTCACCAACCACTGCATTAGGTACACTTCTTCAGTTGCTCATTGACACAAATATGTAATCAGCCAATTACATGATAACAACTAAGTGTATTTAGATGTGTTAAAGACATCCTGTTGAAGTTCAAACCAAGCATCAGAATTGGAAAGCAAGGTGATTTAAGTGACTTGGAACTTCTCATAGTTGTTCACGGCAGAAGGACTAGTGTTTCAGAAGGCTCTGAGTATTTCAGAAGCTGAAGCTGACCAACTAGGATTTTTCCACACATTCATCTATAGCAGGGGTCTCAAATTTAAATGAGTTGTGGGCCACTGCTGGCACTGTCATCTCACTGAAGGGCCACTTTAGTGTTCAAATAGTACAAAAAGAAACAAACAAACAAAAAAACACCAACAAATATTTCCAAAAATTTAGTGTTTTGTTTGTTTCTTTGTTTTGGGTTTTTTTAATGTTCAATATAATTACTTTTTCTGAGATTAATTAAGTATTCCGATTGAATCTGATTAATGAATGTCACATTGGGTGGCATTTTAAACTATTATCCTGGTTTTGACTTCCTTTAAAGACTTCTTTTGATATAATAGCACAAAAACAAACAAACAGGAAAACACCCACAAATATTTCCCAAAATGTAGTGTTTTGTTTGTTTGTTTGGGGTGGGGGGTTACATTTTCTTTTTTTACATGAGCTCAACAAAATGTGCCAGAAGATTGGAAAAATGTTGCCTTGTCTGACGAGTCTCCATTTCTGCTGTCACATTCAGATGGTAAGGGTCAGAACAACTTGAAAGCAAGGAGCCATCGTGTCTTGTATCGGCAGTTAAGGCTGCTGCTGGTTGTGTTATGGTGTGTCATATTCTCTTGCCACACTTTGGGCCTCTTAGTATCAGCTGAACATCATCATCAAGCATCACAATTCAGTGGTGGGCGTTATGGACGGCCTTTGGGGGTCCAGAACTGTCCAAGAAGATCACTGTGCCCACTAAACAGAATTTTAAGCATGACCCTACCGGAAGTAGTGATGAGCACATTCTGCGCTCACCACGGTCAACGGCCCCGGTGTTTGGTGAGTTCATCAATCCACGAGAGAAAGTGTCTCACCTGAGTGTTTCCTGCTGTAAGATATGTGTTTTTGCACGTTTACTGCTGTGGCTACAGTGCACTATCCATGTATGAGTGTATCACTGTATGGTGCATGGTGTGGCTTGAAGTGGCTAGTTTGTCCTTCGGTTTGTTGTGTAGCCTGTAAAGGTGGTCCACTGTATGCTTAGTACGCCTTTAGCACTGAGTCCTGCACTAATGTGTAAAATGTAAATTTAACGGCTCTTAAATGCATTTTAGTTATAACCGCTGTGTTTTTTACAGCATCTCTGGCTTTGTATTATTTTATGGCACAGCCAGTTTTAAGTTGAACTCTATTTTTTTCCGGCAATATTGCCTACATAGATCGTTGCGCCATTGCGGCTACGCAAGATTTGGCACAGCGGCGCCGTGGCTTAGTTGGTTAAAGCGCCTGTCTAGTAAACAGGAGATCCTGGGTTCGAATCCCAGCGGTGCCTTTTCGGCGCGCCAGGAGAAAGCTTCATGTTGCTGCAGTAGTGTCATTAAAGCACCGCTTTGTTAACAAACGCAGAGGGCTGATGTCAGGGAACGTGGAGAGCTTATGAAACAGTTTAATTCACCAGAATACCAAATCATGTGATCATAGCTGATTTTGGAAAATATTAACATTCCCACAAATCATCTGTAGGGTTTACGGAGAATGGTCCATAAAAAGAAGAAATATCCAGTGACCAGTGATGTCAGAGGTCAAAGGAGAATGGCCAAACTGCTTTGAGCTGATAGGTAGGCAAGAGTAATTTAAATTACTACTCACTACAACCAAGACATGCAGAAGAGTATCTCTGAACACACAACATGTTGAACCTTGAAGCAGATGAGCTACACCAGCTGAAGATCACTACCGGTGCCACTCCTGTCAGCGGAGTGTAGGAAACTGAGGCTAAAATTCCCATAAGCTCACTGTGATTGAGAGACAGAAGACTGACAAAATGTTATGGCTCAGGGTGATGGTGATGGTGTAACAGTAGGGGATATTTTCCTAGAACACTTTGGGCCACTTAGTACCAACCATGCTTTACTTTAATATGAGCATACTTGAATATTGTTCCCGACCTGATCCCTCATAAAGAGATGGACCTGGCTGAAATAATCTCAAACTGATTTCCTGAACATGACAGTGAGTTCATGGTGTCCACCGTCACCAGTCGCATCATGGATTAACATGGATTACAACCCACTTTACCTGGGTTGGGATCCATTAAAGTGGGTTGGAATCCGTCCTTTTTTAACCAAGGATTTAAATCCTTGGTTAATAAAAGAAACAATCTCTTCTTCAAAGAGTGATCTGGCCAAGAGGAGAACATAGACTGTAACAACAATTATACACAAATGCAGCCGACACCTCGTACTAGCATGTGAACACACAATAGCATAGCAAGTACATTATGAAGGGTTTTTTTTTTCAAATGAGATGTCTGCTTATATGCTGTATTTTTATGAACTACCAGCAGCTCGGTTCATCTCCTCATTCCAATCATTTTACATTATTCCCTGAATGAACACCATCACTACCAGTGTGTATTACACAAAAGCTTATACGGTTCTAATAAATATATTTTCCCTTTTAAACTGCATTCATTTATTTATTTATTTGTTTATTTTTCTGTTCCTGAGATCCAGAAAAAAACCAACTCCAAAATAAGATGCTGTTACACCCAGAGTATTTTGTATGTCGTTGGTCCGCGTAGGTCTGCTTGCAACCCTTGTTTGAAACGACAGAGGGCGTGCGTGTCATCCACAGGCAGAGGGGTTAGTGTGAGTGAGAGAGTGATTCAGAGACACGCAGGGGGACCTGGCTGCTTCTGCTGCCGCCGTGCTGCCCGCTCCTGCTGAGGGAAGAGGAGGAAACATGAGCTCCAGGAAAGGTGCGTATAACTCATCCTCCAACTTAGCTACGCTAACCCGCTCCTGTTGGCGGAAGTTATGGGTGTACGCAGCCCGTGAGGGTATGCTAAACGCCATCCAGCCTCGTTGATGATCTGTGCTTGTTCTCTCTCCCCCACCGCCACCCTTCCTCCTACACCCTTCCCCGGACTCGTCTGTGTCTGTGAATGAACGTAACCTCGGACCGGCAGTGATGGCCATCCAGGCTAGAAAGAGGAGGCCGAAGGGGAAGAAGGATAAAGCGGGTCACCATCGCAGGTAAGCGGGGCGGCAGCGGGAAAGTGTGGACGTGAAGTGTTTGTTTACTGACAGCGGGTCCCTCTCTGTGTGACACAAGCGCTGCTGCCGGTGCGTCGGCGGTATGACCGTGGACATATGGCACGGGCTGGTATTTTCATCCACAGGCGGGTTCCCGTGGAGTGTTTCGAGTTACCATTTACATTAGATGTGGACGGTGCGGTCCCCGGGTCTCCACCTGATTCCCCAAAACGACTGGGTCCTGCACCGCTTACAGCCTGCACATACTCGTGTAGTTTATTTTGCATGCCTGAGCTTCCAGCACAGATGGTTTCTTGGTAGATTTTTTTTAAACTAGGGTTTCAAAGCGAGGATTGACAGATGTCACGGCTCATTTCTGTTTTATTTTTAGCGATGGCAGCACCAGACTGGCACGGAGTAAACGCCCACTTACATCGCCTAACCCGTGTGGGGAGTCTCTGGCATGGTGTTATGTAACTTTTCTTGGCTCTCCCGGTGCATTGTTTCCTGGTTTTGCCAGGCAGCTTTACAGTATGGGTGCACGCGCAGTTCGGCGTGATTTTGCCGGCGTGAGTAGTTGCAGCCGAGGCTGGCGTGCCAGCAGCGCAGTGGCTGCGTAAAGTGCATGTGAATTGGAGTGGAGAGAGTGGGGGGCTTTCTTCATGGCGTGATGCTATTGGAGCGACGTCACCAGCAGCCGAAGAAGGCATCAATTAGGTGATACCAACGGTGCAGACACCCCAGGGTGGCTGCTGGTGGCTGGAATGTGCTGGAATGTCCCAAACACCTGGACAGTCATAGTGAAACCAGATGTGCGCAAAAATAGACGTTTATAAAGGCAGATGTTCCAAAAAAAAAAAAAAAATAGAGAACTGACTCCACAATTATCTTGTAAATAAAACATGACTCATGCGGTAGCCCTACAGGTGTCCTGTAATGGATGCTGGCTCACCTTTAGCCATTTAAATGTTGGGAAACGCAATGTAGTGGCTAATGGTGAAAGGACCTAACAACAACAACAACAACAACCCCCCCCCATAAGAACCCCTCCACTGTGTAGCTAGCATTTTAGGTATCATTTTTCTTTGGAGGCTAATCAACAATAATATTCCTCAAAATTCAGTAGATCCCCCCCAAATATAAAAACATAAAAACAGTATATTACAACATTTGAGATACTACAACAACAAAATATTTGCTCAATAAACTGCTCAGACAATGCATCAGTTATTAAAAAATATTTGGCTATTATCAACTCACTAACAGATGTGACAGCAGTTTTTTTAATGTAATGCATTCCCCTCAAAAATACCGTCATTATGTGATATCAATTTCTAAATGAATTACTTTTATGTTTCTAAATGAATTTCTAAATGAACTACACTTTTATGGCATTGATATCTGGAAGAAACACAATATATAAACAAACTATTTATTTAAAAAAAAAAAAAGAATTCAGCTGAGTTCCTTTGCACTCTGACCTGTAGAATATCCCTTTAGAGATGCTGCAGTTATGTAATACTTTCAATACTTGGCGATCAAGAAACCCTGACGCTTGATTAAATGTGGTTAATTTTTGACCACACTATGTGAAGTGTTAAGTGTGCCTCAAACATGTTTTGGCACATCTGTGCTTCAGTTTATGGTTACATATCAGATTACGCAGGTGCCAGTTCCTGAATATGGCATGCTATTATTGACTAATTTACTGGCAGTGATTCTTTATTAAACTTCAGTTGTAAAAGTGTGAAAAGCATGTATTTTTACATGCTTACAGTACGTTTTTGCATTTCTGATCATTTCTGATTAAAAAAAAAGCTGACATGGGGAAATTATTTTCACTGATGTAGTTTATCATACAGGTCATCAGTTCCACAGTTTATATTCTCTCAGGGTGAATGATTGATAACAAGCTTTATAAAATATAGAACAGTTTTGACAGTATACACTGCAGCTTGATGATGGTGTAGGGCAGCATATTCCTTTAGTACAACAGCAAAAAAAGAAGAAAAAATGTATGCGCAAAACAGCCTAAATAAGAATAATATATAAACATACATAACAGGAAATGACACAAAGTGCTTTGCATTTGATATCAGATTGCACTACACAGGAATATATTAGAGGAACAAAGAGTCAATAGGGAAATAAACACTGGGAATTACATGGCAAGGATAAACATAGGAATAAAATAAACATGGACTTTAAACACCATTTAAAAAAAAACCCTTTGAACGAACTAAAAGCAAGGATTAAAAAAACATGAGTCTTTAAATTCAGATTAATATATATATGATTTGAAATGGGATATTATTCCAAAGTCTGGAGGCAGAATGTGTTATAAGCAGATCAGAAATGTAATGTGGGGCTAACCCATTAATGGCTTAAAAAACAAAGAGTAAAAATGTAGAAACACCTCCTTTTTTCACTAGTAATCAGAGAGCCAGAACAGATGTTCTGCGTTATAGTTGTCCAGTCGAGAAATAATAAATGCATGGATTATTGTGCTGAGGTCTACTGGGGATAACAATGACTTTACTTTTGCAATATATCTAAGATGGTAAAAGCTGCCTTTCACAACCTTTTTTCTCTTGTTTATTAAAATTCAATAAACTGTCAATAAAAACACGTAGATCTGTAAGCGGATTTTGAAAATTAGCACACAGAAGACCAAGAGTAGAGCTGATACTGGAAACTAAGCTGGTCCAAAGATGATCACTTCACTTTTCTTATCATTCATCTGAATGATATTCATTGGCATCTAGCATCTGACGTTCTCCACACAGCTGAACAGGTTCTTCAACCAACATTACATTCTCTGTGAAACGAGTAGGTAAGGTTGTGTGTCATCTGCATAACAGCAAGATGCAGTCTTATATTTTTTAAAAATCGAGCCGAGGGAAAGCATGTGTAAATAAGAGAGGTCCCATGGTGGAGCCTGTGTGGATGCAATAGGGTACTGGAGCAAAGGTAGATGAGCAATTTCCTATCTTGACTGAGAAGCTTCTGTCTCTTAAATAAGAGCTAAATTGTTTTAGTAGATAAAAACTAAACGAAAGAAGGAGCTCTGTTAAAAAAAAGTAAAATAAAATAAAAAATGAGCTGATTAAGTACAAATGTTAATAAAAAGAGCAAGATTACCATAAATATTAATAAAACGAGAACAGATTTTGCTAAAGGAAAATATTTGAAAGCGAAATAAAACAAGGAAATATTAGAAGGTATTAAAGTGAGTCAGCAAACAAAGTGTCAGAGTGAAATTAAAATATATAAATGTAAACTGTTTGATCCCTGACGTCTATCAGAAGCAGTTATGTCTTTATCTCACTGTCTGTGTCTCTTGATCTTGTGCTCTCTCTCTCACGTGGTGTTTTTTTTTTTTAAAAAATAGGTCACACATGCATCCATCCATTTATTCATACAACCATTTATCCATCGCTGTAATGAGATGCTTATTCAGGTCAGGGTCACAGTTGAATCAAAGTAAGCTCATACACAGACTCTCAAGCACAATCACAGTCTCTCTCTCGGTTTCTCTTTGGTAGATTTACACTCCTGTTTAAATGGTGTTTTCATGGACTTTTATCCACATCCATTCCCATCTTCTGCCTTCTGCCGTTTGAGATGGGCTTTTCTGTTTAGAAACCAAAACAACTCACATACACTCACAAACACACCTTTTATTTTGAACCTTAATAATGTAGATAAATAGTATAATTTCATTTGTTCTACTTTTATGTAAGCAGTGCGTTGTCACTTGACTTTGATGGCTTTGAAATTTAAGCAGATACAGCGTCCTTTGTTTGAACTAATTCAAGTGGAAACATAAGCAAGGACAGGAAGGTTTGTATAAAAAGGACCCAGCTGTGAGGTTACGAGGTGTTTATGGTTGTACCAAATTTGAAACTGAGACCAAGTATTCAGTACAGTGATCCACAATCAGGGCAGCATGGTATTTAACACTGTTACCTATGTATATTACTTCGTTAGAGTTATCCGATACTATGTCTTGCACTATCCTACTGTATATTACTGTACACTACTATTCTTATTGTATATATTGTATATCTTATTTATCTGTTCCTCTGTCTCTCCTGCTGCTTTGAGCATGTACATGACAAAAGAATTTCCCTCGGGATAAATAAAGTTGTTCTTATTCTTATTCTTACCTTACAGCAAGAAGGCCCTGCTGTTTAAATCTGCCATCTGGCCTTTCTGCGTGGAGCTTGCATGTTCTCCCCGGATACTCTGGCTTCCTCTCACAGTCCAAAGACATAGAGTTAGTGGGGTTAGGTTAATTGGTGATTCTTAATTGCCAACAGGTGTGAATATGAGTGTGAATCCTCGTCTAACTCTCTATCTTATTGATGTGACAGAGGGGTGACCTGTCCAGGGTGTACTCCGCTTCTCAGCCTATGGCAGCTTGGATAGACTACTACTGTTTCCGTCTAGCTGCTGGTGGGGTTTTCTCTGTATCAGTCTGTGTCTTTAAGAGAAACATGACACTTTCAAGAAATAGATGACTGGGTTATCCTGTTAAGTTGTCTGTCTCTCTGTCCGTTTAACACTGCCTATTAACATTGCGAATGAGCAAGACTGATAACATTTACTGCTTATCTCCCACATTAACTTTATCATTTTATTATTAGCCATAGCTGCTAGCTGCTACCTTAATGGTAACAGACAGCTGGTGTGGCTACAGGGTCACTGCTATTAGTGTTGTTAACGCCAACTTCTTCAGCTGCTAGTGAGATGAGGGGCCGTGTGTCTCCCTCTCTGGTGGTAAAAAGAGTAAAAAGGGACAAATATACTTATAATCAAAAGAGTGTTAATTATTATTATTTATTATTATTGACATAAGTATTTGTAGGGTCCCTTAACGGCTGCACTGCAACGTTTTACAGCCTTTATTATGAGATGTATTCATGTATTTTCTTTGCGTGTTTCACTTGATGCACAGGAGTGTTTTTTGCACTTTCCACAGATCAGTTATCAGTTATAAGGCAAGGCTTAACCTTTTCTTTACTATGACAGTCTGTGGGGCAGTATGAGTTAGCCGTCTTTATTTATTTATTATTTTTGGCAGTCATGATCACTGGCAAATCAGATGCAAAGTCGACCCTTTCTGTATCTTAGCCTTATAGTATCCAGACTGAAATAAGTAGTAGAATCATTGTCAGTCCTCTTAAATAAATTAATGTTGGTCTTAAAGATGTTTGTGATCAAATACCTGCAAAACTAATGAGACAGATCTTAGCTTCAGCTGTATGTTGTCGTTGGTGCAACTCTCGTTTGCTATCAGTCTCAACTAGGTGAACTAGGTCAGGATTACCAATACATGTCAATTTGTTTGTGCTGCATTAGCATGTTATGTTACTATGTTAAGTGTAACCTTACAGTGGAAGTCTTATTTATGTGAAAAAAATAAACAGCAGAAGGAAAATACATGCATTTAACTTTAAGGCAGTATAAACTATCTGTTTAAAGACTATTTACTGCACTTCATTATGGTCTTTTAATGGACGATGTCCATCTCACTGTTTGTCTTTCACTGTTGATCAGATACTGACAGGAGGAATGTTGCAATTCAGCAATACATTTGAGACTTTTGTCTTCTCATTGACTCAGAAAAAAACATGTGCATATTTTTTTTCACACAGAACCATGATGTGTGAGAAACCACATGCTCAGTGTTGCTTTGATGTTTAAAGACCATCAACACAAGAACTGGCTCAGTCACATGTTTGAGTGAATTGCTTGGCGCAGCGTATTTGTGGAGCAAAGAAACTGATGTATTGGCCTTGCAGCTACAACTCTGGCCTTCAAAGCCTTTTCCAAGCTTTTATCACTTCTGTTCAATGTGCTGACCACATGTCATGTACCAGCCCTGCCTGGCCAATGCGAACACAGTGCTATTATTTATTGGATTTATCCATTAACGCAACACAGTATTGACTACACGTGTGTGTGTGGATGTGTGTGTGAAAATGTGAGACGTCTGTAGGTGGATGTACTTTCATATTGGTTGCAGACTAAAGAAAGTTCACACTAAGTTCAAGTTTTTATCATCTGGATTTTGCTTTTGTGGCCCTTTGAGGTTCAGGTTATCAAATGAACAGAGTAACCTGATCTTACTGTTTTCTTTTATCAACAGTTTTTCCTTTTTTTTAGCCTGACTGATTGGACTACTGGTTTTCTGTGTGTGAGAAAGATGGATAGTGGAGTCTTGAAAGTTTGCTTGTATTCATTTTTTTCACTAATTTAACTTTTTCTCACCCAAATCAGGCCCAAGTCAGAGAACAAAGATGCAGGACTTCTTTGTGTAGGGTCTAGATTACCAGATTGTGGAGTAGTATAACTTTAAAAAAGAAAAAAGTTCTTATAGCAGATCTGTTACTCTTACTATTGATTAATCTGTCAAGTGCTTGTAATATATGTCTAATCAATTCACAGTTTCTTAAAGTATAAACCCATTGTTGTCGTTATAAAGCCATTATAACTAGGAGTGGGGGAAACAAATACAAGTGCATAGTACAGGATAATATTTTGTGTTGCAGTATTGTATTGATAGATGGACACCAAATGTTGATCTTTTATTAAATAAATGTGTGCTAAGGGTATACTATGAACATGCTCCTCCATCCTGTGATAAGGTTAGACGAAAAAAATGAAATTAAATCTGCTCAGCCGGAAAAAAACATCCAACACTGGACATACTTAGCTTGACAAACTGCCTCCTAATTCAGTCAAAGTAATGGCTCAGTCACAAAAGTAAAAACAGACAAGCAACCTCCTTGCATCAACAAACGTCGGTGGCTGCCTGGTGATTGTATAGAATTTTTTCCCGTTCTGTGACCGATTGCAGCTTGCGGTGATTAAATGGTTGCCTAGAATTTGAGGGTGTTTGCACATTCATAACTACTCTTGATTGCAAGGGGATTGCGCAGGTTGCCTGATATAAGGCAACCTTTTTGCAACAGTTACAGTCTGATGTGCACTGCAATCACTCTCAGAGAGTTAGTTAAAGGTTTGCAAATAACTGCCTTCTAATTTATAAATGCAGCCAGACTGTCAATGTGTTGCTATCAGTCTGAATTAATCTTTGCCATTGAGCACAACTCAGCTGGTTGCACTCTGGTTGTGTTCCTTTAGAGCAGGAAGGATCCTCATCACAAATGTAAAAGTGAAATGTACATTTCTGTCTGTGTAGAGTGCAACAGATATGGGATTTTGAATGATTTGCTACAGTTGTTTCCTGTATTATCAGAGACAGATTGGATGCAATTGTCAGCTTGGCCCAATTCAATTGCAGACAGATATTAGACTGACTGTAGACTGATTCCATCTTACGGCAACATTTATAGCAGGTTTTAGTGACACTGTTCATATGGTTGAAAATCGCAGTTTAGCTTTGAACACCTAATTTGCTGTTGATAAAAGGTGACAAATCCCAATATCAAATCTTCACAAGTAAGCAACAGGAGCAATTAATGTTTGAGATGTTGCTTCCAAGCTACCTGGAGAATTTAGTATAAAAAATATCTGACACTAATTTACCATCGCTCAATAAATATTAGTGTAATTGTTTTAAATCTTTTTAACCTATACCTGCTTACTCAGTTTAGGTCTCTCTGTGTTATTAAGTCTAGACTGTTGCCTAAAATAAACACCATTGGCTGAGAGTTGTTTGGAAGAAAGGCTGTACAGAGTCGATGGCTAACTGGTGACTGCTGAATAATGATGTCATGCTGATTTACCCTGGGCCTGCCATTTGTTACTCACCAGTTTCACTGTATCCTGTGGCTTAAAGTTGCCTGGATTAAAATCAATCTGGCTGCATGCATTTTCTCACTGACTCTATAGACTGACTTCGCATGTTATCAGCAAAAAGAGCTTGTTTAAGACAGAGGATAAACTCAGGGGCTTCACCGAGATAAGGTAAATAAAGATCATCTCCCTTTAAACCAACTTTCTTCTGATTGACTGCCACTCTGCCCCGTTTTTATGACATCATAAAGGTCCAAGAATAGAAAAAAATTGCCAGTAAGCTTGTTAGAGGATGACCGAGCCTTTGCAAGTTTCAGCTGCTTGGGCTCATTGTGAATCACCTCTTTCATTAAGTGGAACTGGATTAGCATACCAAGACTTACAGGTTTTTGACTGTGAAAAGTGACTCCAGTATAGTAGCATTCATTAGTCATAACTTTTTTTTGTTTTTACAGACTGGCAATAGGGAATCTAAATGCTAATATTCTTCTTGGGATGTATATCTGCCAGCTTGCACAGCACAACAGGCCCTTCCACATTAAACCAGCAGACTCTAATCTGACTTATGTTCCCACGCACTGCTCTGTAAACTGATTTTCAGATGCTTCACTCAGCCTTTAGTCTTTGACTAAGAAAAATGAACAGCTAGCCGGCTAGAATCCTGTTCAGTGAGACAGTGTTTATTCTCTGGTCTAAGGACACAAGATGAACTTGGAGTTTACTCAAATACAGTATGTAATGCATACAGAAAGGTTGCATTTCAGTGTTACAACATGGAGGTATGAAAAAATAACCATTATTTACATAATGGGTGGCTGTAGTTCACGAAGTAGAGCAGGTCATCTACTAATCAGAAGGTTGGTGGTTTGATCCCTGGCTTCTCCAGTTTGCATGCCAAGAAAGTGCACATAAACTTAAATTTGCCACCCATCCCTGAAGAAGCATGGCCTCAGTTATGATTTAGCACTGTCAGGCAAGATGCCGAACCCCAAGTTCCTTTCCTGTGCATCCATTGGAGTATGAATGTATGTGAGATAGAAAGCACTTAGGCATAAAAAGTGCATGTGTAAATGGATGAAGGAGGCATGTAGTATAATGTGCTTTGAGTGCTCAAATAGAGTAGAAAGGCACGATATATGAACCAGTCCATTTATCATATTGAACATGCACATTCATTTCTATTTCAAATATTTTTAAAAAATATTTTTCCATTGTTAGATAGCAAGCGTGAAAGGAGATGACTAACCACTAGCCTAATAGTGCACACCCTGGTTCTTGTATTAAAGTTCACCAACGTCAGGCTGCTGTTATTCAGGTTTTCTTGGATATTTGCCATACCAGTGAATCTTGGAGGAAAAAAAGAATATCTTGAAAGGTGTGTGTGTGTTTTATTATTTAATGCAAAAAGATAAACTTTCATATAATCTATTCATTACACTTAAAGTGAAAATCTTTTTTGTTCTAATTTTGATGATTATGGCTCATAGCTCATGAAAATCAGAAATCCAGCATCTCGAATTACAAGAATGTTTCCTTACATCAAAAATGGATTTCCAATACATGTTCTAAAAATTAGATTCAGTTACACTTAGTTGGCATGTTTCCACAAATTACTGCATCAGTGTGGAGTGGAGGCGATCTGCTTGTGGTGTTACTGAAGCCCAGGGTACTCTGATAGCACTATTCAGCTTGTCTGTATTTTTGGGTTGGATGTTTCCCATCTTCCTCTTGACAATACATTACAGATCCTCAGTGGGGTTCAGCTCAGGGGTGTCGGGTGGCTAATCAACAAGTAATAACATGGTCAGCAAACCGTTTGGTAGTATTTTTGGCACTGTATGCAGGTGCTAAGTCCTGCGGGAAAAGAAAATCGGCATCTCCATAAAGCTTGTCAGCAGATGGAAGCGTGAAGTGCTCTCAAATCTCCCAGTTGACAGCTGCAATGACTTTAGACAGTGAAGCGACCATCACTGCCAGCAGCAGAGGACCCCAAATCATCACAACCTGTGTCAAACTCACACTGGACTTCAAACACCCTGGACTCTGAGCCTCTCCATTCTTCCTCCAGACTCTAGAACTTTGATCTCCAAATGAAATACAAAATGTATTTTCATCTGGAAAAAGGACTTTAAACCACTGTGGAACAGAAAACAAGTTTAATGCACTGCATCAGGTTAACTTTTCAGACTCAGAAGCCACGTCTGTGGGTAAACATTATATAGTATAATAGAAATCAACATAGTGGATAACACTGATTCAGATGATATTTTATTTTGGTGTATATTCAGCCTTTTAATGCATAGTGTTGAAAGCTTAGTGGTTCAAAAATAAATGGATATCAACAGATGATTTGTTTCTTCCCATAATGTTGATATATGAGATATTTTTATATTTATTATTTGTTTGTCTTATTTAAGATCAGCCTGCTATCATAATAAACAATATTTATACTACAAGTAATAAGCAAGAGTTATGGAGTGGACTTTCTACCTGTTAATAAACCTAACTGATTTTCTTGGGATGCCAGGAGACCATCCCTCTGTAGATGAACCCCAGTGGCTGTGTGTCTCAGAGCTGTCCAATTATTCTAGTTTAGGAAGCAGTTGTGGGTTGATGACCTGTATGTAATGTGTTGTATAGATGTGTGAGAGAGAGCAGTCTTCTGGGAGGCAGATTTGTACAGCTCAGCTTCATCAAATACTCTGGCCTGCCTGGGCGACAGGAGCTGAGAGCTGAGCATGTGAGCTGCATGTAGAAAGAGGGAGAGAAAGAAATGGTGAGAACCATGCAGAAAGCTAGAGAGGTGGAGCAAAAAAATAATGGGAGAGAGTAAGCGAGGAGGGGAAGGGACCGCGAGGGTGAAAAGGAGAGCTTGTGTCTGGTCCACCAGTAGCAACAGAAAAGCCCAGGATGGAGAAAGTGAGTAAGGGAAGTGAGAGGGGGAATTAGAGGATGCCACAGGGTGGCTGCAGGCAGGAAATGAGGGTTTTAGCAAAAGCTGCTATGCTGGCCACATGGGAGACAGCACACAGGTCAATGTAGACACAGACTGGAAAGCCCAATATCCTCATTTACATACAGACTGTCTCCATTAATACTGTATTTATGTATTATTTGTGCTGTTTCTCCAGAGTCAACGTTGTATAAGTTAGTTTCAGCTGCTCCCTTACTCCCAAGGGATCCAAAGTAGGTAGCTGTCCATAGTTGATTTGGCAGATGTTTGTGCTGGATGCCCTTCCTGGTGCAACACCCAGCAGATTTGTGCCTCCTTCTGGGAGAACCAAGCATCTTTTTGTTAGGCGAATGTATAAACCAGAGTCTACGCCAAAAGATTAAAATGTGTTATTACCTTTTGGAGGGGAGCTGACTCAAGACTTTGACACACAACTTAAATATTCAGAAAATTGGAAGAGGTCCATTTTTAAATGTACAGTATCTGTTTTGGGGTCAAGATAAGGCAACACATGAATGTCATGTAGAAAATGGAAACGCATTTCTTGTCATGTGCTGCTTGGCGTTGTGCTGTCTAAGAGACTGGCTATGCCGTCTCAACGGGTCATTCATTGTTACATACTGAATTGTAATATGATATTGGTTCTTTCCTCTGTAGTGTGTGTGTGTGAATGGAAACCATTTTCTCCCCGGTGGCCACAGTGGTTCTGTTATTGCTGGCTGACAGAATAATTGAATGTAGAAGTAGGCGTTGGAGTAGGAACTCCTGCAAAGCAGCTCACTCTTTCAACTCACCTTTTCAACTGCTATTAGTTAGCAAAGTGTGTTGGGTTTCGATGCCTCTGATCCTCCCCCATGTTAAAGTTTGGTTTTTTTTTTGGGGGGGGGGGGGGGGGGGGGGGGGGGGGGGGGTTGTTGCTTTTTTTAATTGGGACAGCAAGGCAACACTTGTGAGCTGACCACTGCTGTAATCAGTTGTAATTATATGAACTGCATCTCATCTAGTGGTTTGTTTCAGGGGGAATAAAGGGTGAATTTTGTTTTTCTGGCTGGTGGGAGTTTGAGCTCTTTAAAGATTTTCCTCCTGCTTTCCGGGAACGTTAGCCAGGAAAGCACAAGATCCGAGTAAATCTACCGAGTCGATCAGGCTGAATAAGGAGACAAGAACAAGAGCGAATTAAAAGGAGGGATTCTCAACTTTAGTGTGTGTGGTCCAAATAGGATTTGCTCAGAGGCAAGGATTTGTGCCTCTCATGTAATGCTCACAAAGCGTGGTCCAGCACCGCAGTTCCTCGCCAGTGGGTCATCACGTAAAGACTGAAGTCATTAATAGCGCATGTAATTCTGTGAGGGCAGCAGCTTATCACAGTTGGAGAGGTTGGAAACAGCATAGAGTCACTCTCCACTGCCACCTCCTGGCTAACTGGAAAGTAGGAGCTGCTTCTTATGAATGGCAGAAATTCTTTGTTCCTCAAAAAGTTACGATTATTATTGTTTTACTCCTTTTTTTTGCATGCAGATACATCTGAAAGTGATATTTCTCAGTGTAGTCTGTCTGAGAAATACATACCTCATTAGAGATTAGATGAAAAATGAGACTTGTGAAGACAGAACCTGATCTGGTTCACAGCTTTATTTCCCCTTTTTAAAAAGTGTAACATATGCTGCCGTTTGAGTGTTTCTCCTCACAAGCTAATTTAAAATGCAGGTTCTGCATACTGTGCACTCTACAGCCTCTCAAGGCATAGTTAATTTCTCAGAGCCGTGTTTTGACACGGTTAGCCAAGAGATTTATAACATAAATGATGACACCCATGAAAATGTATCGGAATTCTATTCTAATGACTTTGTGTAGCTTTTTATTCTTTCTCATACTGGTAACAATTTAGGAACTATAAATAAAGCATTTTTTTTAGAATGCCCCCCCCCCCCCCCTATATAGTTTGTATACAGCCAGGCCCCAACAACTCTCAGAAAGCACACAGGGCAGGCAGTATTTGGCCTGGAAATCAAAACCCAGCGCAAAAAACACCCCTGCAAATAACTCTGCTGCTTGCTTAATTACAGAAGGTATGAGGTTACAGTTGGAGGCAACTTTGATGAGTGCGTAAACATTTTTGTCAGAATTTTAAAAAACAAAAAAGAAATCTCTGGACTTGATTAGTTAGATGGGTTACTTAAAGACGTCTTAGAGTAAAAAAAAAAGGTTGCAGAATAATTGCAGAATATTTTGGCGAGTAAGTAGTAGTAAGTATCCCCAGCAGAAATCACAACCCTGAATTTCGCTGTCTTGCACCGTTTTTTGCAAACTGTTCTTGATGCCGTCTGTTAAACCCTGTGGTCCTAGATTCCTAGATACAGCAGATCAACTAATGCCCAACCCCCTTTTTTTAAAGAATAGTCTGGCTCCTCCTATGGCTTCTTAGTGCTTGCTTGATAGCTTTTGCACAACATAAACCACACAGTGATTTAAAGTAATTGCCCCCTTTTTAAAAATAGGAAACGGCCAACCCAATGCCTCATGGAAAATGTGATACAGCTTCAGTTAAAAGAAACTGCAAAAGCGATGATGATGAGATACCAAGATGCTGCTCGTACTGACAATGCGGTTGAGAGCACAACATATAAAATGTTTTTCTATTCCCTGATATATAATTACAGATAATATGTAGCATGTATGTAGAAGGGAGCAGAATCAATACTCATTTCTATGCTATTCAATTGCTTGTGTCTAGTGCACTCGCTGCTTGTGTTTGCAGTCTAGCCACAAGGTTATTTGTTTGCCCCGGTATCGCCTCAGCATACTAACCCACATCTCTGGAGAATGTGTGTATACTCATGTGTATTTGTGTGTCCTTCACAGTCTGTGCATCAGCGGGTTTCAATCAAGACTTCTGTTGCTATTGTAAACACTGAATAATTGGCCATACTGAGCAGTCTGGTGTCCTAATTTAGTGTGTCACCAAAAAACCTTCATAAGCATCTGTATAGTAGTGTATAGCTTGTATTTAGCAGTGCTGTCTTGAATAAATAGGTGGGAGGCAGTGTAGTTTATCCTTCACTCCACTGTAAGAAATTTAAACTACAGTTTTTTCATGTGTATATCTGCGAGTACGGCTGAAAGAGCCTATTTAGCAGGGGTGGAGGAAAGAATAGACACAGCTTAGTATTGTGATATTTTGTGTGATGATATTGTATTGAAACATGGGCATCAAATGTTGATATTTTATTAAATAAATTAAAATACTCGTGCAATACTGTGAACAAGAGGGCTCATCTCATGCACCACCATCCTGATGTAAACATGATTTAATTGGCTTAACTGGAAAAACCTTCCAAGACTGGACACACTTACCTTTTCACATTCTGCTACCGATTGTAACTCGTGGTGACTGAATGGCTGCCTAGAGCTTGGGGGCGATGCACACTCGCGATCACCTTTGATCGCAAGGCAATTGCATGGTTCGGCTGATAAGAAGCAACCTTTGTGCAAACAGTTGCAGTCTGACTTGGACTGACTACAATCATCAATCATCAGAGAGATTGTCTCTGATAACTTATTTGCCACCATGTTGCCATCAGTCTGACTCGGCCTTTGTCAATGAACACAACTTTGGGCGACTCAGCTCAACTGTTTGCGAGCTGGTTGTATTCTGGTTATATTCCTATAGATTGGAAATGCTCCCAAGTACAAATGTATTGGTTAAATGTGGTATTTCTGTGTGTGTGTGGAAAGCAGCATATATGGGATTTTTGAATTACTATATTACAACCTCTTAATTGTTATTGATTTATGATTTTATTTTTTTGTATTTTTCTATTTAATTCTGATTTAGCTATATTCCTCTTGCATAATTTCTCATTTTATTGTAGGTTGTTTAATGTTCAGGTTGCTCTAACATTTTTTAAGCAATTTTGTGTCATAAATCTCATCTTTTCTAATATCTTATTTATTACTGTTGCATAGCTGCTATTGTGTGAAAAGGATAATGTTTTTTTTCTGGTAGTGTGTTCCTTCTTGTAACTTAGATAGAGCTGCTAGTTATTTGTTAAACGGTTTTGTGGTTTTGTCTTCTTGCCAGTAAAACTTAACTAATGACAGGAAGCGTCATGGTCAAATTTTCACATGTCTGAGTTTAAACAGAAGTCACATCTCTCTTAAATAATTCCTTTTTTTTTTTTTTTTTTTTTTCTTTTCTTTTTTTTTTTTTTTTCTTCTCTCTTTTGAATATCACCATCAGTCGCTCATGATGCTTCAGTGAGAAAATTGTGACTTTAAACTGAACGGCGCACCCTGGTGGCAACGCAGTTCACCATGAACAATGAAGTGGCTTTTGAGGGGTTTGGAAAGTTTAAAATGTCTTGAAATTTGGCGCACACCTCCAATGTGATGAGCGCTTTCTTGTTATTTTACCATTTTCATTGAATAGTACAAAATGGCTCCACAGCGCCCCCTACAGAATTTCAAAACAACAGCCCCTGCTCTGTGTTTTATCTATGAGTCTGAAACATGGTAAGCTTATGGGAGATATCAAGATGTACAAAAAAGTCTCTTGGAGCAATATCCCAAATCCAACAGGAAGTCAGCCATTTTGAAATTAATGTGTAATTTTGGCGACAATTTCCCTTCTTTTCAGGCACCGTTCTTTGACGAACTCCTCCAAGGGATTTCATCATATTGACCCAATCTCCAGTGTGTGGAATCTAAAGACCTTTCTAATGTTAAATTGCGAAGCTTTTAACGTTCAGGGAAACGGGGTGGTCATGGCGGCACGTGGCGTTTCAATCACTCGCCAAAAAGCAGTAATCTGCTATCACTCAAAAATACAATGTCCAATCTCGCCCAAAGGTCGCTGTTATGATGAGACTCGAGCTCGGAAATGTTTGTTATGCTATTTGTCAGTAATGGTTAGAGCGCCACCTAGTGGGATGACTATAATAATTGTTGAATGAGATGAAATTTTAGCTGGTGGTTAAATTTAAATGCATGAATTCCATCAATGTGACATCAGATCGGAAGCGCTGGTTTTAGGTGTTGGGCTTGGCTCGACGTGCTGGGGTGCGAGGGCCCTCATATCGCTGCTTGCAGCTTTAATTTGATTTGAATTGGCTATGTTGGTATAGGTAACATCTAAAACGTGCAGGATAGGGGCCCATGAGGGCCAGAATTTGACATCCCTGACTTCTAGTCAAGGTCATACATCAGGAAAGTTGTTGTTTGTGACATAAGTTTTTGCTTTATTACTTCAGGGCCAACCAGCAGAGATAAAAGAATAGAAGAGATCTCAAAATATTGAGAATTTCTTCCTTAAGAAGGCTAAAATACAACCAGAAGCAGAGAGCTTCTTTTTTCCTGTTTCAAAATCAAACACCAGTTTGTGAGAAGATTATCTTCTTTTTTTAATAGGCAGATAAAGTTTTGCATTGGCATTGGCTAATTTTCCAACTGTATGTTAAAAATGTTCGTATTTTAATATTCAAAAATGTCTTTGCCCAAAACATATGTGCACTATATATCAGTAAAAATACTATGCAAATATTGCTGTCCTTGAATGCCGAATAAATACTGACAAAGCACTGATTGTATCTCTTGTACTTTATCAACACAGTATCTAAAAATTTTGCACTGTAGTGGTTAAAATCTCATTCTAATAAGAGTTATATATATATATATATATATATATATTTTTTTATAAACCCTCTCTTAAATAATTCCAATTCATGCATAGGTCATGTGAGGCACATTTTGTCCACCATTCTCTGACAGTTTCAGTGACATTATGGCAATAATCATCTCAATAATCAATAAACAAAGGGGAAATATCCTAATCACTGTGTTGACATAACGCTCAGTAGAGGCCACGTCCACTCTCTAGTGCATGGTTGTTATAACAACGCTGCGCAGTTAGAAATGCAGCCCAAGCTGGTTTCTTCTATTCTCCTTGCCTTCTAACAATACAGGTTGTTTATCCTTCCATGGGCTCCCAAAGTGTTGCTTTTATTTCTCCCTGGTTCCTTGTATCCCATCATAAGTTCCTGCTATCAAGTGAAAAGTGTATTGTCGGCAGGTTTGCTTCTCAGTATTGCAATCCTCGTTATGTCCAATAGAGGGCATCCATGTTTGAGTTTTTGGTCTTTGGTAAATGGATTCTTTGCAGACACTACTACCGCCTCTCCTGTTTTTTGTCACACTGTAAATCACTGAATAGCATTTATCTTTTGTTTACCTCACCAAATGTGGACCATGCAGTATTTATTTGAGACAAGAGGAATGTGTGATTCATAAAGTGTCTTTCAACCCTTAAAACCACTAAAAATGTTCAGGGTTTTTTTTTTTTTTTTAAAGCGGCCCCTTAAATTTACCAGTTAGTTTTCTCCTTCAGCAGCAGCAGCAGCAGCAGTACACTGATCACACGGGCATCTTTGTTTCAATAAGTGTTGTTATTGCCCCTGTCCTTTCCGTAATTAGCGTGGTAAAAGGGCGTTAAAAAACACAAAGCTAGCCATTTTGTGGGTGAGGCTGGTGTTAAGTGTTACCCAACCCCACATGTGATAAAATCTATTTAAATTTCCATCTGGTGAGGCAGCTGAGGTCAGGAAGACAGGTCACAGGTTGCTCACTCATTAAATAAACAGGCACCACTTAGTTAATAAGCTCTAAGAAAACCGCACAGAGCCGTGGGGTTTTTTGTGTTTTGTTTTTCATTCCTTCACACTTGGTTTCCTGGATCCTTATTCGAACCATGACATTAACACACTCAGCCCTAACCATCAGCCTAACCTTCAACCTTTCACAAAAAAAAATTAATGGTTTAAGTTTTGTTCCCACAACATGGCACTGTTAAGGGATTTATGACCATATAACTTACAAATTGCAAGTATAGATTCACAAACGCACAGGAGCAGGTAGATCAATCTAGTGTTTGGATTTTCTCTGGGTAATGAGGCACAGAAAGTGCAAGTTGCTTACCTTTGTATGTTTGGAGGAATTGCAAGCACTCTGCCCTGACCAGCGTGCTGCGCTCTGTGTTTGTGTGCATGTAGTGGGAAGGAGCTGTACACTTTTTTTCACTTCACTGGAAAAAACGTGATGGGACATGAGTAGGAGGAAAAATTGGGGGGGAAAACGGTTCAAGGCAAGATCCAAACCCATGAGGAGTCCAAATGTCTCGAAACAGGGCTTAGTTTTAAAATAATTCTACTGCATTTATGATGTGCATGCTATGTTGTTGACACTGCTTGCTGTGCCATTTAAACAGTACATATCTTATATGTGAATACATGATCCAGGCAACCCTTAAAAAAGACATTTTGAGCTTGGTGATGCCAATTGATTATGTTTATATTGATTATTATTTGAATTAGAGCCCAACTAATGTAGTGAGATATCAGTATCTGCATATATAATAGCTAATAATTGAAAATTCAAAAAGTCAAGAAGAGATGGGAGAAATGCCATGACTTGGTGTGACAGTAAAACAAGATTATTTTGCAACTGCATATCCATATTATCTACGCATAACAAAAGTTATAGAAATCGATTTATGTTGCATGTGTCTGAAAGAAAAAAAGACTTCAGCCGATATATGAGATTTTCACTGACCAAATATCAGCGTTGGTATCAGTCAGGCTTCATTTTGAATAACAAAGAGCCATCGCCTGTATTAATAGGTCAACTTGTGCTCTGCTTTTCTGAGAGAGCTGGACTCTCGTTTGTGAAAATAGTCTTTACTGTATAATGTTTGTGATTACCACGCTAGACCTCATTTTATCCTTCCAATATTTCTTTCACCTGACTTGCTTATTTAAGTGTCTTAAAGTTCATTTAAACAATAAGCAGAGTTCTGCATTGTTAATTTACAGCTTTTTTAAATTATCACATAAGTCTAAGGTTATTCAGATGATATGAATTCGTATCACTTAGTTTGATGTTTGTTTTCCAGTCATTTATGTCCTACACTGCTTATTTAAAAATAAAAAAGGTGATTCAACCCAGTATCTCAGGGTTGTTTGAGCTAGAGTTACCTTTGATGTCATTGTCAGGTCTGCAGATATGAGTCATTTTCTGTTACCAAAAAAAAAAAAAAAAAACTATGGAAGGAAAAAAAAAGAAACTTTACAGCTTGTGTGTTACACCCATCAGTGTAAATTACTTGTGATCTAGTTCTTTAGGCAGCAGGAAATGTGCAGTGCAACACTCCTGTATTTATTTTTGACACGCGTTGCAGTTTGAATTGTAGAGTCTGATCCATATGGCAGTCTGCACAACTGCAGATTGGAGGCTCCAACTGGTCTAAACCATAGACTGCATATAAAAAATTCGACATAGCCATTGTGACGTCACCCATTGGCTTTGGGCAAAGCCTGAAGCCACAGTGTTAGCATTTCAGCCTCCATGGTTTTAGTTTTTCGGAAGCACGAGTTACTATATTTGAACAAGAGGACAGAGTGCTAAGTTTTCAGCAAACACTGGGGTTACAGAACTGCAGCTACAGAGTTACACGCAGCTCTTATGCTGTGTCTCGAACAAAAGAAAAACAAATGAATCCAAATATGGAGGTGATGGAAGTTTAGCATTTGAATCTTTATTTATTCATTCATTACTACAAGTTATACAATTGAAGAATGAAAGGATAAATATGTGTCGCGAAGCCAAACAGAGCTGGGATAGGCTTACTGTTTCTTTCAAGCTATTGAGCTCTACTTTGAGCTCTAGCTATGTTATACAGCTCAGTAAAATTGGCTACTTTGTATTTTATTCATTTGCACAAACACAATTTTCAAAGTAATCTGCATAGCTCTGTTTCAAAGTAGAACTACCTTGTTATTGTTCTGTGTTATTGGTAATAAAAATAAATCAATTATATGTACACGGTTTTTAATTTAGTTCTGAAAATTTCAGATATGCAACAAAACACAATACATTTTACTACGAATAAGCTTATGCCGAGTTGCCATATGTGGAAAAAGAATATTTTACCATTTACATTTTTTTAAGATCAAACTGTTTTTTAAATATGTGGGTACTGGCTTTCTTTTGGAGTCAGCCTCAGGTGGTCATTAGACGAACTGCAGTTTCTTGAACTTTGACGTTTTCTTTAGAGTTTGCAAGCTGGTCTAAACATCCATTCTGTCACACTCATGGACAGGTTGTTTTGTGTGTATGTGATTGTGTGTGTGATTCCACTTGGGGGCGGTGTTTCTGCAGACACAAACAAGCCTGCTGACACAAAAAGCACAGTCACTGTTAAAGTAACAGCAGATCACTCGCCTGCATTAGCATGCACACACATACCCCCACCATACATGTATGGTGCACATTGCGTATGAATATGCTTATTGTGTATATGATTGCTCTGACTTCTGTCTGTATTCCTCTGTTTTAGCATACTGTACGTCCAGAAGCAATTTGCAAAAAGACCAGTGTGTGTCTACGTCTGAGTGTGTGTTGCCTATATAAACCCCTTCTCTCTCCCCAGCATTCACCAAGCAGTGAGTAGAAGTAGGCCGCTTAAAGATAGCTCCCAGCAACCTCAATACCAGCTCCTAAAATATATCTGCTCATGAGAGTCATCATCTCCCTCCCTCTCCCTCTTTCTTATTCTTCTTTTGCTCCTTCTTCTTTTGAAAATAGAACGAGAATCAGACTTTAAGTGTGCAGATTGATGCCCTGAGTGAAATACTTCCTGAGGCGTGTGTGTGCGTGTGTGTGTGTGTGTGCGTGTGTGTGTGTGCGTGTGTGTGTGTGTAGGTGTGTACTCAGGTGTTAATGTGTGATTTACTTGAATAAGGTATACATGCCTTACATAAGACTTATTCCAATGAAGAGGTGACATCAGGATTGTACCAATGGACCCATCAAATTTAGGAGGATTTAGAAGTGATGGCACCCATGAATTTCTCTGTGGTCTGACCCACTGTGGAAATGTGTACAGCTCAGAAAGACATGTATGAAAGGAAAATAACCACATGATACAAAATAGGGACTGTTTAGTACTTAGTCATTAAAGGATTGGCGTGATCTGGTCACTAAAGAAACCCTGCTTAAAATGGATTAATGACACAGTTCATATATAACATTTGAAATGTAGGTACTAACAGATCATTATTCCTTTTTAAAAAAAAAATATAGTCTGTTGTATGTATCCCTTAAAAGTTATAAAAATACAAGTCACTATATTGCCATCTCCAATTTGCCTGTTTTGTATGATCAGCCTGTAACTTCAAAGCTCTGCACCTGAAAGAAAAACAAGAAAAGGACAACTGCTACTGTCACTGAAGCTTAAACCTACAAAAGTTTTTTACATTTTTAATGTTTTTCTTTGTTTTTTAAACATTTACCTAGAATCATTTAGGATGCTGTATTTTATACTCAAAACTTTACCATCAGGTCTATAATAAGAATTATGGGAAAACTGAAAAATTCTCACGTTGTATTCATCTTCAAATCTACACATTGAAGCTGAGCCTTTGCTTATACTTTAAAGTTTTTGCCTGTAAGATTTTCCAGATTGACTGTGACATAAGCCAATATTTGTTGGCATTAATAAATATTTTAGCCGTACAATAGTTGGATATGATTACCCTTTCATTCGCTCTGATATTGTGATCCCTGCTTAAATCTTTTGCTTTGGTTTCCTCTCACAGTCATTCCTTTGCATAACCCAACAATAGTGGGCAGAGTGGGTAAATATGTGCACTGTATGTAAACCTATTTGTCATACTGTGTTTTTTTTCCCCCTCTCTTACATCGTTGTTCTGCTGTGGGCATCGGTCACCCTCCCCCACCTCCCGTGACCATAAAAACAAAAATAAAAATGGTTATTGAAAAGAAATGAATAAAAAGTTGAGTGCGCTCTCTCATATCGGCTCAATATTCTTCCTGCTGTCTGGATGCGCTGAGTCTGAGAGTGTTCTTTACCCCCCATTGGCCCACATCCACAGAGAATGAGGACAATAGTTTGGCTCTGAGACATGTGTGCCTAATGTAGTCCTTTTATGTGGGAAAGTGGAACTGTATGGAGATGGGAGAGAAAGAGGATCATTGTGTTCCTGTTTTTCTTTCTGCCTCTTTTTCTCATACATCTGATGGCTCTCAGATGTTTCGGCAGCTTACTAAGAAAACACATTTATTGCAGCATCTATAAAATCAGTCACTGTTATCTGCTCTTAGGACTAGATCATTTTGTTGTAACGATGTTTGTGGAATGGTACTGTGATGGCACAATCATGTTTTGTTGTTATTCATCATTTAGTAGATGTTTTGTTTTGTTCACTCCAAATTAAGCTTTCGGTAAAATCACCCCTGTTAGTGTCTAAAAACAAAGTGATGACCAAAGTGATTCCAGTTCATTTTCAGCCGGGGCTGAAGGTACATAGTGAAGTTCAGAGAAATCAGCTGTCAGTTTTCAGTGCAGTTCGTACTGTGGGAACCATGAATAAAGATAATTTTATGGCCATCTATCCGATAATTGTAGTTTGGATAATTTAGTCTGAACAAAACTGGTGACTTCCAACCAGCTGCTACCCATATAGCCATACATTAAGTAACTAGATGTGTTTGTGCAGTGGCTAGATGGAATTGCCATACAAAAGAAGTTATGACATCAGGCTGATGCAGAGTTAATTACATGCCATAACGTCAAAGCAGCCATGCTTACTAATTTGCAACATTCCCTGCGATGACCTAAAAAACACTGAGATATTAAAGGTGTGCAACCGTGTTATGAACAACACATCGCAGCTGAATAATCCATCAGAATCTCTCTTCATTTTAAACACTTTATGGATGTCCTATAAGCCCAAACAAGTCAGTGTCGTTTCATACAGAAAGTGTAAACTGCAAGCAGTTTTATGATTAATGACTAATCAGCCAAATAAGCCCCAGAATGTCCCTTCAACCCTGCATACACTCGTGCACGCATATCTCCACACACCCACACGGCAATATTGAGGTCAGATTGGGAGAAAGACACAGACCCCCCATCATGGCGCACCCTCTGGCTACCTCTCCGTGAGCTGTTCACTCATGTAGAAGCAGACCCATCTGCCCCAAGAGATGGCGAGACAGAGGGCAGAAAAGTACGAGACGCACGTTTACGAGCAAGAAAAAAACAGAGGTGGAAATTAGGTTTAGAGAAATTGAGAAAAGATGCCAGATTTTGTGTGTGTGGGGGGGGGGGGCAGATCTGTGCTGTGTTGCCCTGAGATACAGGATGTTGTAATAAGGCAATTGAGAGAGAAAGCGAGAGAGAGAGGAAGACTGTGAGAGCGATAGAGAGAGGGGCTGGACTATGTAATAGAGGAAAACGGGGGAGGAGGGTATGCCTCAAGGAGAAATGCATTCATTTTTCTGTCGGTGTGACAAGCCAACTCCCCCTCTGCCTGCGCAGAAAGTGGAATGCTCCGCCTTGCTCTGGGCTCTGTTGTTGTGCAGAGCTGCAGAAGGCCTGACAGAGCCAGCTAGACAGAGAGGAAAGGGTGAAATGCATCGACAGAGACAGACACGCTGTGGATCGAGAGCCTGTGAATAGATTTCATCACCCGGTTCAACCAGCGACACCAGAGAGGAAGGAAACAAAGAAAAGAGGGAGACAAGAAAAAAGGCGCTTCAGTTAAAGGACGGAAAGTGAGAGAGAGAGGCAAGGTGAAGGAGGAGAAGGAAGGAAGGAAAGGGAGGGAGGAAGGAGGCTCAGACATGAGGAGGGGCGCCTGACTGACATTGCTACTCTCTCTATCAACTCACACACACACACACACAGGGACATAGGCAGACACACGCAGACTGTGCACTGCACAGTAGCTGCTCTTTTATCACCCTCTGTGGAGCCTCGTCCCCCATCCTTTCTTCTCTTTAGAGTGAGAGGACATAAGACAGAGAGGAAGGAAGAGCAGGAAGAGGAGGAGGAAAAAGACGTGAAGGAGGAGAAGGAGGGGAGGCAGTAACCCTCTCCTCTCCTTTACTCAGACACACAACCGGGGGTGATAGAGAAGAGCAAAAAAACAAGAGGTGTGGGGGAAAAAGGAGCTTTCTGTTCCATTTCGCCGTCTCCTGTGGTCCCTCGGCCAGAGAGCGGCTAACAGGCACCGCTCATGTCCGTGAACTCGGAGAAATCCTCGTCCCCTGAAAGGTAACACCTCATCTTCCTCCTTCCCTCTCTCATTACTGTTCTCATTTTGCCTCGATATGTTAGTTTGCATGTCATTTTGTTTCTTCCCACGAGCCTCTTCCACCACCACCATCCCCCTCAGCACCTCCATGTTTTGTCTCCTCTCTGTTTCTCTTTCTGTTTCTGTCTCCGTTCCTTCAGCCTTGGTTCCTTCTATTGTCTGGGTCACACAGCAGTTACTGTAGCAGGGCGAAAAACGCAACGGTTTATTGTTGCATGGTGCTGTAACATTTTAACACAGCGTCCTTTTCTGCATGCACATATGAGCATGTACAGTACATAACACATCTCACTCACACACACACTGTTCTACACAGATGCATGAGCTCACGCTGCCTTCCGAGGCCGTAACATTTCCTATAAGAACAGTGACAACAATACATACACATACGAACACACGCAGTCTCTTTGTGGTGCTTGAGCTCAGAGCTTACACAGCAAGAGTGTCAACACACGTCAACATCAGCACGGCCAGCAGCAGCAGCAGCAGCAGCAGCAATGCATCTCAGCAGCAGTGCGAGACAACAGATAACCACATGACGCACCTTAGTGCATAATATTCCCGATCGATTGCTCCTTCGGACACAACACAACCTCTTTGCAAAACACACTCACACCCAGGCAGCTTAATCATAATTTGATAAACTGCAAATTTATTGTAAATATACATACCAAATCACCAAACACTCAGTAATGATGAGTTTTAATAGCAAGGTCACCAGGCATTATCAGTGACATGGTACGCCTTGGCTAATTGAATACACAGAAACTCGCACACCGTACATTTTTCTAATTGCCAGGACAGGATACACTACACTGAATGACAGCTACATGCATCAGGGCTAAACATTCCTTATCTCACCCTCGTTCAGTCAAGATTGTGCCCTCTTTAATAATTTGTACCTATTCGTACCTAATTAGTCACCCCACAGGATCAAAGTGAACACAGTGCTTTTTTGGTTTGTTGGTATGTTGGTTTGTTTAGGGCTACTGAGGTAATCCCGGTTTTTAAAGCCAGTCTTGATTGCGTAGTTCTGGAAGTAAAGATGAGAGAAATGTTTGGGAGCAAAAGCTCAGTTTATTGGTAGTTTCCAAGCAGTCAAACTAAAAGCAAACCTTTGCAAAAGCTTTTTTTTTTCTTTTCCTTTTTTAACTGAATGCATGAGAACCCATATCCATTCAGATCTTGTCGGAAGAAGCCCGCATTCCCATTTTGACTGTGCAGAAAAGAGCGGAAAGAGCTCGATTTGACGGTTGCTGGGGGGCAGGAGCAGGCAGACTGGATGACTCAGGTAGCTAGTGATGCCGTGCCAAGTACGATCAGGCAGAGCCACTGCCATCCACGCAACTTGGTGCCAGGTCCCAGACTGGCACACTTAAAACATATGGCGCAGTCGGCACGTAGATGGGCTAAAGTAAATGGGCAGTAACAATATCAGGCAGTATTACATGGGCAGTTGGGCACAGAGGAGAGTGGCTTTATACTGGTCTCACAAACTAAATTGATAAATGGCATCAGATACACACACACACACTATAGACTGGTGATAAAAGTGAATATGTGCGTGTAAACCGTCATATTTATAGCATCTAAACAAAGAAATTCTGCTTCCTGACCTTGGATCCTCTAAATGTACAGTATTACAGCTTTCATTACTCTGTCCAGTTTTTATTTTCCTACCTCCATTGTTTGGGTCACAGCAGTCTCTCTTTAATCAAGAATAATGCAGCAGTCTCTTGTTCCACGGCAGGTAACGCCAAAGAGTTGCACTCATGCACGCACTGCTGCCTCCTTTAACTCCTGCAAGCATCTCCTGTGACCAGAGCTGTAGTTCTGTAGAGGTCAGGATTTTTTTCTGCATATAAACAAGAAAATTGACATCCAAAGATTTTTTTCTTGCTTTCCCCAACAGAAATGAGCAGAATTGTTATAAAGATATATTTTAATAACTTTTCTTTTAAAGTAGGGTTTTATTTAATCACATGCAAAATATCGTTTTCTTTGTCAGATGGGCAAAAACCAAGTGTTTTCAGTCAGCCATTGATTACATGGAGCTGCAGTGACAATCATTTCACACTCATAGCTGTGAAGTTTTGCTGCTTTTCTGAGTTTTCTCTCTGAATATGAATAGCTTTGATTATTGGACTCTGCTGACATGCAGTAATGATTGAAATTAGTATATTGGTTATTATCTAACCACATATGTGAACATGAACTAGTGTGGAAGTTTGACTTATTTTGCACTTTATTAGGGGATTGTATTTTAAGGTCAAGTGAACTTCAGAATCTATGTTTAGCTTTTTTTTGTGAGACAAATCAGCTCAATTTCTTTGACTATAACACCATCTGTGCCCCAGATGCCATGAAACCATACACACATGCATGCACACACTGTTGTGGGGTGCTTTTTATTCGGGATGTGCGTTGATATGTTTGTCACAATAAGTGGATTTGATGTGTGTTAAGCTAAACGGATGGACTCGTCTGGCCTGAAAAGAGCAAGAAGCAGTGCAGTGACAAATTTCTCCTGGAGACGCTGCACTAGGAAGACGATCCCTGTTGTGTAACTTAGCACTTGAGGCATAGTGGAGATGGATGGAGGATGAGAAGTGTGTGTGTATTTGTGTGCATGTGTGTGCCAGTTTGAGGATATTTAAGTGTTTTGACGTCCTTATTGCGTGTGAGCAGCTTAAAGCAACTTTGTGAAGGGTGACGGCACGTCATTTTAGGTCATAATAACGGATGCTGCTGGGTTAAGGGCTTACATCCTTAGAAGACTTTCTTGGGATTAAACACAAGTTGAATAAATAAACAGCCAAAGGTCAAGAGTTTAAAGGCTTTCAAAGGCTGGCTTGAGGTTCGTGTAATTTTCGTAGCTGTTGAGAGGAACAGCTACTGAAACGTTAAACTCTTGGTGCGATTACAACAACACTCAGTTGTGTTGTTGTAAATGCCACATACCTGCTTCAAAAGCATGATGTGCTTCTTAGGCTACACCCAATTAGAATGCGATTGTGTAGCTGTTTTTTTATTAGTGGGTGTCCACACAATGCAAGTATATCTTTTATATCTGCTTGTCACAGGTTGAAACACAGCTTATTGGTTATGCTAGTTACAACCAGATGGTCTGAGCAGCCTCTTTCCTGCTTTCCTTCAGACTGCCTGAGTTAGAAGAATAGGTCAGAAAGAGCTGCTGAGGATGCAGCGCTGGAATGCGTCCAACCGGTCAGGAAGCCGGGCCCATGCAGCAGACAGGCATCACATTCAGCAGCTATCGCATTCTCGCAGAGTACGCAGCTTTGGCTGGCCTACATGGCCTCCACCATCTTCTTTGGTCCGACCCAGAAACGGGGCGCGCGAGCACACGTGCAGGCATACCAGTGGCGCAACATGACAATAGCTAATGAAGCGTGGCAGCGAGCTAGCTCGTAAACTAGCCCCCTGCCCTGCCTGTCTGGCCTCCATTACCACCTGCCCCTCGCTCATGGCTGAAAAGAAACAGAAGATTACATTTTACTTTCTCTCTTTCCACCTCTTTATTTTTTCTTTTTCCTGCCTTGAGTGTGAGACAGATGGAAGAGGAGGAGGAGGAATCTCATGCATGCAATCTCTCCTGTCCCTCTGAGGGCTTTTGGTGATATTGCAAATGTAAATAAAAGTGTCTGCTACATGCACACCCACAGAAACTACCATGAAGTTTTCAGCCCTTGCAAACTAGTCTAACCTGACTGCATAGTCAAAGCTCTGCACTGCAGAATAACTCTGGGAATTTCCACCTCGTGTACTGAAGTCCTATGTGGTTAATCAGCAATAGGAATCACTGAGTCAAACATGCAGCAGAAAGGAATAAGATACCTCACAAGTAGTAAGTCGATCACCAGTGGTCATGTGATCTGGACTTGGGCATCTGATCCGGTGAGAGATGCTCAGTAGGATTTACAGTGTAGGTTCAAAGGTCATGTAGCGGTACCAGTAGATGCATGATAGGATGATGCTGTCAGTGCTCTGGGATGAAACTTAAATTACTTCCATCCATCCATTTGCTTCCGCTTATCCTTTTCAGGGTCGCGGGGGGGCGCTGGAGCCTATCCCAGCTGTCATAGGGCGAGAGGCGGGGTACACCCTGGACAGGTCGCCAGTCTGTCCCAGGGCCAACACACAGGGACAGACAACCATTCACACTCACATTCACTCACACATTCACACCTAGTGGCAATTTGGATTATCCAATTAACCTATTCCCACAAGCTGCATGTCTTTGGACGGTGGGAGGAAGCCGGAGTACCCGGAGGGAACCCACGCAAACACGGGGAGAACATGCAAACTCCACACAGAAAGACCCCGGCCTGATGTTGGAATTGAACTCAGGACCTTCTTGCTGTGCGGCAACAGTGCTAACCACCGTGCCACCGTGCTGCTAAATTACTTATTGATTATTAATTAACGCCTTGTATATGGAAATGTAAGAGAGAATACATGAAAAAAATACATGTTTACCCTGAAAACACACACCTACACTTCTGGAAAAGCTTTTATGAGCTCACGCTACATTAAGGAATGTTTACTGTTCCTGCACTACCTACCTACCAAGTTTTTGGGTTTTTTTGTTTTTTTCTCCTTAGATAGTTAGATAGTTAGTTTTTGTTAATTTATGTTGTAATTTATGTTAGGTCAGTCTGTCTTGTCTCTGCTAGCCAGCTAACTAGGCCTCTTAGTTAGCTAGTTTAGTGTTTTTCTGTTAATTTATGTTGTAAATTTATGTTGCATGTAGCACCTTGGTCCTGGAGGAACGTTGTTTCGTTTCACTGTGTACTAACTGTATATGGTTGAAGTGACAATAAAACCAACTTGACTTGACTTGACTTGACGCTTTTCCCAAGCACAAAGGCTTCCGCGTTTGTTTATCTTCACTTCTAACAAAAGCACATTTTCTTTTTCCGCTAGTTTTGGCAAATTGCTAAAAAAAAAAATTACCACCGAAACTGTTTTTGTTCTGCTTTAAAGAAAGTGGGACCGTTTTCCCTTAAATCCACATGACAACCAGCATTTTAACTGGCTTGACTTCCTTTTGCTCTTGTGTGTGTGTGTGTGTGTGTGTGTGTGTGTGTGTGTGTGTGTGTGTGTGTGTGTGTGTGTGTGTGTGTGTGTGTGTGTGTGTGTGTTTCAGTGTCCAGTCCCTAGTCCCTGTTGACTCAGTATGTTTACACACACAACATTCCAGTCTTCCCTGCAGGCCTTTAATTGGTCCTTTTAAATCACCCACTTTTCACTTTCTATTTTTTCCAAGCCTTATTCTTTCCCTTCTCCTATTCAATCTCTCGTCCTTTCTATTCCTCACTTTTTTGCTCTATACCTCCCTCTGCCATCTGTTAAGTTGATTCTGGTCTTTATTTTTGTTTTCCTGCTGGAACCTGATGTTGCGCATCACTTATTATATATTTCATAACTGTCAGGTTGACTGTTTTTTTCCTGCAAACTTGAAACCATAACTAACAGACACAGTTGCAATAAAATGCTACTTATACATTTTGATCTGCTTTGTTTCTTTAACTACACGCTTTTTTTAATTGGGAGAGAAAATAAATATTGTTTGGTCTTTCCTGTAATTGCAAAATGATACTTTTGAAATGCTAATATATTGTTTACTGCAACCTGCTCTCCTTTAATTCTAACAAGCAGCACTAACAATGCTGATTCACTGTAGTTCCATAATGATACAGGTCCCTGCTGAAGGAGAAACAGAAAAAGACGAGAGAGAACATTTTTCTTTACATCCCCTATCTTACTGTAAAACGTCTCAAGCTGCAGTGCAGATAGTTAGCATGCAGCTACAGGGCCTTTCCCTCTCATTAGTTCACAGCTATCTGCCATCAGCATATTAGTCTTCCTGGAGTCGATTTTACTGCTACGACACTGTAAGTTATACTCAGCAGAAATGGGTGAAATGGAGGAAGAATGAGAGAAGGGGGGGAGATGGAGGATAGAGTAGGGAAAAGTTTGAGATTCTTGGAGGGTTTGGGGGGTTGGCGAGCGGAGAGACATGGTACGACGATAGCCCTGGGAGAGAGATGATCCCGCAGAGGAATTATAAAGATGATAAAGCCAGAGTGAGAACTCTGGAGAAAGAGACCAGGATAGAGACAGAGAGCAAAAAAACAGGACGGCAGAATCCTCAGGAGAGAGGGGCACAGATAGATAAAGATGATTGGGGAAGGGGGGGGAGGGAAGGATGAGAGGCGAGGAGAGATGGAGGGAGAAGATAGATGGCTCTCTGCAGACTTGCGCAGTGTGCTGGGTAATGCTAGGTCACCGGAGGACTAATCTCCGCTGATGCTGCAGCGCTGAAGCAGTGGAATGATAATAGCCTGTTTGTGCTCTGTGTGTTTGTTTGTGTGGCTTACCATATGCATGCGTGTGAAAAGATAGCGGGCTTGCTTTTGAAGGTACCACTTTTTTTTTTTTTTGGTCCCCTGATAGAGTCACACAAACACACAAACCTGTATTCACGCAGTTCACCCAATCCTCAACGCTGCCCTGTGGGATTGAGTCACGCGTCGGCTGCATAACTGTGAACAATATTCATCTGTTGTGTCTGAGAACACTGTTCAGCTGTTGTCTCTTCCTGACCTGCAGCACGTGTTTGAATTTTTTATTTTTTTCCTACATCAGCACCGAGTTGGGGAGTGTTATTCAGCTCTGAACCATGTGCCAAAGATTCCATATAATCCTGCATTTCATATCAGTGATACTGTACTGATACAACAAGTATCACCACAACTTGGAGTAGGGCTGGAGTTTAGTACTTTCATCTAATCCAACAGTATCAAGCTCACCCATAAAATCATAATAATTAAATTTGAATGTGACTTGCACAAGTGGAGCATGGAAAGTTCACAAGATGTCCTCCACCTGGAAAAAACAAACATGAGCTAATTGTTTTATGTGTAGATAATGCTCAACTTGAACAGAGAGGATGCAATCAAGTTATCATAATTGGACTCAGATGTGCATAATATTGTATTGATATAAAAAAGGTTAATAGCTGACCTTTCAGCAGTGAAAAGAGCTTTGTGGTATTTTTATTGAGTTTTTGTGTGTTGCTGCAAGTTACGCCGATCAGCCGTGACATTACGACCGCTGACGGGCGAAGTGAATAACATTGATTATCTTTTCATTGTGGCACGTGTTAGTGGGTGGGATATGTTAGGGAGCAAATAAACATTTTGTCCTCGAAGTTGATGTGTTAGAAGCAGGAAAAAAGGGCAAGTGTAAGGATTTGAGGGAGTTTGAGAAGGGGTATATTGTGATGGCTGGATGGCTGGGTCAGAGCATCTCCAAAACTGCAGCTCTTGTGGGGTGTCCCGGTCTGCAGCGGTCCGTATCTATTAAATGTGGTCCATGGAAGGATTTGTGGTGAACCAGTGACAGGATCTTGGAGGCCAAAGGTCATTGTGGGGAGGGACGGGTACTCTGTCTGGTGCCATTCAACAGATGAGCTACTTCTCAAATTGTGAACATAAACAAACATCTGCAAAGCTCAATGAACTGAAGCAACATTGTAGAGCAGAACAAAATTCCTCCACAATGAAGTGAGAGACTGATAAAGTCATACAGAAGACAAATCAGGTTAGTTTGGCTGTAATCAGCTCCATGAGCTACTGAATCATTGGGTGTACTTTTTCACAGGACTGCGTAGCGTCTTGTGGAAACTTTTTTTTTCATATGACTATATGTGCCTGTAAACTACCTGCCCCACCTTTAACTGAAAGCTGCAAAGAAAACTTAATGAACCGGATGTTATTCTGAGTGGGTGTCAGATCCAGAATAGATCCGGGTCTTGCAATCCAGTCTTGTAGGTTTTGTGTCTTCCTGTTGGTGCTGGCACACTCTGCTAGAAGCAGGTGTGGTAAACTTGGCATGTGGTTGTTACGAGTATTCTCTCTAGTTATCTGGAAAGTAAATGCAACACTCCCCATAATAACAAGGTAATACTCTTTTGGGGGGTTTTAGGAACCTCCTGTTATCTCAGTCATGTGATAACTGCATATCTGTACATATTAAACTGCTTATTTCAGTTGTGTAATCAATTCTAAATTTAGTTTGTTTATATGGATAGCCAATCTGGCCAAGGGGCAGCCCACATGGATCATTATTTTTAATTAAAAAGTGAAAGCAGGGTTGGGTTAGGAAATCATTGTCACCAGATACACTGGTATACTAATAGACAGACGTTCAACTCATGTTATTACTATGTAATTACTATTACTATTTAGTATCTTAATTGATATTACAGTGTATTTTCATTTGTTTGTAATAGTCATGAGGATGAAGATATGGTAATCGGTCATCGGTGTTTCATTTGTGATCTCTGTGTTACATGATCTGAAAATACAGCTGTACATAATAGATGTAGCTCTAGTCTGTGTTATGGTATGTTTTTGCTTCAGTGGCTATGTGCTCACATACTCCCTAACCAGATGAACACTGAGATGGCATCTTAGCAGGTGGGTGTCACAACCCCATGTGACTTGTGCTGGAATTCAAGGCTTGGTTCGTCTTGTCCATCTACTGCTGTTTCTGTGAGTCTGCAGCTGAAGGCTGGAGCTGTTTTCTCTGTTCAGCCATTCGTCCATCTCTCAAACTTGTCCTATGGAGTTTAGCTCATGTCCTGCCACTAAGAAGAGATGGAGTCTGGCTCTTTGTGCGCTCCGGCTGCGCCACAGAGCCCTCCGAGACAGGTAGAAGGGGAATAAAAATGTGTCTTGACAGAACTAATGGGCTAAATTCTGGGGTTTAGTTTGTATGGCTAAGTTTCCAGATTAAGGTCTTTTATTTAATATTTTATTTAAAACAAAAAACAAAAAAGCATGTAAAGTGGAAAAGAATGAGTAATAGGAAGTGATAAAGGCCAGCTGGATTGACAGAATTATTTGGCTAAATAATGATTTGTATCTTTGCACAGGCTCCGTGTTGAGTGAGTGTTTTTTCACACGCAGAAATGGGAAGATGACTGACAAGGAGAGATCAGAAGCTTTGCTTTGGTCCCAGAATAACAATAAGACAAAAATTCAATGCAGAGAGACCAAATCATTCATGTGCGACTGTCAAGATTTGCATCTCCGCATTTATGAAGCCAGAACAGTAGGATTGATTAAAAATATTTAAATTCTTTTTTTTTAAATAGCTGTAACAGTTGCCATAATCTTAATCTACTAATCTAATAAATTAACTCAAATATAAGGATTTGGTTGGCTTTTCGTGCTTGATAAAATATCAAGTCTCTCTTTCTTTGTTCCAGATCAGTGTATTTAGGACAACAAATTGAGTCCATAAAGCCTTTGAGGTGTGCTTTGATTGTGTTGCACATTAAATAAACATTTTCTGCAGTGGGTTTCTTTCCAGAGTGATATCGAAATACTTAAAAAATTAATATCTCTTACAAAACGTGGAAGTTTGCAGCGTTTTTTCCCAGCTCAGCTTTGTTTTTGGTTTTCATTTAGTGCAATCGTGTTTGTCTTTGCATTCATTAGGCTGATTTGAACTGTCATTTCATTAGTGGGGAACTGCAAGCAGGCTTGGATATGTCATACCAGAGAGAGCAAGGTGATCACTGCTATTTATGAGACATCCTTTTGACATTCATATGTGAATCTTATCACACCTCTGCTTTTCCAGCGTGCTATTGTATAATAATTAAGAAGCTGTGATTTTTGTTTTTTATGGATGAGATATGATTTAAAATAATATGAGGAATTCGAGACCAAGAAAACCATCTAACCACATTGAACCATAAAATGGGAACATATTACCTCTTGTGCCTTGTGTACTGTTACCTAGCTGAAGATGGGGCCGTTTTTAACGAGTAAAGCTCCATGTGAGTGATACGCAGGCTGTGGAGGGACAGTAAATATATTTTTAAGTCATTATTAATTCATTAATTTATATTTTTGGGGAAAAAGCTGTAGGGTATTAAACCCAAAAAGATGTCTTTTTTATCTTTGACACTCTGACTTTTCAGAGAGAAAAAAGAGCAAATTCATCCTATGTAGCAGCAGCTTGACATTAATAATGATCTGCTTCTTTTGACTGATGGAGCCATTTCATCTTTGCTAATATTGTCAAACTTGCTATGCCTAAAAGGTTTGTAATTGTAGAGACGTGTAAACCAGCTGTGGTTCTTACTGGGAATAGTAGAGTTAAAGCTGATCTGTTGGGCAAATTTACCACAGGCCTTTTTTTTCTATTATATATTCTATTAGGGTTTAAAAAAATCATGTCTCATGATGAACAACCTATTGTCCAATACCAACATATGTGTCATCTGTCAGTAGCATCAGCCAGCTAATATGTTAGTCTGGTTGGTGACGCAACCCACACATGCTGCCTCTGTGCCTGTGCTTTGTGCCTACAGTGCTGTAGTAGTGTTTTACATACATGCACATAGCTTCTTCTTTCTTTTGATGCTATCACTTGCTGGGGCGGATGTTACCTCCACAATAAGGGGCTTTGTGGCTGGCTGTCGTCACTGGAATGTTTAATACAGAACGCAGAGTGAGTAAATGCGCTTTAGAGAGCGTTCAGCATGTGCTGCTGAATTGAAGCTACAGCAGATACCCAGAGGCTCTGTGTGCAAAACATGTGGCTGGATGTTTTTGAACTGAGCAGCAGACTAATAGTTTTCTGTTCAAATAAAATGTTGCAGAAAATATACATCTGATGCACAAAAAGACAAAATGTTAATGAAATTTATGTTTTTAGGGAGGTGAACGTTTTGACTGTTGTGTTTGGGAAATAGCAGTAAAGCCGTGTCACTCTGCCGTCTGTGTGAACACGCATGTGTATGTCAACTCTCCAGCCACATAGCAGTGTTTCTGTTTTCAATGCAAATTTTATTCCAAGTCAAAGAATTTTCCATGCAGCCACAGACACCAAATGCTGCAAATGTGTTTTGGTGACCAAACATCACTGCATATGTGCACCGTACGGCATTTGCATTGATTCTGTTCGCTGGATTTTGTTGCCTTTCATCTTTGTGTGGGTCTGCATTTGTGCCTGTGTGTATACTGTGTGTGCACGCTCTACTTCATGTATGTGCTCTAGCATAGAGCGGATGTAATGTGTGTGGTCGTGTATCCATCAGCTCCCTCTGGGGAATTTTACCAGCAGCTAGTTTAGTGAGTATAAATTGATGGGACTTGAACCCTGTGGCACAGGGGTTCAGTGTTTATTCATAGGCAGCTGTGGTGTTTTGATTAAATATGGACAGAAGAGCACAAAATAGCAATCCCATTAGAGGAGACGTTACCAAATTATGGCTTACATCTCAAGTGATGGCCACTTAGCTGATGCTTTTGCCCAGAATGACAGAAAGAGAGCACGTAGCAGTGCATCTGTCTTTTTTTAGTTTATAGAAAGCACATAGATTCTTTAAGATATTGTATGTTTTTCAAATTGCGTCAGTGCTGACATCTTTACGAAGCTACTTTTATTGATCCATGTGAAGTAATTTTAAGTTGCACAAAAGCTCTGGGAATAATAGTTGGTGATACAAATCTTAAGTGGCATAAATATAAAAAAGGCCAGATTTTCACAAGAAGCGCACAGAATTAAAAAAAAAAGCAGTATCAGGAGCATTACTGTAAATCTGCTTGGTGCTTTTTTTAAAATGCTTGCGAGCTGATGGGCTGCTTTGTGTCTGTTTTTTGTCTTGTTGATTCGTCATGTTAGCTCCTCCTGAAGAAGTTGCATAGTTTGGGCAGAAGCCACATGCACAGAAGGCACCTTAATAATACTGCACGGCTGGTGGTACGAAACAGGATCCTGCAAAGTTATAATGTGCTAGAGCTAGAGATTGTGATGTGGGGGAAGTGCAGCCAGTGACGTCAGGACTCATCCTGAAAATAGCGGTGAGATCTAAGTTCTGCACTCAGACAGATCCTCCGGAGGAGAGGAGAGAATGAGTCAGCGGTCTTGCCAACACGGGCTGAGAAGGAGAGAGTGAAAGATGAACAATGAATCAATCAGAGGTAGAGATGCCACCAATGGAATGCATAAGCAGAGCTGAAGGACACCTGCGGTCTCAAACCCACGCCTTATCGTTTTGAAAGTAGAGGACTGTGTTCTTGTTGCTAAGGAATATACCTGTTACCTTGGTGATAATGGGATATGTTTAAGGATGAGTCATCAAGTTTGCAGTCGAGAGTGGTCAGCTGTTTCGTGCGACTTCTCAGTGGTCAGAGACATGTTAGCAATGATTGTGGTGGTCATTAATAATTGGTAGGGGGGATCCCAGGTTAGAAAGTCTCAAAAGACATGCTGTTGAAACAATCAAACTGGCCAATCAAAAGGCAGCGAGCAGTGTGGAGGAAGGTGTAATGTATATTCTTTTGGCTGTGGCTATTAGAATTATTAAAAAGAATAAAAAGATTATTTAAGTGACAAAAATGTATGACATTGCTCTAAAGAGGCGCTCTACCCTTCACTCTTTTATTTTTAAATATCATATATTTTTCATTGTTGAAGAAGTGCTCAGAATGATTATATCGTAGTTTAGAAATACTTCATTTGTTGTATTATTTAATTACAATTTGTCAAGTAAAAAAAAAAGCAATGCATATTTCTCTGAAATGCAATACGTGTGTATAAAGTACCTGTCAGGGGCTGGGTCTGTGACCCAGCATTTTCAGTTTATTTTGTATTTTGATTTCTTATTATATTGGGAATATGTGAAGTTTTTGTTATTATTAGTGAGGATTTAGTTGAGTTTCTTTCTAGCTTTTTGTTTCTTCTATAATTCCTGATTTATAAGTCCCAGGTCACGCTCATGTTCCATGTTCATGTTTTTTCCTTATAGCTTCTCGCGTGCTCCTGCCCTGAATCATGTTCATATCTTTTGTCACAGTTGTCATAGGTTAGTTTTATCCAGTTTAGGTTTTAGTTTAGTTTTCGTCCCTGTTCACTTTCCCTTGTTTTTTTGTACTCGTGTTATCAGCTTACAAACTCTAACATAAATAAGTAAATGTACAATCCATTGGGCAACAAAAACACCCAACGTGCAAGGGCTGGAATCCAATGGAAACTAGTTAAGGTGTCTCTGTGAAAAGAAAAGTAAGAACAAATAAGTCCAAGACTGTTTCTAGGCAGAAACATTGACGTCATTTTCACACACGTTGCTGAAAGTTGCCTCAAACCTTTCAAATGGGAGCACAATAAATACGAACTATCAGCTCAAATACCAAAGTGTACAGACTCTTGAGATGGATTCTCAAATATTTTCTCACAATCGCAGACGCTGATTGTATTCTAATGACTCACTGATCTAACTGATGACTCAGCAGACTGAAAGATGGTATTTGGTGTCTTATCAGGTCTAAAGCAGATAACTAAAGTTGAAGAGTTTTAGTAAGGAGCCTTTGATATGAGGCAGATTTAAAGCACCAGGTTATTAACTGTTTTTTGTTTGATATTCCTCTTTTTGTTTCATTTAAATATTGTATCACATAAACATTCATTAAAATCCCATCGAGAGACATTTATTATACAAAAATGAGGAAAAAAGAGAAAAAATACATACTTGTTTTCTCTTATTTTATATACCAATTATCTAAATTGTTTCTTGTGAGGCTTCACTTTCATATCTTACACAGTTTGTTTAGCAAAGTCTTCAATTTTACTTTAGTTAAGTTAGTTACTTATTACATTTTGCAAGCGTTATTTGTGTATGTATGAAGTTCTGGTTGATATTATTTGCATACTGAAGTTTGAAAAAAGGAAACTGATGGGGTCATTAACTTTCCAGCAGCAATTTCAGATGAAAAACTCTGTGATAAGAGTTTTCATACTGGCACATATTTGACAATTTATACACTGGTTACAACATACAGTGCTCAAGGAACTCTTGAGTCTAGACTTAAATATCTTGTTGACTGGTATACCTGAACTTATTTTTAAATATTCAAAATTAAACTTGATCAGGGCTTAAAGGAAGGGAGGTTGAGAAAATTCTTGTTTTCTGGCTTTTCTTGGGATTTACTGACCTTGAAAAATAATACATTGCTCCCCTTATTTAAATCTTCAAATTTAAATTTCCAATGTAAAAGTTGATCGTCAGTGAGCTAATATTGAGCTAATGTGTCATGCTATCTCTGCTGTCTTTGGGCGAGGTTTTACCTTTCCTCTACTTATATTTTTGTAAATATGCTCAGACATGTTGGTAATTTGTGGTATGATGGGGAATTTACTGGCAGGAAAGTTGCTTCACAATTGGTAAAGAGTGTTTGGTGGAATCCCAGTTTCAGTCACCTACCTGTGGAGTTATTCAAATGGGAGAAAGGTGTAATGGAGCTCAGACACTAGCATCAAGATCTGTTGTTGCTAGAAGTGACCAACAGAATAGTATTATTATTATTCTTATTTAATGATAAATTAAAGTGTAATTTTTTTACAGTGTTGTTTTAGGCCAGAACAAAATTTGAATCGATGTGTACGTCAGTAGTGGTGCGTATTGAAATGTTTTCTTTAGTAAATTCAGTTGTAAACTGATGTGTAGATAAATCACACTGGATCCAGTGCACTGGGCTGTTGAAAATGTAACACTGGCTCTATAGATGCCATTGTAGGGTGGGAGTGTGGAAATGCTGAGACTGAAAAAGGGCTGTGCATTTCCTAGTGGGCTCAAATATGTTCTCACGAACACACACACACTCACACACTCACTTGGGTAAGGACGTTAGGAAGCAGTCTGGGCATGTTCTCACACGTAACAAAATGTTGAAGGATGCAAGGCAAATTCTGCACCTATTTACCTCCACAGTACAGGGTTATAACCTTAAGGACTCCTGCCCCAACCTGTGCTATATAGTCAGATGTATTTGAACAGAATAAAAAAACTTCACAGAAAACTGTATATAATGCCCTGTTTAAAACATGAATTACTGCAGGAGTGGCGAGTAGGGCTCGGCAGAACAAACATACAACCGTCCTCTTTTATACGAGCACAAAAATACATATACCGTACAAAAGGCTGCTTCTCCCACATTGCACTGAGACACGCCCTTGTCTCTTACAATATACAGTTACTTAACAAGTAAGTGGTATGCTTGCAGTGGGGGGAAGAACAATGGTCCTAAACCTTTACAGTACTGCTTAAATGCACCAAGCTCAAAAATGAAAGGGCAATTTAACATTTAAAATTATTAATCAAAATGCCATATGTCAAACCATGCTGGTTCTTACTTTCATGTGATTACTATACATGTTCTTAGATATACTTTTAAATGAACATTTTTCAGAAAACCCCCCAAACGTAATTCCAGAATAGAGTCAGAAAAAGAGAGTTTTGAGCCTGAAGTTTGTCCCAATAAAGGAATGATCAGGATAAGACCTAGAGGTGGCACAGTCTCGATACATAAAAACTGTTTCACATGACAGTAAGTCTGTGATATTGAATACAAGGCAATCATCTAGAACAGACAGTTACTGGAGACAGAAACATGCACCGAAAACTTCAAAAAGATGAATTAATTTTTTTATTTCCTGCATTTTTATCATTTAAAATGCATTTTAATAATGACACAGTTCATTCAAAAAGCTCTGTAAATTGTTTTCCCCATGCTGTGTGCCATTTTTCTCATGCTAATATCCTCTTCTTCATTGCAAGTTATTTTCTGTAGACTTTAACCTCAGGGGTTTTTCCTGCCTCATAATGGTCATTTGGACGGTGACTACACATGCAAGCCTGATTGCTCCAATACAGTCAACAAGTCTGGTTTAGATTATTTGACCCAAAAAAAAATCTATGCACTTTCCATTTTGTGACCATTTCATGAACAAAAATGTGTGTTATGCTTCAGTAAAAGAAACCACAGTTAACAATAATTGCTGAAACAAATGTAATTTTTATTTGCCTCTTTCTAATACCTCTTTGAGAAGCACCAAAAATGTCAGTCCGTGTTTGATAAACACCGTAACAAGGAACTGTGAAATAATTGCTGCTAATTTAGCATAATTTGGGATTCACTGAGTGTTCTTTAAAGCATTTTAATGATAATATTAGCATTGGGCGCTAGTATGTCGATAACTAGATTGCACAAGGAATTAAAAAGATGTAAAGATGTTTTAAACCACACAGTAACTGGCTAATTTAAAATCATCAGCATACTGTTTTTGCTTTTACACAAAAATATGTTAAATGAAATCTGGGTGAAAATCAACTTACATCCAGAGTAAAAGTATCAGGGGAAAATAATGATGAGGGCTAAAAATACAGCAGCTACTTCCCATACGTGCGGTAGAATTGGAAGCAAATTGTGGTCTTAGTGTGCAAATTGGTGCCAATTAGTGAAGTAAATTGATTAGGACACCTTTAACAACTTAGGGAGGAGACTAATCACAGCTGACTGGTTGGCCTGATACCCCTGGACACTTATTGGATAAGAGTCACTCATTTAAAATGCCAAATGTGGCACATAGTTTACAGACGTTTTACAGTAATGTTACGGACAACTTAGGCAGTAATAACAAAAATAAAGATCAGAATGTTGTGTAAATTCACTTTTTACTTAAAAAGCACACAAATATCAGAGTGTGCGTGTCTTTGGCGGTAATGACTTTAGCTGCATTTTGGTGTTGAAGGACAAGGCTGTTTGTCTTTTTCCTTTCTTTGAGCTGCTCTCTTCTCACTCTCTCGTTCACTGTGTGATGTCAGTTTTTCTCTGTTTATGTCTCCATTTTGTTCAGATTAACTTGTTTTCAGCCTTCTTCTCTCTTTCTTCCTCTATTTTTCTGTCCCTGCTTATGTTTGCCCGTTTCTCTATCTGCTGAACCTTCTTCTTCTATATGTCTCTCATCTGTCTCTCCATATCAGTCTCTGCACTGCCTGCATAATCTGTTTGACTGTCTCCCTGCCTTTTCTGTCCCTCTGGCTGTCTGCCTCTTGCTTTGTTACTGTGCTCCTCTCTGTTTATTTCTCTTCCTTATTTTTTCTTCTCACCTTTCTGATTCTTTTTTTGTGTTTTTTTTTTTCTGTCTGCTGGTTACTTCTGTATTCTGTCATGGTTTCTCCTCTGCCCATCTTTCAGACTCTGGTGTCTCTGCTCTTTGTGTTTTTACTGCCTGGCTCAGCTCCAGAAAGTTATGGGGGCTAAGTGTTTGTGCAGCCAATGGCAAGATGGGCCGTATAAAAGCACTGAGCTTATAGATGTGATGTACGACACTCTACGTGACTGCTTTGATAAAGAAGTAGCATCCTACTGCAAGGACACAGCCTTCGACTGCTTGTGTGTGTGTGTGTGTGTGTGTGTGTGTGTGTGTGTGTGTGTGTGTGTGTGTGTGTGTGTGTGTGTGTGTGTGTGTAAGAGAGAGACAGTTGTAAAATACTAATCAAATTTCAATGCCAAGTTATCTGTCACCTTTAGCTGCCACGGTGTATCTGTGTATGCATGCATGTGTTTTGGCCAATCACATTAACGCTTTGAGTCCCGGAATACCACCAACTCACCACCCCTCCTTGCTCTACAGTTGCCGTGGCAACATACCAAGAGGCTCCATCATGTGTCTCTGCCTGTGACCACATTTTTATAACGGCTCACAAGCTACGGCTTTGTGTGTTTGTTGGTTTGTTTAGTTGGGGGGTTTTTTCGCCTTAATTTTAGCCTCTGATCATGCTGAAGGTACCGTGAGGTGATGCTGAGCACAAAGTGTTTTGGCTTCTCCTGGCCTCTGCTTTGATGTCTAATTCAGTTTTCCAGAGATATCATTCAAACAGTGAGCTCTCTACAAGGCAAAGCTTCCGAAGAAAAATAAAGATTAAGTGCAGATTTTACACTCCCTTTTCCTAGCACTGATAATAGTGAGTGAAGGTTTTTTTTTATCTAATCCCAGCATGTTGCATATGTATGTTTATTTGTTTTATTCCTGTCTCTGTATAGAGAACAGCTGGTGTCTTGTAGCTCGGGGTGATTAGCCACGGTGTTTATCAGTATCCATGTCCTGCTGATGCTGTGACTCTATTACCTGATTGGTTGTCGTGGCGCCACTCGACGCTGGAGTTCAGATTTTTCCAACTTGAGCGGCAGATGCGATAAGCGCGAATGCACAAAATGCACAACATAAAATGCAGTGCGTATTTTACTTCGCGCTTCAAACGCATCAGTCGCGCTAATTGTTCGCGCAAATCAGGCCGAAAAGCGTTTTCGCGACGCAAATCTGCTTCTGATTTGTCGCGGGACCCGCAGTCGCGCTTCATCGCGCTCCTCCATTGACTTTACATGTAAACCTGACTCTTTGGTCGCTTCTATCGCTTTCGGTGTGTACGCACTGTAACTGGGACGCTTCTTCATCAAACACCAGTATCGGGTTGGATGACTTCACACACCGTGGTGTGGTTCTGAGGGGGGAAACTGCATAGACGCCAAAATGTTTTTGTATGAAGTGACCACTAGGGGAACTGTAGTTTTTGCACTGATGGTTATTGATTGCTGTTTGATTTCTGCAAATGGACATAAACTGCCACGCGTAAGCAGTATTCGTAGAACACTTTTATGTTAGCTAATTTACATTTATCATTTTATTGATTTATTGCTGGCTTACGATTTGTAAGATCTTAAAAAAACTGTTTTTGCAAAGAAATGTAAACCCCGCCTTGAATCAATCTACCCTCTACTCAGACAGTTTAATACATTTTGTGTTCATGTGTGCTAATACTAGTCCTGGCTCCATAGTGTAGTAGTGAACATATTTGAATAACATGCCCCATTTTGAGACAGAGAGGAGGCACAAATCGCTGTCAAGAAGAAGCTCTCCCATTTTTATACATATCTATATAAAGCTATATATGTAACAAAATCCAGTTATTTAGTCAGATGTGGTGTCTGTCTTTCTCCTTGCACTAGCAGCAGCAGCAGTGTGTTGGCAGAAGTTTGAAGAGCTCCGGCTTTGCTGTTCACACTGTGCCACACAGCATGCCATATGGTATGGTGGCTATATAACATTATGTTAGCTCAGCACAATATTTAAACATCTTTTCAGAGTTTTATCGCTTCACATCATTGTTTAGATTCTTCAGGCCTCAACTTTACTGTTTTGGTTCACTCTCGCTGCTCTTATTGGCCATAGAAGGCAACAGTTTCAACAAGAAATCTGTGAGACTTGCTGCACGCTACCTGTCCAAGTCCAAAATTAAAAAATGGAGATGTGTAGCTCTTACAGAGCCAGTTATTTCATGAGATTTTAGAGGTCAGAAGCAGACTCAGTATTAGACTTTCATACAGCTAGCCCAGAATTAAGCTCTGTAGCTGTTTCATTTGTGAAATAAGTAACTCTTTACAAACTCTTTTTTTTCTTTTGTGCATTTGACTCGGGTTTTGTACTTCTGTGTGTGTTTTGCACTAAACTACAAAAAGATTGTGCATTAATTCGACAGAGAAAAATGACACATAAAAAATGTGCTCTTATGTCTTATGTTCTGTACATTAGTTTGAAAAAACAGACTGATGCATGGCACAAAAAGTGTCGGTTTGGCGCTGATTTAGTGGAACCTTCCCAGTACAGAAATATTACAGGCATGTGCTCAAAATCTACACAAACAGCCACGTGCGCCATGGCAGGGTCCCAAAGCAAAACGGTGCAAACTTTGTGATCAGTTATTGTTCCGTGCCCTGGATAAGTGTGCCAGCTAAATGCTCAAAGTGTAGCCAAGCCAGGAGAATAAGTCAGCCTGTGTCCTGCAACCTATTTAGCGTTTCTCCCTCTCATGGGTTCAGTTCTGTTTTAGACAAGGGAAAGGAAGTGGAACAAGGTTGTTAACTGAAAGAAGTGACTGTGGAAATGACCCTAGGAGCAAACTTTGTCTGACCTATTGACTGTTTCTATTCGGCACTACATTTTTCCAGGATTTAAAGCTTTATTGGAGGGGAAACATTTATTTTTTTCTACAGATTTGTCTCTGAGGGGCTGGATGGATGTGATTGGCTATAGTTGACTGTGTTTGAGCTATAAAAAATATCTGTCCATTGACTGATAACTTTATACAGAATCGAAATCTTTGTCATTATTTCAAAAGCACAAGAAAATTATACGCAGTCCTATTCAGTGCAAATAAACAAATCTAAATATCTTATTAAGCTTTTATTCTATGTATAAATTTAAAAAAAAAAAGAGAATTTTTAATAAATGAATAAGCTGTTTAAAAAAAATGTAAAAAAAATATGTGTATATATATTTGTTCGTGTGTTTAGTCATCATTGATTCCACAGTTGTTTACAGTTTAAGAGTATTTTTTCATTATAATCAATGCAAATAAGTAAATAATTATATATATGAATACAAGTTAAGATTTTCTAGTTTAAGGTTGTTTTTTTAGTCCATTGTGTTTGAAACTGAATTACAGAGGTAATAATAATTGTCGCGTCATTAAAATGACTTGCAGTTTGTTTTGGCCTCTTTGCTGCACAGGACTTTGAGCCATTTTTTTAAACTGTATTAAAAGTAAATAAGGGGCTTGTGATGCAGAAAATGCTTTAACGAATATCATTTGATTGTTTTTGCTGATTGCCTGATATTGCTTCTCACATTCTACAGACAGTAGACTTACTCTTTAAATGTTGTGCAACGCTGATTTTTGATGTTCATGCTCGCTGTCGTTGGTCTTTTATTTATTCCAAAAGCAGACGTGCAACACGTCACGCGGCGTCACGACCCGTCTGGCACAGTTTGTTCGTTACATCAAGTCTAAAAGCTTTCATGAACTCGGTGCCGATGCCAATCAGCAACACTTCCGGGGCTGACATTTTATATGTATGAAAATGTCACAAGTTATTATTCTACTATTAGTCATCTGCACTTAACGTTCAGGCCACTGTAGTGCTCACTGTGATTCATAGCTTAAAAAACCCCACAAAATATTAAAAAGTTAAATGTTTAGACGGAAGGCAGATTTCTGGTGAAAAGCTTTCCAACGTTGGTGTCACTGTTGTGTTCACAGGCCTGACACCCAGCAGAAAGCCCCGGTGACTGCTCCTCCTCCCCCGCCACCCCCTCCACCTCCCCCTGAGCCGGCTGGGCCCCCAGAGCCGGAGGAGGAGATCCTGGGCTCCGACGATGAGGAGCAGGAGGACCCCGCGGACTACTGCAAAGGTCAGTCACATGCGCACGTCTGTCCCAGCCCACACTTCTGTCTTATGGAGCTCTGCGCTGGCTTCCCTGGCCCGGACCATCTCTTCTCCCCGTTTCTGTCTGTATTTGCTCGTCTTCCTTCCTACCTTATTTCTCCAGAGTTCCATCCTGATGGGATTAGCAGTTCATGTTTGCAGACATTATAACAGCCAATTCAGAATTGCTCGGCTTTTACCAAAATGTCAGAGATGAACCGAGTTTCTTGCCACAGCTCAGGAGGACAAAGGCAGCTTTACAACATTCAAAGCATTAATTATAACACAGCCACGTTTCAAAATGGTGCATCACTCTGTAACATTTTATTTCGCTTTAATCAGTACACCTCAACATGTTTTGATCACATACCATGAACATCACTTCAAGTGAAACTTTTCTCCTTTTTTCCCAGATGGCTTCTTTCACTGTGTTTAGAAAGTGTTTTGGAAGAAGCACAGTCGAAGCGTCAGATCTCACTTCAGTGAGATGAAAGACAAAAAGAAAAGAGGAAAGATCACATCTCATTTATGTTGTTGGGCTTCTTTTCAATTTTAAGTCTGAACCTTTTAAAGGACTTTTAAAGCACTCGGTGCACTTTTTAACCCGTTTAGGAAAAGTGAATACAGCACTTTGTGTTTATAAGAAATGTTTAGTTTTATTGAAAATGTCAAGGCTGACCTGAAACCTAATGACTCAAGAAAAGCTGTGAGGTAGTGTTGCTTAGGAATGCTTCGATACCGGCTTTGGTGAGTAACACTGTTGAAGCACTAGAAGCTGGAAACAGCAAATATTAAGCGCTTTAATTCAACTGACTCAGTAATGACTTGAGGAATTGGTTACACTCATTTCCCATGACATTCGGTACACCTTACTAAATTAATTAATATGACAATCCTGCAATACATTATTATAGCCTTCAGAAACACCTTGCTGCATAATGCAGTACAAATAGCACCTAAACTGCATTTATGGTAGTTTAAGAAAAGCAAAGCTAAACAACACTTTAAGCAAAAACTGAAGGATTTATTCCAGCTTCTGTTAGACTGGGTTTGTCTTACCAAGCTTTACCTGACAAAAATTGATTTAAGTCAAGACAAATGTTCTAATTTTACAGATTTAAAATGAAGTTTTTCATTTGTCTCTTTATTGTGTATTTGTTTATAGCTTCGCTTAGCTTTAGTTCGTTTTCTTTACTTTTCAGGGACCATGCACAAAAAAGGTTGATCTCATAGGAGTAAATATACCTTTTACCGGGTTTAGCAGCTAGATATTTATATCAGCAGTCCCTGGGCACGTGCACACAATGGTAAATAGACTGTAAAAAACAAAACATATATCCATGATACAGAGAGAAAACAGAATAATCTAATCAAATAAACATATATAGTCAAAAATAGATCCCATCTGGCTGTAAAATGTGCTTTGCTGTGCTTTCCTGCTGCTTTGCTATTTCAAAAAACTCCAAACCTTCTCTTCTCCCTCGGCCCATGTGAGAATAGAAGAGGTGAGAATCTAGAGCTGAACAGCCTCCTGCACGCTCTTTCCTCTTGCCTAAACTTGGAGTTTCTCCAGGTGAGAATGTGTGCGACATAGAGAATCTCTTGTCGTGTGCCACATTTGAGAAAGGGCAGCTTCAGACGGTGCTCAAACTTCATCCACTTTGCAGAGTTCATGTGCGAAATCGGCTGTCTGACCCTTCCTCCCTCTCTGCACCTGCTGGCCTACCTCCACCTCTTACTCGCTAATGGATTTCATGTCATGGCTGTAACCTTCATGTTCTCCTTCCCCTTTTTCTCTCAGGAGGGTACCATCCGGTGAAGATCGGGGATTTGTTCAACGGGAGGTACCATGTGATCAGGAAGTTGGGGTGGGGCCACTTCTCCACCGTATGGCTATGCTGGGACATCCAGTGAGTCACACATTAATGTTTATATACAGCAAAGGCTTTCAGATTCTGCTTCATGTTTCTCTTGTGTCAACAAACACTTGATCTAGGAAAAAAAAGAGCGCTCGTATACTCCTAACCTCTCGTTCACACCCATGCACAGCAACGCTTGTTCTCATCCTCTTGCCTCACATAAGCCGTCTGCACTGCATATGCCCTTTTTCGACCACATTTGGCACGTCACCACAATGGCAGCTGCAAGCAACACCACCCTGTGCTGGCATCAAAGCCATCTATTTACACTGTAATGTTGTTTGTGTGTTCACAAGGCAACCGAGGTGGATGGATAACGGTATCATCAGCCCAGTGTCACCTTTCAGTGACTCGCGCACATACACACCAACTAATTTATTCACCAGTGTTAATTACACTAATGGTGGTCATAAGCTAGCGAGTTGGGTTACTGTAGGGACGGTCCCCAACAAATACTGACATTTCATTGTATGTCACTTTGAAGAGATATGTATAAACTTTATTAATCCCACATCAGAGTTATTATAGTTTTGTATTTTGAAATTGTTTTTTGTCTTTTTTAGTTTAGTTTGAGTTAACCATGATAACCTTTTCCCACACTAAGAAAAATATAAAAAAATATTTTTATATATATACATAAAATGCAGTGGGAATAAAATATATTTTTAGCACGTGCTTATCACGTGTGCATATTTTACAGTGTGAATTGTGATCGAGATGACAGACCTCAATAGCGCTCCGTCTTACACGGTGGCTGTAGCAGTATACTGCTGAAGGAGCTGCTCAGGGCCTCTACAGTCACATGGAGGGGGAGGAGGTGTTGCCCGCAATGGAGATTAGCTTGGCTAACGTCCTCCTCTTACCCACCTCCTCTGGTCCTCTAGGGGACTGGCTAGGACAGAGCTGGAGTGGCTGAGGCCATCAATGTGTCATAAACGGCACAATGCATGTTTTGAAACATACAGCAATCCACACACAAATCAATATCAGAGGAATAAACCTCTTTTTCCCCCCATCTCTCAGTCTTAGATGTGCATTACTCACCACTCATTCTCTTTTTATGAATTGTTGCTTTTCCACTGAATTTTTCACTGAATATATGAATGCATGCTGTTGCCTGATGAGATGCGTTTCTCTGTTCTCTTTAGATCGCTCACTCGTGGCTTCTGAAGTGCATGTTTTCTGTTCTGTGTTCTTTCAGTGTTTTTGTTTCTCCCTTTCTCCAGGAATTGTTTCCATAGTTCAGGAAACAGAAGGCATAGGATAACATTGTAGTGCAGCGCTCCTCTTTAATGGGCCTGTGCAATCTCTATAGTGCATCGTGTAAATGCACAATGAATGTCAGATCAACATTTAGCAGTTTTTATGAGAGCAGTATAGGCGTAGCTGAGAAATTCCACTCTTCTTTTTCATCTGCTCATATTGAAACACGCTCACCATTAATGTGAAGTGAAATCTGAAGTTGGTTTGTCACAGACTGTGCCTGTTCACTTTGTAACAAAACAAAGCACAAAGGATTTACTCACTTCAGCCTACAGCTAGCAAATATTGATTTCTTTGAAAAATAGCTAAATAAAGCAATAGACGCCAAATGTTCTGAAATACTGTAACAGAACGAGGTTAGATGGTAATAACTGAATATATTCAGCATGATAACCTGATTACAAAGAGTTTAAATGTGGGCCGTGAGGAAGACAAAGAGGTGTGTCTGTGTTGTGCTATTTCACAATGTTAAGATTGTTTAATGTTAATTAAATGCCACACAGCTCATACATATGCATTTCCAGTGGCAGTGTGGGTAGTGTGAATGACAACCAGCAAAGCCTAGGCTGACGTTGCTCGTTAATACTTGGTTCAGTCGGTGATTCCTATTTTCATCTCTCTCACGGGGTGGTATTAATCAGCTTTGCTGGCTTCTACAACCTGTTAGCGTGTGAGTCAGTATAAAATAAAAATGATGCGTGTGTGCGTGTGGCATTACAGAGTGAAGAACTTTGTGGCGATGAAGGTGGTGAAGAGCGCTCAGCATTACACAGAGACGGCCCTGGATGAGATCAAACTGCTGCGATGTGTGAGAATCTGATTAATTTGACATTTTCGCTTTTTTGGATTTTCTCGTCTTAATTTTGTCTTTCCGTCTGTTCTCGCTTCTTATTATAACTCTCAGTGATTTTTGCATCCATTCCCATTTTTCCCCTTAGCTCCTGTCCTTATGTCACCCTTCCATTCTTTCCTTTGACTTTAAATATACACTTACAAGTTGTCTTGCATGATGGGTGAAGAAGTCAGGCCTCTTATAATCTGGTGTTCAGCAGCTTTATCTTCCACATCCATCTTTCCTGTCTTTTTTCTTTCCTCTGTTCACATTTGCTCGTGCTCGAGTATTTTTCCTTCTTTCCTATCTTCCAGGCCTTTTTCCTTTGTTTTTCTTCTCTCTTCATCCTCCTATTGTCAGGGTCATCCTCTTTTTGTCCCTCCTGACATGTTTACCATATCCCATTATCCGTCTTGTCCGGCAGGTGAGAGAGAGTGACCCCAGCGATCCCAATAAGGATATGGTGGTACAGCTGATAGATGACTTCAAGATTTCAGGAGTCAATGGGATACGTATCCTAATCAAGAAGTGTGCGTGTGCATGTTTGGATATGCGGAAAGGACAGAGATGTGATAATGTGAGTCCTTAACTTCCAGTTGCAGACGTTTGTATGGTGTTTGAAGTGCTGGGTCATCACCTGCTGAAATGGATTATTAAATCCAACTACCAAGGTCTCCCATTGCCGTGTGTCAAGAGTATTATCAGACAGGTGAGAACACAAACACACACACACACACAAGTAACAAATTGTATTTAAGGGCATAATAAAATGACTGAATATTTTACAAAATTTGAGTAAATTTAGCACCTACACTGCAGTCCAGCATTTGCAAAAGTAACCCAATCAATCCTTGTTTCTCCAACAGCTCTTACTGCAGGTGTGAAGTTAATACGCATTGGTTGAGATGATCTTCTCAACCACCTCTATTTCTTTGATCTTGCTTCCAATGAGCCAGCAGACCTTTTGGTATTTTTTTAAGAATGATGAGTGATATGTAAAGAAATGAGACTTTTGCACAGTTTTGTATGTGTATTGTAATAGGGAGACTTTACATGTGTTCTGTTTCTCGCCATAATTCATTTGGTGGTGCAGGTTAACATCATTTTCTAACTAATTTAGTTTCTGTGTCCTGGCCTGTCATATGTTGACTGATGAGGATTGAAGATGGTAGATAGAAAATCAGTCACACAGCCAATTAATACACATTTGTGCTAATGTTCACTTCAAACGTTAATACTGCCGCCACTCTGAGAAGCGGGATGACAAACCAGCTGATCAGCTGAGCGTTTCAGTTGCTGCCAGCCTCTTGTAAGCTGAGCTGGAGATGAGTAGAAATTGAATGAGACTGTCCTTCACTTCAGTTTCAAAGCCTCAAGACAGAAACAAATGAAAGAAACACAAGAAAACATCAACAGTTTCTGTCCTCGCCGCCCTCGGAGAATGGAAAGCATCTAAAGAATGGTTGAGCTGACTAATAGAAAGAGAGAGTGAATGAAAGGGAGAGAGACACAGAAGGACATCTGAAAAGAGACATGTTTGCATTTTTTGTGAATCCATGGTTAAACAAGAAGTATGAACATGATTTCATGCCTCTGTGCTAAACAACCATGGCTAAAGGCATTATGGTTAAAGGTTGCTAGTTGCTTCATTATATGTGCCGATCCTTCTCGTTCCAGGATATCGCTAACACCTTGAAAGAGTCTCTTCAGATTTAGTTCTCATATGTTTTTGATTCAAGGAAGAACAAAAATTGATGTAGGTGGTAAAATGAGAAAAGTCAAGCTAACGCACCTCAAGTTTTGGTCACAACTAATGGTTCACATGCTAATTACGACTTACAGTAAAAGGATAAAGTCACCAAATCTCACTGGTTGGCAGAATCATACAAATGTCTGTCTATCTGATGTGTCTGAAGGTCCTGCAGGGCTTGGACTACCTCCACACGAAGTGTAAAATCATCCACACAGACATAAAGCCGGAGAACATCCTGATGTGTGTAGATGACGTCTTTGTTAGGCGTATGGCCATGGAAGCAACTGAATGGCAGAAAGCTGGAGCTCCACCACCATCTGGATCAGCAGGTAGGGATACGTTTCATTCTCCCCACATGTATTTTCAGAGAAAGGGTTATTTAAAGGGACCTTTGCTGCTGTGAGTAAGATATCATTAACAATATTTGGTCATCTTAAAATCTGGTATTTAAGTTATATCGGCCCATATTTTTTTTCTTTCTAACATTTGTTGTGTGTACTTATTTACTTATTTACGCTGTGCCCGACTCAGCCAGGTGTTTTGTTTGTAGCGTTCGCAAGACGTGTGTTGCCTATAGGAAAGTTGCAGAGTGCCCTGTCGCAGCTATCTCATGTCAGCACTCATAACATGGTTGGAGGGAGTTTCTTCCATCACTTCTTTAGCTTTTCATTGTCATTTAAAATCATAATACTGATAAATTAGCAAAAAAATAATATCAGCTGTTGATACATCAGCACCTTGATTCCTTTTCACGCTTTCTGTTGTACATTTGCTGCTCTGTTTGTGATTATTTATATATGTGTTTATACATATTTATAATATGTGCGTGGAAACATATTTGCTACAAAAAAATTTGTTCACATGCAAAATTGCCATCAGATTTATGATACATGCACACTGGAAAATGATCTTCTTGCTGCCATGCATCCTGAATCAGAGTGTTTGTGCTTGCTGCTTTCAATCTGCTTGCTATATGAATACAGTCAGATCCTTATTTTTCTATATAAGGAAACACGTTTACCTTGAGGTGAAGTGGAGAGAGCAGTGACAATGTTGTTAGAGATAAGATTGCTAATGCAACAGTGAAGGAGAACGTAAATAGTTTCCGAGGAGGAAGACAGAAAAGGGCCATCTTTTGAAAGTGTAAAAAAATTAAAATAAAAAGGAAAGATCAAGATAATGAGAATTCATAGGATGATGGAGCTTTGCTTCCCTTGAGACACTTACTGTGCCTTAAGTATAAAAAGGTTTAGAATCAGGTTTGTGTGAAAGGTTTGTGTGCGCACTGTTAATAAGTTCGGGTCTAAATTAGAGCCATTGTCCTGTTGTGTGACCCAATTTGGGCCAAGCTTTAAGTGTCAGCCTCCCATTCAAATCTAGAATACTTTGATGGAGTTCATGGTGGACTCAGTGACTGAAAGGTTCCAAGGTTATATAGTTGCAGAACAAGCACAAATCACCACCCCTCCACCACCGTGCTTGACAGCTGGTGTGAGGTGATTGTGTCGATATGCTGTGTTTGGTTTTCAGCAAACGTGGCCAAACCACTCCATTTTTGTCTTGTCTATCTAAAGGATATTGTTCCAGAAGTTTTGGTTTGTTCAGATGCAACTTTGCAAACGTAAGCTGTGTTGGCATGTTCTTTTTAAAGAGAACACAATGTCTCATGGCAACTTTTCCAAACAAGCCATACCGTATTTTTCTGTTGGTACTATCATGCACCTTGACATTTACCATGCTAACTAAGACCTGCAGACTCTAAGTTGGAGCTCCTTAAGTTTATTGCAGTTTCTCTGAGCATTGCATGGTCTGACCTTGTGGTGAATGGATGTTTTTTGGATGTAATATGTTAACAGAACCCTGAATGTTCCACAACAGAAAACTGCCAAACCTTCTGTTTTTATAGATGGATGCTCACACTTGTAAGTGATCAGTTAATCAAGTGCATTTGATTCGCAGCACTGGGCAGGTACTTATCCTTTTCTAATGAATCATTACGGGTGTACTTGGGGTTTCCTACATGACTGTAGCTACACTGTATTAACGTGACAGTGGTGTCAATTTTAAGCAAAAAATCAAATTCAGGTATTTCTAAAAAAATAACTGCACTGTGTTATACTTAAATTTGTTTCCAAATGATTGGTTATTTTATACGAAAATTAAAAAGAGAACAAAGCCTAAAGGTTTTTGGGATATATTTTTACCTCCTATCAGAAATAGCATGAGTGAGGTCTGTTTGTTTACTGTATTCATTTACACTTTGTTTACTTTACTTTATTTTACTTCTTTGTTATTACAGATTTCTCTTATGTTTAATGTTGGCGTACTCGTACAGGAAGTGTCGAAGCCTTGAGTTTCTTCTCACCTGCTTACCTTTACAGAGACATTTGTTGCTTTTTTTACTCATCTCTTGTCAAAAAGTTCTTCCACTTTAAAAAAAAACCCTAAAAGTTCTCAAAATTATTCCTGATGAACTCCACATGAACCCTGTCCCCTTGGTGAACCCCCTGTGAACTGTCAATTGCTTGCATCAGCCAACAGAGTCTTTTTGAGCCTCGGGGTAACAAGTTTTACTGCTTAGATTTCTACATGCGTGATGTCAGGCACAAAACCATCAACTGTCAAAACAAGAGCAAGTGCTCATAGTAACACATGCTGTCTCTGATTGAAGATAAGCAGTACATCATTTTTTTTTTTAAATTGACGTTAACATAAGTGTAGAAATAAGTGTAGACATGTGTTTTATAGTGAAATTTCATCTATTTCTGCTTCATGTGAGAAGAAATTTATTTTATTTATTTATGACTGAAGCTATGGAGGACACGAATGCCAAAGTACTTTACACTGCTTGCGTTATGATAAGCTAATTTCAATAAGCAGCTCAGCATAGCTGCTAAGATAGGACTTAATAATAACTGAATAATTGAAGAACAAGGCATTAAAAAAGAATAAAACATAAACATTATCAATACAGGAAGAGCGTGGAAAGTTATTTTTCTCAATTTGATATCAATATTTACTTTTTTGTTTCTGAGTGTTTTAGGTTTTTAACCTCTTAAGCCCCAAGCCTAACTGATCTCCTGTCTTTTGCCCCCGTATCAGGGGGCGTTGGGGCTTAAGAGGTTAAAGCATGCATGCGGCGACATGCATGATTTGCACTCTTATCTTAAACCTGTCTCGGTTGTGTGACGGACTGATGACAGTGATGCTTGAAAGTGTCTGATTGCTATTTTTTGCTTTCTGTTTTATCAGTTAGCACAGCCCCCCAGCTCAAACCGGTGAGTACAACAGATGTGAGTATGAAATGAGACACACACACACACACACACACACACACACACACACACACACACACACACACACACACACACACACACACACACACACAAAAGCACAATATTAAGAAGTAATGCACTAATGTTCTCATTTAGAGCTATTTACCTGTAGCTAGTAGTCTGTTGTTCCAAATAAGGCAGGATAAACTATATTGCCAAAAGTATTTATTGATTTGCCTTCATAGACATATGAACTTGAGTGACGTCCCATTCTTAATCTATAGGCTTTAATATAATGTTGGGCCAACCTTTGCAGGTATAACCGCTTCAACTCTTCTGGGCAGGCTCTCCACAATGTTTTGGAGTGTGTTTATGGGAATTTTTGATCATTCTTCCAGAAGCACATCAGGTCAGGTCAGGTCAGACACTGATGTTGGACGAGAAGGCCTGGATCATCTTTTCTTCTCTAATTCATCCCAAAGGTGTTCTGTTGGGTTGTGGTCAGCATTTTGTGTAGGGCAATCAAGTTCTTCCACACCATCTGTGTATTCATGTGGCCATGTGGTAACAGGAAGGGGCCATCCCTAAACTGTTCCCACAAAGCTGGGAGCATGAAATTGTTTAAAATGTCTTGGTATTTTGAAGCATTAAGAGTTCCTTTCACTAGAATTCAGGGGCCGAGCCCAACTCCTGAAAAACAGCCCCACACCATAATCCCCCCTCCACCAAACAATGCAGTCAGACAAGTACTGTTCCCCTGGCAACCACCAAATCCAGATTGCTGATCGCTAGATGGAGAAATGTGGTTCATGACTGGAGAGAACCTGTCTCCACTGTTCTAGAGTCCAGTGGCAGCGTGCTTTACACCACTGCATTCGGCACTTTGAATTGCATGGAAACCCCTATACACGAAGCTCTCTGTGCTCTGTTCTCGAGCTAATCTGAAGGCCACATGAAGTTTGGAGGTCCATAGCAATTGACTCTGAGTTGCTGTTGTTCCCAATCATTTCCACTTTGCTATAATAACACTAACAGCCAACTGTGGAATATTTAGAAGTGAGGAAATTTCACGACTGGCCTTGTTGCACAGGTGGTGTCCTATCATGACATCACACTGAAATTCCCCGAGGTCCTGAGAGCAACCCAGTCTTTCACAAATGTTTGTAGAAGCAGTCTGCATGCCTAGCTGTTTGATTATATACACCTGTGACCATGAAAGTGATTGAAACACCTGATTGAAACAATAATTTGGAAAGGCGAGTGAATGCTTTTGGCAATATAGTGTATGTGTGACACACTCACCAGTCACACAGTCCTGCCCCTGATAAATAATTTAGATATTATAATTTAAGGCTAAACTAACATTGGAACAAATAAAAACAGAAATATAAGTATATATAACTAAACAGCAAAAATGTAAATAAAAGATGTAAAACTATTGTCTAAGCTGAGTGGAACTTTAAAGAGTTGAAGCTCAGAGGATATTGAAATTTGAACTGGAAAGCACAAAACTGCAGCTCTGATGCTCGGTTTAGTGAACATCTATAACATATAAATTAAAACACACACTCAAAAGTATCAAAACCTTTTTCTATTTCTTTGTTTTCCCTTTTCACTGACTTTCTCTCCCTCTTTTGTGTTGTTTTTTTTTTTTCTATTTTCGCCCGTCAGGTTGGAAAGATCTCCAAGAACAAGAAGAAGAAGCTGAAAAAGAAACAGAAGCGGCAAGCCGAGCTTCTGGAAAGGCGAATGCTGGAGATTGAAGCCCTGGAGAGGGAGGCAGAGAGGAGGGAAGAGAAGGCCAAAGAGGGAGGGGAGAAGGCGCCGCTCGACCGCAACCTGCCTTCACCGCTGCAGCCGCCGCAACCGCCTCCGGGCCACAGCACGTCCCTGGGAGACAGCGACGATGACGACGACGATGAGGAGGACGGAGAGGATGAGGAGGAGGAGGAGGGAGGAGAGAGGCCCATCAGGCTGACTAATCATACATGTGAGTCATGACTGCAGGGTGACTGTGAAGATAAGCAATTTTACTACATTCAGACATTTTGTGAATCAATCAGTACTGCTTCAGCGTGTCAGATATGACTCAGGTGTTTTGATCATTTATAATTGTAATTGTTTGGAATAGAAAAATGCATAAAGACACTTTTCTCATTATAATTATCAAAAGTACATAAATACACCTGTTATTATCATGTTATATGTATTCTTACATCCTGCTCCTCCTTCAAAAAGGTTACCACGACTACAGTCCACCAGAAAAAAACTCAAATACCAGTTGGCGACATCTTCGGCTCATTTACATTCCCTGTCACGTCTGCTTAATGTTTGTTTGGTGGTTTCCTGTGATCCTGTAGGCTATTTATAGGCTGTGTAAATTAGTTTGCTACTTGCAGCGAATCTGCTGCATTGCCTCCTCACAGCCTGTTTTTTTTTCGGCGCTCTGAATCATCGCCAGCATTTCAGATTTCAGATGAACTTAATTTGCCACTTTGTCTCAATTTAAGTGAGACAAATTGGCAAATGAGTCTGATTATCAGGCGGGCTTGAATGTTGCAAAAAATAAAACACTGTTAATCGGAAGCCTGAAGACAAGCTGCAGAAAGTCGAACATATATTGTTCTCCGCATCCGATAACTGTTCCTTATCTGTTAGTTATCTCTTATTTGGACTCCATTTAAGCTAAAGGAAATGTTTCCTGCAGCCCGGGGATGTAATCGCCAAGCTGCAACGTTCTGGTTGCATTTATTGTTTCCAATCAAATACACTGAGGGAAAAGTGAGCAATTAATTAAAAAAAAAAAACTGTATTCAGGTTGTGAATAGCTAGAAGTTGAGTTATCCCAGAGCAGATCTTGGCTTTGACAGATCTGCGTCACGTGTGAGTATTTGTATGGTTTTGGTTTTAGTCTGTCTGTGAATGAATAGGATGTGGATTGGCTCCAATCACTCAACCCACGCTAGTCCTGCTGTGTATGGAAGCCTCGGCTGATTCACGAGAGGGAAAAAAAAAGAAAGAAAGAAAAACGTCTTTCTCCGTCTCCCTCCTCCACCCTCTGTCTCTGCACCTTCTGCCTCTTTCATTCTTGTATTCTCGCTTTGCTACCTTCACTCCGATCTTTCTTCTCTTTTCATGCTCCTTTTCTCTCTGCCTACATCTTGTCTGATTCCACTTACTGTACATCTTCCTCCCGCCCACCAACTGTCTATAATGTTTTACTTTTTTCTCCATCTTAGGTGCAGCGCCTCCCCAGGAGCAGAGCGAGGCAACCCACATCACAGATGATGACCCTGATGAGGAGGCGGAGGAAGAAGAAGAGGAGCCTACGCCTGTCGCTGAAAAAGATGCCCCTATTCCCCCCGCCTCAGAGGAAGGCTGCGGAGATCCAACACAAGCAGAGGTTGAGCCAGAAGAGGCAGAGGAGGAAGAGGGATTAAAAGGGACAGAGAATGAGAATGAGGAGGAGGAAACAGAAGAGAAGGTAGCAGAAGAAGAAGAGGAGGAGGAGGAGGAGGAAGAAGAAGAAGAAGAAGAAGAGGAGGAGGAGGATAAAGAGACAGAGGAGCCAAAGAGTGAGAGCAAAACAGAGCAGGAGGTGGTGGTGGTGGTGGTGGAAGAAGAGGTTTCAAAGAAGCAAGAGGGGGAGGAGGAGGACGAAGAAGAGGAGGAGGAGGAAGAGGAGGAGGAAGATGAGGATGATGACACGGCTACTGACCTCCTCACAGATAACACCTCCCCCATCAAACCCCACAACAATAAAACCAATTCGGTCAAAACCAACGGCCATGTTTTGTTAGGCTCTGAGGGACTGAAACCAAACCCAGGCACGCCTCCGCCTCCTTCCCCCACCCCAGAGCCTCTTCTCTGCCCCCTGGTGGAGTCTGAGCTCAGCTACACAGACAGGGACAACTCTCTGAGCTCTGGTTATGAGATGTATAACGGCGAGCTTGGAGAGCCAGGACTCACCAATGGCTCCAGTGAGCGGCATCTAGGTACCATTCCCATTTTTCCCGACTTGCCTCTGGATCCCGAGCCGGGAAACACCATTTGTGTCGGTACGGCAGACATTGAAGCAGGACCTTCACCCAACAGCCCCACTGCAGACCGCAGTCGCACCGTGTCCTCCTCGAGCACGGGAGACACACCGAAAGGTAAGATAGGATTACAGATTTTTAACGGAACTGCACACATAATTAGCAATTTCAAAACTCAGACTTTAATATTGAGTATGTAAGCGACGATGGCTGAAAAATAGTACTGATTTTAATGATAGTGGGTGTAGCAACCATCCAGTACAGGTATAACATGAAAATTAATATGCCAGATGTGATCAAATTAAAAATGTCAGTAACTGTTTTGTGATGGAGTGATGGGCTAAAACACTGTGACCACCGCCCACTAATGCACTGTCCACTCCAATCTCTCTCACCCATTGACTCATGCACACCTCTGTCATGTGAAGCACTGAGACATTAGCTCGCATCACCCGCAAAAAAGAGACCAATGACGCTTGGAAATTGCCACAAAGCTTTGCTCTTAGACTGCTGCAAATGCTTAGATAGGTGTGCGACCTGACAAAGACACTCACTAAACATTATTAAAGTGGCTCTTGAGATAATTATGACCAGATGAGTTGGACTTTGTTGCTGATTAATGGCTTATCTCTATTTAAACCACTGATGGTCTGATAATCCACAAGCTCTGGCCATGTCATCGGGCAACAACAACAAAGTTGCTCTTAACTAAGCTGGATTGGTTTAGTTCATCAGACTCCCCAATAGCTCCAGCACAGAGAGACACCAGCCAAGCAATCTCCTTACAACACAACCATCAAGTCAAACAACTGCCTATGAGTTAATTTTAAAGTTTTACCCGTTGTTGTGTAAGCACTGTGACAATTCACCACATCGGTGTACGTATTAACACAGCACTTCAACATAAGACAATTACTAAAGCACATCGACAGTAGCACTAATTCATTTTATTCATTTCTGCCTCAGTTTGAAACCCATAAAAAAAGCCATTTAATGTTTTTTTTTTATCTAATTTTACTGGTTATTCATGCTATTTGCTTTAGCAGTAAATTCATTTCCCCCATAGTCTGGTGCAAAACTGTTTGTTTGAGTTAGTGTTCTTGCTTTGGGTAATAAAAAAGTCCTGACTGGTAAAATAACATTGTTTGTCTGAGCTGAAAGAATACATTTTTATTTCCTTTTTAATACAATATACCATTTACAATTTCTCCTGCTACCACCATTTTTCTTGTTATAAAGTCTTGTTATTCACCTCAACAGTGCTTAAAACATTTCACGCCATCAATACATATGTTTTAGTTCTTGTGCCTCAGAGTTTCTACCATTATTTATTGTTAGGGAACATACAACAGGTAGTATAGCTCATAGAGTTGAAGAAAGGAACCTATATCCCTCTGCTATTGCAGAGGGATATAGGGCATTTCCTACAGCTCTGGGCATTTCCTACAGCTCTCTCCTCCAGCTTTCCTGTCTACTCTCAACTGTCCCATCATAATAAAAGCTAAAAAGGCCCCCAGAAACACTCAGACATTATTTAAGATCTCACTGAAGTGATTGTCTGAAGTCCTTGTTGTGATTCAGTATCACCAGTTGCCTCTAAACTTTTACTTTAATTACAGGATTTATTTCCAACTTCAAACAAGTCCAAGTCTGAGTAAACTTTGTGCAGTGCAGTGGTTCTAACTACACAACTTTGTTGAACAAATTTAAACTCGTTATTAGGAACCGTTATCGTAAGCTCTTATTGTAGTTGCCTTTGAAGTGTTACTGTTGTCCCATCTTGTTTTTTCATAAACTTTTTTATTTTAGCATATTTGAAATATCACAGCATGATTTTATATGTATAATAAACATAATATAACATTCAAACTAAAAATAATATTAATAATAAAAAGTGGAATTTCAATCATTTATTGATCCATTTAAAATATTCATTCTAAAAGTATATTTTAATATTTAACTTTGAAGCCTAGCAGTGTGTAAAAATAATATCCTGAAATATTAAAAAAAAAACTGAGTGAGTATATGATGAGACCACTATGTACAGCCAATACTACGTGTCAGTTATTTTCATCTGCATTAATCTGATTGCTTTCATATAGTATTGACACGATTTTGTTTTGCTGGACTTCCTCTCAATATTAATAATAAATTTAAATAAAAAATTGAGACCGGCATATTATGTACTTTTATAGATCACCCTAACATGAATAACCACTGCTGTGTTTTGATTTTACCTTGTATTATGTTATTACTTTGTAGTATAATATTGTTTCTCATTATTACATTTTAGTGTCCAAATACATTTAGGGTTTTATTTTTTGACCTAACATCCATCTACAGCCTTCTTTTTAGTATCAGTAAATGAATTAAGGTGCCAAATTTCTCATCACATTACTTCTTTACATGGCTTAGTGATACTGCCAGTGGATGCTCATGTAACTTGATGACTGGCACGATTTCCAGAGAAAAAACTCAAATGATCCTTGTTTTAAATGCACGCCTATTCGAACATTACGGTGCATAAACCCTGTCTCTTACTGTATGTGTTAATCCTGCGCTGTCCCGTTATGTCCCCTGACAGTCAGAGCCAGAGCTGCAGATCTTCTGATCAACCCTCTAGATCCGCGCAACGCAGACTCTATTCGAGTCAAAATCGCTGATCTTGGAAATGCATGCTGGGTGGTAAGAAAGCAGCTGGAGTTTAATATTATTTTATTTTGACTATTTTTAAACAGTGAAAGGTGAAGCCTTTTATCTTCTGTTGAAAACAAAAAGAATAATGAGTTGTACAGAGGCTGTAACCAGAGGTGACCACAGGTGCATTATGCTGTAGTTTTTAAAGACATAATAGCTCACATTCATACTCAGAGAGGCCTGAGAGTTTCTGGAGGTGCATTCTGTGTACCCTCTATAAATGATTGTTATTCACTGTAAGAATTCATATTTGAAACCTGTGTAGGCGGGCAAGTCGCCACAGGTTGCACAGGTCCAGATATTTTAATGAGGTTTAGAGAGAAAAACAAGAAGCAGCATAACATCGAACTCTGAGTTTCCTTCAGTGGTCCAATTACAGCTCTGCTTTCAGCAGGATTTTTTTTTTTTTTTTTTTTTGTGCAGCAGCCATTATTAGAGACCGGCTGTTGAAACGAATGTACTGGCAGGAGGCGCGTTCCAGCAGCTAACGCCGCTAGAACCCATCGTTCAGATGCGCTAATCTGATCCCAAATCCTGCGCACAACAATTACACACAGTCTCACAAAACAACAGATGAAAGTGTAAATAAAAGCACCCCACACATGTCTAGATCGAGCCTGTAACACACACTGAGCCAGCTGCACTCGGCAAGGCAGGACTGCACACGAGAATTTAACAGGGTTTGGTTTCCAAAGATGAAACACAAGTGGACCCTGATCAGACGAAAACATATCAAGATGTAAGAAGGGGACTATGTTTTATTGATAAATCCTAATTAAATTTTTTAGTAACAAATATCCTTCCTCTCCTCTTATTTCGCGGACAGCATAAGCACTTTACAGAGGACATCCAGACGAGGCAGTACCGCTCCATCGAAGTCCTAATAGGAGCCGGTTACAGCACTCCTGCTGACATCTGGAGCACCGCCTGCATGGTGAGGAGAACACACATGAATAACATTATTACATACATATATGCAGCTGTTCTAGTTTGCAATCGGTCGTTGAGAGGCGTACTCAGTTTGTCCTCCTGTAGGCATTTGAGCTGGCCACTGGAGATTACCTGTTTGAGCCTCACTCTGGAGAAGACTACTCCCGCGATGAGGGTGAGTATTTAAATCTTTATGGCACAAACTGTTTTATTTCCAAATATAGGAGCAGCAGCTTCCACTGGAGAATTAATGCTGAATATTTTTAATCTTAAAACTTTAAACTGGATGTTTAGTGTTGAGATGTTCGATGCAAAGTGTTTAAACTGTTTGATATTACTGGGTAAATAATTAGCTTCACAGTTTTTCTCCACTATTTGATCAACTTTATATAGAAATTTAAAACTGAGTTTAAAATAAAGCTGAAATCATAAAAGGACGAATAGAATAAAGAATTGAAAAAGAATTTCAAAAATATACTTTTGTTTATCACTATACAATAATGTTGGGGCTTTTGTGTCTTATCGGATAATGGAGAAAAGCTGTAATTTAAAAAAGGTAGTTTGTATTGTTAGCGCTTAAAAAAATAGCCAAAATCAGTTTAGTTTAAAGTTTAGTCAACCCCTCTCCCCTTATCCTTCTATCCACTTTAAATTCTGTCCCTTGAATCTGCTGCTGTGCCTCCACACATCCACACCAAGCCCACACTTCAAACCTTAGACCAACATTAGCCAAGTGTCCTGTGAGATTACATGTATCTGTTTTCTGGTCTTTCTCCATCCTTTGCATGTGGACTCCAGTCATTAATCATACTAATTCTTCTAAATTTTATGTCTCGCGAAAACATGTCACATTACCAAACTGTGCAGCTTCATCCCCACATTTCTCTTTATCACTTCCTCTCATCTGGTCTTTGATCTGTCTCAGCTCATTGTGCTGTGTTTTGGGGGGGTTTCTTTTTCCCCTCAGTGCATGTGACACACAGTTAGCTCCCTGCTTCCTGTTCTGCACAGGCAATAAGCCAGTGTCAGTTTTATTCTGGCATGCTTATTTACAGAGGGTCACCTTTGATCTCCTGCTACTGAGGCCAGATTGAAAATCCAGTTCGTTCAGATCTGAATCTAAATACATGTCACTTTATTCATTTCATTTCTTCACCTGTGGAGGCACAGCTCACTAACACACGCTGTTTCCTTTACTGTCTGACTCTCTTTTTTTTCTTTTTCCTCCCTCTCTTTATCCCTTCCTTATGCCCCCCCCTGTCTTTTTATACCTCACACTTCCTTTTTTCAATGTTTTGTACCTGTAATTGTCCCTTTTTTGTATTTACAATGTTCTTACACTGTGTTTCACCCTTCTTTTGATTAATTCTACCGTCTTTGGCTTTGCTCTTTTTCTATTTCTATTTCTTTGTCAACATTTCCTGCCCCCTTCCTCTTCTTTTTCTTTTTCTCTCTCTCCTCTCCCTCCTCCGACCTGCCTCTCTCCTCCATAGACCACATAGCCCACATCATAGAGCTGCTGGGCTGTATTCCGAGGCACTTTGCGCTCTCCGGAAAATATTCCCGGGAGTTCTTCAACAGAAGAGGTAGCGCTGGCCAGAGAGCTGGTGGGACTGGGACACACGGATGTCTGAGAGGGACAGAAATTATGCACTGGCAGACCGTTTTAAAATCAGATTTGAAAGTATGATTAAAACATCGAGAACAAGCTTCTCACTGCATTACCAATCGGTCTCTAAGCGCGTCTGCGGTGTACCCCAAGGCATCAGTGTGTGTCGGTACCATTCAGCCAGTGTATGTGCGTGTTGATGTGTGTGCATGCCGTAATGCTGAACCGTGCTTGTTCCCTCTGTGACGTATGTGGTGGTGGGCAGACCACATCGCTCTGATCATGGAGCTCCTTGGGAAGGTCCCACGCAAAGTGGTCGCTGCTGGGAAGTACAGCCGAGAGTTTTTCACCAAGAAAGGTAAACGACTCCGTGGTTGATGACTGGTTAAGGGTAGTGTGAGCCAAAGGGACAGCGGTAGTGTGTCAGGAGCTGGGCTGTTATAGTTAGCTAAACCAACAGATGTGAAAAAAGTAACAACTAAAAGAAAACTAAAATGATTATCTTTTTTTTAAAATAACTAAACTAAAACAGAGTTAAACAGGAAATGACCTTACCTTTAGTCTCTGTCAGTGTGGTCAAATTTGTCAACCCAGCAAACATCAGGAGGCATTGATTTGTCTGTTTATTAAGACTGACAGATTAACATTCAATGTTGTGGTGCCTGTTCTGAACTTCATAAATCCCGAACCAGCAAATACTCCAAATAAATAAAACTATTCATTTAAAACTGAAATGAGCAAACCCGAACCCTCGAAACAAGAAAACTAAAATGAATTGACAATAAAACATCAAAATGAAGTGATTTTCAAAGCAGATAAAATAAACAAATGTGTGCAATAAATGGATTTTAAACACTGCCAGATTCTATTAAATTTCCATAACATAATAACAAAATAAAAAGGATTTTAAAAGCACTTCTAGAGAACTCCACATGTGCATTTAATAGGAAAAATATCTGTTAAGAATCACTTCTGATCTCTGCTAGTCAGTAGAATTCATACAGAAGGTGATCACTGTCTAGGAGAACGGTTGTTGAATATTCACATTAACTAAATATCTGTAAATTATAAGTTATTATTAACCAGACTGATAAATGTAAGCTTGCTATAATTACCTCTGATTTAAAATCTATGTCACACTTTGATATTTCACATCTGCCTTTCTTTCAATTTTTTCCCCCATGGCACAGACAACACAGTGACATATTTTTATTATATATCCCTACCAACAAATAAATTTTATGTCCTTTGTAAATTCCAAAAGAAACAGTTAAATGTGTTTAATCAGTGCCTCCTATATATCAAAGTTAGGATTAATAGTTTACAGGTTTATGACCAGGTAAAGCCAGTTAAACTAGTAGCAATGACAGTGCATAAGGCTTCTCTCTAGTATGTCATGCACCTCTCTGACCCTACTCACCTGTGAGCATGGTAAGTTCATGGAATGTGATTGATACAGCTGATAACCCTTGCACTCTCTCACTCATTCTCTTTTTAGTTTCGCTCCATCTCGTTTTCCTTTCTGCTCATATATTCTTCTTAATGTGTCATGAGACCTGAATATTTCTCCTTTGATCCTGTCTCTATCTGAGGTCTGAGCCTGCACTTGATGTCTCAATGTTCTCTCTTTTATCTCCGGGTGCTCTGTTAATCGGGTCTGACTTCCTCGCACCGTCTCTCTCACGTCTGCCAAGAAGCTTTCGACTGCATGTTGCAGTCAGACGGCCTTGCCAACTTGTTTACTTCATGTGCACTGATATATTGATTGGAGACAAAAGCACCTGCAAAAACTATACTCAAGTTTCGTAGTAATGCGGGCCCGATCTCTGCATAGGAAAGAATAACAGCTGTAAGGGTTTATCCTGCTAACAAAAAACACATTTCCTAATGAATGTTTGCACAAAGCTGGAGAAACAGTTTCCATTCTCCCATCTTGCAGAGGAAAAAGAGGTTACCATGGCAGCCGTGGTTTGAACTGGACCTTCGGTCTCGATTGCTCCGATCATTAATCATTCGCTCACACTTGCTTGCTTCCCTGTCAGACTTGTTTTCCTCCTCTCCTGAATAATAGACACCGTCCTTTTTTTTCTCTTCTGTTTCTGTTACCTCACCAGGTCTTTAGCTATTTCTGTCCCTCTTGTAGCCTCTGTTATTGTGTATTTTTCTGCCAAGACTCTGCAGGTTTTCACTCCATCGGTACAGCACCTCACTGATTAGCAAACCTTCAAACACAGAGAGAGGCAAAGTAATTAGTGAAATCAGCTACTGTTTGGCTGAAGCCTGCATAATCACAGCCTAATGTGGCATCTGATTATATGACCGGTACACCAAAATACCCAGAAAAGAAAAAAATATAGATTTGCCTCCAGCAGTATTTATACATGGGGATGGTTTACATTTTAAAAATATTCAGCAGCAACATCTTCAACTGTTAGATTAAAGTTTGCTGTATTGATACCTGCAGCATGCACAGTAATGATGTTAAAGCCTTTTTACACATGAACTCTTAATAATGTCGGCGGGAACATTGTTCACAGCTGCTTTTCTCACATGTAGCAGGAGAAATTTGGCTTGGGTGACAATGCTGTAGTCACTTCACCGCGACACCTTCTCGCTCACTGTGATTGCACCATGCATTTACCCGCGTTTTTCTGATATGGCTTCAATCAGACTGCACACACACTCTTTGTACTAGGGAGCTAACAGGTTAAAGACCATGTAATGTCTGGTCTGACAGCATCAGCCGCTGGGTGATGTCTGGAAAAGTTCAGGGCTCTGGTAAAAGTCTGAAAACTGATCAAGTCTTGTTCTGAGGTGATAAGCCTGTTTGTACAATAACACTAACACTAAACAAGGACTGGTTGTCTAATGACATGGCAGTGATTAAAGTGTTGTCAGTTTCCTGTTAATGATGCTTGAATCATGACAATGCACGAGAAGCTTCTTTTTAATAATTGAAAAATTGTGTGTTTTATGTGAGCAGGTTCCTGCACCATTTTAAATATCAAATTGAATGCTTTTCAAGGCATAAAGAAAATTATGTATAACTGGTCACTTCTAGTCGGGTACACAGCTATTCAGCTGTGCAGTAATCCCTACAGCAAGTGGATATTTGGAGATCACAATATATTGACAGGGACCGATATATTGCTAACACTGGCTATTTGATGATATCTTGGTAACAACATTTATAATGTTCAATACATGAACATTTAAAAAGTAGAGAAGAGATGAAAGAAACACCCTTCAGACATGTTATGAGTGCTAATATTGCATAATTTGTCCACCAGACGGCACTTCTGGAACTTCCCTGTTAGCCTTAAACATAAACAAGCAGCTGATTGGAGCAGAGTTAGAGTGTAAACAAGTAATCCACAAAAAATGTTATTTTTAAATTGCATTGCAATAGTTTCTTAGTGAGCACTCATAAATAACTACACGGATAGCGTCATGTTTAAAATAAAAACCACAAAGCATGCTTTTCACTTTAACTTAATAAAGTTATTTCCGACTGCCATGTTTTCCTACTAATGTCAAACATGGTGTATAGCAGTTTTATTTGTATAGAGCAATTTCACAACAACGGTAATCTCTGATTATTCCTTATGAGCAAGAACTTTGCAATGCTGTTGACTTTTTCTGCTGCATTTTCTTTAAATAATTCTGAACAGAAATTAAACTGTTTTTGTAACGAGATGTTGCTGCTGAATTATCAGGATTTCACTGATTTGGGCACCATTGTTTTTTTCTAACTCCACTGTTCTGGAGAAAAGGCAGAAATCTCAGAGGCCAAAGCTAAAGCTGTAATATCTGCATGGCTGGGTGCTTCTAGAGTTAAAGGATACGGCTGGTGGTGTTTTGTATTTTTCCTCGTGATCAGAAAATCCCAGAAAAAAGCCAAAAACAACTATGCCACAGACACATCTGTTAGTTTTAGCAGATTAACACACAGTTTGTGCTCTGCTGAGTACTAAAACAAAACCATGGTGAAAATAAGTAGGATTTGGCTACGGATTCCAGATCTTGCTTATTTTCATGTTTTTTCTGGCATTTGTGGAAAACAAGTCAACATTATATACCACCAGTCTTTTTCCTTTCCTCAAGAAATCCTTTTTTTTTAATTTGTTGGGACCAACATTTTTCAAACGTTGCAGTTCATCCTACCATGCCAGTGACTCTGCTGTGTGTGGCCTTCTGCAGGTGAACTGCGGCACATCACCAAGCTGAAGCCGTGGTCCCTGTTTGACGTGCTGGTGGAGAAGTACGGCTGGTCGCACGAAGACGCCGGTCAGTTCACTCACTTCCTTCTGCCCATGCTGGAGATGGTGCCTGAGAAGAGGGCCTCGGCCGGCGAATGCCTCAATCACCCGTGGCTCAACTCCTAGCCACAAACACTGAGCAACGCCCTCCTCCTCTTCCCCCCTGCCCACCCAACAGTTAGCCCAAACACCACCCCCACCCTGGTGGCAGCCTTTGGAACCCCGATGTGGAAAGAAGCTGGCAACAGATGAGAAGGACCTCCTTAATGCATTATCCCACATATCCATTTCATGCTTACCTGAAAATGCTTAACTCCCACATTTCCTTTCCCAAAAGGAATGTAAAGACGAACTTGTGGAGATAAAATGACAAAAACAATCAGACTGTTGGAGGATGAATGCTGCCCACTTTGGAAAAGGGAGAAGTTGGGCTCTGCCTGAAAGAAATGTGCTTTCTTCTATTTTTCTGCCGTCAGGATGCCGGTCAGTCTCTTACATCTGTCTGTCTCTTCCTAATTATAATTTTTAAAAAATCTGTCTCGGGCGATGGACAGCTGCTGTTCTTCTCAGTATTTTGAAAGAAAAGTCAACAAGTAGCCTTGATGCATTGCTGATGGCCCACAGCTCCATCTGCCATGACCTTTACACAGCCAGGGCCTCAAACTCAGATGAGTGTGTGTGTGTGTGCGTGTGTGTCTTATTGAGCATGTGTGAAAATGAGCGTACGTGCCTGCGCTTAAGATCTGCCTACACAGACCCTCGTCTTTTTTCCCCAATCTAACTTCCTTTCCTAACCATGGAAGAAGTTCCCATATCAGACTCTGAGTTTACACCCTAATTTCTTCCAAGAATCCCAAAACACCCATCTGACCTGTTTGTTTCCCCACATTGACTCTCTCCCCTTCCTAAATGAGCGTCATGATCCTGCCCGGGGGCTGCTGCAGAAAGCTGGAGGGCAGCCAGTCCTCCAGGGGGCAGCACACTGACAGGAGGACAGAAACAGTGTGTGCTGTGCAAAAATACAATCAGTTTAACAAAGAGGAGGACTGCTTGGTCTTTAGAGACTCTTTTTAACAATGCATGGAGAAGACTGAAGGAGCAGCATGAAGGGATATGACAAACAAATGATGGATGCTTTGTTTCCTGTTTCATCACACCTCTTGGACATTCTGTTAGAAAGATTTACATTAGGTTAGGATATTTTGGTGCCCCCATCCCCCCACCCCCAAAATGAAGGTGGCTACTTTACAGTCTCCTTCTCCACCAGCTTTTGACATTCCTAAATCTTGATCCATCATTCCTTGACTTTTATTCCCAAGAACACTTCTGTTAATTCCTACTGTGGCACGTTTACCAGAACTTATTGGTACTATTCCCCCCTTTTTGCCCTTATAAAGAAACCCTTTCTTTCCTGAGCTTCTCCAGAAATGGGATGGTCACACGGAGGTTGCACTTGTCTTTGTAGATGTCCTTCAGGGATTTGAAACCTTTGTATATAGAACTGAGATTTGGCAACACAGCGGACCGTGGACGACATTTCAACACGCAAGCATCATTCCAAAAAAAAAGAAGAAGAAGAAGTTAGAAAATACAGAGGTGGTTGTTGGCAGAACTTGACTTCCTCTGATATAGTGTTTTTTTGTTTTTGTTTGTTTTTGGGTGGGCTGCCACAGCTCAACCCTGCAGGAATGTTCAGACTGAACTGCACCACCTGGTGGCTGGACGAGAGTACTGCATTGCCACACACTGCTGCTGCTCTCAGTGCCAACACTCCAAGACGTTCCACTGTATCTCTCTACTTAATCTGTAATGCTCTGTCAAACACACAGACAACCACAAACTCGCATCATCACAATTAGTCCAGTTGCCTATTTTTTCGCAATAAATGAAAACAAAAGATGAGTATAAGTAAATGGTGAGATATTTTTAAAAACTATTTAATTCATTTAAAAAAAATGGAAAAAAAGAAAACTTTTCTCTGGTTGTCGTGACCGTGAACAGAATCTCGTCTTATACTGAGGTGATTGTGTTTGTCTGTTAGAGATGTTTTTATTTCTTCTTTCATTGCAATTATTAATGATGATGATGATTATTATTATTGAGAGGTTTTGTTTTGTTTTTTTTACACTTTGCACCTCTCCCCTCCCTCCCTACTTGAATAGTGCTGCTTTGTCCAGGCCCTTGATGGTGATGGGAAAAAAAAAATTCAACAGTTTTGCAATAAAGGATTTTGTGATGAGGTTCTTTTTATTATTTTATTTGGTTTCTTTTTCACCAAAACCTCCTGAACTCACTCTCAGCCATGCTGACTGTTCTTCCTGATGACATTGACAGAATCGCGTCTTGTCTGTTTTTCATTGACAGATTTAATAAAATTGTAAATTAATGGATCCTGTGCCCTTGATGCAGTGAATTTTCTGCTCTGAAGTTGCACTTGGCAGCAGTCGACCCAAACATGTCCAGTGAACTTATGATCACAAACTAAAGGCATCGAATGAATAGAAAACAAAGTCACCACAGGTTCTCTTTTTATTGACATGAATAACTCACATTCAATCTAATAATTTCAAAAATACACTATATTGCCAAAAGGATTCACTCACCCATCCAAATCATTAGTCAGGTGTTCCAAGCACTTCCGCTGTCACAGGTCTATAAAATAATTTCCCTGCTGTTAGCGGTATTATATGTGCAATTAGATCATGGGATGCTGAGGTACATAGTGTGCAGAGGTCACCAACTTGCTGCACAGTCAGTCGCTACAGACCTACACAATCTTCATGTGGCCTTCAGATTAGCTCAAGAACAGTGCATAGAGAGCTTCTTGTTCTTGTTCCAACATGACTGTGCAAGAACTTGACTGGCCTGCACAGAGTCCTGACCTCAACCCAACAGAACACCTTTGGGATGAATTAGAGTGGAGACTGTGAGCCAGGTCTTCTTGTCCAGCATCAGTGTCTGACCTCACAAATGTGCTTCTGGAAATGGTCAAAATTTCCCATAAACACACTGCTAAACCTTATGGAAAGCCTTCCAAGAAGACTTTAAGCTGTTATAGCGACAAAGGGTGGGCCCACATATTAAACAATATGAAAGTTCAATATGCGCGTGAAGGCAGATGAGTCAATACTTTCTGCAATATAGTGTATGCTACAATACCCAGGTCAGTTTTGTGTGTTTGTTACAATGAGTCAACATATTGTCAACCTAGTGTATAAGAATGTGATACAGTACATTGTGATTCACACTGAAGCAAACATGGTCCACTAAATTACATTTTTAGGATTCAATAAAGGATGGAGTGATAATAGATGTCCTGAGATCAATATTAGTCATTAAACATTAAAATGTGCTTTAAAATATCAACATGTGATTTTAGCAGTATTTTGTTTTAGATCGTAAATCCCAACAAATGCCCTCTGGTGCCACTTCCTTCCCCCCTCTGACTCAGCCAACAGCCTGCAATAAACTACAAGGGGTGTAGTGGATATTTTAGCCAAACAGATAACACATTTCCTAATAAGAGTGATAAAAGTGGGAATACCCACAAATTTGACCATGTAATGAGGTATATTTTGGTATCACCACTATGGAAATGTGGAGGAGACGTGTATGCCACACAGGAATATCTTGCATTGTAAGCCTAAACGTCATGGTAATATGAGGATGAACTGTAGATCCACTAAAGGCATACTACGCTTGTGTGTACATTTATTATACAGCTGCCTCCTTTGTGTGTGCGTCACAGCAGCGAGGCACAGTTCTTCAACAGCAGGGGTTTGGCTAAATCCAGAATGTCCAAGTTGGGATCGAGAGACCTTCCCAGGCCTTCCAGCACCATGATAGCGAAAACAATTGAGGAAAAGTTGCTCTCCAGCTTGACCTGGAAACACGGTGACAAGCAAAATACATATTTGACAGATAAATAAGAGATTCTGTTAAGGTCAATATTAAAAAAAAAAAAAAAAAAGTATAAAAACCTGGTGATGTTATACCTTGTGTTTGATGAGCAGGCCAAAGACTCTGGAGAGCAAGTCAGCTACTTGGACCTGCAAGCAAAGAAAAAAAACCCCAGCAATGAACTATGTAACCGCTATCAAAATCACTGATTATGTAATGAAGCCTGTCCATAGTGTACTAGGTGTTTTGTGTTAACTTTCCTCATAGCTTATGTAACTTCCACATACGACAAAGACATTGACTCCACACACAAAAATGAAAACCAACAACTGATTTGAGTTTGGATTGGCCAAATTCACAACAGCTTTGGTTTTGGATTTTTATGATCAGGCCTCTCGTACAGTTTATTACTTCATTAGAAGGTTTTTAGATAAGAATAGTTTTGCATGAATTTATATTGAGGCCAATTTATTTTATCTACACATTTTCATTTATCAGAAAGATGTAGTGAAGAAGAAAGCGATTAAAAATTATAAAAGCAAACAATAGATACACAATAGACATGTATCAAGTTGCTGGAATCACAAAAGGAGTGCTAAATTTAAAAATAAAAGTATTCTATAATATTCTAATGTCTTCTACTGTATTACATTAACCACCATCATCATCCTGGTCATAACACAATGCAAATGTTGGTTCATACCTTTCCCAGTGAGAGGGTGTTGCTGCTGAGGGCATGATCCACCAGCTCAGCCATCTCCTTTTTAAACAGCGCGGCATCCTTGCACTCATTAGCTCGGGCATGATTCAGAATCAACTCTGCCACACGCTCACCCTGGGACAAAAGAAAAAAAAAAAAAAAAGCCACACAAGAAATTCTGTGACTGTTTCATGGGTGGTGGTGTACAAATGACCAAAGCTGTGTCACTGTTCAAACACGTATTGTCATCGCAGATTAGTTAAAGAATGTTCTCATTCACATTTAGGCAGCTTATACATTGATGTTCCTCACAGTTTCATTCAGACACCCCCACAACACTTAGTCCAAGTGCTGTAGGCTGTTGCCTATGTAGAAGATTTACATAAAATGGCATAAAGTACATCTTAAAGAAGCTAAAAAAATTTTCCTGCGTCGGTTCTTACCTGACGCAGCACCACAGCTGTGAAGACAGCCTTAAAGTTGGCAAGATCGCGGTCACTGAGCTGGGCTACGATGCCAGCATCCAGCAAGACCAGCTGGATAGGACACGGCGCTGGTCTAACACTGACCACCACCGTGTCCAACAAATCAGTGAGCGTGGTTTTCCCATGGTGCTCCCCTGAAATACCAGTACCGTCTCCCGATCCAGCGAGAGGACCCTGACACTGGACAAGTATGTTGCCTGGATGAAGATCCCCATGGACGAAGTTATCCAAAAAAACCTGGAATAAAGAAGTTTACATTGTCACATGACAGCATTCTGCACACATCCTTAAGTATATAAAACATTTATTGTTTACACCAACTGCCTTGGGTTGTGGATCTTACCATTTTCAGCAGCGTGTCTACTCCCATCTTGGCTATCCTCTGCTTCACTTCCTTGGGTACCTCAGAGCTCAAGTAGTTTGAAATGGGTTCACTCTCCTGAAAACGAGGCTGAATATTAACTGAACTATGCTGTCATCATTTAATGACCTCAATTACTTGCAGATCATTATACTCACTTCAAAGGTTTCCACTAAGATGCTTCTGGTGACAAATGGTCGCAAAGGAGTAGGGAACTTCACATAATCAAAATCACGGAAATTCGTCTGGAAACGCTCTATGTTTCTGGCTTCAAAACGGAGATCAATCTAAAACGCACGGAAATCGCACTTAAGTGTGACCTGTCTTAGTACACAGAATGCTAAAGCTCTATTTAAAAGTCATGTGCAAAGTCAAAAAAAGCTTGTGCCAGGTTAAATGTAGGAGTCTGAATATTTTTACATCACCTGTTTGGTCATGAGCTTCTCAAACTCCTCCACTATCTCACACATACTGAGCCATTTGAGTCCAGGCAGGCAGTGCAGAAGCCAACTACCTGCTTTCATGAGCAACAGGTCTATCTCCACTTGTCTCCTCACTCCTGGATGGACCACCTACAACGAACCGGATACAATTTATACACACCCAACATAACGTGCAAGAAAAAGAAAAAAAAAAAAAAAAAAAAAAAATCATACAGCGTGTTCTCCTTTATTTACACTCCATGACTGTGATGTGAATCTGTAGGAGGGGAAACAATCTTGCAAGACTGACCTTGATTGCCACAGGTATCAGGCGCTCCTCCTGCTGACCATCTAGCAGACTTTTGTCCTCACTGCTCTCTTCCTCCCCGCTCCCCCTCCAGAGCTCCCTCAGCGATCTTGCCATGCCCCCTAAACCAGGGATCTCCCAGGCTTCCAACAAATCGTCTTTTTCCATCTCCTCTACTATTGATTGGAAAGCTGGGTCCTCCACTTGGTCCACCCTGGCCCAGCCTCGGTATACCTGTGCAATGCATCCTGATCCCACCGGTTCTTTACTCCGAAACACCAAAACCCTTCTCCAGCCCTCCCCAAAAGCCCTCCGGAGGCACTGCTTGGTATGAGCCCAGGAGTGAGGGCGTACCTTGACGTGGAGCCTGGAGAAACGGTTGCAGAAATCTTGACAGAAGATGTCTCGTCTAGTACTAGCCCACTGCCCCAGCTTGATGAAAGTAGGACCAGAGGTCTCAGTCACCCACAGCAAAGCATCAAGCCAATGAGGCATCCAGCGGGTAAACACCAGAGCCAAGGGGTAAAGGAGAAGAAGGGGGACGAATTTGAAGAGCAGAACCAACGCCCGGAAGCTGAGGCGAAGAAAAAATAGAAATCTGTGCACTTGGATTTTAGCCAAAGACTTTTTTTCCGAAGCCTGGGGTTGAACAAGAGCTTCCTGGCATCTGACTGCACTTAAAGAACCGTTGACTGCACCCCAACATAGCAGTGTAATCTTGGGTATGCGGGTTAAAATCTGCCCCCTTCTAACAAAACCGGATCTGGTGTTCTGAATCAGTCCAAGTCTTGCAAAGGAGCCTGCTCTCTGCAAAGTGCACCTCAAGCTGAGGAGGGCTCCGCTTGCTCCAAAGGCTATCGTGATCATCATGTCACACAGCTGCTAGCTCAGTCCAGCAGCTGAACGGATCCACATGTGCTAGTTTTGTATTGCGAAACACCTTTTAGGAGTCATCTGTAAAATATGATCTTTGCTCTCTTGGTAAACACTGCAGGTTTTACCCAGAGGATTACACTTTAAAGTAAAGATGCAAACTAGATTGGCGCTACAATAGGCTACAAGCATACTTAGCTATTTTTCTCCAATTTGGTAGCAATATTTGAACTTACGGTACTCGGTAGTTACTGCAGTTTCTTGACAGACGAGAAGAAACTCGATGACTCTTTTTACTTATGTGGACAAACCAGACATTTAATGCTTCAGCTGGCGTTGCTGTGCCAGCTAATTAAATGTGTATTTCCTCGTTTCCATTGATAACACAACATCTATGGAAACATTGCACTGACAGTCTACGTCCGGATATGACGCTATAGCAACAAGGTCACGTGGTTTTATCTTAAAGGTGCAGTGACAATCACGAAAAAAAACTTTCAGCTATTGCGTTTCAAAACACAATAAAAACACGTTTAGTTTCTCGTGTCTGCACTTCTTATCCCACACAGTGTGGGTCTGTCTCGTGTCACGCTTCTGTATTTAAGAAATTATAATTTTTCTCAACTTAACTTGCAGAAGCAATGGCTCAAATTAACCTCCCTATTGCGCGTGCGCAGTCTGTTGTAGGCGCTTCTTCCTATTATTATTATTATTTGCAAAAGCACACGATTAATAATACTAGAAAATGCATTTTCTGAAGAAACTGCAGTGTGAATGCTGATAGCTGAATGTTTTTGAGCTAAAATGAAATAACTGCTGAATGTTAAGTTAAAAATGTTGAATGAGCTGGAAATGTTGTTGTATTTACTTCCTCTTCAGCATTTATTGAGCACTTTTAAGGATATTTCTTATCACTGCTATGCAGATGATATTCAGTTATATATCTCCTTTAAGCCCCAAGATGTTTCCAAGCTACAGATTTTGCATAGACTCCATTAGAGGTTGCATGGCTGAAAACTTTCTTCAGCTAAATGAAGAGAAGACTGAAGTCCTTGTTTGTGCTCCTAAAAAAATTGTACCTAGTGTTATGGAAAACTTGGGTCCACTTGTTACATTTGCCAAACCTATCAAGAACCTTGGTGTTACTATTGACTCAGCTCAGAAGAGGACTTACGTCGTTGACCGATCCTGAGGACTGAATCAAGTACCTCCGGCAACTTTTCAGGATGGTCAGGATCCATTTTTGGGCAAAACAAAGCTTACTTAGTTTTTATAATTTAACACTACTCAAATAAACTGAGTTGATCAGCTTCTTGAATAAAAAGAACTGCAAATTTAATTAAACTGAGTTCTAATAACAAGTTGATTTTTTTTTTTTTTTTTAAAGTTCAGGCTTCTTAATATTTTTAATTAAACACAATATTAGATTTCACAGAGTGCAGAGAAACATTTATCAGTACTTGTCGTTCAGCTGTTGGGAGTTACCAGGGTGGCTGTGACGTCACAGAGCCGGATCCTTCAAAGGCTGAGAAGACCGGAAGTGAATTGACGGTCAAGCCTACAACAGTTTCTGTTGCCAAGCAACCGCGACAGCTACAGCGGTGGTGGACGGCATGTTGGACAGAAATAGAGAAAATCTTTATTTGATGTCATTTGTTTGACTTTTAGCGGAGACAACTGTCGTTTCAGCTCCGTGTGATGTATCTGGGAGAACGTTACATTCAAATCAGTGGCTACCCTGAGGTAATGCAAAGAGCAATTTCTCCACGGGGATCTATAAGGTATACATTAAAATAAAGTCAGAGATTTGATCCTTGTGTGTTTCGGATGAAATGAAGACACACTGATGCAGTAAATATTCTTTTATTGATGAGAAAACTGTGCAGTATAATTTACCTAAGATGTTGAATATATGAGAGCATTAAACAGGCTGATGTTTGGGTAAGAGGTTCTAAAAGGAGAGAAATGATACAGAAACATTACATCCTTATAAAATACTAACACACTTTATGAATGGACAACTTTTCACAGCTCTTTGTATTTAAATGAGCTGCATACTTTCCCCACTGCAACCAGCACAATCCCACTGTGATGAAAACAATATCTGAACTAAATATATTCTGGATAAATCAAACCATTATCAAAGTTGTCCGTGGTTCCCTCATTTTTCCTTCTTTCCCAGTCAGATCCTGTCCTGCAGGATAAACATCAGTGAGTGGTTCCCTGTATGCAGCTGTTACAGTTTGTGTTGGAGATACTTCTGCAAATACAGGAAGCAAATATCGAGAAAGCATTTTCAATGTTTTTAGCAGTCCCTCAACTACAGAGAGCTGTCTGCACTCCCCCCGTTCTCCTCTGCATCTCTCAGCTGCTGCTGGCTCCTTTTTCTCCTCCTCTTCCTCACACACTGTCCTGGGTCTATCCTCGTGTCTCATCAGGGGTGGAGAGCCTCTGCCCAGACTCCTCTCACCTTCTCAGTCTCGTCTGACTCTGGATACTTGCAGAAGGAAATCAACCATGGCAGTTAGCAACAAAAACAGCAGAAGTTTATCAAATATCTGCTAACTTGCAGGATGAAAACAGTTTTCTCTTATAATCACAAAGACACACTTGATGTATTTTAATCAGAGGAAGGAAAAACAGGACATGATCTTGCAGAGTGTTGGTCTTTATAACAAAGGTGACAGACTCAGGTTGTTTGATATAAGGATGACAAAAACAGCAGGAAACAGGAGGAGGACTTCTCCATCTACTGCCTGTATAATTAGTAGTGGTTTATACAGGATGAGAGCTCTTTAAGGACAAACTTCAGCACAGCATGGCCCTCACCACAGTTCGCGGGCAAGATATTTGGTCAACCATCTGCTCGGTGTTTCCTAAAACGTTTAAATACGTTTGGCTTCACACCGAAAAACAGACCCAGCTTCGGCAGAAACCTAAACTAACTAAACGACCAAAGAGCCGCGGGGTGGTCGGGATATCACTAACGTCACGTAACCTAGCCGAAGGTTCGCTAAATGTGACTTTTTAAGACTTTTTGTTATGCTAACATTTGTACCGCTGTATAGTTGAAGTGAGATAAAAGCCCAGTACTTACTTTTGAGAGTTTATTTCTGGACCGCTTCGCTTCGACCGTCCGCCATTTTTCTTAAACCTTTGACTCGCAATGAATCCTGGGATATAGTGGGCCAACAACTTTTTTGTGACATCACTGGCAGATCAAAGGAATTCGCTTTTGCTTTGATCCGTCAGCCACGTCACAGGGAGCCAAACCCTTAAATAGGGGCTCTCAGACAGACAAATCAGTGTTCATCTGCTTGCAAATGTTCAACAGTCGGCGTTCTCTAAAACAAGAAAATTCTCACACCTTTCTCTCAAAACAAGAAAATCTCATTTGTGACACGATAATGGCAACACACAGCGAAAATGAGATTTCAATCGTGGTCATAGCAGACCACATTATGCCACCTATCAACAGGTGCTTTGAAAGGCTCTCTGAAGTTAACTGGCGCATGATCGAAAATGGCACATGCGACTCGGGCGTCCGAGCGGTGCTCGCTGATATGATTTGTGAAATCATTCAGATTGCCACTAGCAGAATCCTGAAAGTAGCCCTTCCTATTATTCAGGATTGCATTTCGAGGGAAGGTCCGGAGCCTTTGTATGGGGGAAAAATAAGCCCGTCCCTCGGAGACTCGATTTCAGCCGCCATCGCCAGAGCTCTTAATGTCCCGAAACAGCGACACGAGAGCGCTGACGAGTTGACACGGATGGTTGAGGAAGAGATCTCCGAAAAGCTCAGCTCAGCAATTGAACTCATTACAAAAAGCCCCGAGCTCCCGCAAGACCCCGCCGTTTATGTTAGCGGGAAATTTAGTAGTATTGAAAAGCTGCACCGCATGGTTTGTCACGCTGCCTCGTGCCTTAAAAGGCATGTAGCACGTAAGCTGCGCTGCCGGTGCGATTTAAGTGGGTCTGATTCCGGTACAGAAAGTACGGATTCAAAGATACCAGTGCAATCAGCAATCGCAGAGATTTCTGCGATTCTGTCATCAAGCAGCTCAGATGGAGAGATGACAGAAAAAGATGAGGATGAGGAAAAAACTGAGCTCCCACAAGAATCAGTTCTAACAGAACAAGACAAAATAAAAACAACTGCAGAAAGCCAAAGTATCCGAGCTCCAGCCCCAGTAGGAGTGGTTGCAGCTGACTTTTTAAATGAGATACTTGGGAACATAGATTCAAGCAGTGAAGAGCTCTGTGAGACATGTAGCTTACCCAAACCTGCCTTTAATGCAGGATTAATTATCAACAAGGTGAGAGACTTCTTCTCCAAATGTTTGTCATCCACCTCACACTCCGGGCTCAAAGCACGCAAACACCGCTTTTCCATGTTTGCGAAAAAACAGTTTGAAAAACTGAAAAAAGAGCTGAGACAAATAATAAAGACAAACAGTAAATTTGTTGTTTGTCTACAAAACATGTGCAAGTTCCACAAGTATGAAACAGCGTCCTCTGATGAAAGTATGGTTTTCAGCCTCCCAGGGTCAGTCCCAGAAACTCGTCCCCAGAGCACAGAAGCTCATCGAGCCCCTTCCCGAAACACACTTCGCTACATACGTTCTTCTCCAGTTGAATTTGACACCATTAGATCAGACATTGATCAGTTGTTTGACAAATTAACAAAGAAAGAAGAACGCTTCATCGTCCATAAAACATTGGAAAACTTTATAAATAGTGGAGCAAGCAGAGATTTTACTGTGGAATTGACAGGGAAAGTGTTTGATCTGCTTATGACGGACCGACTGTATCAAATCCCTGTGCCTCTAATGGGTAGATCCCTCTCTGACACAGTCATCTCCAGGACTCCACAACCAACACATGGCTCAAAGCGTCCCTTTTCCGCTGAAGTCCTCTACGTCCTCGTAGAAGACGCAGTAGAAAAGTTTTTACAAAAGCTTTTACTCTGGGTGGAGAACGAAGACAAAAATCAAATGATTGAGGACAAGGTTTCTGTGGTGGTGGAAGACATCCAGAACTTTATTAAAAGAACAAGGACCCCGACAAAGGCAAAAAGCACAGATTCAGATGGCAGTGGTAAAGAATCTGTTCCATCACATCCATCACCAACATCTGGGAGCATTTCCCCAGAAAACTCGTTTGTGGCACCTGATCAGACACCTCAAGCACCAAAATCTGGGAGCATTTCCCCAGAAAAATCTTCTTTGGCACCTGATCAGTCGCCTCAAGCACCAACATCTGGGAGCATTTCCCCAGAAAAATCTTCTTTGGCACCTGATCAGTCGCCTCAAGCACCAACATCTGGGAGCATTTCCCCAGAAAAATCTTCTTTGGCACCTGATCAGTCGCCTCAAACACCAACATCTGGGAGCATTTCCCCAGAAAAATCTTCTTTGGCACCTGATCAGTCGCCTCAAGCACCAACATCTGGGAGCATTTCCCCAGAAAAATCTTCTTTGGCACCTGATCAGTCGCCTCAAGCACCAACATCTGGGAGCATTTCCCCAGAAAAATCTTCTTTGGCACCTGATCAGTCGCCTCAAACACCAAAATCTGGGAGCATTTCCCCAGAAAAATCTTCTTTGGCACCTGATCAGTCGCCTCAAGCACCAACATCTGGGAGCATTTCCCCAGAAAAATCTTCTTTGCCACCTGATCAGTCGCCTCAAGCACCAACATCTGGGAGCATTTCCCCAGAAAAATCTTCTTTGGCACCTGATCAGTCGCCTCAAACACCAAAATCTGGGAGCATTTCCCCAGAAAAATCTTCTTTGGCACCTGATCAGTCGCCTCAAGCACCAACATCTGGGAGCATTTCCCCAGAAAAATCTTCTTTGCCACCTGATCAGTCGCCTCAAGCACCAAAATCTGGGAGCATTTCCCCAGAAAAATCCTCTTTGGTATCTGATCAGACACCTCAAACACCAAAATCTGGGAGCACTTCTCCCAAAAAATGCTTTGCCAGCGTTTCAGGCTCTCTCAAGGAGTCTTCTGATATGTCAGAGATGCGTTCTGTGTCAGTGTCATCTTCTGATGCTGAGAAAATTTCCAGTGAGCTCGCCTTTATCCTCATGATGAGAGTCATCAAAAAATCTACATCTAAGACCAAACAGCCTGTGTCTCTGTCAGAAGAACTAGAGACGGTCATCAACCGTCTGAGAGATCTGATACAGCCTGAACTCAGCAGCACAGAGTCCGACACAAGTCTGATGAATAACAAGAAAAAGTTTATAAAGAAACTAGCCAAATCCCTCATCAAGGAGTTTGGCTCCCCAGACAGTGTCTTAAATGCTGCGATGGCGAATGATTCGTCTTTTGATGAGGCTCTGATAAAGCATCTAAAAATCCGCCTCGGAGTCATCCCCAGTCCTCCCAAAAAGTCCAAATTTTCCAGGTTTTTTTCAACGGTGGGAAAAGCTCTGCGAAAACCCTTTAGGTGGTTCACTAAAGCCAGAGATGATTAAAATGACCATTCTGGCTTTTCCCCACTGCCCTGCTTCTTTTAAAATCATGAAGCAGAATTTTAGCACCAAATCAAAATTTAAAGCATCACCATAAACTTTTTGATCGGCCCTCAAATCCAAATTTTAACAACTGTTGTTCACGCCATTTCCTCTCCTTTTTGATTTCCATCCCCCCCAACCGGTCGCAGCGGATGGCCGCCCCTTCTGAGCCCGGTTCCGTTGGAAGTTTCTTCCTGTTAAAGGGAGTTTTTCTTCTCCACTGTCGCCTAGTGCTTGCTCAGAGGGGGATCATTTGATTGTTGGGGTTCTCTGTAGTACTGTAGGGTTTTGACCTTACAGTACAAACAGGGAGGAGACTTTGTGATTTGGCGCTTGATTTTTAAAATATCTAATTCGGCATGAAATAAAAAATTTCAAATTAAAAATACATCCCAACTTTGTTTGTGTTTTTCTTCTGTTGTCAAATATGTAGAAAGTGTTGCACGTGTGATTTTAGTCATTTTGCATCAATATGTAGCCAACACGTGTCTGTTTGTGATCATGCTGCATCTATTTTTGTCTGATTTGTGTCTTAGTTTAGTCAATTTACATCTATTTTGTTGCGCAAATGTGTGGGTCCTGTTTGACATTGCTGTTTCGTCTTAATGCTTCACTTTGGTTGTTGATGTTTGTGCTCATTTTGATTCTAGATGTAGACCTACCATCTGAAAATTAGCACCTAGCCCACTTGGAACATTTTTTCTTTAGTCCAGGGGTTAACACATTTTTTATTTCAAAAAGGGGAAATACCTCGGTTACTTTACTACTGACCAAATAAATGATGATGATGACATATGCAGACAACGATGCTCAATGTGCAGGCAAATACTGTTTCACACAAATTCAGCTTTTGTTCACTTCCAGTTTAAGTGAGTTTGTTTATTTGTGTTTGTTTGTTGCATACCGTTATATACTGGCCCTTGTGGTCAGGATACCTAGAGGGGTTAGTGCCAGTCAGATGTTTGTAGCTGTGCGTGTTTGGACTTTTAAAGCACTTTTAAGAAAGTTAATGTTCACTTTTAGAGAACGACTGGATGGCTCTAGTAACAGTGTAATTTTAGCACTCACAGATCCGACAGTGAGTGGTTTCTGTTACTCATGCAGTCTGAGGAAGCACCAGTTGAAGTGTTTGTGTATTTACTGATTTCTTTAAAGTCACTGTGTATTTTATATATGTTATGGATTATAAGTTTATAAACCCTAATATATATGGTTGTGCTGAGAGGGCTGTGCTCATCCATCCACCCTGTTCTAGTAAAGCCAAATTTCAGGAACACCTTCTTTAGATCTGTTCAGTTTTATTCATGTAGCACCACTTAAACAGTCAACAAATCTTGATTCAAATGATGTTATATTGTAAGGTGAATAGATAATAAATAATACTACAGCACTTTCAATATCAGGTAGGGGAATTGCACTTGTGGGGCATTAATAAGCAGCGTGTGGGCTCCACTGGACTGTCCTGGCTCCATTACTTTTCACATTAGATAAAGCTTACTTCAAGACCATCACCAGACTGGACACAATGGGAGAAGTGGTTGAAAGATGCACAATAAAGACCTTAGAAACCATCCTGAACAACTCTGAACAGCTCACCTTATAACATCTTTATGGTACCTGGAGGACTCGTCTGTCTTCGTTGTTAAACAGGGAGACAGAAAATAAGTCACACCCACGGCCATCAGGCTTTTCACTCCTCATACATATAGTGAGCCATGAAATTCCCTCTGGGATCATTAAAGTTATTCTTAAGCTGTTGTCTGGCAAACTGCTGTACGGTGTTTCATCTCTGGTGCTTTATAAAAGCTGTTTCAGACTCCACTGTTAGATTATGTGTTAACATAGATGTCAACATGAGCTGCGATTAGTTTGTGGAAACAGGAATTTTCCTTTTAACAGCATCCTGAAGTGAATGAAAGTATAGCTCGTTTGGTAAATTTAAAGGGGTTTTATTTTGAAATCCAAAATCAGATTGACTTGATATTAACATGGCCCCAGTGTGAGCGTGCGTACTGGTGATAAAAAGTGAAATTAGAAATTCTTTACTGAAAATGGATGATAAAATCTTATCTAAGATGAGAGTCGGTCAGTCCACAAATAATCTCACCAGATCAGACAGGTTTCATTTCAAACCAGCACTCTAGTTCAGATGTCAGAAGGCTGTTTAATATCGTCTTCTCGTCCCCATCCTAACCCATCCCATCACTCAACTCACCCCAGTTTCTACTGAAAGCACCCAGTGTAAAGCCAGAGCACCGTCCTTCCAAAATGTCAGCGTCATCTTCAAGACATGAAAACAGGTGTGACAACAAAGTCCCAGCTGTTGGCTTTGTAAAGAAAAGTTTCTCTCTCTTATTCTTGGCCCTTATTTCCCCCTATTTCTCCCCGTTGTTCCTGAGTTTTAGCGCTGTAAGTAAAGGAAGCCGATCGGAAATGTTGAGTGCAGCCAGGAGGAGGAGGCAGGATTTAAGCTCTGCTGTGTCACATGTCGGCTATGAAGTAAACCACGCCCCCAGGACCATTCACTGGAAAATTGTAAATAAACATGCAGGAGGAAAGAACAGTGAGTCCTGACGGGTAATAGATCATCTACAAACAAATACTCACTGTATTTCAGAGCATCACTGCTATTCTGTCTCTTCATTAATGGATTTAACTGAAAGAGGGGGAGGTGGATGTTTAACAGTGGCATTACAGCACAGGCAGTTCATCACATACTCTGATTTCAGCACACCGAAGGGCCGCCCGGGCAGTGAGGCCTATCATCCCCCCTTATGCTCATTTTTATTTTCTTAAATACCTTACAATAGCATATGTTCATATCGAGCATTCCAGATAATGAGTATGTGAGCCAAAGATCAGGCTTCAGACTGCTCCACAAAGTCTCTGTGACGTCAAAGGCAGATATCCCTAATGTGATCATCTTAGGAGTAACATTCACAGGAGCAAAGGAACAAATACAGAAATGTCCGGTAAGAACGTCGCACTTCTCCTGCAGTTTACATAAACTTTAATTATCTTAGTGCGATGCGTTCAGGGTACATCTGTAGCTCCAGGTATAAAAGCATGGGTTGCGCTATTCTCAAACGGGACTGCTGAGATAATTGAGTCTTAACCAACATATGTTAAAATATGTTTTTAGCCACTCTGGTGGAGTCGGGAATAAAGAGGAGGATAAATGTGGAAATGAGTGGAAGAGCTTCACTCCATCATAATATTGCTGCAGACACTGGAAATCCAGGAACTGAGGGCACATGCCAAAACACCAGAGGCTCATTTATATTCAGTGTTAATTGTAGCCAGGCTCAAAGTGCCACCCCATGCTACCCTTCTAGAGCCGCCCCTGCTTTGTGCCTGAGATCACACTTCCCTGAGTTTCCACTAAGTGTTTCCAGTAGTGCTGACTGACTTGCTGTTACCTGCCCACAGACTGTGGAGAATGAAGAAGGCCTGGGTAAGGTCCTGGAGCAGGTGGGCGTGCAGAGCGGCCAGAGCATCTCCTTCGACAACTTCTGGAAGCTGATCAACAACCAGGCCCTTCAGCTGTTCGGCACCACGCACAAAGAGAAAGCCACCAAGTGCACCTGCCTGCTGCAATGAGTCCTGAAGCCAAAACGCCACCATGCCTGAGCCCGGAAACACCACACCTGTAGGGTTTCTCTGTGCAGACCACAGGGGGGCGCTGTAGGGTAACAGTGGACATGAAGACACAAAAAAAGAAGAGTTCTAAGGGTGATATTCAAACTTTGTTCCCATTAAAGACGAGTTACAACCTGCACTCTGTTTTAAACCCACTGAATATACGGAGGACCAAAGGTGACTTGTTGAAAAACAAACAGGCCAAATGAATAAACACATATGTAAATGAAAACATGTGTTTAGAAATAAATATAAAGTTTTATAAATTAAAATGATTTTAAGAGCCAAGAAGTTATTGACCAAATACATCGTAACACTGAAAAGTAACAAATCAGTAATAATATGTAACAAAATATTCAAGTAGTAAATTGATAAATGATGATAATAATAAAATAATACAACGTGAAATAGGGAAAACTGATAAAAGGAGAATTATAGTCACAGTTCTGCGTGTAAGTTGAAGCCTGACTTATTCAAACTGATCTTAAATCATAAAATACTGAAATAATATTTTTAAGGTTCTCTAAAAGTAATACATGAATTTAAAATGATGAACAAACACCATGAAAAAGTGTTTAGTTGTTTGTGTATTTTTTGCATTTGTATTTCAAAGTGTTTTATATGAGTTGTTTTTATCAGCTTCATTACTTTATTTTCATGAAGTCAGCTTTGGTCCTCCGTAGATGGATGGTCACATCTAAGTCGAGCTGAGGGAAAGGTCACCAACATGACCGCACTCCCACAAAAAACACAAACATGGAACAAGAATGTTTTTAGCTAATAAATGTCTTTTTTAATGTAATCCTGGAGTTAATACAGTCTTATAAATTACTTCTCATTTAGACTTCATTTCTTAAGTGAAACTGTTGTGTTTGTTATTAACATCATTTATATTCACTCTGCATGTTACTAACATGTTTTCATTGACTGTAAACATTCTGATCATCTCAATCTTAATAAACCTGTGACTGTTTTTAGTAAACAAACCTACTGCGGTGTGCCGACTGAATTATTATCTATATAAGAATAATTATTTGTGAGAAAATCAACGTTGGTGTGTATCGGCTCACTGAGTGGAAAGGAAGGATGGGCCTACATCCTCAGTGGTGGAGGGGTTGGAGTTTGCTGAGCCCTCACACTTTTATAGGTGGACACGTTCTCTGTGGACACAGCAGGCAGAGGATGACTTATTGCAAAAAATTGGCTAAATGAACAAAAAATGGTGAAAGATGCTTTTATTTATTTATATAAGTATTGATTTGTAGTCCACATGCATTGACTAATCACATCTTTGGTTGCATGTCATTACTATCCTTTTCATCTTTTTTGTTCACATGTAAACAACATTGTAAATCCACTGATATCCACTGCTATGGCTGCCTTTACACTCATAAGCTCTAAACATGGCCGTAACTTTGCGCTGAACATTGGGGAGGTCAAGATCACTGTCTAAATAAATAAATAAATTTGTTTTAACCGCCAGAGGAGCACCAGCATTTTTGCTTGTCAGCTCTCCACTGCTGTATTCAGAATCAGAATCAGAATTCTTTATTAATCCCTAAGGAAATTATTGCCAGATGGCAAAAGTACGACATGGCGACTCTGCTTATTTATATATACACTCAATCATTTACATCACTGTATTGACACCAATAAACTATACCAACAACTATAACTACATGACCTCGTAGAGCTAAACTTTGCCAAGATAAGTATTTGATGGAACCTACAATCTTCAGTAATCCATACCTTGCTTCCTCCTGTTGTCTGGCAAAAGCTAAAGAAAGCTGTGAAGCTACAGTGTTCCCATTTTGAGCACAGATGTTCATGGCATGGACTAGGGATGGGTATTGATAAGATTTTCACGATTCCGATTCCATTTTCGATTCTGTTTAACGATTCGATTCTTTATCGATTCTTTTTTAAAAAAAAGGGGAACACTAAGGTCGATTAGCTTAGAACTTTGTTTTATATCTTCTCTTTGAACAAGATAGAAATTTAGGAGTAACATGGCCTTACAAACCCAACAGTGAGATCTTAAGAGATCCACAGCCTACGGCTCTTCAATGGGGTGTCACAGTGTCCCCAGGAAAAAAAATTGTAAATGTAAAACAATAAAATAAATATTCTTCTGTAGCAATAACAAAGTATAACATAAATTATTCTGTAGCAATTACACAAGAATATCCAGTAATGTCCCTGCCTACAATTAAACACATTCACTTACCGAAAATCGGGGGCATCTGCTGTGGCAAATGGGTGCAAGCCTTTTACCACAAACTTAGTCACTGCTCGGTGACATTCGTCTATCCTGGCCTGAAAGGAGACCCTACCGGTAGACTGCAGCGACAACTGCCAGCATCTGAGCCAGCCTGACTCTGTCTGTCTCTCTCATCATGGTCACCTAAATGCAGCGCACAGTAATGGCAGGTTTTGTAATAAGGCAGATCGCGCTAACATAATATGCACTGTTAGTTGATTATTTACCTGCCGCATTAACGGGAGAGGACGTGCAAACGTTACCGCTGCTGCTGGGTTGAGATTCACGAGTCCGGAGCGGAATTAAAAACATGACATTCATTTAAGGTTATCGCGTGTTTTGTGAGCAAATGCTTTTGCATATTCGTAGGGTTTCCTCCCTTAAATGAAATATCTACTTTGCAAGTATTGCAAGTTGCCCTGTTGTCATCCGTTCTCGTAAAGTATAACCAAACTTATTAGCGTTTGAGCCGCCTTGTTTCCTGCAGGTAAATGACGCTCCGCAACATGGTGACGTCATTCGGGGAGACTGGAATCGATAAGGGAATCGTTTGCAAAAATGGCAAACAATTCCAAGAAATTGAAACAGTGGGAACCGGTTCTCAACAAGAACCGGTTTCGATACCCATCCCTAGCATGGACTGACTTTATGCATGTCCTGAGAACCTGAAGAGAGCCTTTTTCCAATTTCTAAAGCCTACATTCACAAAGACAGGGTCACACTTGCTTGGATTGACTGATTTGAATAAATTTTGGCAAAGTGAAAACACAGCACCCCTTGTAAAGTGGCACTGTAATGCAACCAAGGAAAAGTTGCTCTACTATAAACTCAGGATCAGGTTGTTTTTATTTATTTAACCTTTATTTAACCTTTATTTAACCAGGAATGTCCCATTGAGATTAAAAACCTCTTTTTCAAGGTTGTGCAGGCTTTGTGCAGGTGATGATGTCAGAAACATCAAATCCTTCTCTGTCCCTGTCATATCTGTTTGACTGGTTCCTGTCATGGGGCTCAAGTCCTTTTGGTAAACATGACATGACAACATGCCTGTTATCTGGTCATCCATGCCTCCTGTGCAGCCTTTCTCTGTGCTTTCTCTCCCTCTCCTTGGTCTTCTGACCCACTGTCACCTCCTCCTTTCTCTTGCCCAAGCTCTACACCACCTCTGCCGCCTTCTTCTGTCTCTCCCTTTTCAATTGCTGCAACGCCTCTGTCACCACCCTCACTCTCCTCTGCACCTCCTCTTTTGCCTCCTCTCTCTCTGAACCACTCCTCCTCTGTTGCCTGCTCTCTCTCTCTCCTCATCTCTGCTTCCTTGTGTCCCTCTTTGATCTCCTGCTCTGCAAACCTCTTGAACCTGATATTAAAAAAGCTCAGTTAATTTTTAAATGTTTTGACAGAGGTGGTATATTCATATGGTTTTGGAGAATCCATGTTCCCTTACCAAGAAGTTGGAAAGCATTTGAAACACCTATTGCCCTTTTACCAGCATATTAAGAAAATTTTCCTTTTAATGTTGTTTCTCTTCAACACTGTAGCCAGGCTGACAAAAACTCAGAGCACTGTTGAGCCAACCATTCCTTCAACATTAACTAGTAATGACTTCATGAATTTCTTTACAAATATAATTTTAATCATTAGAGAAAAAATTACCCATAATCATCTCACAGATGTAACAATATCTACAGCTTCTTTCAGTACCATTGATATTCATTTACAGTCTTTTTCTCCAATTGATCTTTCTGAGTTAACTTCAGTAATTACTTCCTCCAAACCATCAACGTGTCTTTTAGACATTATTCTTACAAAACTGTTCAAAGACGTCCTTCCATTAATTAACGCTTCAATCTTAAATATGATAAACCTATCTCTAATAATCAGCTATGTACCACAGGTCCTCAAGCTGGCTGTAGTTAAACCTTTACTTAAAAAAAACATCTCTAGTCCCAGCAGTCTCGGCTAATTATAGGCCAAACTCCAACCTTCCTTTCATATCAAAAATCCTTGAAAGGACAGTTGTCAAACAGCTAACAGATCATCTGCAAAGGAATGGCTTATTCGAAGAGTTTCAGTCAGGTTTCAGAGCTCATCACAGCACAGAAACAGCTTTAGTGAAGGTCACAAATGATCTTCTTATGGCCTTTAACAGTGAACTCATCTCTGTGCTTGTCCTGCTAGACCTCAGTGCAGCGTTCGATACTGTCGACCATAATATTCTATTAGAGCCATTAGAATATGCTCTAGGTATTACAGGTACTGTGCTGCAGTGGTTTGTATCATATCTATCTAATAGACTCCAATTTGTTCATGTAAATGGAGAGTCTTCTTCACACGCTGCGGTTAATTAAGGAGTTCCACAGGCATCAGTGCTAGGACTAATTCTGTTTACATTATACATGGTTCCCTTAGGCAGTATCATCAGACGACATAGCATACATTTTCACTGCTATGCAGATGAAACCCAACTCTATCTATCCATGAAGCCAGGTAACTGCAGGAATGTCTTAAAGACATAAAGACCTGGATGGCAGCTAACTTTCTGCTTCTTAATTCACATAAAACTAAGGTTGTTGTATTCAGCCCTGAAAATCTTAGAAATATGGTATCTAACCAGATTCTTAATCTGGATGGCATTACCTTGGTCTCCAGTAACACTGTGAGGAAACTTGGACTCATTTTTGACCGCCTCACTGGCTTAAAACCTGTGCTCTGCTTGTGCTGTTGTGGAGTTTATGCTGATGTGTACGGCTGGCAGCGGGAGAGCTGCAGCCGTTGAATGTACTGTTATAGCAATCGTGTAATTATTGTAAGAATAAATGATGCTCGAAGCATGAAAATGCAATCGGGTCTGCCGTGGTGGTTTACAGTTGTCTAAAAAAAAAAATTTCTTTTAGAAAAATCTTAAATAAAAAGTGACGCAAACCAGTAAACAAATTAAAAGAAACAAGTACTGTTGAGAGACTACAATACAAAAATTACAATTGAAATTCTCAACAACAAAAGCAACTGGTGAAAATATAAGTAATATGTAAACAACTTAACAACCCCCAAAGTGTCTAAGTCACATCACGTGACAGTGCAACATCTAAACACAAGAGGGGGGAGCAAAATGTGCCTACTCTGCGCTGACACAGGAGCGGCAGACTCGCCGACTTTGCCGAAAGCACTTTGCCGAAAGCACAGCATTGCAAACAAGAGGAGAAGAATGGATCTCAACAGGCTAGTATCGATGTGATACCGATACCGACTTGGTGTCGATACAATCGATATTTGGATCGATGTGCCAACTACTACTGCTCATCTGTTTGCAAATGTTCAACAGTTCTCTACAATGAGAAAATTCTCACACTGTTCACTCAAACCAAGAAAATCTCATTTGTGATACAACAATGGCAACACGCAGCAAAAATGAAAATTCAGTCGTGGTCACACCAGACCAGATTATGCCACCTATCAACAGGTGCTTCGAAAGGCTCTCTGAAGTTCAGTGGAGCATGATAGAAAATGGCACATGCGACTTGGGTGTCCGAGCGGTGCTCGCTGATATGATTTGTGAAATCATTCAGATTGCCTCTAGCAGAATCCTGAAAATAGCCCTTCTTATTATTCAGGATTGCATGACGAGGGAAGGTCCGGAGCCTTTAGATGCGGGGAAAATAAGCCCGTCCCTCGGAGACTCGATCTCAGCCGCCATCGCCAGCGCTCTTCATGTCCCGAAAAAGCGACATGAGAGCGCTGACGAACTGACACGGATGGTTGAGGAAGAGATCTCTGAAAAGATCAGCTAAACAGCTGAACTCATTACAAAAAGCCCCAGTCTCCCGCAAGACCATGCCGTTTATGTTAGCGGGAAATTTAGTAATATTGTCACGCTGCCTCGTGCCTTAAAAGGCATGTAGCACGTAAGCTGCGCTGCCGGTGCGATTTAAGAGGGTCTGATTCCGGTACAGAAAGTACGGATTCAAAGATCCCAGTGCAACCAGCAATCGCAGAGATTTCTGCGATTCTGTCGATCAAACGCAAGGTTTGATCTTTGGTTTCATTCTATAATACTGGACTTATTTTTCTACAAAGGTTTGAACTTTGAGAGTGTTTAAAGAAGAGAGAAAAGTGTGAAAATGTTCTTGCGAGTCTGAGAAAAGTGTATAAAGTGTGTAGTGAGGGGTTTTACAGCCTTAAAACATTTAAAATAATTGTAAAAAATAAAGTTCTACTTTGCGGATTTCACCTATCGCTGGTTATTTTTTAGAACATAACACCTCCGATAAACGAGGGACCACTGTATACAAATACTGAGAAATATAAAATTTGAATCCTTTCTCTCTTTTGCTCTGAGGCCCGCGGGAAAAATATCGACAAGACGATGAACATCATCTACAGATATATTCGGTAAATGCCCAAGGCATCTCGAGAAATGTAAATCGCCACTTGATTCATCCATTTGGTTGACTTGTTTTGGAAAACCCAACCGTAACGAAGCGCTATACAGGAGTTTCCCCACTGGAAGTAGCATATGCTAAGGTGCACATAGTCCAGGGGTCTCAAACTCGCGGCCCGCGGGCCATTTGCGGCCCACTTTACCTCTACTTGCGGCCTGCATATTGATGTGAAGAAATATATATTTTTTAAATTATTACACGAAAAATGATTTAATACGAGGGCAGAGTGTTACAGGCATGGCCCTTTAAGACTGTAGCCTCATGGGCGGTGTAGTCCTTGCTGCAGGGAGAACGTGTGGGACCGCCCCTCCCGCTGTGTGAGCGTGAGGGAGGGAGAAAAAAGTTAAGTCGAAAAGTCCGAGCTGTCACGGAGCAGAAACGGGAGCTAGAAGCATGTAAATATAATAATAACCACTGCAGCCAAACAGAGTGTCTTATGAGCCCAGCTGTAAGTAAACTATTAAGACTCGACTGTACACCGTGTTTGTGTTTTCCTCCGAAACAAGCTGTTGGAGCAGCCTTTCAACACCTCTCTCTGTCTCTCGCTAGCAAAGTTGACCCAGACAACAAAGTAAAGCTAGTTTTCGGCTACGAGCCCGACACGTATTAGCCAGAGGTTCGGAGCCGCGGACCTGGCCGAGGTAAGCATGTTGAAGGGTTGGCTGTGTTAGTTCAGTGACAGATTTATTTGTATGTGTACACTTATGCCTGCATTTTTATTTTGTTAGATACAAACAAAATTGTAGCAAAAGTGCTTCCACGTGTCTGGCCAGAAAGAGCTGTTTATTTGGTAGTTCAGTGAAACTACTGTACTATACTGCTGAGTGACTGTCTTCTGCTCGTCAAATACATTTCATTGCAATGTTGACCCTGCGCTAACTTGCATATGACAAATGAAACTGAATGGCTTCACATAGTTAAGAGTGAGAAAAATATTGCGTTCATGTTTGCAGTTTTGTCTTGTTACACAATATTTGGAATTAAATAAAACAAACAAAACACTACATTTTAGGAAATATTAGAGGGTGTTTTCGTGTTTGTTTTTTGTACTACTTGGACACTAAAGTGGCCCTCCAATGAGATGACGGTGCCAGAAGTCATTTGAGTTTGAGACCCCTGACATAGTCTATTAAGCAGGCAGGTGTGAGCCTGGTTGCTATAGCAACTCCAGCCAGTGGTACCACAGACACAGACATGTGCCTCTCTTCTGCTGCTTTAAATAAAGAGAAAAGTGACCCCGAAACAAATGCTTCCCAATAAAAAAACTACATGTTGTATTGACAAAATTCTTTCACCGTGAGCGCCAGCAATGTCCGGTCTAAAGAATTCTCAGTTTTCATGACTGTGGAGTTTATTATATGGATGTGGTGACAGTGTAAAGACAGTCAAAACATTGGACTCTATGGAAGAGTTGCAGGGAGGAGACTGTGCATTGGTGGCATTTATGAAAGAACCATAACATCTATTACAATAATAATAACATTAGATGAAAGAGGACAACAATGGCTAAGTTTTTCTAAGTTGAACGGCATTGAAGGAGATAGCAACCAAAAAACGTACGGAAGATGAAAAGTAGAAGAACAATACTGTGGATGCTTAATCAGCATCCACACTAATTATTGAACGTCTGTGTAAAGACGTCATCTGATCCATAGATGGAGACATATCACGCACGATTCTGGGAGCCTGTCCAGTCTGTTTTTCCTGCTCTTCTCTTACAAGAAGGATGCAAGGGAGAAAAAACGGAAGTACAAGGGTCAGAGAGGTGATCTAATTAATGCAAGTGAAATACTAGAACACCGTAAATGCTGACTTTAAGAAAGGATACAATTTTATGATGTAATTTAGCTACATAGCTACAATCTAATAAAATGTAAAAATAATGTAAATTTAATGGAATCAGGTTTAAAGAAATGTGCTTGGTTGATATACATTCAGTTTACACCAAACATGTTGTCATTGATGATTATTACTTTGAATAAATAAACCGTTGATTTTATATGTTTCAGGTGAAGTTTACTCAAGATTTTTGTATAATGAAGAAACTTTTTTGTGTGGTGTCATTAAAAATGGGCCAGTTGCTCATTCATAATGCTGTAAAATAAGTCTTTTGTTTTATAACCAAGTATTCCTTAAGAAAACAGGGGTTACTGCAGGACTTGAGGCGACTGTTGCTGTGATTCAAAATAGAAGTAAGGTGACAGGTTACAGGAGTAAGAAAGAGGAAGAGAGAATAAGTTATGAAATCATAAACAGTTTTGTTATGTTTGTTTTACTCTTTATGGGGAAGTTGAGAAGTCTTATTCGGAAGTAGCAACTCTCTGTATGACTGTAAAGAATAGCTTTCTCTGAAAAGCTTTGACATTTATTTTCTTGATTTGCTGATAATTAAAAAATAAAAAAAATGTTCACAAAAACAAATGTAGTGTGACAAAGAATTGTATGTTTTATCTAACAAAAACCAAGAAAACTACTGATAATCTGTTTAAAAAAGCAAAACAACAAAAAACATAGCAAGTCTGACATTTGTGATATAAAATCATAACTAATCAAAATCATGTTTATTGGTGAATAAGATAAAAAAAAAATATTTATATAAAACATAAGTAATTCAATTCTAAGTCCTGACTGACAGATAAGAGTTCACAGTATTTTGTCTGGCCATTATAGGAAGTGCCAGGATATTCCTGAACAAATTTCCTTAGAGAGTGCTCAGGTGTTTCTTTATTATTTTTCCGTAATCATGGATAGCAAGTAAAACAGCTTCCAGGATAACAGGCTAAGGGAAAGGGCAGCACAGGGAACAAAACACACTTTGGGTGTGATTTCAATGTCACTTCCTTTGCTAAAAACTGAGGTCTTGCAAATAGCCTACTATGCACCATCAAGTACTGAGAACTTGTTTGAGCTGTGTTCATAGTCATCATGTGGCTCCCCTGGACAGCGGGCTCAGTACAGTCTCAGGATCCCAGCTGTAAGCTTGATAGAGGACTCAGCAACACAATAAGGTGGGATAAACGCCAAACAGATGTTGCTAGCCTCCACCTTCCACCCTATTACCCCCACAGCTATTGAAGGACAAGCTAGGCTTTTTAGATCTCTCTTGCATTTCAAAGGGGAGGTCAGGGTTTAGGCTCAGAGATCAGCAAGATAGTTGCTTTGCTGAAGTGATGCTGTTTGAAACTTTGTGAAGGCACACCCAGGCCTGATTACTGTCAGACCTGTTCAATCAAAAAATTACTTAAATAGAACCTGTGTGACAAAATGAAGTAGGCTAAAAGATCTCAAATAGCTTCAAATCACGACACGAGCAAAAGAAACAGCTGACAAACAAATTTAATTCAGTTCAATTCAATTTTATTTATATAGTGCCAAATCACAACAACAGTCGCCTCAAGGCGCTTTATATTGTAAGGTAGAGCCTACAATAATACATACAGAGAAAACCCAACAATCAAATGACCCCCTATGAGCAAGCACTCTGGCGACAGTGGGAAGGAAAAACTCCCTTTTAACAGGAAGAAACCTCCAGCAGAACCAGGCTCAGGGAGGGGTGGCCATCTGCTGCGACCAGTTGGGGTGAGAGAAGGAAGACAGGATAGAAGACATGCTGTGGAAGAGAGACAGGGATTAATACAAGTATAATTCAATGCAGAGAGGTCTATTAACACATAGTGAGTGAAAAAGGTCATGCATCATGGGAGTCCCCCAGCATAACTAAAGGAGGATTCAGGGTCACCTGATCCAGCCCTAATTATATGCTTTAGCAAAAAGGAATGTTTTAAGCCTAATCTTAAAAGTACAGATACTGTCTGTCTCCCAAATCCAAACTGAAAGCTGGTTCCATAGAAGAGGGGAGTGAAAACTGAAGGCTCTCCCTCCCATTCTACTTTTAAATACTTTTAAATAAGAACAACAAGTAAGCCTGCAGTGTGAGAGCGAAGTGCTATAATGGGGTGATATGGCACTACAAGGTCATTAAGATAAGATGGGGCCTGATTATTTAAGACCTTGTATGTGAGGAGCAGGATTTTGAATTTAATTCTGGATTTAACAGGGGGCCAATGAAGGGAAGCCAATACAGGAGTACAGCCAATACAAACAAAGTAATTGACATCTATCAGCCTGGGTTACAGAGCCATGTATAAGGCTTTGGAACTCTAGTGAATCACAGTGAGAGCCATTATCCACTAACAAAGAAAACTTGGACCAGTGGTGAACCTTCAAAGGAGTGGCCAGCCTACCAAAATTACTCCAAGAGTGCGTCAACAACTCATCGGAGAGGTCACAAATGAACCCGGAACAACATCTAAAGAACATCTAAAGAAATCCCATGGGAGGGTTTTGAGGAGAAAATAACTTTTTGGAAGGTTTGAGTCTGGTGTAAAACTAATACAGTATTTCATAAAAAGAACATCATACCAACAATCAAACATGATGGTGGTAGTGTGATGGTCTGGGGCTGCTTTGCTGCTTCGGGACCTGGACGATTTGCTGTAATTGATGGAACTATGAATTCTGCTGTCTACCAGGAAATAATGAAATATAATATCGAGCCATCAGTTCATGGAGCAGGACAATGACCTGAAATACACTGGCAAGTCCACCTCTGAATGGTTAGAGTGGCCCTGTCAAAGTCCAGACTTAAATCTGGCTGAGATCCTTTGGCCTTTTGACCTTAAGCAGACTATTCATGCTCGGAACCCCCCCGGGGTGACTGAATTAAAACAACTCTGCAAAGAAGAGTGGACCAATGAGCCAGTGTTATGAAAGACTCCTTATCTTCTGGTTATCACAAACACTTGATTGCAGTTCGTGCCAAGAGTGGCACAACCAGTTACAAGGTTTGGATAACTTTTCCCCCCCTCTAACTAAAATAAACGCTCAAAAAACTACATTTTGCATTTACTCTGGTTATTTTTGTGTAATTAATTATTTTTTGATGAAATCTGTAAGTGAGACAAATAAGCAAAAAAAGAAAAAAAAACTCAGAAGGAGGCAAATACTTTTTAACAGCAGTGTATGTGTGTTATTAGTTATCTATGGTGTAAAAAACTACCACAGAGTATACACTCTGAAACATGAATCACCCAGAGTCAACACATGACTGTTGTACAACTTTACATTAAATATGTTTTCATATTTTGGCGCTTTGACATTCTTGTTTACAGAAACGGTCACACCAATAAAGCATATTTAAACTTTAATAGACCCATTAAGCAAAAAAAAAAAAAATGCAACTAATGCTTGATTAAAGTATACAACACCTGCAGGCGCTCACAGAGCAGTGCTGCTGTTAGGTAACATTTTTCAATCTAAGATGTGACTTTAGTGAATGTCTCACATCAACATGTCTTCGGCCTCTTTAACATCTATTTCACTGCATGTTCATGTGTGGTTTTTGACAGGTTTGGAAGAATTTATGTCTTTAAGCTTCCAATAATGCACTTACTAAAGAGAGAGAGTGTGTGGGTTTGAACAAGTTAATATTCAATGGCCCTGGTCATCAGTATGCCTGTCCGGTCTTGTTTTCTGCTTTCTCCACAGGATCATTGAGTTACCCTGCTGCCTTGGCCTTAAGATGAGGAGCTGAATTCCTCAGTCTGTATTTCCTAACACAGGATAGGTCAGTAATCAGCTCAAACCATTTTCTCTCTGAAATCTTACCACACAGACACACACACAGAGCATTTGGATCACTTAACTACCTGTGGTTGTTGTTGCCACTGCTTTTTGGTCACATGTGAAGTCTTTGAGAAGATAAAACTGATTAATTGGCTCCCGGAGTTGGATTTTTATTTATGTATTCACTTGCGCTCAGCTTTGGTCCTTCCTGCGCCATTCTTCCAGTTTTTTTCCCCCTCCACTCGGTTTCCCTAGCAACCAGGGCTCCAATCGCCCGGCCAGCTGCAGATTAGTTCAGCAGTGGGGGGTTTAGGTGGGTGGGAGGAGTTGTGGTGGTGGTGGTGGTGGGGTGATGATGGAAAATGAAGAAGGGGGAGAGAGAGCGAGAGGAGGAAGGAAGGGGAGGGGGTGGCTCGAGGGAAGGAGGGGTGGGAAAAGTTTGAGAAGGGGCGAGAGAGAGAGAGAGCAAGTCAGTGTCACTGAGAGATAGGGAGTCTCTGAGTGTGCGTTTAAGAGCTGGAGCGCATAAGGAGCCGTAAAGGTTTTAGTTCGCAGGCAGAAGACTGAAGAACAGAGGAGGAGGAGGCATATCCCCGACTTTGTGACTTTTTCAGAGTATTTTTTGTACCCTGCACCCAGTGTCTTTTCTCTGTGTGTATACGTGGGAGGTACTGACAAGGGCAATGCAAAGTGAGAGAAGTGAGAGGCAGGGGTAAGGCTGCTCAAACTTCAGGAAGAGAGAGAGAGAGGAAGAAAGGCAAACTACTCTGATGCAAAGGAAGCATGCAAGTGGATGCTGTCTTCTGCGGGGTCAGGATTCGCAAAATGAGAAACTGCCCCAGGAGCACTTCACCAGGGCTCACCCAGCTCAGAAAGGTAAGATTTCATTTCTCACATGTTTCTATAAATTATTGTTTTTACTGAACTAAGTGAAAACTTTTTTCCTGGGAAGCTACTGCTGGTTTTGTTTTGTTTTTTTATTAGTATTGGCAAAGGATTTAAAGCAATCTTTGTGCGTTTACAAGTCATCCTCACATATAATGTTTGTTTGTATAAAGAAAGCGCGTCCATGTTTCTTCAATGCAATATGTACGACAGAAGTTAGGGTATGGTTTCCTATGAATTTTTATGAGTCACCGGTTATCCCGGACTGCTTTGGCTGCAGTTAAGGTATCCTGAGTGTTGCTCAAGTAGTCAGTCAAAAAACATCTGAATCAAGTTCACGGATCTCAGCTCTCTGGACCTCTGTGAGCTGTTTGCGCACATGCGTGCTCAACGGTTGTCAGCTCTCAGCGTTTATTAAATGAAAACAGCGTGTGGGTAGATGGTCTGGTGACAATTTGGATAATGGTCAAAGTGTGTGCTGCATTCCAAACTTGGCTTGTTAAGGGAGAGAGAGAGACAGAAAAGAGAGGATAAGTGAGATGAGCATTCTTCGCGGTGAACAAAGGCACCTCTTCATGCATTGCTTGTATTGTTGTGAGGGGGCAAGCTGGGGTGGAAACCTCAGGTAGTTCCAGAAAAAAGTCAGCTTACCAATATCGGGAAATGATCTGTATGCACGAGTATGCATTAGTGAGAATTTGGAGCTGGGATAAAATGTCATTACACCGAGAGCCCGCAGTTCATATGTTATAATATACTGTATGTGCTGTAGTCATTAAACAGAGGTCCACAACAGTACTTTTCTTCTTTTCAGATTTTCCAGTTTAGCAAGCTTTTATCTTTGGACTCTGGTTCACAGGACAGTGTGGATTTTGTAGATATCCACATCAATAGCTGTTAACTATCTCTTTAAATATATAGACAAGTTTCACAGTAACCATGGAGAAACAGAAACCAACCAGAAGGAATCTTTTTTTCTTTTTCTTTTTTTTAAAAAAAAAGATGAATGAATGAAAATATAGCGCATCACAATGTTGGCTACGCTGCAAAGTGAATATGGGGCATGGCTGTAAAATTACAAGAGTATTTAATACTACAAAATCACCACCTACATATAAAGAGGTCACCGTGGTGAATTAAACTATAGTTAATATTAAACTTTAGTTAAACTATAACTTACTGTAATATGTTGATATGTCCCAGGAGATAATAAAAAAAGCACCATGATGTTAAATTCACTGTAAACAAACACAGTCTTGTTTATCTTCCTTCTCCGAATGTGGCGTAAAGGCTGAGCAAAAATCTTGAATGCATTTCCAACCTCTTAAAACAACATTACAACATTTTATTTGTTTGGAAATATTCCGAAACTCGCTGGAGAAACTTCATCTTTCCATCATTGTTGTACTGATGTTATGTGGTATTGCCAAGAAAGCGGAACACCAGCCGTAGCTTCTCCTCTCCGTTTCCTTCAGCAAATATGGTTGCTTTTTGTGTTGAAAGCCAGTTGAAGTAGAAATGCCCATATAAGGCGGTTATATTTGTCTGTCCTTTGCACCTATGTAGTCTAAAGATGCAGCTACCAACCATACGTGGTAGCATTAGCTCATAACTTTGCGCTCCACCTTGTTATCCAAACGTGAATACTTCTGTCTCATAAAAACAACGCATTCTATGGCGTGCACACGCAGGATGAAAAACACTGCTCTACTATGCCACTAGTGGTCAAAGAGACAATAATAACCCTTTAAGTTTGATACTTTCTGTTTCAAAGCAGATTGTAAAACAGAAGGATCGTCTGCGATGTCCTGTAAGCAAAGGATGGCTATCAGTCAGCCAATATAATCCATCCCAGTGGATTCCTCAAGTCTCCCCGAGTATTTCAGTCTGTTGGGTGATCATTAAACCCAAGAACAAAATCCTTGGAACATGCAGCACTGGAATATTTATATTTCTGACTGAGGCGCAGCCAAACTTTTTTTTTTCTGTACTTTAGGTTCATGTTGGGGTAAATGAACAGCTTTAGCAGGTCAATGGGAGTTTTACTGAGCACAAATCAGCATTCCTCCACTCTGTCTCCTGTTTCTGTCTGTTGTTGTGTTCTGTTTACTTAAATGGGTAAGGTTGGGACGTTTATTGAATTGAGAATGGCTGACTCCCCCGGCGTTGCAGAGAGAAGGTTTATAGAGCTGGAGATAAAGACACAGGGACCGTCTGTCTGCTAGTCAGCAAACTTATAATAAGTGGGCTGCCGTCTTTTCCTGTGAACACATTGTGTCTATCTCTGTGTTTGTGTCTGGTAGTAGTGTTACTATCGTACACACACTGGCCTGGCAGATTGGATATTTGCATTCTGAGTTAAGATCGGAGGCTAATTGCCTCCATGGCTGCGGTGTAAGACAATATGCACTGTAGAGGAAAAGTCAGCACTTGTGACTTTGCATTCATCACACAGGATATCTACCCTCCCTATTTTTCAGTCGCCCCCCTCCTCTGTTACTCATTTTTGCTCTCAGCCATTTGCTCCACTTTTCCCTGTTTGACTTTTCACACAAAAATCCTGACACACTCATATCCATGGTATTTTCACTCAGCGTACATCTATGTGCTCCCTCATGATAAACACACTTAGACACATCAACACATGCAAAGCACAAGGGCTTAAATCTACTCACTGTTGGCTCTGAGAATGTTTCATCAGTATGTATTCATTGTGTGTGTGTGTGTGTGTGTGTGTGTGTGTGTGTGTGTGTGTGTGTGTTGGGGGGGGTCCTGAATTCTGAAACACCAGATGTTTAGTATTGTGACAAATTGGTCATCTTTCATGAGTGCACTGGCTTGTTTTTTTTGTTTTTTACTTGGATGCATACCGAAGTGGAGAAATCAGTCTTGATTCATTGGAATGACTCACTAGAGTACGAGTTCATCCAGGAAAGCAGCGTTTAGCTCCGAGCTGGACCTGTTTTTACGCAGACCCACACTTTTCATGGATTTGTTTTGCAAATGTATCAGATAGCTGTGCACACATGAAGCCCACTGCACATATCTGTGTACTGCAGTTTCACTGTATTGTAAATTGTGTGCATATTTTTGCAGTGTTTCTATGTGTGTGTGTGTGTGTGTGTGTCCGTGACATCTGTCTCCTCTATTGTTTTCAACTCCAAAAAGTGACAGCAGGCCTTTAGGAGGTTACGGCCCATCCACCCCTCCTCTTATAGGCGCTCTGCTCTTGACAGGCGCTCCGCAGGGTGGCGTGCAACTTAAAGACCCCCCCAGGCCAATCTCCTACAGCCGCCGTTGTTACCACAGTGACATACCCTGAAAGAACAAGCGATGGTCAAAGAATTCCTCTGGTTTCCAAGTTGTGGTGGCAGAGGGCATTTATCTGTGATGTTGTTAGATGGCCATGGGTTTAATCATAGTAAAAACAAAACAACATTTGATACCTCCTCTCTCTCTCTCTCTCTCTCTCTCACTCACACACACACACACACACACACACACACACACACACACACACACACACACACACACACGGATGCAAGAATAATTCGTACCATCTTAGAGACCTGGAATCCTGTGTCAACTCACATAAATGCATATATTTATGCACTGATAATGCATACCATCACACTGGATACTGGAGTCATTTATCCAGTTGGCAGCTGGCCATATAGCTTTCAAGTTCACCCGTAACCTTGACACAAACACACACAAATACACACAGAGAAATTTGGGTGTCACCCCCCCCCAGCCTCTCGCATGCAAGCTGTCGCTCTGTCTGGCATCTTCTCTCTCTTTCAATGTCTGACTTATATTAAAAAGAGCTCTGACCACAGCCAGAGGGAAAATGGTTGCTGTGACACTAATTGGAACGTTTAACAGGACATGGCAGGCCGAATTTCTGTCCTGCTGCGCTGTTTACATAGACAGCGGTGCAGAATGTGAATCTCTAGCAGAGAGATGGGCATAGGCAGAGGCAGCTGCAGTTGGATGGCAGGTTGTTAGATGTGGCCTTGGAAAATCATCACGGGAAAACCAGTGCTGACAACCACCATCCAAAGCCAAAGTGCCAGCCCCGTGTGGCTTTGTAGCCTGTGCCCGTTGGTGGCGTGTGGCATAAACCCGAACACACACATGCACACACACCACGAAAAACACATGCAGAAAAACAGGCGCAGACAGATTCAAACAAAAACATGGAAATACAGGCGAGAATGTTTACAGCCTCACTGGTACAAAACCTTTCCATGCACATCTACAAACACTGTGTTTAAGAAGAAACATGCATTTACTCTTTGCTTAACACCCCCAACTTGGTGGGGGTAAAAAAAAAAAAACGTACTTGTAGGCGGAGAAGGCTGCAGTCTGGAAAGGAATGTGTCCATCTGGGTTCAAAGTGTAATTATAATGTGGCTGTACACCTCATTGATTTGGGCTCAGGTTGCCTTGTTATGATGGGCATTCCAAAGTGGGAAAAGTTTAGTGCACAGTTTGAATCTCTTCTCTTCTCTTCTCTTCTCTTCTCTTCTCTTCTCTTCTCTTCTCTTCTCTTCTCTTCTCTACATTTACAGGTTGTTTACCTGTGAATTTAGGGATCTACTCTAAAATGACAATTAAAACAATACTTTATCTGGACCTGGAGCTGGAGATTTCATCAAAGTGTAACAACATAATGAGTAGATGCCCCAGACAATCTGCAGACACAGAGCAGCTTTGATCATACCAAATCACATCTAAGCACTGTCTTGTTAGATGGAGAGAAAGTAGTAGTTGTCTCTTTGTCTGTCTCCAGCTTAATTACGGTTTTCATAATGTAATTTTTGTATTTTATTGCAATACAGTTCGAATTGGCTGGTTTGCAGTTCTTTATAAACATCTAGTTTAGCAATATTGAACTAAAAGAACAGAATACATTTTTGCACAAGTTTCTTCTTTGTAAGTTTCTCAGTGACTCTGGTATCTTACAGAAATTATAAATCAGTTAGATGAACTGACAAAATGAAACACCTTTCTTCTTGAAGACACGAAAGCGGAAATGCACGTCTTTACATCAGTTTACTTTGGCTTGCTCCGCTGGTGCTAAACTCTCTTCATCCACCGGCGCTCTCGGCCCAGGCTTGCAGTTGTCGGTCAAGGGGTGTGTGGAGGTCAAAAGCGTCAGCTCTGACTCTGGAGTTTACACTCCGGAAGAGCACTTTCCCAAGCTCTCGCCTTTTTCAGCTCCCCCAGGGATTGGCGGCGAATTACAAAAATCTGTTTCTGTGCAGGCACGCAGAGGAGCAGGGGAGCAGGGGATGGGATGGGGGGTGGGAGCTCTGGTGGGAATTCTCAAGTGGAACCCTTAAAATATGAAACAGTGAAAAAAACAGGAAGGAGAAAAAGAGAGAGAGAGAGGATTTTTTGACATTGGAGCTCAACTCAGAGACTGCGGCTTGGAGGAGAAATTTGATCAGGGGCCCAGAGGATAATGTTAGCGTGCTCAAGAAGCCAGGTTATTGTTGAAAGGATGTGTAAGTCCACTCACTGCAGCACATTCGTGCAGGCTGAAGCTTTCTCCGAGAGGAAAGGTTTTACCATTAGGCTCAAGAAACCCACATTGTGTGTCAGCACAGTATAATATCAGATAGCCATAAATGCTGCTTACTGTTGGATGTGTTTTCCCCACATGAATTATGGCGTATAAAGTGACGCTTCCTCGCATGTCTGTAAAATCCTGGCCCTTTGGGTGCTGTTGATAGCAGAGCCAGGTCTCAGGTGTCATGCCCTGGGATTGTTTCCATCTCTTCGAGGGCTTGGTAAAACATAGACATCTATGGTTGTGTGACAGCAGTAAGTGTGCGTAAGAGGCGCCTCTATCGCTATGCTACTTGCGGGTGTTAAGAAATCATCCGCTGAAATTCATCACATCAAATAGAAAGTCTCATTGCCTTTTGTTTGGCAAGATTTCCTGTCAAAGACCTTACTTACTATGTCAGTGATAATTTATATGAGCTGCAACTACAGGTGCTCCTAGACCGAGGCCTTGTTTCTTAGCATAGGGTGATCCCATTGTATTTGTGGGATAGGAGCTGAGTGTTTTACATTTTAAAGGGGTTTGGTGACTTTTCTGCGGATAAAACTTTCAAATAAGGGAGTTGCTAACAGTACTCATAGAGATTTTGAGAGTCTCATGAAGCTGAGCTATTTCATACGTTAAAACTTTGATCTGCTGGCGTGCTAGAAGACGGGATCAGTGACATCACATAGCCTTAATAAAGGTAGAAATGACCTTAACTATACATCATATTTCTGTCTGGACTGAAAGTGGTGCACTGTAAAAAAGAAACAGACTATGTAAAAAAAATGAACATTTCCTGGTAATGTTCTACCAGGAAGACAGAGGCTTCTGTAAATGTTAAACAACAATGTGATGTTAAAGCATTTCAAAAAAATTACGAAGTAAATAAGGAAAATTCCTTCATTTTAAAATGGACAGTATACTATATTTAAGTAGATTTTTTTTCTACTGTTTCATTAGTTAAAATGAAACACCGTGGCTCCACATGTTTCTATTGCTGAAGCTATGCTGCTCACTTGACTAAAACATGAAAAAAACCAAAGCAGCAGAATAAAGGTGAATAAAAAAGTAGCAATATTTAAAGAATTTGAAATACTTTGCTTGCAGTAGGAGAGAGCATGCTCTTGTACAAGGAAAAAGAAATAATAGCAGCTGTTTGAAGAATGAAAATAGAATCTTTAACCCTGCTTAATTTCTAACCTCTGCACATCTGGCGAGTCACTAAGTAGTTTGTGACTATCAGATTGTCTTTTTCTGACACTCCTTCTTTGAGTTTGGTGTTGAAAATGTGTTCTGTCTTTTTTCCTGTCTCTCTCCCCTCACCGCCAGCCGGTTGTGGCAGATGGCTGCTTCTCCCTGAGCCCGGTCCTCTCTGAGGTTACTTCCTGTTAAAAGGGAGTTTTTCCTTCCCACTGTTGCCAAGTGCTTGCTTATAGGGGGGCATGTGATTGTTGGGGTTTTCTCTCTAATATTGTAGGGCCTTTACATTACAAAATGAAGTGGCTCGAGGCAATTGCTTTGTGATTTGATGCTATATAAACAAAAATAGAATTGAATTGAACTGAAAAATTTCATTCTAGTTATGCAGAAAATCCCAAAAGCACTTTTATTTAAGCATTTTGAGGTTTAAACTACATTCTTCCAGGTTTGCTGAAACTAAAGTGGTGTATTAGCTGTAAAGGTACCCTATTTTGGACTTAACAGGGACATTGTTATGGGGGTAATGTAGGCCAAACTGAAAGCTGAAAATTGGCCTTGGAATGAGTTGGCAAGGTCTTTGGTCCTTGGAGCCAGAAGGGTAATTGGGAGCAGACTGGGGATGAGTCAGAGCTGTGCTGATGGGAGCTTTGTGTCAGTGGACAGGAGGGGCTGACAAGTCCATGGGAGGGATTTGGCGAACAGATGCTCCACCTCTGCAAGGAGAAGAAATACGACACGCTTTCCCAGATGGGGGGATAGAAAGAGAAAGAGATTTGTTTGCTATGCCTCCAAGTCAGACTCATCATCCTTCACTTCTATTTTTTCTTCTCATTTTGTTCACGAAGCTTTTCTTCACTGATGGAGATAGTTAATGCCTCTTAGTAGCCTCTCAGCTTCTGTTGCTGATTAGTAAAATCCATTGTTAAGATGGAGGAAATACTTCATTTTGCAATTTTCCACCGGGTCAGTTGAGTTTTTAAAAAGAAAGACTCAGAGGATCAATCTGATTTTCAGCATTTATCTTGCAAACAGTGTTTAAACGTTCTCCCAAACATAATCACAATATCACATTTAAGTCTTTAGTGTACGACTGACCTGCTAACCACATGAAAAATGGAAGCCACAAACTCTAATGGAGTTAAAAGCCTGAGATGAATCATTTATAAACTCTTGACAAGTGGAGATCAAGTGTGAAGGACTTTTGGGGAGGATTTTGCTGAGCTTGTGTGGAGTTTTCCTTCTGCTTGTTGCCATTTTGACCTTGTGGCAGCCAAAGTTGTCCCATTTATCAAAAGCAAACCCAAGTTCTTACTGTATGGGGTGAATTTGTAAGCAGAAACACTTTGTGCGGAAAAGCCCAATGACTTCATTTCAGGGGGTTGCTCTTACTTAAGCTTCCTGCGAACTGAATCACATTTCCTATTCATCTAAGTGCACAAAGACAAACAAGTAAATAAGTACTCACTTGATGTGTGAAAAAGCCTCACAAATGGTGTCGCATTCTGTTGCATGGCTGTGCCTTCGCACCATAATTGCGCCTGCAGTGGCTTTCTTTGTCACCCTAGTTATAATTAAGATTTGTTTACATTTTCTGAGGTAATATTTTGGTCCATGATCCCAGCTCCCAGTGGGATAGACTCTAGACACCAGTCATCGGGAGTCTCTTGTTAAAAATGACAACCACAATAACAAGAAATGCTATATATGCGACATTAGAAATATAACAATGGATACAATGGTATATTTAGAATGGACTGATAAGCAAAAACACACACACAGGGAGAAATTAATTGTTTATGGTATCCCCCCACAGTTCCTGTCTGCTTTTGAGGCTAACCCAGTTTCAATGCTGTCTCACGTCCATCCTCCTCTTACAATGGAGGGAGAGTGCCAAGGGGACACACCACAGCAGAGCAGGGGGATTATCAATGGGTTTGGACAGCACGGCGCACAATGTGTGTGCATATGTGTGTGTGTCTGTGTGTCGGTGAGTGGGCACTTTCCAGGCTTGTAAAATTGTTTCTGTGCGTGGCCAAATATTGTACACGGGCACTCATAGTCATAGAGTCTTTCTGTTTGGATTTTCTCCAAGACCTTGCTATGGAATCAGCTTGGGAAAGCAGCAGGGGCCCTGAACAGGACACAAAGAGAGAAGCAGAGAGAGGGAGACTGCAGAGTTGTGATAAAATTCCATTCTTTATTTGCCAGACCATCTCCTCCTCTTCCTCTCTATACATTTTTTCTTTTACCATCAAACCTTTCTGCCCTACTTCTTTAAGAACCAGGCACAACCTTTCCAAGCCCTGCAAGGGCTCAAGACAGCATGCCAGTCATTGGGATTCCTAACATATGCCTCAAAACCAAATGCTTCATGCTAAACACGTTCGATTTGACAACCTTGCTGGGCTCACAATAAATTGGCTCTACATGATTTCTGCTTTCTGTATGGAAGAGAGTGGGCAAAGAATTAAAACCCCGTCCCTTTTTTCCTTTGCTTCTTCCTCTGCATCATACTTTGCTCCCCGCAACTTTAAGACTAAGTAGGAATGAAAGAGAGGTAATGAAAGAGAGAAATAAAAGAGTGAAGGACGGGTAGGGAAAAAACCCACCAAGTTTGCCATTCCAGAAGAACCTGGCTAAATGTGCAGTGGTGTGTTAAATTGATCGCAGGCACGGCTTTGGCACGTCGTATACTGAACCACATCATGTAAGGGATACGGTCCCCAGCTCTGCCTCGGTTGCAGAAAGAATCAGAAGAACATGAATGATCGTCTCTTCTTTACTTGCTATAACTCACATTTTGAGCAATCATTTTTTTAGTGTTATGTAAAGGCTAACTTAAGTAGTTTATCCACCCAAAGTTACTTCACTGTATTTACTCCAAGCCGTGATATCTGTGAAATGCAGTGTGAGCGCTGAGTAATTTTGTCCTTTTTAGGTATTTCGCAGTGACAGAGAGAAAAGAACAAGTTTGGGGAAGGACAAGTAAGGAATGATGATGTCATGGTGTTAGCTGTTCCTGCAGGGCTGGACAGAGAGACGGAGAGGAGGATGAAATCTTTATGAGAAGCAGCTGTAGAGAAGAGGCAGACAGGCAGGCAGGCCTCCCGAGTTTGATAACAGCAGCCGGCCCACAGCTTGCTGACAGTGACTTAAAGGTCTGATAAAGCAGAGAGTGAAACACTGATAGCACCCCCTGCATAGAGTCTGATAAAGGTTTCATTCCAATAGCAACATTTTGTCAAGTTATCACCAAATATCAACACCTGAGATGATTCTTGGAGCAAAAGTACACAAAAATAATATTCTGCCAAGTTAGAAAAGTAAGAAGCAGACTGGTAATATCACTATCTGAATGCATAAACAATATATTTGCACTTCATAGCAAAGACTACATCAACTTCTATATGACTAGTCAAACAAGTAGACCCTTGTGTAGAAAATTTGGTGTGTGTGTGTAAGCATTAATACATTGTCATCAAATAATTGAGTTCAGCATCATCTATGAAAGGACTGCTGTGTGTCTAGCTGGGTAATTTTTGTGCTTGCTAACATATATAACATATAGCATACCTTGGAAAAACACTTGATGTAAGGATTACTCAAAATTCTTAGCAAACCACAAGACTTCTGAAACAGTGTCTCCAAAGTGGACATGTTTGGCCATAATGCACAGCGACACATTTTGCAAAAATCAAACAGAGCATGTCAGCACAAACACCTCACACCAACTGTCAAGCATGGTGGTGGAGGGGTGAATATTTAGGATATTTCACAGCCATAGGACCTGGGCACCTTGCATTCATTGGGTTGATCATGACCTCCTCTGTACAGCAGTATAGCAAGTATTCTACAGTCAAATGTGAAGCTGTCTTTGACAGCTGATAATGATAATGGATAATGATCCAGAGCACAGCAGTGAATCTGCAAAAGAATGTCCGAAAAAGAAAACAATCGAGGTGTTGGAATGGCCCAGACCTCAACCTGATTGAAATGCCAGGACCTTGAGAGAGCTGTGCATAAATGAATGGCTGCAAACCTGAATGAATTAACATCTTAAATAAGTGTGGGCCAAATTTGTTCCATGATGATACAAGAGAGTGATGAAGTCACACAAAAATAATTACTAATGATTATTATTGTACTTTTTCACAGAGTTTCACAGAGTGCTTCTGCATTTTGGCTTATTTTTAGTAAATAAAGAATGACACCGCGCAATATGTCACTTTTTCGTTGGGTTTACCTAATTTTAAGACCTGGTAAGCACTGGACCATTATACCTTAGAACTGAGAGGCTTTTTAGCACGACCGTAAACATGTTTAAAAACTGTTCTCTCTCTTATGTGTACATTTACCATTATATTCAGCGTGTATTTTTTGACATTTAGCAACATAAGCAACATCCTTCTCTCTGTGGTATATTTTTGGTGTGTTTATGTGAATCTGTCCGTGTCCAGATACCGAGGGCCCATCTGCTGATAAAATCTCCCACGGGGTTTGTTATGCAACTGATGCTTGGCTCTGATGCCCTACCTCTGACACCAGCTTCTGTTATCTTTTAAAGGTTTAAAGGTATTTAGCGCTGTGTAGTGTTTACCAACCACCAAGACTCTTTCCATCCTGAGTCCATGACTGCTTTGAAATTTGTCCTTTGTTGGATATATTTTTGTCATTGATTTTTTCTTGAGTTTGCTGGATGAATAATATAAATATTAAAAACAGCAATAGAGTCAGTGCATGACAGAATGCAGCAGAAGTACTGTTTGTAGATAAATCACTTGGTATCCAAAGCATAATTGTCATAAACATCAGAGAATCATCTCCATTCCAGGCGATTTTCCTCTCCTGTGGCATCCACGCAGCTGAGGATGAACAGTACCCCTTCCATTTCCTCTGCCCCACATGTGCAGCCTGTCACACATCACAGGACAGAGTCTGAAGGGGGCGGGGCAGGTAGAGGTCTTTTGGGTCGCAGTTTCCCCGTGATGTTTTTATTGGTCTCAGCAGATGACTTCCCTCAACCTCTGCATTGTTATGGCGGCCATCTTTTTTTCTAGAGGTCAGCGTTAACAATGGCTGCCAATAGATGTTGCAGACAAAAGCCTTAGCACCCTCCCAGAAAAGTTTCCTCAGTAACCGAATGCTGTAAAACTAGCAATGCTGTCGAATTTACCGCTTTTACAAGCTGTGAATACACCGCTGCTCGTCAGGTTCAGGCAAGTGCTGGGAAGCGCTTGCCTTAATGCATCAGTCAAAATGTTAGAATCCAGTAAGGCAGAATCGCGTGAAAATACCAAATTACCTTTTAAGGCTGAGAATTTTGGCCTTGGGGATCCTAACAATGAAGTGGGACAGCCTAAAAGCATGCACTGTTTTCACAGTGCAACAGTATACTCATATTTTTCTTTGCAATATCTACTTTCCTCTTTGACTTTGACAACCCCTGTCTCTCCAGCTGCACCACCACTGCTCTCCTCTCTTCCTGTCTTCCATCCACCCCACCCCCTTCCCCCTCGTGACATGCAACGCCCTTCTGCAACGCAGAAAAGAATTAAATCGTAAAAGTTTTACAGTTTAATTATGGCATAACATCCCTGTGGAAGTCTTCATGCTTCCCCGCGCCCACCCTCTTTTCCATGCTGGATTTCTGTTCTTCGTTTCTTTGTTGGGTTTTTCTCGTAAGAAGAAAATAATCAGGTGGGGGAGGAAGAAAAAAAAATCACTTGATGTTTCTCCTCAAACATGTGACCCCGCTCAGCTCACAGCTGAAAATAATTTGGGCCTACAGGCCAGTGGATGGCTGACGCAAACCTCCCTCCTCCTCCTCCTCCCTCGGGGGCTAGGCTTCGGACTGATGGGGAGCTAAACACAAAAGAATGAATGGCTTGAGCTGTGGGCAAAAGCTAGAAGCTAAAAAGGATGACACATTGTTCTTGTGGTCAGCTTCTAATCAGACAAGACCACAACTCTTCCTCATACTCCATTTGCTCTTTCATTCTCAAAGAGGAAAACACATAAGGCAAAAATCGTTTTAAAACACTGAGGGCTATTTATGCTATTAGCTCAGGGAAGAGTTCAGCTATTTATATTATTTTGCAATTTACTTTTTTTTCATTTGATATTTTGACTTTTTTTTGGACTCTTCCCCCCTCACTAGCAGTTAGGACAACAATTTGTGGAATTTGGGTCAATTTGGCTCACATACCCCTCAGAGAGGGAGAGCCAGGCCAGGAAATGTTTAACGGCCTGCAAACACCTCTAAGTATCCGAGCACATGTGGTAGAAGTCAAACACATAAATCCGCGTGTGGGCCTGGCATATGGACTCCTTGGCAGGATGTAGAAGTCTATGTAGGTGTGTTTTCATATGGGGTTTTGTGTTTGGCTATGCAGCAGGGTGGCAATGCATGTATGGCTTTGTGAATTTACTGTAGAATTAAAAGCATGAATACAGCAGGATTTGGCCCTGAACTATCTCTTTTTTTCCTTGCGACTACTTGCCAGAAGCAAAAGGCCAGGGCCTATTGCTTCATGCCAGCCCTCCACCAGTGTTTACAGGCCAAGCAATGAGCACTGTGCACCAGTGGCTCCAGTTCAGTGTTGCATATGGATGGCCTTGCTGCGCTCCAAGTGGATCTGGTTTCATTGTGCGCTGACAAATGGACCCAGTAATAATTTAAAACTGAGCATGTCCCCTCACCCTCGCCTCGGCACTACTTGCCTGTGATAAACAACAGCAGGAAAATGTGTGGCAGGAAGATAGACAACAAATTAAGGAAACTCTTGTCTGAAATGAAAGGAGAATTTGTAATGTGCAAAAACAAAATGTGTGTGTGTGCTGCAGTGCATCAGAAATCTGATCTGGCAAATGCAAAAAAGGGCAAAACGCTGAGGGTAACATAAAAAGTTGAGTGCTCCTCTCTCACCACCGCCGATATAATCCTAATGGATCTTAATTGCATTACAGTGTGGGTCTCTTTTCTTTTTTTGTATTTTTCCATAATGCCACATGGCTAATGGGAACCTAATAAGCCTGTTGGCTGTTTAGGCGTTTTTCAGTGCTGTTCTCCAATTACTGACCAAGTGAGGAATGGTAGTTTGGTGGTATTCCATGCAGTCTGTGAGGTCTGCTTCTCTGCGGCTGTCTTCAAAAATGAGTTTTAAAATAAGAGATTTGTTTGAGCCATTTGGTAGTTTACTTTCACACACCACTCCCTAACAGAGTCCTCGAAAGGAGCATCTTCTTTTGACCCAGTCCTCGTTCATCAATCTATATGTCTGCCTACTTATGAGAAAAAATACAAGCTGAAATATTTTTGCTTATACTGGTTTTTTTGTAACTTTTTGACCTGCAAGCTGAAATATAATTCTGTTTTCCTTTTTAATAGACACTCCATCTTTCTGACTGACTGGCTGACCGTCTCTCTCTTTTTTTTTTTTTTTACCTGTCTTCTCAGGATGCCAGCTGCTAGCACCATGACCGGTGGGAGGGCCCTGCTGCTCTGTACAAACACTGACAACTGCATCTACCAATCAGTCAACGGGTGGGTGCCTTAAAAGCCAATTGAATAGGTTGCCATTTTGCTTCTATGATATCCTGTAGTATGGTATCTGATTCCAACTTGTAAATAACAGTACGGTTAATGCCAGTAGTGGAACATACTAGCTGGCCAAAGCACAACTTCCTCCAAATTTCAAGAAATGGTCCCATAGCCAACAGAAAGCTCTGAAGTGGACTTAAGCAAGGAGGAGACACCCCTTTTCATTAAGGTCAACAGTACAACAATAGCAGGGAAGGGGAGCAGAACAGGGCAGAGGCAGCCATCTGGCATCTTGATACTGTTACTGCCCCCCTGCTGCCACTGTCTGACGCGTCCATGACCACTCTCCAAGGCCCCTTCTGTCATCCTTACAGCATTCATTAGTTTCTATTTAGATTATAATGATGGGATTTTCCTTTTTGTTTGTGCCAATAGGGGTGGAAGATTTTGATGCCTCTTGTTTTGAGGGCCTGCCATGTCAGTCACAGTTGCTCAAAAGGTTCCAGACATTTCTCTCAGGGAAAAGTCCAAAGCCGATGAACAGGAATATTTTTGTCCATTTCAAACACTCCTGCAGTAGCCTCCTTTCCGCCTTCAGAGACCCACTGAAAGTACCGTATCACCCTCATAGAGAACTTTGCTCTAGGATGGCAGACTTACTTGTAGTTCCTAGAGTATTTAAAAGCAGAATGAGAGACAGAGCCTTCATCTTCCAGGTCCCTCTTCTGTTGAACCAGCTCCCAGTTTGGATGTGGAAGACAGACACCATCTCTACTTTTAAGATTGGGCTTAAAACCTTCCTTTTTGATAATGCATAGCATTAGAGCTGTCCCATGTGACCCTGAATCTGCCCTTAGTTACATTGCAGTAAATGTCCGCTATTTATTGTTAGTTTTTCTTTATCAAATGAAAAAGACTACCAATTTTTTTTCTTCTTTGGCTCCACTTTTTCTGTAACTCAGTCACTTGTCTCCTCTACCTAATCTGACTCTCCTTAACTTAGCTTTTTTTATTGACCTTCCTAATTTGGAAGAGAATTATATCTTTTCCTCCGTGATCATACTTTCATCAAGTTTTGCCTTGTCTTTGAAGGTCTTTGAGGAAAGTAATTCCCCCCTCCCCCTCCCCAGAGATTTCCTCTAGATTGCATGACTGTTGGTTTTCACATCCAGCAATGTCATCAGAAGTCACCCAGCAAGGCCGCATTTCCTCTGTTTGTTGGAAATTCAAGTCATTTGATGAATAGGCTTTTGGGCCAGAACAGAGTTTTGCGGGTCAGGAGCAGAAAAGAAAAGATGCACGTCCACACTTAGCTCCCTCTCGTCATCTGCGCATACTTGCATCTCCCTCTCCAGAAATAGCTTTGTGTGTAGCTCGTAAACTTTGACCCCCAAACCCAGAGTTCAAACAGTCATGACTCAGTAAAGTTCCAGGAGTGAATCACAGCTGAGACAGAGGCACCCAACAGATGTTTGAGCTCTTTTAACAAGAATTCCTGTTTGGCCCGTAAAACAAAGCTCTGTTTGGGTGGAACCGTAAGCACTGGGATTGTGTGGCCAATTTTAAGATTCTCTGCTGTGTACAGTAAAAGCGGAAGTGGACAATTTAAAAAAAAATATTGCACAATTCATTATTAGATTTGACAACAGTCCAATGTAATCCCTCCCTCTGTTTTTTTTAATCTACATAGTTCTCACTGCTGCTTTACCAAGAAAAGTCTGCAGCTTTTGCCTTTCTTTTTCTTTCAGTTTCCTTTCGCTTCTTCCACACAGTCTGGTTGTATCTTTTGTTTTCTTTTTGTTCAAGCTTGCAGAGAACTTCCTTCCTAAAAACTGTAATACACTGTTTCAGAAGGACTGAACCTTTTCTTTTGTCCCACATGAAATAAAAGCTCTGGTTATGGAAGATCATAATCTATAACAAGAAACATTTTGTAGTCTTGTAGTCATGTGTCGAGTTGAATTTCTTGACAGATTTTTGACAGTTTTAAGGACATACTGTGTTTTGAGAGGGGTGTGGGTTTTTTTTAGATATTATTTCTGAATTATTTTTGTTTTCTGTTGGCTTTTTTCATAATATGGCTTTGTCAAAAGTGTATTAGTGTGTGCAGCTTCCTCTGATAATGTCAGGGCTTTAAGTCCTCATCTGAAGTGTCATTGCGCAAGACACTGGAAACAGACACTGACACATTGTGAGGTGATTTGGTATAAATGCAGAGTTTACCATGTGTTTTGCTATTTTCCTTCTGGTTCTTCATTGTGTCTGCATTAAAATCAAACAATAATGAGAGTTAATTTTGTCCTTTAGTTCTGTGTACAGGTTTCGTAATTAACGTATTTACTGCCATGTCTCTCCAGTATTTTTTCTCCTTTAATTTGTGTGCATGCTCATCTTTCCATATCTTTCCTTCCTAGGCTCCAGTGCTGTGGTTTGAAGCTTGGCGAGGCTCCATCAGCAGTGGTGCCCCAGCCCAAAGAGGTGTGTGGGTCACCAGTGGACAGAGACAGGAGGGACACCGCTGTGTCCATAAAGAATCACCTCTCTCCTCTCCTCAGCCCAGGTCCTCCTGACTCCATGCTGGCTCACAGGAGAGCCACGACTCCTGCTACTGACCCACGGGCTCCCAACATGGAAAACGGGCTGTGCGCTCAGCTGAACCACAACAAGAGCCCAGCAGGAGCCAAAACCGCCAGCATCCGTGATAAGATATCCCAGTGGGAGGGCAAGAAGGAGTCTGCCCCAGTAACTATTTCAGGAACATGTCCACTAAGTGCGACACTGAAGGAAGCTGAGACAGTGAGGAAAAAGGAATCCAAAACTACAGAAGTCCAAAGGACAGACAGCAAGAGGTTTGTCAGCTGGGACAGACAAGACTCAGGGAAGGAGAATGTTGGTAAGCTGGGAGATTCGAGACCTAAATCCCCAGAAGCCCCAGCAAACAAAGACAGAGAAGTGATGGTAGAGAGGGGATTTCGGGCTTCTAAGCCAACAGAACAACCCCAAGACAAGAAAAGTGTTTTAACTCATGTTAAGAAACTGGAGAAGGCAACAAAGGAGGTTCCTGACAGACCTTCACTGGCATTCCCAGGGAATTACTTCTGTCCTCCCTCTAAGGAAGAGCTGGAGGAGACAGAAAAGAGGGGAAATGAGCCCATTTTTGGGACTTTTGATATGGCTCGACCTAGTGGGACACGGAGATGGAGGGATGGAGATTCAGAGAATGTATACAATGAGCCAGGTGCTCCATCTATAAACCCTCTCCCTAAACCTCAAAGAACCTTCCAGCACCACACGCCGCCCGCCACCCCAGCTTCAGGGCCTTTCTTGGGGAAGGGAAGAAGGAACTTGCCTCCTTTGCCCTCCATTCCTCCTCCACCTTTACCCACATGCCCACCCCCAGGAGTTTGCAGGAGACCGTGGGCAGATAAAGCACGTAACAGTAGCAACAGGTAAGACACTGAAAAGAAAGAAGGGAAAAATATCCTTCCTGACCAAGAATGTTAGATCTTTACTCAAGTTTAATAACATGCTGAAAATGTGGAAAAATAAAGTTAACCCAGCCCACACACCGCAAAAGCTAAAATTTTCCAAAAGTTGTTAAGTGAGAACTGGATTGGCCGGTGATAGCTCGGTGTACATGTCCTTAAACCCTTCCCCCATCAGCACTAAACAAACATGGAGGTGCACAACATTTCCCACATCTGCTATAAATCAGAATCACCGGTGACTTCATCCTTTTTTCTAAATATCCCACAAAATGAGCTCATTGGTTTGATCTCAGGAATGTACACACCGACGCAACTAGTTCCTCCATCCAAAAAAACTCCACTGGAATAATAGAAGAGCAACATGAAGAGTCATGTCAAAGAGCTGAGGGAAAGAATCTTTGCTTTTTCACAGAATTACAAAAAAATGAGCTGTTAAAAATTCATTTGGCGTAATTACGTTAAAAGTGCAAAATCTGATCGATCTGAAAAGTAGTCTTTTGATCACAAACGGTTAAAGATGTTTGACTTTTCGGCTCTCGGTAGCCCTTCAGTTCAGATGGTTACAATCAAAAAAAGCAGGACTCTCTGTAGGGAAACCAAAAAATGTGAACTCTGCAGTATTGAGCACATCTATTGTTCGCTTTTTCCAGTGGTCTGAATTCTTGTTTCGGAGCTTGGCTTGGATCTGTTACATTCCATACCATATGTGGAGGCCTCGCTCAAGTGTGTGCTCAAGTGTGTTGCTGTGTCAAGCCCTTTGTTTGGTCAGGCTGTCTCCCTCTTGAGTGTCCATTGCAGGGTGCTTTTCCATAGATGTGCCTTCACCAGTCACCAGATCCACTTCATCCAGTATTGTTCAGTTTTGGCTAAAACTGCGTCAGAGCGGCGACACTGCATTTACTTTATCTAACTTTATTTCATATAAAAGGAGCAAGGCATGATACTGTGATGTACTCTGTTAAATAATTATTCTGCATAATCTAATGCAGTAAAATTGCACAGAATTACTTTGATTCCAAGACTTTTGATATACTGATTGTGCACGCATGTGTAAATGTATGTATTGTGCTCCAATGGATACATTTGGATTGATGAAACAGATGTGGTTATTTTGATGATACAGCTAACAAAATGAAATATCAGTTTCATGTTTTGCAAGTGAAAAGAAAAAAATCCAAAATATTACCGTGACACATGTTCGCTTTAAGATGTCAGTCAAAACTCCTTCGTCTCTGTGCTCCTCTGTCCACCAGGAAGTCCTATGAATTTGAGGATCTGCTTCAGTCGTCTGCAGAAAGCTCCCAGGTGAACTGGTATCATCAATCCAGACTGGGCTTAACACGCACTTTATCAGAGGAGAATGTCTATGAGGACATAATAGGTAAATATTACATACCAAAAATCATCTCTGTAACATTTTGCCTTGCACGCAAATTCATAAACTGACTCAAAATTTGCAAGAAAGTGTTTTGTGACGATGCTTTGAGACGCTTGAGTTGAATTTCTCATACAAGCATGTGTTACAGAGTTCACTGACAGAGTTGACAAAGAGGGCAAAATCTCTTTACTCTACTCTTTTTATTTTTTTTGTAATTTAGAGCTTTGCCGCTCAGCTTTTATTAAAAAATTATAAATAGAAATTCCTCACTTATTGTCTGTCGTATTATGCCAATCCCACCTAGAGCGCGTTTAATTTCATAACGCACAATAGTGGCGTTGTGTGAGGTTGCATTGTAGCTGAGGTTGGCTTCTGTGATTGTCAGGGCTCTGGGATAGCGGTGGGGGAGGGGTCGGGGTGGGGGGCAGACTGGTATGTAATGGTGGCTGTTTTTGCCGGCAACAATCAAATTAAGTTCAGCTACTTCTGAGTGATGCTGGAGCTTATTTTAACCTTGTTAGTTTCCTCCTTTTGTACAGCAGTGTTAGTTAAAACTCTCAGACATTGTTCACTGAACTCTCAATAACCTCCCATGGGTAAAGCGAGTCAGACTAACTATATGTCTACTAATAAAACTGTTCAGGGAGGCAGTGATGAATGCTTGTGATGTCCTCAAAGTCTTGCCTCCCTCCACCCACAAGCTTTTCACAAACACCCTTTGAACACACAGTCGCATGTCACTCTTTGCAGACAGAGAGGAAGGCAACTGTTGCCATTACATGTGTTCAGTCTTATGCCTCTTTGATGGGTTTGACTAGCTGATAGCACAGAGAAACACATTATGGAGATTAGTGTGACATTCTCTTCAGCAAGCAATGTGGAAAACAGCACACTGATCTGTTGTTTTTCTTTTTTTCCTTTGTCTTTTTCCTGAGCAAGAAGGAACAGGGAACTGAACGTCCCTCTTTATTTGCGTACAAGTCACATCTGGTGGATGGATTGATAGAGCAGGGGAGAGACAGAGGCAGATGGAGAGAAAGAAAGAGACAGGCTTTGGAAAGCTACCCCACTTCGTATACGCAGGGCTTGCTTTTAACTTTAGCTGTGCAAACGTCTTATCATGATGAAATATGAGCTGGGTTACACATACTGCTACTTGTAATAGCTCTCGGCACATCTGGAGTAGGAATCGTCTGGCAAAACAAACGTGAGTGATATGGAAAGAGTGCTTATCTGTGCTTTGGAACGAGCGCGCTATTGTGTAACTTGTGACGTTAAAAAGATGTCTTTTTGCTTCTAAAGATCCCCCGTCCAAGGAGAACCCCTATGAAGATATTGAGCTGGAGAGAAGCTGTTTGGGAAGCAAATGCATTTCACCTGCCTCTTCATCTCCTGTCCCCAGCACGCCAAATAAGGTACATTAAGGATGGATAAATATGGATAAATACGATAATCAAATAGATCCAATGGAATCGGAAAACCTAACCTAACCTAAAAGTATGCTAAAATGTGTTTGTCCCCATCAGCTCTCCTCCAAGCCCGGCTTTTTGAGACAAAACTCGGAGCGACGAAGCTTCAAGGTCCCCGAGCTACGTAAGACCAACAGAGACACTGGCATCTCCTCACCTTCCCGTATCAGCCCCCCCTCCACGCCCAGCAGCCCCGACGACACCCCGTGTCTCTCAGGGGACCCTTACAATCGCAGACGGAGGAAAATCCCTAAGGTACGAACTCCCACTTTGGGATTTATAGAGGAGCAAGAACATTTCTACTGTACGTTTCCTGTGTGGAAGAGTACCTAATGAAAAGGGCTCACTGAGGTTGCACTGAAAGGATCTTGGTACAGGCACATTTTTGTTTATAGTTTAAAGGGTTAAAGCCTTTGTGTTTCTGTTCTCAACTCCTCCAGATGGTGGTGAAGATCAATGGGATCTTCGAGGCGCGCAGAGGGAAGAAACGCATGAAGAAGGTGTCTCAGTCTGCTGAGTCCAGCTCAGGGAGAGGTGAGCCATCAAGTGTAACACCAGGCTACTGTCTATCTCTGATTTAGTGAAAGAAAATCGAAACTGACTGCACGGACATCTTCAACTTGTGAAACATTGTGTCCAGGGTCTGCAGCGCTTTCAAGAAGGAGGTTGCATTTTTCAATATGTCTGTTGTCTCAAGTAGAGACATGAATTCAATTTTACTTAATTCAGTGATTGTCTGGCACCATGTGGAGTTTTTAGTAATCTTCATAAGGGAAACTAGATTGGTAGTCCAATGAAAACAAAAGACAGAAAATAGGCAACTCATAGACAGAAAAACAGGACTTTACCATGCAAGGCAACGTTTAGACAATCATGGGTTCCCAGTTGCCATTAAATGCAGTATAACACTAACTAAGTCCACAGTGCGCTTGGCAATAGAAAGCCCATGTGGGGCCCACATTCAAATATTACGTGCTGCTATAAAACTTCAGTCGCTAATAGCTGTTTTCTGTTTTCTATTATGATAACTGTTTGGTCATGACTAGAAAAAATTTGACAAACTGGAAAAAAAAATCTCATACTACTTTGTGTTTGATTGTGATCATTGTTTTAAGAATATGTACCCTTTGGTACAAATTATATTATTGTTTTTTTTATTTCTTCATTTTTTTCTTTGTTGTAGTTTATTAATAGTTTACCTTTAATACTCTCAGCAGTCAACCCACTCCATGTGCTTTGCAGTCTTGCCTTTATGTGTCCATTCTATCTCATTATTTAAACAAGTATTGCATAGGTCATTTAATATTTTGGGGGCCTTTTCCAACTTTACTGGTGCTGTAAATCAACCAAAAAGAGGGCAAATATGTGATTTCCTGTGATTGTTATTTGTAGTCTTGTCACACTCTTTCCTTTTTTCACTCTCTTGTCTCTCTCACTCTTTTCTTCTGTTTTGTTTTCAGTGACAGACGAGAACAGCGAGTCGGAAAGCGACACGGAGGAGAAACTAAAAGGTGAAAATCCAAAAAGACATGCTACATAGTGTAATCTATAATGTAAATGTTTTTCATTCAGCAGGACATTTTAATATTAATGACACAGATTACAAAGAAGCACAATGTGAGCTTGTGTAGTTTTCTTCCAGTTCTGTTATATAGCTAAAGCTGGAAATGCAGGTTGTACTTTGTGGTTTCACTGCAACTCACACACACACATTATATATATATATCTGTGGATCGCATACATGCATGTTGATGAAATGTGTTTCTGTGCTCCACAGCTCATAGCCAGCGGCTTGTGTCGGTCCAGTCCATGTTGAGGCAGACGGGGCGGTACCGGACCTTGGAGAGGGATTTGATGGAACTGCAGGAAAGGAAACTCTTTGAGTATTTTATAGTTGTTGCGCTCCATAAGACCAAAGCTGGAGTTCCATACCTGCCGGAAGTCACACAGCAGTTTCCTCTCAAGGTAAAACAGAAGTGTTACTGGAGCAAAACGAGTGACGCTGAATATTATATGTAAACTTTTTGAAAAATCTACATTGTCTGCTGTCTGCCTGACCATTATTTATGAGGAAACATGTACACCCCAGTTTATGAGCAGTGTGGTGATTTGAGCAGTGATACTGCTTTAGTTTTGATTGAAGAAAAAGACACGGACCTTAAATTTTAATAAGTTAAAATCAAAGATGAAACAAAACTGATTGAACTCAGACATGTGGGGCCAAAATATGAAAGTAGTTTAACTGTGACTCTTTATATATTCAGTCATTACACGCCTGCTGTGCAAATGCCTGTCGCTGTTTCTTTCTTTAATTTAAAAGCTGCGTCTGCGAGATATGATGTCCTAATACTTTAATGGTGCTTAGTAGCCTAATGCTTTGACCTCTATTTGGAATCTCTTTATTTTATGTGGGTTTTTTTCTCATCCAGCTTGAAAGGAGCTTTAAGTTCATGCGAGAGACTGAGGACCAGTTGAAGGTCATCCCGCAGTTTTGTTTCCCAGACGCCAAAGACTGGGCACCCGTCGACAACTTTCCCAGGTCAGTTTGGATCTGAATGCTGCCACGGCACACAAGCACAAAGTGAAGTGAAAGCAAACAGGGACACGGGAATTTCCCTCTGGAGTGGTGACAGCTCACTCAGCTGTTTTCCTCACTGATTATCACTTGGTTGTTGAGAAAGTTGAAAGCTGAAAGTCCCAAAGACTAATCAGTCATGACTCACAAATTACTGGAAATTAGCAAATTTTTAGTGCCTTCAGGAGAAATGGTAGCTCTAACACCATGCACCTAACTTGTTATTACAGAAATTACTCTCCTTGTTTGCTCTACAAGCTGTATTACTCAATGCCTCCGGTCAATGTACACATTGTTCTGAGAAGTGATGATTGTGTGCTGATGGTGATGGCTAATAATTATCCAGAGGCAGATGTCTGAGGGGTGAGGGGCAACCAAGCATATGATTAAAGTGGACTGGCTGACACTCTCCCCTGTCATGAAGGTTAACAGCAGTCAATGATTACCTGTCAGGTAGAGGTTAGGAAGTGTTGTGCGATTGTTTTCCAGCGTGACCCTGTCCCGAGGGCTCTCTGTGTTAAGTACAAAGTAAGGTTTTGGTGGTAAAAACCTGACCCTGCGTTTTTTGTTTTTTTGTGATTTAACAGTTTTGAGATGTTTTTTATATGATTGTTTGAATTATCTTTCCCTTTTACATCCCCAGCGAGACCTTCTCATTTGTACTGACTGGTGAAGATGGAAGCAGACGTTTTGGGTATTGCCGTCGTTTACTGGTATGCTCTTAAAATGCTTCCGGTTACGGTCGCAGGTTTCTGCTAATTCAGGCTTAATAAAACTAATCCCTCATTTTAAATTAGTCTGTTTAAAGCCTTCTGCTGTTTTTTTCTCATTCCAACGTATTTCTTGAATATGGATGATTTTTTTATGTTTTTTTTTTTCATGAATGTAGCTGTAAAGTTTCTGTCAAATAAAGACTTTGGTTTGCTTCACTGCTCTAATCCTCTAGTTGTAGTTGGTTGAGCAGTCTTGTGTTATGAACCTGCCTGTCTCTTTCCTTCTGGCTGTTCACAGCCCAGTGGCAAAGGCCGAAGGCTCCCTGAAGTCTACTGTATCGTCAGCCGCCTGGGATGCTTTGACCTCTTCTCCAAGGTAGACATACAGCAGTGACTTAAGCACAGGCACAAATGTGCAAACTATACTCAGAGCCGTGACTTGCATTCAGTTACACTGCTCTGAACTGCACGTGTTAACACAAACCACCATTAAAAAGTACCACCATTGGTGCCCAAAGAACTCCACCCACACTTTCCCCAGTCCCCTTTCCCACAGGGCCTCGTATCCATGGCTACAGTAAAGCGACACATGTGCAACGCAGCTGATGTGGTCGCTTCAGTGGAAGAGCTCCCCTGTAATGAGCCTTAGATTTATCTGCATGTTGACCTGTGTAAATGCTTTGCAGCGTACATATGCTATAGCTAAAGTTTGATTACTAAGGACACATACATGGGCATGGAAGAGTTTTCTAAATATCTTCAACATGTAGTCAATCAGCTACACACGCTTTAATTCAGCACAGATGCGTAGAGTGTGTTTGTAGAGTAGAGGAGTACACATGATTGAGTCAGGGTGTTAGCTGTTTGTTGTGTTTTAATGTGGCGCCATATTCATACTGCATTATGGTCAGAATAAATGCATTTGGATAATAATATCCACTTTCCTAAAAGGAAATTAGGGATTTGAGTCTGGAACTATAGTGACAAGAAGATTGATTTTTTTTTTCATTTGCAGCAATTTATGTTAGATGGTCATTTATATTTGGCAGTATGGTTGCATTCTAGGGCCTTCTACTTGCACAGCCACAGGAGGAGAGAGCAGGAGCAAAATCCAGCACATTATTATTATTATATTAATTAAGTAAGAACCAGCATGTAAGGAGAAGCTGGTTGTTGTGGCTTTAACAGTGGGCACTACTTGAGATTTGCCAGTTGAATGTGTTGAGTGGCATCAATTGATCAGCTGATCTGTGCTTGACTTTGTGTGGGCTGCTGGGCTAATGAGATGCTTGCAAATTAATTTAGAATGGAAAATTAATCAAATGCAGTTTTAACAGCTTTAAAGTCATCTCTTTTTTTTTTACTGGTGAAAGGAATTCTATAAGAATAAATAGCAGGGAGGTGAGTAAAGTTTGATTACAGAGATGTTATTATATTTTATCTTTTAACTACATTTTGGCCCAAATATTTGAATGGTAAATTAGATTTGTATAGAGTATTGTCATTTTTTTGTAACACAATAACTACAGGTTGCTGGTGCTGAAACCAAAGTGTTCCCTTTCCTGTCTCTTACAGATTCTGGATGAAGTGGAAAAGAGGAGGGCGATCTCCCCTGCCCTGGTGCAGCCTTTCATGAGAGGCATCATGGAGGCTCCCTTCCCTGCTCCAGGAAGAACTATCACCGTCAAAAACTTCCTACCTGGCTCTGGGACAGAGGTACAAAGACATTTTTACAAAGGAGTCTCTTAACCAAATCAGCATTGTTTAAAACTATAGAAATAATCGCATTAATAGCTTTGTAATTTGTATCTAAGGGTCTTCTTTCTTCTTTTTGTGTGCCTTACACGCCTCTTTCTTTACTGCAGGTGATAGAACTGTGCCGCCCGTCAGATTCCCGCCTGGAACACGTAGACTTTGAATGTCTCTTCTCTTCGTTAAATCTGCGTCTTCTCCTCAGAGTGTTTGCCTCCCTGCTGCTGGAGCGCAGGGTCATCTTCACTGCTGACAAACTCAGGTTGGCTCTCGTGCTGCTGGGTTCAGCCACTGTGTTATTTAGTTCGTTTGCTTCATAAATCGTTGCTGATAAGACTATTCAAGACAGGGCTGTGATGCTAAAAAGATCAGAGAGTTTGAATGATATGACAGAGAGATTTCAAGTAGACAGGCAGTCTCGGGAAAAGAAGATCGCTGACCAAAGTGTGAGAGGAAGGAATGCTGTTGTGTTATACAGTCGCCTGGGGAACAATCAGTTTTTCCCTGGAAAACTGTCATGGATGCCAGACAAGAAGGAGTAAGGCTTTAAAGCATGGCTACTGAGCTAACACCATGTGTGCAGTTTGACGTCTACAAACAAACATGGTTCCCTCAAACCTTTCACTTCATACCGTCACAATAGTTGTCATCCCCCTCCCCACCCCACCCCACCCCCAAAGGGCTTTCTTACTGCTGTGATATACATGCGGTATCCACAGAAGTCCCTCTTAATCTGATTTAAACACCCTAAAGGTTCATGCTGTATGAATACATAAAGCTGTATTAATTGATGAAGCTCTTCAGAGTGAACTGTTTTGTGTGTTTTTGTTTTCTTATCCTTAATATTCAAACTACGGTATTCAGACAGTATTCCATAGTATTCAAACAGCTTACATTAAAAGTATTTTTACCAGAGCTGTTAAGCAGAGTTGTTGCACTTTCTCTGCCGTGAAGTGGAAATTTGGCCTGGTTAATTGTTTTTTTTGTTTTTTTTAAATAATGAATTAACTGCAAGCAGATGGAAATGCAGTGGCGATTAAGCCAACAGTGTGTGAGTGTGTCTGCTGTCACTGTATAGAGTTTGCAAGTGTTGCATCACACTCCATTAAAACACTAATTTTAGGGTGCCAGCGGGTTTGAATGGGGAAATAAGTGGTTGGCAGGGGAAGTTATTTTTTGAGAAGGAGGATAGCGCCATCTTGTGGTAGGGATTTTCTTTCTATTTTAGACTTTTTTTTTACTGTGATTTTGTGTTTTCCTTTTGTTGTGAATGTCAAGGATATATTATCATATATGAACCAACATTTCTCCAGAACATGTGACTCAAAGAGCAAAAGCTATTATTATCACTGCCTGGACATTATCCATGTTTACTAGCTATGATTTCTGGGAATTCCCAACATATTAAATAGGATTAGATATGAAAATAATGTTATCTCAGTACAGGAACAGCCTACATTGTGCTTTCATATTAAAATAGTTACAGGTTCTATGTATATATTCAAATATAGAAGTGTTTTATCTAATAGTACAGGGATTTGGGATTACATACGACATGGTGAATGATACTAATGTTAAATTAGTTTAAAGTTTAAATTTGACCTGAGAAACAAAATCTCCTAAAGGCGCTTTATACTATAACATAAATCGTAGGATAATAGAGAGAAAATCCAAACAATCAGACAACCCCTTATGAGTAATCAGTTGGCAACAGTGGGACAGAAAAACTCGCTTTTAACTGGAAGTAAGGTGGTTGGTGGAGGGAGGGAGGCAAGACAGAAGACAAATGATAACACTTGCCCATTTTCTGGTTTTATTGGAAGATTTATTCATCTGTTTACCAGATTATGACTATATTTTTTCACACTTTCTTTCTCTTTCCACAGTACGTTGTCTCAGTGTTGTCATGCAGTAGTGGCTCTACTCTATCCCTTCACCTGGCAGCATACATACATCCCGGTGCTCCCACCGTCCATGTTGGATATAGTCTGCACCCCGACTCCCTTTATAGTTGGCCTCCTTTCCAGCTCTCTACCTCGACTCAAAGAGCTGCCCATAGAAGAAGTAAGAGAAGGTTTTTCTTTCATTTTTTTGTAATTTACTGCCCATGATGCCCTTTACTCTGGGCACTTCCTATACTGAACAATAGCTTCAGGAAATAACATCATTCTCCCTCTTGTTAGGTCCTGGTGGTTGACCTCGGCAACAGCCGCTTCCTTCGACAGGTAAAAAAAAGAAAAGGATAAAAAAGAGATTAAAACAGAAAGAGCACAGTAAAAAAATGTCATTAGTCACACAAGAGTTCCTTGTTGTGACTGTAAAAGATGTTTTGTGGAGTGGGCTGCGTGTTAAGTTTGTTTAAATTAGTTTTCTTTCCTCTTCTATAGCTGGATGATGAGGACTCTATTCTTCCACATAAGCTGCAGGCAGCTCTGGAGCATGTGCTGGACAAGAGAAGGGAGCTGGCCTGTGAGAAAGGAGATCTATCCAATGGTGACTTGTCATACTTGTTATTTCTTGCATATATAATGTGGGTTTTCGGGTTTTTTGGTGTGTAAACAGAATGTACTATGAGCAAGAAAGTTTTCACAGGACTAGCAGAACCACCTTTACCAGCAATAACTTGAAGTAAGCATCTTTAGTGTGACTTTCAGTCTCTCGGGGAGGAATTTTGGCCACTGTCCTCTACAGTGTTGCTTCATTTCATTGAGGTTTGTGCGCATTTGTTTATGTATAGCTCTCTTAGGTCCCGCCACTGCACATCACTCAGGTTGAGGTCTGGACTTTGACTGGACCATTGCAACATCTTAATTCTTTTCTGTGTCAGACATCCTGTTGTAGATTTGCTGCTGTGCTTGGGATTATTGGCCTCAGTTTCTGCCAAGCTTTAGTTGTCAGACCGCTGGCTGTGCATTTGACTTTACAATACTTAATAACCTCCACTACCATGTTTGACAGCTGGTATGAGGTGTTTGTCTTGATATACTGTGTTTGGTTTTCATCAAACATGGTGCTGTGTGTTATAACCAAACATGGTCAAACACGCTCTTGTCTGTCCAATAGACATTGTTCTAGAAGTATTGTTGGTTGTTCAGATGCAGCTTTGCAAATCAAAACTCTTTTAGAGAGGAGAGACCGTCTTCTGGCAACCCTTCCAAACAAGTCATACTTGTTCAATCTTCTAATTGTACTGTCATGAACTTTAACATGCAACATGCTAAATGAGGCCTGAAGAGTCTGAGATGTAGCTCTTAGTGTTTTGGCAGCTTCTCTGAGAACAACATGGTCTGAGGTAAATTTCCTGGGGTGTCCACTCTTGCCAAAACTTGTGCTTTTATTGAGGTGCTCACAAGAGTGCATTTGGTTAGCAACTCCTGGCTACTACTTAACATCTTAATTCTTATGAAAGCAGTAAGGGTGCACCTAAGTACTGCATAAAGTCCTGTGGAAACTTTCTTTTTCACATTAATTGCCACTGCCTTCTTTTTAGTGATATTAGTCTGCACAAATCTCTGGTTTAGAAAGCTTTGAAGTGTTTTCATTACCAGTCATATCTTCCTGGGTTTCATGTAATGAATATTATGTACCACAGCTCTAATGTTCATTGCCAGCTGTTTTCCAATGAAATATATTAGGTACATACGAAACACCTACAACTTATCATTCTGCAACTTGATCATAGTTTTGTGGTACACTGAAGAATTTTTCCAAGAGAACATTCCCAGAGATTTTCATCATTTCCCCTAAATTTTTAATATGACTGGACAGCTTCATTCCAGTATTCAAGTTTTTCCTCCTTAATAATTCACCTTTAGCGTTAAAGGGTCCTTGAAGTATGACGAAATTCAAAGTAGAAATTTTGTGGTTAAAAATACAAAACCATAAATGTGGTGTAACTCTGCATAAATCTCATGTTCTTTGTGGTCGCGAAACCTTTCCAACAGAGTTCACTCCAACGCTGCTGGAACATTCAGTCTAACCAAAGTCTGTTTCTCAAACTAGATCAAGATCTAGATCAGTGTCAATACTTTGAAGTAGTCTGTGTGAAACAACCTTGTATGTCTTCTGATGTGTAGCAGTTTTTTGTTGTAATTGTTTTTGGGGGTGGCTAATTTTTACCCCTCTTCTCCGATGCTTTTCTCTGCCAGACTCTAGCTCGCTGAGCACAGTGGTGTCGGAGGCTTTTGTTCGTTTCTTCGTGGAGATGGTGGGCCACTACTCCCTCTTCATGGGTGGAACAGAGCGGGAGGAGGAGTCTGTCTCCTCCACCACCTTGCCCAGCCCCACTTCTTCCTCATCCTTTCAGCGTGAGGCCTTTCGCAAAGCAGTCACTTCCAAGAGTTTGAGGAGGTTTCTGGAGGTGTTCATGGAGACTCAGATGTTCACCGGCTTCATCCAGGAGAGAGATCTGCGCAGGCAAGGCCTCAGAGGTAATAAGCTATGAGCAATGTTAGTGCACTTTAACGTTGTTAAAGTGTATCTGCTCCTTTGTGCAAGTAGGAACAGGATGAGCACTGCCAGAGCTACAAGATAACCTAGGCTACTCCACTGGTATGAATGTCTCTGCCTAAGCAATCAGAAACAGATTTCATGAGGATGGCCTGAGGGCTTGATGTCCTGTAGTCTGCCCTTTGCTCACTGCCCGACTGTCATTTGTTGTAGAGTACCAGAACTGGCAGGTCCTGTGCCCTGTGCTTTTCACAGATGAGCACATGTGACTGATATGAAAGGGTCTGGAGAAGCTGTGGAGAATGTTATGCTGCTGTAACGTCATTCAGCATGACCGGTTTGGTGTGGGTCAGTGACGATCTGGGGGGGTATAGCCATGTAGAGACGCACAGAGTTCTAGAGTCTAGGAACAGCACCGTATCTGCCATTATGTATCAGGGTAAAATCCTTGGACGTATTGTCAGTCTCTACGCCGGTCCTGGACAATGCCCAGCCTCATGTGACAAGAGTATGTGGTTAGTTCTTGGAGGATGAAGGAATTGATACCATGGACTGACGCTCGCCTGACCTAAGTCCAAAAGAACACCACCAGGTTGCACTTCAGACTGTCCAAAAGTGATGCCCCAGTCCATATCTGGGAGGCGATCCCCCAGGACACCATTTGTCATCTGATTAGGAGCATGCCCTAACATTGTCAGGCATGAATACAAGCACATGGGTGCCATACGTACTGCTGAGTACCATTTTGAGACTGCAATGAAATTTCAGCAAAATTGACTAGTCTGCTACATCATTTTTACTCTTTGATTTGCAGGGTGTCTTTGAATTCATTTCCATCAAAGGATGTGGGGATGTTAGGAGTGAAAGGCATCATTTCATTCATACCCCATCACTCGGCCCATATTCGTACAGATATCCAGCAGTTAGTTTTTTTTATTGAGATCTAAAGTGTTGCTTTTTTGAGCAATGATATTATGCGATGTGATATTATGCTTTTTTTGGCCAAAAAATTAAGAAAATGATCAGAAACATTTCAGTGCACCGATGATTCGGACTTTGCTCTGACTTCAGTGTGAACTTGTAGTTACATTTTGTATACCACAGCACATTTGACTAGTTCTTTTTTTCCCTCCAGGCCTCTTTGAGGTGAGAGCACAAGAATATTTGGACTCGCTGCCTGGGAGTGAGCAAAGAGGGGTCAACAAGTTCCTGAAGGGCTTAGGTGAGAGTCTCTGCACAGCCTCAGGCAGTCAGCTTATCAGCTGATCAATTCATCATCTGTAAAATCTTCCAGTTTTTCTTTATGGAAACATGCTCTTTGTCTCAAATGTGTCTTCATGTAGATATGTTGCTTTTTCCAGGAAACAAGATGAAATTCCTTTCCAAAAAATGAGACTCGGAGTCATTGCTGAAAGCAGAACTAAAAGGAGGTGCACTCCCTGGATACAGAGCATGCACAGATGGAGATGTGTCTTTGGGTTACAACAAATGAAGACCCCTGAATGGAACTGGACTCATATGTAGTGCTTAGCATGAAGAGCTGGTTTAGCTCTCAGCTTCATCGCCGACGATTCTGTCAGTGTTGGATGGGGTTTACTTAGTGTGCTCCAAAACTCCCCACAAACACGATAAAGCAACAGTGTCTGGTCTTACAGTCTAAATGTTTTACAGATTACACTCATCTCCTACAGTGTATTACAGTATAACACAGTGTAAATGTCTTAGGAACAGTGTTCTCATCACTAACATCAACTGTAAACCTGTAAGGAGGAGTGTCCCTTAAGATCCAGTTTTGTATAATATTGTCCTATACATTCCATGTATTTTCTATAGGAACTTCTATAAATGCAATAGTACAACTTCTTTGTCAACAGGAGGCTGTTAAGTTAATTTATATTGCTTTTTTGTTTTGTTTTTTAGACCAACTTAATCTCTTGTTTTAATTTCTTTTAAATGAGTCCAAAGGAATCTCCTGTAGTTTCTAATACACTTTATTTAACAGAGTCTAGACTGTTTGTAGACCACTTTGGATTGTTGGGTATACGTGCCACTGTTTTAATTAAATGTACTGTTGATGGACGCTATTGTACCGATAAACACGTACTGATCAAAAGGAAATCAATGTGAATATGCCTGTGTGTGTCTTAGGCCAATTAGTATCAGTATGTTTCACAAAAACAACTAAGGTTGGCTTAATATGATCGAACATACAATGAAACTTCATAAATAAAGTGATTTGATTTAGACAAACGACTCCTGTTCTTCAAATCCCATTCCTGTGTTTTGGCAGCTTTACTCAATTAATCCATCATTTTCTGTTCATATTATCACTTTTTTGAAGACATAAAGTTATGAAGTGGTTTCAGTCTCCACTGACTAGCCAACAAACCAGTGTAATTTCTAAGAGGTTTCAGATTCAGATTTTTCTTTACATTATAGAAACTTATATATACACACAGGATGCTGTCTAAGAATTTGGCAGGAGCCAATGCACGAGCAAGAAACTTAGCCAGTCTTCTAGATCTATGCGGTTTTTAAAAGTTAAACACAGAGGCTATAAAACTGACAATATGAAGATCAATATGAAGATCTGTTTATCTCTCTCTCTCTCTCTCTTTCTCATATATGTATGTCTATCTATCTATATACATATACATATATATGTAAATATATATAAATATATCCAAGAAAGGGTCTCCAGTATGAAGTGTTGGACAGCATCAGGCCCCCACATGGTTCACGCCTACTGGCTGAAGAAGCTGACTGCACTCCACGAACGTCTGGCAGTACCAAAGAACCAGCTGCTAGTCGATGAGAGACACCCAGAATGGCTAACCAAAGGCCAGACAGTCCTGATCCCCATGGACCCAGAGAAGGGACCAGTCCCATCCAGCTACCGGCCAATAACCTGCCCAAGTTCCACAAGCTCCTGTCAGGCATCATAGTGGTAAGATGAATGGGGCACAATACATGAGAGGGGCCCAGAAAGGAATTGGCAAGAATACCAGAGGTGCAAAACACTAGCTACTGGTAGACCAAGCAGTCAGCTGAGACTGCAAGACTAGGCTGACCAAGCTGTGCACTGCCTGGATTGATTACAACAAGGTCTATGACTCGATGCCCCACACCTGGATCCTGGAATGCCTATACAAGATCAACAGGACCCTAAGAGCTTTCTCAAGAAGCCCATTGAGTTCTCAGGAACCCAGTGGGGATGTGGCATACAACACTAGAGGCCAACTTCAAGCCCATAGCACAAGTCATCATCAAGTACGGGATCTACAAAGGGGATGCGCTGTCCCCACTGCTATTCTGCACAGTCCTGAACCTCCTCAGTGGGATCATTGACAGGACTGGCTACGGATACCGGCTACGGAATGGAGCAATCATCAGCCACCTCCTCTGCATGGATGACATCAAGCTGTATACCAAAAATGAATGAGACACAGAGTCACTGATCCACACCACCAGGACTGTACTGAAAGACAGCACGGAGGCACTAATCGTGGCAGCACAGGAACAAGCTCTGAGCACAAGATCCATAGAGGCTGGGGTCTATCACACCAGGCAAGACCCCAGGTGCAGGCTGTGTAAAGATGCCCCTCAGACAATCCAGCACATAACAGCAGGGTGCAAGATGCTAGCAGGCAGAGCATACATGGAACACCATAACCAAGTGGCCGGCATGGGTATACAGAAACATCTTTGCCATGTATGGCCTGGAAGTCCCTAGGTCAAAATGTAAGATGGTGGTCAAGAATGACCGAGTTAAGATCCTGTGGGACTTCCAGATACAGACAAACAAAATGGTGATGGCCAATCAACTGGACATAGTAGTGGTAGACAAGCAGAGGAAGACGGCCGTAGTGATAGACATAGCGATACGAAACGACAGCAACGTCTGAAAGAAGGAACATGAGAAGCTGGAGAAGTACCAAGGGTCAGAGAAGAGCTCGAGAAGATGTGGAGGGTGAAGGTAACAGTAGTCCCAGTGGTAATCGGCGCATTCGGTGCAGTCACTCCCAAGCTAGGCGAGTGGCTCCAGCAGATCTCAGAAACAAATCCGAGATCTCTGTCCAAAAGATCACAGTCCTTGGAACAGCTAAGATACAGTGCAGGACCCTCAAGCTCCCAGGCCTTTATTAGAGGACCCAAGCTTGAAGGATAGACCGCCCACAGGGGCAAGAGGGGAATAAAAAAAAAAAGTTTCAAAGTCCTATGTAACCTTGTTTTGAAGTTATTGCATTTACACGATTTTCAGAAAACGACCTCTCACCTTGACCTTGACGTCACTGAGATTCAAGATTTTTAGTAGATACACCTACAGTATCGATTTAGAGCTCCTACGTCGCTTCATTCTCAAGTTAACCTATTTGCAAACTTGGGTGTCCCCCACCCACTCAGCAGGGTGATGACAATACACCAACAGCCTTTTACAGCTGAGGGGTGAAAAGTTTTTTATTTGAGGAAAAATGCTTCTTTGGTGTCACTCTATTTGGCTGCTCTATTACAGCATGACATAAACTGCGGTTGAATAAAATGTACAGCTGTGTGGTTCTTTCGGGTGACACAAAATGTTATCTAGAGCCGTCACTGATCTGTGGTGCTGAAGCAGAGCTTTGGACATCTTAAAATAGAAGCTCAAAATACTGAGAGGACAGCATCATATGGCTTTTATCACCAACATCACACATATTTTTTTATTGTTGTTGTTAATGTTTGAAACAATAATTACATTGACATTGCCTCTGCTTTCTGTGTACTTATACATAACCAGGACATCACCAAGAGAGAACTCTTCCTGCATTACCAAGTGCAGCTTGTCCAAATGAAGATGACTGTGAGTCTTAAAAACAGTATGGCTAAAATAAACCCCAGGTTACAACCTTTAGAGAAAACTGTGATGTCTTTCCAGTGAACGAACACGTCGCACCACACAGAATGTCCAGCAGGGGGCTCTGTTACCCAGTTCACGTTATTCCGCATATGTTGCCTTGGAAGAGTCCAAAGTTCAGAATTACATCTCAGACAATTATGCCTCCAGGCCTTTAATGACTTGCACAATATACCCGAGTCTAACAATATTATCGCCTTTTGGTCTGATCATGTGACATAATAAGCAAACTAGAGCTGAAAAGCAAAAGGTTACAAGTTATATGGGAGGGAAAAAAAACTTTTGAAAAAAAGATAGCCATCTTGGATAGACATTAATATGGGCAATTTGATTTTAAAGACATATTTAATATTGTTTCTTTAGTATAATAAGACATAAGGCCTGGAGAGTATAAATTTAATAGCAGCGCTTAAGGTAGCTTTATCTGTTCAGGTGTATCACAAGTGATAGAAATACGGTGGATAAAGTATAAGCATTTATTATTCAACAAGTCAAAGTGCAATAGTGATTCTTTATAGCAGGCAAAAAAATAATAAATGTTGAGCCCCTATAGTATGGATCTGAAATAATACATTTGTGGCAACAGTCGTTCATTGTACCTGATATAAAGCTTAATAAACTTTGAAGGATTAAACCAGTGATTTCAGTTACAGTGGGAATCCAGTGTAACACGGTTGTCCTATAAATGGTGTGTTTGTACACCCAGTGTCAGTGTTCATGAAGAAGTTGAGTGCTATAATATTGTGTATCCTTTCTGTTTTATTTAGTTCTTTTTAAATTATTCTTCTTAATGTCATGTTCTTCCACCCTTTCCTCTCCTTTCTGAGCCCTCCTCCCTCCTCCTCCTCTCCTCCTTTTCGTCATTACGTGTTGGCCGGTCAGACCTCCTCGCGCCCTCCCCTCCTCTGTCTCCCCCCCTCCTCCTTCCCTCCCTGGGTCTTTTTCTCTGGCTTTTTCCAGGCTTCATGTCATACCACGGCTAATTCCTGAAATTCCTGCCCTCCTCTCGCTTCAAACAAGCGGCTTCAGGAAGGAGACGAGGCAGCAGAAAACAAACAAAGAACAGAGAGGGAAAAATAAGAAGAAACCCCCCTACGGACTCCTTATTTTATTTTATTTTTTAAAAAAAATCATAATAATAAAATAAAATACTACTCTACCTGCCCGACTGCCTGCCTGCCGGACTGCTAACAGGAGTTTGACCAGGTAAGCCGGTGCAAATGTTTCACAGTTTTCAGAGTGTTGAGCGCTGTTCAGGTTTCAGTTGCGGGGTCTGTCGGAGTGAAACTTTCAGTTTGTTGAACAATGTGGATGTGAAGTCAGTTGTTTGAGCGCCTTCTCTCTGAATCAGCTCACACTCGCTGTCGGAGATAACATTCCATAAATTACTCGCATTTCTTCGCTGGAATTCCTGCATTTTCCCCCCTTCTTTTAATTCCAGCGGTGGAGTAAGTGAGCTCTGACTTCCTGTGCTTTAGCCGGAACCTTTCTCCTTCTCTCTCTTTTTTTGTGAGGGAATAACGTCAGGGCTGTGCGGTCAAACATTAGCGCCCGTCTGGGTAAAGTTTTACTCCGGGATCATTCAAACGGTGTATTTATTAACCCGCAGGATTAATTAAGTTGTCTGCCCCTCCACCACTCCCCTTCTTTTCTTCTCAACAAGTGTGAGTAGTGTGTAAGTGTTTTGACAGGGTAGTGTCTTCTCAGTCTGCTATTGATTGAATTGTATTTAAGTGTGATTAAAAGCTGGGATAAATGATGTCATCAGTGGGACGATTAGGTAGAACTTCAAGTAGAATAGTACTAGCAAAATAAAAAAAATTGCTTTGTGTCTTTTTAAACTATAATTTATTATGGCATGAACTGTGGGAATCCCGATGGTTTTTTATTTTATTTTATTTTATTTTTTAAATGTCTAATATATTTGTTTAGTTCGGCAAATAGGCTACAGTCAGCGGGATTAAAGACATGACGTGTTTTGCATGTATGCATTTACCCTGCGCTCTAGATTATAATCAAAGCAGTTTTTTGGCCATTTAAAATATCTGTTATGTTATATTTGTTGCCGTTTCTGCTGCTCTCTTGACCAGGTCTGTCTCGAAAAAGAGTTTTGAAATCTCAGACTTTTTTTTTAAGGATGTATAAAAATCACTTGAACAAACAATGATTGTAGCTTCTACCTTGTGGACAGAAGGGTGCTTAGATGACTTGATATCATTCACGAGGGGTCTGCTTTGATACCTTACAGGTCAACAAGCCATTTACAGCAGTTTAATTACTGCCAATACTTTATTTTATTTTTTATTTTTTTTGAATACTGGTGTTGTGCAAAAAAGTGATCAACTGTCAAAAGTCATTTCCGATGTATGTGTGTGTTTAAATGTAATTTTTTTAAAAATATCTACCAAATTGCTTATATTGGTAAATTGAATGTAGTCAGGATAAAGAAATGACATGTCTTGTTGGTATCTTTATGATTGTGCTTTATTGTAACTGCACTGTAATCAGTGCAGTCTTTTTTGGTTGTTTACCGGTAAATGTCCCCACAGAACTGTGATGTTGTATTTTTTGCAATCTCTGCCTTCCTCTTGGCCAGATCTCTCTTTAAAAAAGACATTTTAATGTTCTTTTTGGCTAAAATGACTTGATATCATTCATTAGAGATATGGGTTGTTTTTTTTGTTTGTTCTTTTACTTTTTGGCACATGTAAGAGGTAAGATGGAGCTGCCATTTGCTGTTTAGTGTATATCCACTTAATAGTTGTAGTCATGCTTTAAGGTGTAATGTAATCATCATAGTGTAGCACACTGAAGAGGAGTTGAGTTCAGCTTTTAACAGTTGTGTAAATCATTACATGACTTGTTGTCATACTCTTTATTTTTAAAGAAGCTGTACCTGAAAAAAAATTAATAAATGGAAATAAACAAGCAGAGAAGAAGCTCTGCGTATTTGCACTTAAGCAAAATCCAAAAATACAGTGTAATTAGTTGCTGTACACTGCTGTACATCAATGCACACATACTCCTCAGCTTTTAGTGGTGGTAGTAATGAAGTTTAAAATAGTTATGCAGTTCTACTTTATGTGTGTATTTGATTTGGCAGCTCAAAGTTTTGCAGATTATGACAAATTGGTGTGATATGAATCACAAAAAGCAGCATGTAGTGTGATAAACCTCTTAGAGTTAGAAAGCACCAGCTACAACTGTCTGCACTCATCAACGCACTATATTGTCTAAATTCTCGTTACACTGTAATGCATCAGCAGCAGTGTATCAGTCAACGCGAGATGTAAATGTGGTTTGGATAGGAGGCCTTCATGCTTATGCTGGATTATAGATTCTGGATCATGTTTCTCTTTGTAATACCCACAGTGACATGGGAATCTGTGGAACTGCTAGAAATGAAATACAAGAAAAGAAAATCTACACAAAGCAATTTTATAGTATATAAGTCTCTATTAATAGGTGAGCTGTGAAAATGATCTTTTAAAAAAAAAAACTAGTTTGCAAAGCTTTATTGATGTTTTCAGTTAAGTGTGTGTGTGTGTGTGTGTGTGTGTGTGTGTGTATGTGTGTGTGTACAGTGTGTACAGTGGCTGGGACAATTGCATTTAAGCAGCTTTGCTTCAAAGCGAAAAGAAAAAAAAGTATTTTATATTATTATTTTTGTCTCAATTTCTGATTTTAGCTTTACTGCGGTGTCCATTTTGAATCTGGCATCTAGATGAATACCTGTCATGTCCCTTAGGTCAGGCTGCTAAACACACGAAAAGGTCCTATCAAGACTTGTTGATTAGTTTGTCTGTTCTGGGCTACTGTAGAAACATGGTGGTATCTACCATGGATCGATTCCCTGGCTACTCTGATCTGCATGTCGAAGTATCCTTGGGCAGGATACTGAACCCTGAGTTGCCCCTGATGAATCCATTATCAGTGTGTGTGAGTGTTACACAAAGCAGTTATAGAAGAATGCATGAATGTGTGTGTCATTGAGTGAATGAGGTTTGTAGTGAAAGTTTTGAGTAGAAAAGCGCGGTCCATTCACTCACTACTTTGCAAAGGAGAACAGAACTAATAGAACCAAAGCAGTTCCTATTTTCAGGTATTAATACACAAAGCAAAGCATGCTTATCAATACTTTATTCCTTTCCTCCTGCATATCCACCAAAATCCTACACGCTGGATCTTTAAAACAATAAACATATTCAGATTTCGGCCTTATCTGTGTATTATAGACTTTTCATTGTTCAATATATTGTAATACATGTACAGTTCAGAGTGTGGATCGTGTGTGTGTGTGTTATGGTGTTTGTAGGTCAGATAAGTGAGTATATTTTTCAGAGGAGCAACAGGTGTGAAGGAGCAGGAAAATCACACCTGCCAGAGCCTCCTCTGAAGAGTCTGGCAGCTAGAGGAGTTGGCCTTTCTGTTTTCAAGGCTTTGGGTTCACTCTTGTCCCAGACACATGAATTATAATGTAATCTGAACTCTAAGGTTGCTTTGTTCACACTGGAGTAGCATTTGTGTGCGTGTGGGTGGATGTGGCGGGGCCTAGAGGTGGATGTGTTTGTGTGTTTGTGTGGGTGAATGAGTGGAACGAGAGGGGAGGTTAAAAAAGGTGTATGATCAAGAAGAGAAATATGTGCGCTTTCATCCTTGTTTGGGAATCATTGTGTGTTTGTGTGTGCATAGCTGCCCTGAGACAGGTCCTCTCCACAGTGGAGGAGTTTCTTTTTTTTTTTTTTTCCTGTACTCATCCCACATAGCGATCATTCCTCCTCCGCTTGCACGAGAAAAACGAATAATGCCTCAGATATGAGCCTTGTAGAACAAAGACTTTTTGCACAGCCCTCCCCTCCTTTTCTGCTAACGCTGCTGAGCACCCGTAGCACTGTGCAGTGTGTGTCTGTGTTGTCTATTGATTCCAGCCAGTCTGATAAATCTTTACATTTGGATTATCTGGGATTCATATGAAAGACCTCAGCTCTTTTCTCCGGTGGCCTGTAGAAAGGGCAGAAGTTAAGTCTTGAGGAGCGTTAACTGTGGGATTCTATATTATAATAACAAATTAACAAAAGAAGCAAAAGTTCAAAGTCTTTACCAGCCCTCATCATGTTCAAGCAGTTACGGAAGCATTTACACCTTGGACTGTTGAGAACAACCACTCCACTAACTTTTGGCAGCTTAGCATACCGCATGTTATTAGTGTTAATAGTTTGTTGTCATTACCTGCTTATCAGCCCAGCATTTGGAGCCCCCTGTTTTACTTAGTTTAAACCCACCATGACTGATTTTATTTGCACAGCTTCCTGTCGCCACAAGTCTATAACACTCTTGATTGATGCTGGGAATTTAGAGCAGCCTGCTGCAGGTGAACGCTACATCTGGCTGCAAGCGGTGAGACCAAATGATCATAGAGGGGTTGTGGACTGTGCAACCAGGCAGAGCTGTCAGATGATCATTTTCACTTTAAGTGCTAATCAGTCAACTGATCAATAAATCGACAGGATGATTGTGAAAACAACCTTTGGCTGCTGCCTGTGATGTGTAAATATACTGTGAGGGGTTTACATTGCCATATCAAAGTCGTCCTTTTATGTCTAATATGCAAAAGCCACTGTGTTGTGCATGCATGTGTTTGTTTAGTGTGTGGAGCTCGGAGACTCCCGCTGGGGCAGCCCAGTGGGACTCGGTGCCAGAGAACACGTGCTCTCAGCAAAAACCTAACAAAAAAAACCTGTTTGCAGCCGGAGGCTCTCACTGCCACTTTATTTCTATCACGTAGCCTGATCCCATACTACCTCCTTTTTGCCAGAATGTTTCCTGCCTGTCTTTACATTCCCGGCCCGATTAGTGGAGATTGTGACCACTTCAGCACAACGCACACACTCGCACACAGACACACTCTGTGAGTGTGGCAAGTACTGTGACTTCTGGATATCTACACAATATCTGTCTCAGTCTCTGTGTCCCTGTCTGGTCTCATGCTCACAGTAACACTGCTAATAGGTGAAAATTGTTTCCTTCTGAAGAAGATGAGGTTTTACGCTAAAACCACTAAGATGAAGTTCGGGGTGCAATTAAAAATAATCAGGACATTACCAAAGTCATTAGCAGTGTCTGTCAGTACAGTGTTTCCAATAACGGGTGTGAAATTTCCATCTGAGCCAAAGTGTTGAACTGCACAGCTGATTGACGTTGTTTATAAAAAGCCGCCCTGCTTGCCCACCTGGCTGGCTCTGGTCCAGAACAACCTGAGGCTCATCTACCTGCAGCTTCTTGTTGGCGTTTCCTCATGTTTTACAATATGTGTCAGTATGTGTGTCAGAGGGAAGGTTTCATTGTTTCTGTGTATGTGTGCCTCAGCCTTGCATATGACCCTGCTCTGATAAAGTCTTTGTTAGTGTTTTAACTTGTGTATGTGTGGGCATATTTTTGTTTTTGTGTGTCCCAAGTGTTTTTTTTCCCTCTGTCTCACAAGTTTTAACCGTGACCGGGTTTGCTTAGTTGGTCAGTGTGTACAGTTGTGTAAAGGAGTCGGGGCAGCCAAGGGGTTACGTGGCCCCTTGACCACAGCACCAGCTGGGGGATTATCCTGTTGAGCAGATCCAGGGTAGAGGGGCCACGCTGGGGCTGGTCTGGAGGCGTGAGGGAGGGGAGAGGGCTGTTTTAAGGCATGGCTTAGGTTAATTAACCTCCTGGACGCTTCGAGAGAGGCACAGAGCTCCACACTAATGGTTTATGGCCCCCACAGTTCTCACTTTGACATGCAGTGACCCTGAACTGGAGTTGTGTTTAGTTTAAAATCACGTCCACAAACAATAGAAATGTCACACTGGGATTATATCTGTCAGTTTCAGAAAGTTTAGTTTTATCGCAACTTTAGCAAAGCCATTAGATCTCGAGTAGCTGGTCAGCTTGTGATCGAGATTACAGCTTTCATAAGCTTTTTAACTAGTTTGAATTATGTGAGGGATTTAATTCAGAAAACTTAGGTTGGATAAGGCTGGAGGGATCGTTTAAGCGAGCCATGTTATGTGACTTAGTTTCCTAGTTTTCTTCTTAAGGGCAATAGCTCTGTTAAAATCTGTGGATAAACTAACGCCACTCCGTTACACTGCACATGTCACACAGATGCTTGGCTAGGCCGAGTATTTTTTAAGCATACGTTATAAAAGCAGTGCCACTTTGACCTTCACAGTGTCACAAGAGTAGATCTGTTAACTAGTTGATTATGAACAATGTCACACTTTGAGTGCAGGGTCAGGTCAGATTTTTTTCCTTGAGGGTTATCCAGAGTTCAAAGGTTTGACTCCTGTTTACAAATGAATCATCACCTGGACACATGGCGAGTGCGTTATGCATTTTATTAATGATTAAATCTTTAAAATGGGAATTCTCGCAATTTATAGAGGTGAAACCATGAAACCTTATCCAATGGATGGTTTCTGTAACTGCTTCAAATGCTTCTTTCACAAACCCTAATCCTAAGTAGAACCGTTTTCCTGAATCCTTTTTATATTTTAATCTTCAGAATTAAACACTGAGAAGAATTGCTCATAAGTTTGTGTATGGACAGTCTGCTCCCTTAGTAAATATGGCATACTGCTTTTAGTGTTTTCTGACTTTTTGCTTTTCATGTGTTGGAGTTTGTGTGGGTTCAAGTTGTTTTTAAAATCTATATCTGTTGTTGTTTGTACACATGTAAGTTCATGTGCGTGTAAGAAACAGAAATTGATGGGGCCGAATGGCTGACTGGCCGGACGCCTTGCAGGAAGCTTTGTGGAACATCGGGGGGCTCAGAGGAAGTGCAGGGGTGGGGAGAGCAGGGGGTGGGGGATGGCTGGAGAGTCTTACTCACTACCCAGATCTCTTGCCAATCACAGCCTTTTTCGTTTAAGATCCTTGTACTCTCTCAACACACGTTCAGGTTTGGCGTTATAACTGACGTAATGGTCACCGCTTTTCTTGTTGCTGCCCTAAATGGCCATGGAGAGCACCGGCAGGAAAAAAGTCAGTGACACAAACCCCTGTTTGTATTGACTCATGAGTGCGGAGCTCTTTCTTCACCGCGTCCTACTATTGTGGCCGTTCTCCCATTTTTCTCCTCCTTCTCCATTTGTCAAGAGGAAGCGGTGGAGCCGACAACTGTCTCGTTCTCCCCTCCCAAATATACATAAGGGCTGTGTGCATATCCTAAAGAAATTGGTGTGTAGGGAAAACAGGATGTGAATCTGCTGCGACTCAAACATCCCTATACTGTCACCCTTCCCTCTGGATTTCAGCACTGTTTAGAAGTTTGTTTGTTTTTCCCCCCTGTCGCAAACAATCACAGGAATGCATAAGTTAATCGTTTTAATAACTCATCTTGTTGTTACAACACTCTTACACCCCAAACAATGCATAAACACATTGATTAGGACCTCAGCTGAGGATTTTAATAACACAGTCACTTATAGCGCTGATGAAGAAATGGACAATCCTTAAAAAAGCCCCATGGCTTTAATATCCTGCTGTGATTCCACTTGGCATGTGGGTCTAAGTGTGTCTGAGGATGCAACTTGCAACGTGACGCAACTTTAATGTGTCTTCTCATTTGTCACACCCCTCCTCTCCTCCAACACCACATGCCCTCTGTTATTTGTTTTCATGTTGGCATTAAACTTATTATTAATCTTTTTTTTTTTTCCCAGTGAGGGTTAGCAGATGTTGAGCTGATGTGATCTAATAATGGCCCTAATGTAGCAGCTAGGTTGCTAATAGTGTAGCTAAGAACTGGGTCTCAGTGACATTTCCTCAACATGATTCACTTTTCTGAAGATATTATGAAGACATGAAGATATTTGGTCAGTATTAAGAAAATAATAACATCCCACTGCCTCTTACATCTTCAACATATCCCTTTTCCTTTCCATCCCTGTGATCTGTTGATGATGCTGTTGTAAATCAACATTTAGTACTTAAGCATCAGTTAGCTACTGAAAAAAGCGAGCAGAAACAGAATAGAAATGTTAAATTGCAATTAAAAAACTTTTTTAAAGGTGCCGTGTAATTTCAAACTGCAACTTTTCAAACAGCTCCAAAAATTTGTCACAAAATGTTTCTGTGAGCTAAATGTACAGTTTCTCCCAGGGAGAGAAAAACCCCCCAAAAACATAAAAAGGAGAGGAAAGGACAGGTGTAGCTGTTCAGCTAGTATATTTTTCTAATCTTTAAATTTTATTGTCCTGATTTATTAGTTTTAATTCCGATATTGGATCTGCATGTGATGTTGATAAATTGTGTTTTTGTGAAATGTCATGAAAAATAAGTTGTTACTAGTTTTGTGTTATTCACTGGTTACCAGGCACTTTAGTCCAGGCTACCTTTTATACTAACTTTGTAGTGTCTAGGTGATCGAAATCTGCCATGTAGCTCACTTAAGATCTGCTTATATCAGTTGTCAAAATCCACAAAGAGCAGTGATGTCGGAGTAGCAACACAAATCAGCGGATCACATTCTGTACACAAAGAACAATGTACTGGAATGCACAAAACAAATTATTATGTGACTCATTTCTGGTTAATTCTGCATTGCTACACCTGACCTTCAGGTTCCCCAACGCACCGAAGTCCATTTTAACCCCTGCTTCTAAATGAAAGAACTAAGATTTTGAATAATGGTCTTTATAGGCTGTGTGTGATAACTGTTGTAGCTGCTGACCATGTCAATTAAGCTGAATAAATGATAAAATTATAAAATATTAGTTAATAACAGTCATTGGTTTTGTGAACTGCTTATCATAGTAAATGTTCTATTGTTGCTGTTTTTGTAACAGTATAAATGATATCAAACGTTTAAAAGCATACATATAAGTGGTTGTCCTTGTTAGATAACAAAAAACACTACTGTTATCTCTACACTATTTTGGAAATAATGTAAAATCATTAAAACATTTTCTGTAAACTGACAGAGCACCACTTCAATTTTTTCCCCTTCTGCCTTTCTTTTCTGTCCTGCCACATCCAGACGCAGCATCACCATCACACCTGTGGAGTTCATACAGACAGATTTGCTCCCTGCGGACACCTCGATCTCCTTCCACGTCCATCTACCACAAAGCTCAGACCCTCCACCACTCGCTCTGTGGTCCTCTCTCTGTCATCCCACCACGTCTGCGGAGTGGGTGCCAGCTCCCTCCCCCAGGGGTGGGAGTGAGGAGCTGGGGGACGGACTCGACAAACCCCTAGAGAATGATGCCGAGGGTGTGTGGAGCCCTGACATCGAGCAGAGCTTCCAGGAGGCCCTGGCCATCTACCCACCCTGTGGCCGTAGGAAGATCATCCTCTCAGATGAGGGCAAGATGTACGGTACGCCCATCTCTATAGTCTACTCTCTGTGTGAAGGACAGGATGATGTTCTCATGTGCACCAGGGTTCAGGATAATTCTCCATAAATTAAACAAGTCAAGAAGTCTCCGATTTGGTTAAACACTATGTTACACTTTCAGACACACAGGTCCTTAATTCAATTCAATTCAATTCAATTCAATTTTATTTATATAGCGCCAAATCACAACAAAAGTCGCCTCAAGGCGCTTTATATTGTACAGTAGATAGCACAATATTAAATACAGAGAAAAACCCAACAATCATATCATATGACCCCCTATGAGCAAGCACTTTGGCGACAGTGGGAAGGAAAAACTCCCTTTTAACAGGAAGAAACCTCCGGCTTAATGCATAGTGTATCATATTTGATACACAGAGTCTTTATGAGTTGTTAAGACTTCTACATCATTGGTGTGTGTTTTTATTTCTTTTCTCTCCGAAAAAAATCTACAACTCTATAATATGTTTTCAAGCGCTAAACTGCAAAAAAAAATGCTGGATGTAGCAAATATGACACAAATTAAAACATATATATAGAAATGCATGATTTTTTAAATTTGTCAGAAAGTTTAATAAGCACTCCCCCCCCCCAAAAAGAATTTTATGGCAATTAATTCACAGTTGAGGCTTTAAAGGGTTAAGCCATATTCACTTGCTATATATATATATGCACTCTTGACTCTTGACAACCATGCAAATCATTTGGCTTACTTAGACACTCAGAAATTGGCAAGTCACAGCTGATCTTTTTATGTTATAGACTAGGGGTGTCAAACATAAGGCCCTGGGAACTTAATCAGCCTGGCAAAGACTCTTCTGCTTTATAAATACAGAACAGTCTGGGCAACGGGCTACCAGAACCTTTTCTGTAATTTTACACATTTATTTCTTAAGATTTAGGTCCAACGATTTCTGCAGCATTTCTTTAGCATTTGAAAAAACTGAGATGAAATTACATTTCTTTTTCTCATATTGACATTTCTCAGGGATTAAACTACTTTACACTGACAGAAAGGGGATTTTTTACTGGTCTTGCCACTTAAGATCAAAGTGAGCTGTATGTGGCTCATGATGTAAGATGAGTTTGACATCCGTGGCAAGAGTGTTAAAGTATTAAATTTATAAATTAAGAATGATTTTTTTTTCTTACATTCACAACACAAATGTTGGTCATGGCATATAAAGCAAATAGTGTGAAGGTATCTCCATGAATTAGATTTTGCCTCAACAGAAAAGACAGCTGAGGCGGGATCCAAATTCTTTGACTGTGCTAAATGTGCTGTTTGAATAATATATTGATTAATATACAGTTAACTTTACTGATGCATTCAAAGCTGTGAGAAATTAATGTGTTCATTGCTGGTTTGTCAGTAACATAATGATTTCTTGTAACTGGACTATTGTGAAAATCCACCTGTGAGCCTCTTTGAATACTTCCAAACCTTTATAACTTGTTGTGGGGCAAAAAGAGATAAATATTCACCCCCACACATGTCTCATTATAAACTGTACTGTATATCTGCTTAAATTAGGGCCAGTGACATTTTTAGATATGTGTTTGCATATACATGCATGGGTTTAGGTTAACTGGTGATCCAAAAACGCCCTTAGGAGTGAATGTGAGCATGAATAGTTGCTCTGCGACAGACTGGCAACCTACCGTGCCTCGTGCCCTTTGACAGCTAGATTAGGCTTAGATCAAGTCAGTGTCTTATTTGTAAAGTGTAACAAAAGCAATTGCAAGGAGGTCTCGGTGTGACCAGTTTCACACTAGTGACTGCAAGAAACCTAGCAACCACTTGCCAACCAGTTGCAAAATACACTCTTTTCCTTAGTGAACAGTGGTTACCGGGGGAATATTGACCAGTCTCCTAGCCAGTGTGACTAGGTCCTTACACACTCCCGCTTGTTATTAAACTGGATCGACATCATATTTAGTTGGTCTAAGCTGGAGATGTTGGTGATGCTTAGGTACAAAGGTTTTGAACACATCTACATATTAGTGTTTGGCAATTATCATAGGGCCACCAAGTGGATACAGGAAATATTATGTTTCATGCTTTGATGTACTTCTTCCTCCTGTTATATGACAGATACCCAGAAACCTTCAGACCTTGAGTCCTGGCTATATTTAAAAAAAATCTAAGCTTGCATAGAATGGTGCATCCTATCAGTATGGTAAATGTGAAGTTATTGTAGAGGTAATAGGGATGCTTAAAAACAGTATGAAATATCGAACACACTGAGATGTGGTAACAGCTTTTTAATTTTTTATGGGTCTTGTATGTGAGAGTGGCAAAATGGCTCTATAGCACCAGCACAAAATTTCAAAAAAGAAGCCCTACATTTCATCTTCATATATGAAATCTAACATCCCAAATTCAACCCTAAAATAATCGTCTTTAGTTTGTAGTTGCTACATAGCTACACTGCAGGTCTTTCCATAATGAATGTGTGGAAAATGTCATTCCCAAACAGGTGTTGGGAAGGTGAGGTGACATTCCTTTACAGCATTTTGCTGAAAGATGTTTGGCGACAGATGGTTTGGCCCCATGAGTGACTGTTTGATAGTAGATCTGGTAGGTGGAAAACAGAGAGCCAGAGGTAGTGGTGCTTTCAGACAGACTCTGTCATCGCCTTGTTTTGTCACCGTGCCAGACAGCTCCTTTAACTGTTAGCTTTGCCTGGCCTAGCTTAGTGACCTATTGAGGTCATGGCCATCCTCTGATCATCACTTAAACCCTTATAAAGCCTGTAATAATAGTTGGAGTAGGGCATGAGAGAGGGGCAGGTGTGTCATTCTGTGTCACGGGGCTGTGGCGAGGGGTGGGGGAGCACTGGATCAGCAAAGGTGTGGGGTTAGGGTTTTTTTTTGACAAGGAAAGCACTGAGGGACCCCTTCCTCCCTGTGGGGGTCAGGGGCAGGTGATGCGTGCCAGGGAGTGCGTCGGCTTGCCAAGAATGGCATGCACGCTTGAAGCCCGGGGGTTCAAGGCAGCTTGGCTGTAACCCTAAACCAGAATAGACGTTTACCCTTTGAGCGCCTGGAGGGGGGAGGAGGGGTGGACAAATAAACACCAAGGTGGGCAGCGGTGTCGTGTATGGCCTCGATACATGGCGCAACTCTCTCACACCTGTCTCAGCTGTGCGTATATCTGTCAGTTTCATTTTAGGTAGAAGTCATATTCTGTTTTTCTGCTATCTCTGATTTACCGCCCTCATATCTTTTTGTCTCAGTCTCTTTTCGTTCTTAATGAACAACCGCTTTTCTCTCTCTCTCGTGTCTGCTGGTGTAGCCGCCTTTCATTTCGCCTCCAGCTGTTCCCTGAGTTCAACCTGACAGCCTTGTGGCAAATCCGGATTTATGACTTGAGAAATGAGGCAGGACTGAGCCCATGCATGGCCCACTTTGCCCCCATTGCCTCTAAACAGAAAGAGCAGCCCGTCCCTTAAAGCCTTTGCAGCCCCTGCAACTCCCCTTTTATCGCCATCCCCGAGGTCACCGGTGGCCAACAACTCAAGTTATTCAAGCAACCACAATCGATGCAAAGCCACTTTGAAGGTCTTTAGTGTCGTTAATGTTGTTAAAGCGCAGATGGGTGGTCTTTAATCAGGTAGCTAAATCAAATATCAACTTAGAATATCTCTAAAGGCATACATGAAATAGTAAATCCATGACTTAATGCTTTTAGAAATGTCATTTAGTTGTCTAGTGCAGGTTAAATATGGATACATAGACAAAACAAACTGTTAGCAAAATAACTGTGTGTCTGTTGGCTGAGGACGACATGCTCCGAATTTCAGGTTGAATTCCACTTCGAAGAATGAATGCCATTCTTTGCTAAACAATATGATATTGAGTCTCCAGGCAGGCAAAACAGAAGCAGAGTGTTTGGATCACCTTCTGCATTGTAAATTCCTAAATCGAATAAAAGCTTTTTCACTGCATACTCTGCATATACGCGCCACATTTTTTCCCATAATACTATGTATTGCCCCGGCCCCCGTGCCCATTACTCAACAGACCTATTAGCTTGCTTATTAGGGACGGTGTCACGGATATTGTGGCGGTTATGTGCTTCAGCAGTAATTCGACATGCATCTGCCAAGGAAAACATTTCCTGCCTCGTGTGGCTCTCAGCAAGCGATGTGCCCCGTGGTCAGAACGAAGGCCCCATGCTGCAATAATGGAAAGAAAGTCCCAAAATGTGCTGACAGCTCTCACTAAAAGAATGTAGCTCTGGAAATATGATTATCTCCCCCCTTTTATTTGCGGCCATATATCTGCCACGCTAATTTATGTGCTGCTTTTGGAAATGTAATTGTTTTCTTTTAATGATGTCTTTTTAATACCTTTCTTTTTTTTAATTTAGCAGCATTATCTCTTTTTTATTATCTCTTGCGTCACACAAAGTTTTATGCAGCTGTTTGGTTTTGTCATTCTGGATTTCGTAACATCTGTGTAGGGAGCACTTTTCTCACATTTTGACGTGTCTTATTTCCTGTTTGGAAAAAAAAAATGTCTGTGTTAGTGAAGTGGATAAACTCAACAAAGCTCCCCACAGTAGTGACATATTCTTTCTGTCAGTTCAGAACAAAGAATACCCACACAGTGAATCATGCTCCCGCCGCGCTTGGCTTGCGCAACGTGTCAGCCCATTGTCGCTTTTTGTCAGGCGATGCAAACGTGTTTTTGTCTCAAGTCGTGCTCCTAATGAACATAATGGTAAAGGTCAGCGGAAAGCTAACAGCGAGTCCTCACCTAGGTCCAGACTGTGGCAGTAAAGTGAGAGATTCACCAGCAGTGTTGACCCGGTGACCTTTGAGGAAGCTGAAGGCCTGTGTTTTCAAGTGGTTTCTTTCAGTAGCTCTGCCTCAGTTGCCTGCTTGAAAAAGTGAGCTCATATATGTAAGTAGAGGTGAAATGAAGCCACTGATACAGACATAGTGCCATCGTTTGGAAAAATGAATAATGTGTTTTTTATTTATTTAGGTTTTTTTGTAGCAGTCCAGATTTTGAATTAGTGACGTTATCTGTTTAACCTGAAAATAATTTAGAAATAATAGAAAATCATGTATTTAATCACCTTAATGAACTTTATGATAATAGTATACTGCCACACAAGTGTTTGTGGATATATTTTTCCTGCAATTACATTGCATATGAATCATTTATGGGAGACACCCAAGCCTTAGTGATGATAGGATGATGATAGGATGACATGGAAGGTTCTCATGAGAAATCTGGAGTCTTTACTCCAGGCTTAAGGCTGTCTGCTGACTTCTGGAATCTTACACACTACTCTCTCACTTTTTTTTTTCACCACTGACTTCTCTGTCTGTCTCAGAGTGTAACCGGTAAGATATGGTGAGCAGCACCATCCATGTAACAGGGTTGCCTCTGCCACTTTATCTAATCTTTTCAGATCTACAAGGTTGAAAGAAACAAGTAGAAAGATCTGCCTGCAAAATTACACACACATTTCCCTGCGTAAGTCATAGCAACTCTTAAGACACCAGTGGATTTGAAATCTGTTAGATCTTCATGCCTCTGCTCTAGTCTGATCATGGAAGTTACTCTGATAGGACAGTTTGGTTTTTGGAAGTATGCACGACACATAGTAGCTCATAGAAACACACAAATACAAAGGAAGAGCTGCTGAAATCATCTAAAACAACACACAAACTTAAAACTGAATACTTTGATGCTGGTTCTATATATTTTAAGTGTTGTAATGAAGGGCTTGACTTGTTGCTGAAGTTGAGGCTTGAGAGCAGACTTTTCAGAGCTCAGTGAATCACTTCCAGTTTCTGTCAAAGGGGAAATGACATGCAGCCAAGACATTCCTGCAACCTAAATGTGACCTTTGTTTTCCTGAGCAGACACACACACACACACACACACACACAGCTGAACATATGTTTATTGGAGACAAACTGTATGGCTGGCAGATGTGTCTTTAGAGAGTATCATAGGAATTTCTATACAGTTATTATTACTATTGTTATTAACAATTAAATATGGCAAAGATGCAACACAGCGTAGTGTATGGATATTTGACACACTGTTTTATGTGAATATATAACTGTATAAAATATATACTTGCATAATTTATAAATGGGGTAGTCTTATCAGTTAATGTGATATGGATATCCATAGGACTTTATGCATAACAGGTTATTTCTTTACACATATATACTAGGGGTGCAACGATACTCGTATCGATATTGAACCGTTCGATACAGTGCTTTCGGTTCGGTACGCATGTGTATCGATCAATACAAGATTTTTAATTTATTTTATCAACTTTTCTTCTGACGATGCTGTCTGTGTTGAGAGCTCAGTGGATCTGCGTTCGACTACTCCGCCTAGGCTGCACTGTCGAGCGCAGATCCACTGAGCGCAGCGCAAGCTAGCAAGACAGAAGCTTAGCTCGTTGCAACATGGTAAATTGAACCTCCCCCACCCTCATTCAGATCTGGCCTTTGGAACTATTTTGGTCTTCATGTGAAGTATGACCCTGAAGGTAAGCGCATTATGGACAAAAGTAAAACAGTATGTCGGATGTGCCACGCAGTGTTCAATTACATGGGTGGGAACTACTGCGTTAGTGCAGTTTGCTCGTTAACGTGTTGACGCTGTCCAGCCCCACACACGGGGCGATCCGCGGTAGCTCGTTAACGGAGATTTGCCGTGTTGTGGCGTTAACGTCATTTCAGATTAACGCTGACAGCACTAGTGGGAACACAATGAATATGACTGCACATTTACTCCGACATCATCCTAGTGCAAAGACAAGTGGAAGCAGACAAAAACAACAAGCACGCATGCTACAGACTTTACCCGAGTCATTTAGACAGCCGTTAGCACATGATTCTCCTTATGGGGACCTGATATGTTTAATATGCTGCTGAGAATATACCCCAGAAGAAGCGTATAGTATAGCTTTTATTTTGGAAAGAGACATTTCTCTGTAATAAACTCTTTTCCAAAGATGAGGGATTTCTCCATCAGATATTTATTTTTTTATTACTTTGTCATTTCAGCAACATTAAATTTAAAAACTGTACTTTTGAGTTAAAATATATATTTATAATTTTAATAAATGACAAATTAAAAAGGCATGAACATTTTTTTGTATCGAAAAAATATCGAACCGTGACACCAAAGTATCGAACCGAACCGAACCGTGAATTTTGTGTATCGTTGCACCCCTAATATATACATACATAATGGATAAAGGAAAATGTCAAAACAGTCGATGCAGGACCCAGCACAACAGTCGGTGTCTATATGGTAATGTCATGAATGCAGTGGGTAGAGAGAAACACCGAAAAGCAGAGGGAGTGAGATCAGACCGGGCCAGTTATAACCGCATCTGCATCTGGGAAGGGCAAATTTATGAATTTTACGACCAGCCAGGCCTGGCGGTTGACTTTGGCAGGGTTGCGACAGACCTTTACAAAACCCGTCCACTTTTCCCTGATCTTTATCAACAGGCCTGAGGAGGAAGAGGAGAAGACAAAAGACAAAGGAAGGCAACAGCTTTTCTAACGTCTTGCATGACGTTTTTTTTTCTCCATTACTGAATACAGTTAAGAGATGTTTTCAATTGTCTGCAGGCTGGAACAGGGGCAGCTGTTTTTATGCTTCTTTTATACGAATATAGATGTTTCTTTTAAAATAACTTTATTTCAACACCAGTATTTTATTTGAAACCCACCTCCCAACTATTAGTTTGATAATCCAAACAACTAATTTGATTAGCATTTGGCATACAAAAAGTGTACATGTTCTAAGAATACGAAATCAGATGTGCAACATTCATAACTTATAACTCTACTTTGCTGAAATGTAACCACTTGTCACCGTTGTAAGCTAACTGTTATATAAATAACAAATCAGATTGATGTAGGGGGCACATGTATGGCGTTATTTTTGTACCACTATTCTGAGCGCACGTAAAAAAAATTTGAGCACATGTAAAAAAAGTTTGCAGGTGTAAGTGTTGCATTTTGAGGAGAAATTTATTTTGAGCGAAGAAAAGCTAAATTTGAGTGAACAAAATTCATTGCTGCATGCAAAAAATGTATTTCAGTGTTTGCTATTATCCATACACACACACACAAAAGGAGCCCCTCTCGCTCAGTTTTTGCATTTGCGCTTGCTCGCAATGTGTTGCTTGCGCTCTCAACATTTCTGCCCGTGCGCGCTCAACTCTTTGTGCACACCGTTATATTCGTGCCACAAACCAGCCAATCACAGACTTGGATGCAAAAAAAATCTGATTGGCTGTTTTGGTCTCCAATCAGCTCGAAATGACGAAATGCCCAGAATGCATTTCTTCCAAAACTCAAACGAGGCAGTGGCGGAGGAACACAGAGTGGCGGAGTTTGAAATATTACTCTTTCTGGGTCACAAAATAAACTTTTAAGATATTTTCATGCGAGAATGGTGCTGTGTAAACTTCAGATATCTGCTCGATTTATCAAGACATCACATATTTGCATAAGTGCTCTAACGTTTTCGGACCCAGTGACTCAGTATTGGCCAATGCCCTAAAATGAGGTGTCAAAATTCTTATCTGAAGTGAAAAAGCTGGCTCATGTCACACATCTTGTTTGCTGACCACGCGATTTTTACTTGTGCTACTGTTGCAGTACATGTTGGATGTTGCAAATACATTTTACTTTGGCTTATTCAAAAATTATTACGCAACTAACAAAGTATACATTAACCTTGTCTGTCATTCACTTGTCTTGTTAACAGTTAACAGGTGTGTCTCTTTGAATGGTGGTCCAAGTGTGAAATAATGTTATAGATTAATGTTATTACAGCTTTATAGAAGCTCTTCTAACTTACACTTTTCCCTCACTCATATGGTGGTGATATTATTATAAACTTTTTCCTACATTGCAAAGCCCAGCAGTATATCTTGAGCGCCGTAAAACCCTGACTTGGCTTCTTCTGCATCACTTTTCGTACCCTTAAGAAATGTTTCCAGAATCAGATTCCCCCTTAGACAAGTCCGTGACTGCAGGCAGTGTGATAAACAACATCAGACCGCTGACCGCTGGGTGATGGTATAATGTTCCTACTGACTTTCCTGCAGCCTTTGCTGGCACTGGTTCTCTGTCTGTGCTGGTCCCATTGGATATCATGATCTCATCGCTGTGTGACTGAGTCGCCCCTCTGATCTCATGGGTGTGTTGGAGGGTATTTTTGAGGGGCCCTTCCCCAAGCACACTAGGAGTGGCAGGGCATCTGATATGTGAGCATGAGGCGAAGTGTGTTTGACGGCTCCTTAATGACGTTGTGTAACGCTTGAAATACATACAATATTGTCATATTGTCCATCGCTATGGTGATAGAATAATTTTGAAATCATTCAATTTTGAATTGAATTGTTAAATTGTTTCACTTTACTATAGAACAGAATAACAATAGCTCTTAGGAGCTATTGTTTGTTTTTTTTAAACCATAAAGCCTTTCAGGAAGCTACAGCTCTAACCTCACTGTCTTTTGCTTGCTCTAAGAATGGCACTTTACAGGTTGATCAAGTTTTACAACAACTTACATTCAGGGCATGACAAAGGTTCAAAAAATCTGGCGAGAAAAATGACAAAATTGAAGAACTGCATTCATCTGTAGAGACATGCTCACACATCTGTGTCTGCTACTTTGAAAATCCCTATTGGATATGCAACGTACATCTTACTGTACACTGAAGATAAATCGGCGGGAACTGGAAGAACTTGCTGCTGTAATGTGAGGAACTCAATGCAGGCAACTTAATGTTCATTTGAGGTCAAGTACTGTGAGGACTTTGACAAAGCTCTGTGTTCGTCTTTTCAAGAGTTTGATTGCAAGGAAATGTGGAACACTTTCTTAATCCCTGGGGAATTAAAGAAATATGCATTTAGGGGCTCAAACAATCGGCCAGCGAGTGCACCTCCTGATAAACACTAAACGGTTGAGGAGTTACAGCCCTGAAAGGAAAATAAGATTGAGACGGAATGAATGCCGCAGCTGGGGCTGGAGTGTGTGTGTGTGTGTGTGTGTGTGTGTGTGTGCCAGTATATGTCTATATCGACTTGTGTGGTTGTGTGTATAAACTGGAGTGCAAAGCATTTTGGAGCAGGGTTTAGTCCACAAAAGCCTTATACAAAAGCAGTCCTACAGTTGGATAATACTGAATGTGTGTGTGAGTGTGTATGTGTTTCAGGGGCCTGAAGCTTTAGGCAGAATAATATCGACCATTTTTTCCTCTTTTGCTCTCCAAACCAACTCTCATTTATTCTGATTCATGTCCTTATACCTTGACCATAGCAGCACGTTAAGAAAACACATTTTCTGCATATTTCAACTGTGTTATATAATGTGTAACACTTTTAGAGTTTTTACATGAACTGTAGTCCTTTTGACTCAGACCACCAGATCAGTAAAGTCTTCCACATGTTTTTCTAGTGGGAAAGGAGGAATAATATATTTTATTGTTGATTCCACAGTGGCACCATAGACCTATAGGTTGCTCTTTATTTTATTTTATTTTATTTTTTTGTGCAGTAGGAATTTGTGAGTCCCACATTTCCAAAAGCGTTTCATCAAGCTGATCTAAGTTTAAGTCATTTATAGCTATTTGAGTTGGTTCAGGCAGCCAACAAAATCAAGCTTGGCCTCAAGTTGCCTGAGTTGCTTTAGTTGCTCACTGTTTTGTTTTCAAGCGATGTCTGACGTAATCAGTGGCAATGAATGTCCTGGCTGAAATACCTGAATACAAGAATATGAATATATATACATATGAAATCATAGATCTGCCTTTGAGTTTTTGCAGCGAGGCCATTAAGCCTTTGCTCGTGCTCGACCGCTCTACCAGTTTTCGTAAAAAGCAATTTTCAAATTTTTGCCAAGTTACACAAAACACTCCCACCAATCTCTCACTGTTTAGTATTTTACTACAGTTGGATTGCTGAGATCGGGAAATATAACACAAGTCTCCTGGGGTAAGAAACACATGCAGTCACAGAGTCAGTTTTTTAAACTGATTTGTAGTAGAAAACTAAAACTTTATACAAAAACAGACCCAGACAAAACTGATGGCTTGTTTTAAACTGGTTAGTCTGCCAGTTGGTGTTACTCAATGTCTGACTTCTTGGAATGGTGTTCTGCGCTGGTTCGAGATCTTAGCGATTACTTTGTTGAGTAGAGTGAGAGTGATGGTGCAAATGGTGAAACCAAGACAAGAACTTGTGATGAAATGTAATTCTAGTTTTGATTTAACTGATAGTTAATCAGTGCATCAAAGCTCTCCATCCAGAACACAACGTGGTTTGCAATAATACGTTATAATTATCTATTTGAGGTTTCAAGAAAGCGCTTTACAAGTGGCAGATGTCTGGTTGAAAGGTTGTCTGTTTGTATATTTAGCAGCAAAACTTTCGTTAACACATGCTTTCGAAAAGCATTAGGTGGAAATTCATGTCTGAGTGAACTGCTTGGGTGGGATCTAAGTTTACCATGATCTCCGAGTAGAAACTGTTTTGAATTCCGCACAAAATCTGATCACTTTTACTGGCTGACAAAATGTTTGATGGGGCTTGAGCCAGGTGTTAGGTTTCCATTTTTTCATCATTCAGAGTCATCTGATTGGCCGGTTTGAGTAGCGTTGTGAGGTCTGACCCAAACATCACTATGTGAGGGGAAAATCTGACGGGTTTATACCAGGTTGTGTGTCGTGACTGATCCGTGTGTTAATTCACATGGAGATGTGGTGCCAGGGGAAAAATGACCGTGTTTAAGAGGTGGTGCAAAGACTAGCGAACTCTTGTGTGACTGGTTGTGTATATTTTTGTGAGTTTGCGTGGGTGCATGAGAGGTCCTTCGAGAGTGATTCACTCAGTGTGTGAGTGATCCGGGGAGTTTGTCTGTGTCCTCGCTTTTTCGTAGTGTCTAAAATTATGTGAATGTGTTGCTGCAGGGTTTCCATTAATAAATATGTTTCTAATTGCTCCCTTGAATAATCAATTATGAAAAAGCCTCTTCGAATTTCCTAGCACCCACGTTGACATTAAACTGGTTATTTTGTGATCATTTACACTTACAAAAGAGTCACATGGTTGTGAAGTTGCAGCCAGGTAATATGTGGAATTTTTGCCCAACAAATGATTATAATCAAAGTGTACATTTGTATGACAGAAACCCACAAACACACAAGTTGAACCGTTTCCTGTAAAACCTTCACTTATTGTAGCAACAACAAATGAAGGCTGCATTTTTCATTTTAGGCCTTACACTGCAGTTTAATTTTGGAAGATGAGTTAAAGAAACCACATGATTGTTGGCCTCTATAGCAATCGGGGAATTTGGATGGGAGAGAACAAGCTCAAAATTTACTGCAGGCGTAAAAGCATATTCCATAAACATTGACACACACGCCAGCTGCCTTACAGCCTCACCAGACCCGCCCCCTTTGGTCAGTGGCCTGTGTCGTGTCTGTCCTGAGTCCGGTCTGAGGATCGCATGGCTGCAGCCTCCACCTGCTCTGCCAATTGGACCTGTCTGTCAGCAGTGGCAGAGCACAGGCACACACTGTGGGGATATGAGCTGAGCGTATACTCGGGGGGGGGGGGTCACCCCGGGACTGATGCAAGCTCTCTCACAGGCAGACATGTACACTTAGCGATATACTTACACTTTTTGCCTTCAGCGTTGACACATTTGACAGCCTTGTGGTTACTTCAGGCACGTGCGTTTGCACAGTTCTCTATACGTACAGCCATCTAAATGCTTACAACAATGTGCACACTCAGGCAAATCTGTTTCAAGCTATTCATTTTGCTGATTATATTCATGATATGTGAACACGTAAACAGAGATTGTCTTGCCTTATCTATTCAATTGTTTCAGTTTTCCTAACAAAGAAGCCGCGACAATCAATTCATGTCCGTCAGTACGATTGCAATGCACTGGACGATGGGTTAGATCTGTTTTAAACCTCTGTAAAATTTCCAGTAACTGGTCCTTATAATTAAAAAGTAAAAAAAATTTTTTTCTCTCTCTCTTTTTGGACCTTTGCAGGAAGAAATGAGTTGATTGCACGATACATCAAACTTCGCACAGGGAAAACGCGGACCAGGAAGCAGGTGAGTTCTCTGCAAATACCATTTGTAGCAGCCTCTATTTTTGAACCCCTTCAGAAAATCCACTCCTGTTGAGTGATGCGCCAACACCCTATACATCCCCCCCCACTGAACCCTCAATCCCTGGAGGGCTGGAGATGATGATTGATTTAGGGCCGTGGCCCAATGCACAGATGCTATAAGATCATGTGTCGGTGTTGTTTCTTCACCACCTCGTGGATCTGGTGCTTGTTAGAAGGGAAAAGAAGCTGGGGAAAACAGTGATCTGGATGGGAGACTGAGGCAGGACGTGGAGGGATTTGGAACCCAATCCTCAGTCCGGTATCTGATATGGAAGAACTGATGTATGGGGCTGTGATGGATGTGGAGAGAAAGGGTCTCTGCTAAGTCATCTGTCGGAGACACTGTGGGAATGAAAAGAGATGATTAGAGATGGAAACAGAAGGAGGGGCAGTGGCAGATCAGAGATGAGTAGTAAGACAGGTTGGAGGCAGAGAGGGACACCTGCTGGTTTATCTGTGGCAAACTGACTGCTGTTCTCCAGAACGACTACATAAGACTATAGACCTGAAATCACAAATTGGATTTCGTCCAAAATGTGTTCTGTAAATTTTTCATAATAATTATAGAATTCAAGCGAGAAATGGGATGAAAATGACAGTGTTTCAATAAAAATACATAAAAACAAATTAGTTATCAATGAGTTTGTTTAACATGTTATAACTTAAAAACTGAAACTTGAACTAGTGTGTAGTTTGTACACTTTTTAGTTATTGTTTTATTAAAGTATATATATTTCAGTTACATTTCTATCACTGTTTTTTTCTTGTTTTATAGTTTTTGTTTATTAGTGAATGAAGAGAATAAAACACATTTGAATCCATGTAAGCATCTCCATGTGGCAGAGGCCCAAAATGCAAAGCATTTATACCACATTGTTGTTAAAGCAGCTACGCACACCAAAGCTCTGCGTTACAAACATACATTCATCTCTTGGGATCTGCTTTTAGACACTGTCTCATGCACCACCACAGACAAATTAAAACTTCTTTTTTCTTTGACTTTAGTAACACACAGCACCAGGTTAAACAATTCAGTTAAATCCAATGTATTGTATGTATGTAGCATCAAAATACAACAACAGTCACCTCAAGATGCTTCATATTATAAGGTAAAGACCCTAAAATAGTATAGCGAAAACCCCAGTAATCAGATGACCCCCTATGAGCAAGCACTTGGTGACAGTGGGAAGGGAAAAAAGTCATTTTAACAGGAACAACCAGAGTCAGAGAGGGACAGCCATCTGCTGCCACCGTTTGGTGGTGAAAGGGGGGAAGACAGAACAAAAGACACACTGTGGAGGAGAACCAGAGATTAATAATAGCTAATTCTATCTCCAAAGTGAGAAAAGGAGCTGTGCACAATTTGAGTAAGTGGCACATTTGTCCTCTGGGGTTTCATTTTGGTCTTACATATCCAAACTGTGTTTTTTTTTTTTTGTGCACATCAGACAGCTGTGCTACGCATGTATTCAGTTCCTACAGTGAGATCATTGGGAAAACATGGATTGTGCTCAGGATTGATCCATCACAACTGTAGTTAAGTTTTAATTATTATTATTATTTCCTCGAGAGAATCATTATTCTTTAAAAGTGTTCAATTACTGAAGGAATTTCAGTTTTGCACCATAAATGCAGTATCATTTGCAAAAGTGATATTGCTGTGAGTATGAAACCTATCTGATCATTTAAGTATATAAAAAAAATAAGGCAACAGACAGGTGGTTAAGAAATCTATGTTCACCCTATAGGTTTACTTTAGATACCACTTTTGCTAAGATAGGTGCATTTTCTTTATATGCACACCTGGAATGTCAGAATTCCCAGAAAAAGAAAACAAATTTTGATACTAAATTGTATCTGGGAATTCACCGGGCTTTACAGATTTCAATGTTCCTCATTTAAAAGGCTGTTTAACCAGAAAGCACTGTACATAAATACATTTTTTTTTAAAAACACACCAAGAGAAAGCAGGACTGAAAAACAACACATAAAATTTTAGTTGCAACATATCTTCCCAGGAACAGTCTTTGCAACTCTGAGTATCCCAGAAGAAAAAAGTAACTACTTTAATAAACTCCTAGGCACTAAACTCAGTGGACAATGGCTCACTTTTCTCATAAACCATAAATCTCATAAATCCTAATTTAGCCCCTGGATATACCATACATATCCTATCAAATAACAGGTATCAAATAACAGTGACAATGTGAAAGGGATCTCTTATAGTGATGCACATGTGGCTTGAAAACAACTTCAGATGGATGATAATGTTTGTCCCTGACTACTGGACATGTAATGGTAATTAATATTAGTTGACCTTAGGTTTAAATTCACCCGTTCTCTAAAGTTGCTGATCGTGCACAGATGAGAAACAGCAGCTCGTAGTTGCCACACGGTCAAACATGTACACCTTTGGCCAGAGTTTCCAGTTCACCTGCCTTTGTCTTTTAAACTGTGCGAGGAAGCTCGACCAGTGGGAAAACCATGTAGACAGACCGTTGTGGTGCTTTATTACATTCAGTTGTTTTTGTTGTCTGTGCTTTCCAGGTGTCTAGTCATATCCAGGTTCTAGCTCGACGGAAGGCCAGGGAGATCCAGGTGAAGCTGAAGGTACGCTACGTGAGTCAAACTACTTTTATACATTCTCAAAATGCTTTTGACTATTCAAGATATTGTTATTATCACTATTACTGCTAGATTTGACTTCAGGCTATAATCAGACCAAAGTATCAGAACTGAGGTGCCGTTAATGCGGTGATATTAATCAGCTTGAACAGTAACAGATGGAAAAGAGGTGAAAATATTATTACCCTATATTATTTTCTCTCATACTGAAGTTCCTTGCTTCGTTAAAAGCGCTGCGCTGCCGTTCACATTCCATTAAAACAAATACACAAACGACCAGCTATCTTAATTGCACCCTCTAATTGATGCCGGTTTTAAATGCGATGCTGGTCACATTTCAGTGAAATGTGAACATGTTTCCCCAAAGCCCGAGGCTTTCTGTGCACGCCTGTGAATATGATGATCCAAACACAGTTTTCAGGAAATATATGAATCCTTGCATTATTACTGCCAGGTATTACATTTATTAAGTGCCACAGTAAAAGTGTTCCGAGTGGTACGCTGAGCATTTACACATCCCTGTCCCCCCAATACTTTCTCAGTTTGCATTTCTCATCCGCATGCGCTCGCATACTCGCAGTCACAGCAGGCAACAGGACTCTCCCTCGCCTTGGATGGTAGCCACGAGGGTTCAGCTGGCAGGGCTCTGCGCTGGTCACAGGGTTGGCCCCTGTGACAGGCCTTTTTTAAATGCGTCTTTGGTGTAACTGAGATCCCTGCCACATGTACCCCCCATATTTCAGCTATGCCCTTGTGTTAGCCAGTTCTGGGAAGAAGAATGCACCCCGTGGCCTTGCCCATTTGGGCTTGGCGGCAAGTGCTTGTAGTCCTCTGTGGTCTGCGGACTGCCGAAGGAGTGGATTCAAAAACAAGAGCGATATCACTTTACAGTATTGCTCATAGTTTAAACATTTTGTCCTTTATCTCTTTTTTAAAATAATTTTTGTGACATTAGAATTTACCAGTTCTGGGATTGTTATGATAAGCATATCAACATATCACCCCGTTGCCTGCAGTGACTTAAAGTATGACCTCTAACAGAAGCTAGTTGTCATCACTGGCTTGCCCCTGCCAAAGCAATAAACTTAACTCTTGACCTAAAGGACCTTGACTGTAATATCACCTTCCCTGCAGCTCTCTGACTGGCAGGGATTCACCGATGATGCAAGCTGGCCTCTGCCTTTCATTTCCCCTTTTAGGGCTCTGCTTGTGTTAGTGGAGAAGTAGGACGCTGACTTAAATGGAGTCTGATGAGTGCTGTCCCTTTGCTTTCTACTGTCTGTTTAATCTTACTCTCACTCTCTCGTCTTCTGTTTCTGTAGGATCAGGCTGCCAAAGACAAGGCCCTCCAGAGCATGGCCACCATGTCATCAGCCCAGATCATATCACCCACAGCCTTCCAGAACAAGATGGCTCTCCAGGGCCTGTCTCGGCCAGCTTACCCCACTAGTGGTGGGGTGAGTCTTCACGTCTTCCTAAAAACCTGAGCAGTAGCTCCATTTGTATAGAAAATATCAGTGTAGCCATCAAGGATTCTGTGGGTTTAATGCAAATGTTTTAAAAATCATATACTCGTACATGTATATCATATTCTGGTAGGCGAGTTATTTGGTGAATTCAGATTGTCTGCTTACAATTTTTACATTTCAATTGTGAATAATGAAGCTTGATTTCTTTTAAGAAGCACTTGTCAGCTCAGGCTTACATCTTGAATACATAATAAGCACCTCAGTATGAGGATTACTGTTATGATGCAACAATTTAACGTACTTTCCCTTCTTTCTGTTTTGTAAGTTTTGGCATGGGGCACTTCCAGCACAGCCAGGAAGCCATGAAGAGTAAGTAGTCATTGGTTGTTTTCCTGAGTGCTGTCTATCATTAGTTTCTCATGCTATAAGTTTAATAACCATCAGATAAATTTCACCTGTGGAATTAATCTCAGAGCAAATGAAAACACATCAGTGCAATTATAAAGAAAAGTCTTCAGCTGCCTGACATTCAGCATACCACTCTAGCTCCTGCGTCTTCAGAGGTCAGGTGCTCCAATTAGTATATGAGAAGTGGTCATGAGGCCAAGATGGTGCATAATGTCTCTCCCCCTCTCTTGTCTGTCTCTTCTCTCCAGCATTAAGCCCTTTTCCCAACAGAGTTATGCCATGCAAGCGTCTGGCCCGGCCCCGATAACAGGTGGGTGCTCTTTCTTTCCTCCGCCGCGTTGACAGAAGGCTGTCGTGTCAGCAAAGTGACGAGACAACCCAGCTCATCATAAAGAGCTTGCATAATGCTCACACAAATCGCAGCAATTTTGCTGCATTATCAACTTTTACTCAAGTCACACTCAAACGACACGTTCACATGGTTGCGGCCTTTTCTTCTGCAGTTTATGATAACACACAGGGGCTGTCCATGTCTCCCGGTGCCCCCCCTTGGCAGGGTCGAAGTATCGCCAGCTCCAAGCTGCGAATGCTGGAGTTCTCCGCCTTCCTAGAGCAACCTCAAGACCCGGAGACTGTAAGTAAAGTGGATCCATCAGTGGTTTAGTTAGAGTTATTATTACCATGGTTGAAACAAAGGCTTACTCTTAAAAAATGAAAATGAATAAATAAAAGAATCCTGCTCACTTCATTTACACCTGACAGTGGTCCTTATACCTTGATTAGGAAATATTTTTCTCCTATAAACAAAAGTAAAGCTACAAATTTTGAAGCCAATAACTTTTGATTTGATTTTATGGCAAAAGCCGATGTTAAAAGCTAATCTGGCAGTTGAAAACTGCATTGAACTATGCAAGTGTGACTGCAACTAAAAAAAGATCATGAGATGATCTCAAAGAATACACACAACACATCAGATGATCAGGAATGTTGCAAGTGGAAAGAAAAAGGGTGGGACCCTTGAGACAGGTGATGGGATATCACAATAAAGGCGATCAAATGTAGCGGCTGGCTTCTTATAACAGATGTCAGATAGCAGCCAACAGAGCTCGGCATTCAGCAAATGAAACATTTGCCATTTCTGGATGCGTTCATTTCCTGATATGCACTTTTGTTTCTCCAGTTCAACAAGCACCTGTTTGTGCATATCGGCCAGTCCAATCCGAGCTACAGCGACCCCTATCTGGAGTCAGTGGACATCAGGCAGATCTATGACAAGTTCCCAGAGAAGAAAGGGGGCCTGAAAGAGCTGTTTGACAAGGGGCCACCCAACGCTTTCTTTCTCGTCAAGTTCTGGGTAAAACATTTCTCCGCATTTGTTTTTTTTTTTGTTTTTTTTTATCTCTTTATAGTTTTATATGATCTTCCCTTGTTTCTTCCTTCAAAGCTCACTTCATTTATCTCAAACTAATTGCAGATGAAAATCTCCACTGTAATTTTTTACTCCATATAAAGCCCAGTATGATAGCTGTGTGTGGCATGTTTTATACATCATCATATAATCCTCCTGAAGTCATGAAGGTGAAGTGAGAGTACAGTGAATGCTCTTGTTAATGTTTTGTAGCACCTGTTGGCTGTTAATGGCCTTGCGGTGTTAACTGTGTTGAGATAGCTTAAGCATTGGAGTTAAATGAACTTAAGTGTGATTTAGGGCTAGAATGAATGGAAAGTCATGGCTCCCTGACCCGATTGGTGGTTTATATGCCAGCAAAGAAGGCCTTGCTGTCCAACATGCATTTGCCTTGTGCGTATTTGTATATTTGCCTGTGATGTGTGTGAGTGTGTGTGACAGGAACCTTGGGGAGAGTGGCAGGCCTGATCTTTCACTAGGAGAAATGTGATCCGAGACACCTGTCTCTGCACTATTAGACTGACCAACCCTCATACCCCCTCCTTATATTCTTATTTATAGATAAGCCCCACCAAAAGTGCATACATACACACACACACACACAGACAACAACGAATCACTCTCATTACCTCCACCATCACACACTGAGAGTGATTTAGAAAATAAAGCATGATAACAAAGTCAACATAAGATACAAGCAGACAAATAGATGGTAGTGTGGACTGGAAATCTGAGGAAACTCCAAGTTGAGGACATAAAAATGGGACAGAGAAGAGAGAAAGAGAGCAAGAGACACAGACATTGACTTTGTTCATTCTTTTGATTTGTTTCTCTGGCCATGTTGCTTTAGTATTTGCCTCACTTCTCCACATAATATCAAATAAAAACACTTTTAAAAGGACCAACTCTGAAGTAAATAAATGACAGAAAATCAAGGATGGACAGCCTCTTTACCAGTGGCTGTGATAGAGCAGGTCATCTGCTAACCTAAAGGTTGGTGGTTCGATCACTGGTTCCCTGGTTACTCCAGTCAAAGTATTTTTGTACAAGATGCTGAACCCCAAGTTGCCCTCCAGTGGATTCATCCAAGATAGGAAAATAGAAAAAAATGTGCGAATGGGTAAATGAGGACAGTGTAGAGTAGATAAAACAATCGGTCTATTTACCAGTAAGACTTAGTGAGTTTATAAGAATCCAACAACAATATATAACTTGGCTATGGGCAGACAGTTTAGGCTTATGCATTATTTTAGTGTGTGAAGGGTTGTGTGGGGGTAAATCTATGTTACAAACACATCCAAAGCAGAGGTTTTGCTGTCTGAGACAGACGGCAATGGTCAGTGTTTCCTACTGATGTTCAATAAACAGATCGGCATCCAACTGCCGCGGCAGGTGCCGAATCTGACACGGTGGGGTGGGGTGGAATTACCTTTAAGCTTAAAATGAGTTGAAAGTATGGTGTGTTTGAGGAGAAGCGTTGTAAACAACCATGGGTTTCATACAGCATTGTGTATACTTTCACCACTTTGCTGTGTTGCTTGCATGTTGATGGCTGAGGCAGAATGGAAGCTGAAGTGACAAAGTAACAAAAAACAATCAAATCTTACTGACTTAACAAATTACTGGATCGTTTCACACAAAAATATGCCCATGTCAAGGTGACACGGTATATTAAAGCATTAACTGCTGCTGTGTGAGGCCTCCAAAGATGCTGAATGTCAGGTTCAAAGTGCCGCCTTGCATCCGATTCCACCAGATGGCTTCGTATGTATGCCATTACCCTTCTCACATGCTTGACTTACATATTATTTATTGTAGACAGATAAAAGACATTGGTGAGTGGCACCATATTGGAAGTAGTTTACTCCAGGGTTGGGAAGAGCAGCTGGTCGAGCTGTGGCATTTGAATCGGGGGCGAGGGGAAGAAGGGGATGAGTAGCCCTGCCATATATCACTGAAAGAAAAGAGAGCAAGACAGCAATAACGGGCAGGAGGTAGAAATAGAGACACAGACGGTGTGAACAACAGATAGGGATAGCAGGAGAAATGCTGGGTGGCATTAACCCAACAAGTCATCAGTGAAATATTACTCTCTTGATTCATGTCAGAGCCTGGTGGAGTCAACAGTTATGACATATCCAACTTGCTAGAGGAAAACAAGCTCATAACACTGTCCCCCCCCCCTCCCCCCGAGCCTGTTCATTTTATCATGTCCCAAGGGGGTCCTCCAATTCTCAAGGCATCCATGACAAAACCCAGAAATGCTGCAAAAACAGCTGGGTATTTCAACAGCTACAGTGGAAACCCCCCCAGAAAAGACGCTCTTGGCCATGAGAATAAGCAAAATGAAATCCTTAACACATCTGAAAATATGATAACCTTATTTAAGCCATTGTAAAAGATGGAAAGAGGCTATTTGCTATCACTGCAGTCATATAGCCACATAGCAGGTTGTGACTTCGGGGTGTGCTGAGGCGCAGGTTGGCATGGTGATGGTGACAGGCGGCTGACCCGTCTCCAAAGCTATGGTATTCTAGATTGAATTTCCAGCAAACCTCCCTGTCGGCCACTCTCTGCCCTGCTCCTCTCCCCATCTTCTTCTCCTTCACCCCCTCGGCGCCCGTGGCCCTGTCCTAACGGATTGTCTCACGCCTTTGAAGTGCAGAGGGAATCTGATTTGAGCTGGCTCTGCTAAATTGTTACACAGCCAGCCTGCCCACCATGATCTAATCAGCCAATTGCACGCTGCTGATTGTAATTGGATGAATTCCCTCGCAGGCTGTTAGGGAAGCAGGGAATGGCAGTTTGAGGAGGGTCACTAGGCCCCAGGGATGAAGACAAATAGAGGAATTACATGAGCCAGGGATGAAGATGAACGGGGTGATGAAGAGATGAGAGGAGGCTGAGCGGTGTCTCAATGGCCCATTAGGAGACAAGAGCCCGACAGGGGAAAAGGTAAAGCAGCTCAGCTGTCTGACAGAAGAGGCGTCACCTCAGTCTGATCCAAAATCTGATTATGCTCACCTCAGTTCAAACTTGAGCTAGTGGGGGGATTAGAGGTGGGTGAACCTGCTTCATCTGAGAATAAAGAAAGTTGAATCTTTGAACTTGTGAGGCCATATTCTTCTCATAGAAACGGTTCAGCATTCCAGCACTTTTGGTTCTTGCTTATGACAGATGTCAAAATAACTTCTTTTGCACAATCTAAGCAACTTATCGTCTTGCCTCGGGCTGCTACATGTTATATAGATTTTGTGATTTTTGATTAGAAACACTACAAGTCCAAGATAAATCCAATGGACGCTTCTTGTAAGTAGAGTGAACACAATGCCACTGGAATGCTCAGCAGAATCATCTTGCACGCTTATACATACAGTGAGGTAGAGGAATTATATGAGCCATGAAGATGAACGGGGTGATGAAGAGATGAGAGGGAGCTGGGCGGTACATCTTGGCAATCTTTAGGCTGGATTTGACTTGGGTAAATGAGGATCTGTCCTCTAAGCACTTCTTGGCTTACCAAGGTTACCTCTCAAGCTTTGTTGAGCCGGAGCACCTTTGACGCAGAGATCCATAGGTGTGGAAATCTGTAGATTACAGAGCTGTATGAACTGTTTATCCTCAAGTATTTGAATGTGCAGTGTGGTGCATGGGTAGTGCACACATCTCCATTTAAAGGGGCTGAGGTTTGTAGGTCTTTATACACCACCAAGCTGTTTTAATCACCATGGTTCCCTTTGGCCAAGTATATATTAACACATTATCTCTTTCTTCCTTCCAGGCGGACCTTAGTGTAAACCTGCAGGATGACAGCAGCTTCTTTTATGGTGTGTCCAGCCAGTACGAGAGCTCTGAGAACATGATTATCACCTCATCCACCAAGGTCTGTTCCTTTGGCAAACAGGTGGTGGAGAAAGTCGAGGTAAGAATGCGATACTGGAAGGTGTCAAGTGTCATTTGTTATGTCAACTTTTATTAGAGTATATACACTTATGCTGCCATGTTAATGGAATTTTTGCACTGTTTTGCATATTTTTTCGGCACAATTTGTTTTTCTTACTTTTTCCAGCCTATTCATCCAAATGTGCCCACTGGGCAAAGAGTCAGGCTTCCTCTTATTTGTTTGGGGTCCCAGTAGAGATGTTATCTAACAGATGTGGCAAACTTCTTGGCTCGGAGCAATGCCGTCTTCAGAGTTTATTAAAGAGGCCCTTTGAAATATTTATGACATGAGCAGAAATGACATTTTATGATTTTATAGCTGTTCCTTTTATGAGAATTGTTTATGAAAAAAACTCTTGTCGGACCAATAAACGTCATATAACCTGTAATTCTAGCTGTTGTCACTCTGGAAATGTACCCAGCAACAGACTGGGATATCTCTACATGCTAGTCAGGAGTGAGAAAAATTAAATTTGCAGCTTTTTTGTTAAATAAGATAGTTATGTTTGAAAGATTTTAATCGCTATTAAAAATGTTCTATTGAGAAGATGTGAATTTCATCCAAAACTAGATTCAGCTGGAGGACTGTATTCTAAGAATATTTTTAGTCATCAGTGATTAAATTTTTTGTTGGTGAGATATTAATATTAAATTAATACATTAAAAAATGTGACCACTTATAATGTTTAATTGCTTAATTTTTAAGCAACATTTATTAGTCAGCCATTTTTTTCCTGTAAATATCATTTTTTTAGTTCAGCTGTTTTACAAAGCTGACACCTTCCACTTTTCCCATTTATCGGCAGTAAAGTATATATTGGGCTCCAATTCAGGAAGTTTGCGTCACCGATTGAATGATGGAGGAGTGATGTTACGACATAAAGAGGTCATGACCACATCAAAAGCCACAATTATCACACTGAGGAGTGAATAACCCCCACCGCAGATTCCAGTCAGTTACCGCTGATCTGTGGTCTGTAAACTGACGCGATTCACAAGTTTCCCCAACATGAATAACTGTTATGTTTCCCGTTAACCGTACACAATAGCCGCCCCGCCCCCACTCGCTGCTGATGGATTGTACAATATAAGCACATACACACATATCCCTAGGTAGAGCCATCTGCCTCAATCGGCCACATGATGATATTTAATGGCTTCATTATTTGATTACGGTTGTCACAAGAAATATGTTTATTGTCAAATCTGGCATGCCATATGCCGCATTAGGTATATTATATTACAAACAATACTGCTTATCACATACAGTAGAGCTAGACGTTCACATCCAATGCATCCATTTGAGTTTCAGTGGGCTGCGTTTTTGCAACAGATTTCACATTTCATCCATAAATGTGTTTTTTAAATTCTCTTTCAGTGTGATATATGTTCGCAGATATTAAACTTCACTCGTATGTGTCTGTTCCCCTAGACGGAGTACGCGCGTTTCGAAAATGGACGCTATGTGTTTCGGATCCACCGCTCTCCGTTGTGCGAATACATGATCAACTTTATCCACAAGCTTAAACACCTGCCGGAGAAGTACATGATGAACAGCGTACTGGAAAACTTCACTATCTTACAGGTACCAACTTTCAAATCTGTGTAGTACGTATAAAACTACAGCTTACCTTTCCCCAGGCTGTTAATGAGGAGAAATAAGCTTCTTCTCTTAAGCTGCACTGATATCTTATAGTTTGGACTCAAATTATGAGCAGCAGAGTGGAGTCGAAGTATTTCACATCACAACTCAGAAACTAGACTAAAAATAAACAGTTTAGCCAGCTAGTAAATACTAATGGAGAATACAAAACTATAATCACTTGTTTTAATAAAATCATATATTTCCACACTACTTCACCCTGGATTCACTTGCTAACTAATTACAAATATGCAACAACAGAAAATAAGCAGATTGCAAATTTTATACAGGGTGAGTGTACATTTAGTAGCAGTGCTGAGTTTAACAGCAAATTTTGGTTTTGTTTGAGTCGTAATTTAGGCATCTAAATTCTTTTTGTTTTAGTCTAGTTTTAGTTGAATAAATCAAATCAAGCAATTATTCAGCTGACTAAAGTATGAAGTGTAAAAGTTTTGGTCCACACAGTCAGTCTTCTTTTAAGGGTCTTATTTTCAATATCAAATGCAAACTGTGTCTACTCTTATCTTTCTCCCAAGCATTGACATTTTGTCATGTTTTCATGAGAAACAAGGAGCTTGGAAGCCAGCTGTTACACCCTCCCCCCTCCCAACCAAAATAAATAAATAAATAAAAAGGTGTACTGTTACTGGGGGCAGATAAAATGTGCATGTCTAACCATAGGAGATTAGTTCTGATTGGATAACTTCCAAATTCGTCCCACCTTTCTACACAACTTAACTAGTTGGATCTCATCTCTCCAGAATATTTTCATCTTATTATTTGTTGACAAGCGTGTTAATACTTGTCATCATAGTTTTTGTCCTCCTGCGTTAGTTTTTATTCAGTCATGGTCTTATTTTCATTGGAAAAAAAGGCTATTGACAAAAACTCTACATATATATATATATATATATGTAGAGTATATAGAGTGTATATATATATATATATATATATATATATATATATATATATATATATATATATATACACACATGTATTAACAACATTTGTGGAGGCACTTTTTCTCAAATTTAGAGTTCTTTTTGTAGACTTCACCCTGCTTTGTAACGGGTGTGAAACAGGAAATCCGTGGTCTTCAGCTAAGTACTGCTGTGGTATTTCAATTGGTTAACCATGACAGACCAGAAACAGCTGGAACCATTTTAATTTTATGCCTTCTAGTTGGACTTTTCTGAATGAGCCGGTGTGCTCCTCAGTGGATAGAGGGGCCTAAAAGACAGGGTTTTTAAAAAATGTGTTTCTTCTATTGGAGGCTCCATTCCTACACCCCTAGCAAAGGCACAATGACCATATTGAGCCCACACTGATGACTACATGGCAGCACGTCATTAGGCTTCTCAATGGGGTTATTTAGCTCATATGAACCACAAACATCTCATACACAGATGTTCACATACATATAGATGACAATACACACAGACAATACTGCAGGGCTGAGCACAATGATGTGACAAAAGTTGCTTTCAGTGCAACGTTGTTAAACATAAGGAGGTTTTTTTTTCCTATCATGTTATGCATGTTGCCTTTCCATGAATGCCAAGCAGTACTTTAGATACATATCAGCCTTATGTATAGAATAGCACCATTTCAGCCAAGGGATTGTGTGTCCAGTTACTCATTATTAGTGTGTATGTGTCAGTAATTAGTCAGTGTATTTAACTAATGAACCGGCCAGGGAGACTAGTTAGGGTTAGGTGTCTAGGCTCTAAGCTCATCACTCCACATGAATGTGCTACATTTAAAACTGGGAAGCGATAAGTAAATACGCCCTATCCACCATCCCCACAAGGTGGATGCTGGGCTGGTAGAGAGGTTGAAACGGCGAGCACTGATGAAGGGAACTGGTGGCAATGTGATGTCCAAGTGAGCATCGGGAAACTTTACTGCTTAAATCAACTGCCAAATTGTGAGGGTGTATTCGATATCGGCGTGAGAAGAGGAGGTATGTTACGTGGGTATGACGCAGTGGAGCTCGAGTTGCCTGCCTAAACTAGCTGGCAGCCTCACTTCATTAGTGATGTAGCAGAAAGCCACGGCTCTGCCAGAACCACAAAAAAAAATAAAATAAGAAGCTATAAAAATCGGTGTTGTCCAAACTGTGGGTAAATTTACATTGTAAGTAAAAACACGACAAACGAAGCTTCACAATATGACACCGGTTTGTGTTTGTCTACAGGTGGTGACTAACAGGGACACACTGGAGACCCTGCTGTGCATAGCCTACGTCTTCGAGGTGTCCACTAGCGAGCACGGCGCGCAGCATCATATTTACAGGCTAGTCAAAGACTGACACGGCCTCTCACTCTGAACTTACCAGTTCTAGACCCATTGTAGCACACCGGTGAGCAACGACACTAAACAATAGACTACTTCCTCTACAAGATGAAATCATATGAGGCGGTCGGGAGCCTGGAGAAGCACAGGCTGTGACGGTTTGTGCAGGAACACAACTACTGCTGAACAAGAGTTAGATTTGGGACTGTGGAAGTTGAAACTGGCTGTGTGTGAAGAGGAGGACCACTGTGTACACTGTGGTTTCTATGCCAAAGGAGCCAAACATAGCTAAGAAGACCTGCATGAGAGAGTTGTAATTGGTGGTGTTTTTTTCCATCTCATTTTTACTAGCGCTTGTTTTTAATTTAGATTCTTTTACACACATGCATGTGCAGGGGATGTTTGTGACAGAGACGTCTGGCTGCCTCAGGGTGCCATCTAGTGACTTAAATATAAATATATATAAAAATGGGAAAAATAATAAAAGTATACTGAGAATCCCTTATTTGCACATCCAAAAGAAAAAAAATCACTGTTTTTTGTGCCAATGTTTTGTGTTACTGGAGCGATTATGTACAGTGCCACAACCTTCTCTTAACAGAGTTATGTTGACAGGTGGCTAAAACGATTTAAAAGAACTTGTATTCACTTTGTTTGATGTTGAATGTTGAATGTTTCTTGTCTTACTGTTTTTTGATTGAAAACTGTCTGACTGCAACAAAAGGCACATAATAACACTGCTAACTTGAACCAGATTTGGACTTGTAAGCCGATTATCGAAGTTTTCTGCATCTGTAACTTGCCCTGAGGTGTCACATGAAAATACAAGTGTTTCTTACATAAGTCCTCGCTGGTTTTGTAGTATTTCCACTAACTGCTACACGCTGCATAAACGTGTTTAGGAAAATTATAAAATGTGCAGGATTTGACAGAGCTGTCAGAGAGACTTTCCTTTGACAGCTTTTTACAGCTTTCCCAGTATGTTGTGTGCACACTGGAAAGGTGATAAAATAAATATATTGAAAGTTTAAAGTGTGCATAGTAAATCAGTTTATTTTTGGAAGGTGTTGTTGATGAGCACCATACTGTTCTATAGTGGATGAACAGCCTCATGCTGAAGAAAGTCGAAACTAATTGCAGATGGCAATACTTTAGCTCCAGTGAGGCCCCGGAAACCAAAAAGGTAAGTATTTAAGGGTGCAGATTAAAATGACTGATTAACCTGTTGGTCATTCATTTTCTCTGATTGTCAATGTAGAGAGGATTGTGTAAGCAAATCATCACATTTAAGAGGCTAAAGTCAAAAATAATTTAAGCTATTTTTGCTAAATAGCTGACCAAAATCATGAATTAGTTATTAACATAAATGTGTAACAACATTTTACCTTCTCTTAGTGGGTTTTTTGGGGGGCAGTGTCACTACATGCTCACAGTTTTAATCACATCCACGCATGCATCCGATATTTTATATTTTAAAAAAGAACTACTACAGCAAGCGCAGAGAATACACTTTTTTAATGTAGTAGCGACACAGATATTGTTAATAGTAGTGACGATTGCCATCTAGTGGTGCTGTGGCAACATTAAACTTTGTTAGTTCGATTTAACTTGGTAGGTTCAAATCGGTGTAAATGTAGTATTTCTAGGCGCTATATTTTGTATTGTAAGAAACCTTACACATCATACTCCGATGCTCATGTGACTTTATTAATATGTGAACTCTGTTGTGTTTCCTGGAGAGCAGTACTTACAACTTCTTATCCAGTCCATGGTAACAGGGAGCTGGAGCCTGTCCCAGCAATCATAGTGCGAAAGGCAAAGTACAGTTCAACGGGGTTAAACCAAACCTTCTTTTTATTATTCATTTATTTATTTAAAAAAAAAATTCCACTAACGGTCCGTTTGATTGCTTCTATTTTTAAATCACTCTATCAACTTTAGTCTGCTGTGGTATTTGTTAGAGCTGCATTAATGCTATAGAGAGTGCATAGTTAAAATTAAATACACAAATAAATAAATACTGGCATACTTTGTGGTAAAATATAAAGTACGTACATTTTAAAGAGGGTAACAGATAATACAGATATGTCTTTTGGTGCCATTATTCTGGTAATGTCATTTGACTGACCTAACCCGTAAGAGCCCAGACCTGTCAGAAAAACTATGAGAGAGTCAATGTTAAAACGTTAACAGGAACTTTTCTCAATGCGTAAAGGGGCGTGGGTTCTTGTGGGTTAAACCAGATTGCGACAGTTATGGAAATACACTCAGATATATGACTAAACAGAAAACACATCACAGAGGGCCTTGTGGCCTTTTCTTTGATAACACTGGAAAACGAATGCAGATTATGTAACGTATTTATGGCCACAGTGTAAATTCACATAATCTGAACATCAACATTTGTTGATTTTATTTGTAAAGTAAGTTGATCCCATTCTGTTGGTCAAGCAGCCTAGTGCGCTCACACGTGGCACAGCCCTGGACACCTTACGCACGGCTGGGTCTCCACCTCCTGTAGGTGCGTAGTTGTGACACAGCTGGCACCAGTAAAACCAAAGCACTGGCCCCATTTCATGCCTGTCAACTCCAAGTAATCAGCTCCCAAATATGTCGAGGCTTTGTCTTGATTGCAATCTAACATGGTGTGATTTACAATATGCGCAATGAACGCCGCATGGGGTTTGCTGGCGGTTTTCAGTCTGGTGTGTCGCGTTGAGTCGAGGTGCTCGCCGACCTCCTATTATAAGAACTGCTGGATTAGACGGTTCCCGGGGATTTTCATCGATATTGAGGAGTCTCAGAGGAGAGGAGCGCAGCTTTTGAAGCATTATCAAGAAGAGACCGCGCTGAAATGCAGCCGCACCTGTTGCCTTACCAGAAACTGTGAGTTATACGATCATCACTGGTTTTCTCTTCTTTTACTCCTGATTAATCCTCTTTCTGTCTCTTCTCATAGTTTCCTGTAATCTGGCTATATTCCACTATGATACCACTCAAGAAATCTTGAACTGCTTTCACCTCCACTGTCCGACTCTGGAGAGCTGCATTCTGAGTCACAGAGACAACGTTGTTCTCTACAATATCACAAAGGGTAGGTCGCTTTAGTGTCTGGTAGAGGTGGACTTCTGTTCTTTTAATGATATGAATACTGTGCATATCAAATCCTTTTAGATCCTGTTAGATTCTTAGGGATTAGATGTAAATTTTGAAATATGCTACTGCAAAATAACAATTTCAAAATACTGTATCTTACAGTAAATGTCTATAACTATAGATGGTTCAAATTCTACATACAGTACTGTGTAAAAGTCTTGAGTCAACCCTGATTTTGTGTATTTTGCTTCCAAGGAGTCAGACTTCCTTGGAATTTTTTAAAGTGGTCTTGAGCAATAGTTCTCCAGGCTTTCTGAAGCCCTTTCAATTTTTTTTCTTTGAACAGTGCCTGCTTTTCACTCATTTGTTCCTGACCATTTTCATATAACTTTGTGTGTGTCTGTGTATTAAGTCACTTAACATTCAAATATAAAAAAATAAATGAACCAGTGACATCTTTGCAAAAAAAACAAAGCAATTTTAAATTGTATCTTTAGCACCTTGTTAATATCAGCCTCTGGCAAAAACACATAACATGTTCGATGTTCAAGTTATCATCAGTATTTACAGAGGAGGTCAGGAGAGAGGCATCGGCGTAACTTTGTGCTGAACATTGGGGGGGGGGCGCCTCAAGATCTCTGTCTAAATAACTAAATAAATCTGGGTAAATTCCCAGATGATTAAACATGCGACTATTTTGCTGGTAATAAAGAAAATTATGAATTATGCAAGATAATTCATAATTTTATTGGGGGGGTTATATTGGGTGGGTCTGATTATTGAGGGGGTCATAACCCTCCTGGAAATTACACCCCTGGAGAGAGGTACAGCAGCGGGTCGCTACAGCAAAACATGGTCATGATTTGGGGTGTGTTAATAAAAAAGTACAGTCAGATTTTTGATCCATCATGCAATGCCATCTGGAAAGTATCTGATTGGCAATGATTTAATTTTTTTGCATGACAATGATCCCAAACATACTGCCTAATGCAGTCGATACATACCTGGACAATAAAGTGTACAGTGGAAAACTTTTAGTCATGCATTGGCCTTCCCCAGAGCCCCCAACCTTAATGTCACTGAAGCAGGGTGGGATCATCTTGACAAAGAACAGAACTAAAGGCAGCCAACACCCAAAGAAGAGCTTTGAATGTCCTTCAAGAAGTCTGGAGAACTATTGCTGAAGACTGCTTAAAGAAATTACAAGAAAGTTCACTCAGAGAGTTCAGGCTGTGATGAACAATAAAGGTCATTATATCAAATACTGACTTTTGTTAGACTTGCACAAATACTGTTTTTACCTTGTATACTGTATTTCCATGTAGGTTTGCATATTTAGGTAAACTGTTGCGCCTACTTCACTTACTTTAAACAAAATGTAAAGACATGAGTTGTGACGTGAAACTTTTGCACAGTACTATGTAAAAAATATGATTGATCGGTCAATAAAATATTTATCCAAGTGACTAATAGTAGTTAAAACGATCCCCACCAACGGCAAAGCAAATATATACGACTGAGAATCAAATATTTGTAATATTTCTTCTTCTGATTTTAGCATGTTGCATAGGAGATTCCCAACTTCAGTGAAGTAAATTATCTGAAAATCGTTTTGCTTCCAGCTTTGCTTTTCTTGCAAAAGATGCATAGCATTGTAGTTGTCACTTATTTTGGAATAACAAAAAAATCACTCGCTATTAAACGTTTAGATAAAAACACCAGCAAAAACATGAAAAGCAAACAAACAAGCACATTTTTTCGTATTCTAGGTGTGGATCCTGATCTGTTGGTGTTTGGAAAATACTTCACCTCTAACGTGCGTGTGTTACCCCACCACTACAGCCGCAATAACGCCTCAGAGCCATTGCTGTCAGACAAGCGCCAATTTATTCATCCACCTCCGCTCGTTAAACCCTCCACTACAGCAGGTAGAGTTCATGCCACCACAGAGGCCTCTGTCATTGCCACCACAGCACTGCAGAGCACCGGTCAGCCTTTAGCAGGTTCCACGACTACGACTGCTGTGCCTTCCACTGAAAAAACTCCCCCATCTTCAAAAAAATATACACAAACAACAGCCGCAGTTGTCTCCACCACTTCTCTTCCAGATAGCATTACTCCATCTCCTTCATTCACCACAGTTAGCACTCTGGGCCATTACAATTCCAAGATTCTGTCTGCTTTTTCTACCACAAGTCCACAATCCCCAGTATCCACCCCTACCCGTCATCCCACCGCCACTTTCTCTCAGTTGGCCAGCAGCCCTCCAACTTCTGCAGCTCTTATAAGCTACACAGAAAGCAGCAAGCTGTATCTAAATGAGACCAAGGGCAACCATGGGAGGAACCACACAGTAAGCAACGAGGGAGCCAGTGGAGATGACACCCTACCAGGCCTCGGACATGGGTGGTATGTGGCTGCTGACACCTTGCTGGTTGCTGTGGCCATTTGTATCACAGTGCTGCTGAGCTGCTGTTGCTCTATCCTGCTGGTGGTGAGCTGGAGGGGTCAAAGAAAGAGGATGGGACGCTACAGTACATCATGGAGAGGGAAACGAGGCTCCATGCGTCTGATAAAATACGTGCTGGTCAAGGAGAGCTCCTGAAAGTGAGGATATTTTGTAACATTGTTGAGGAAGAAATCCAAAATGAAAGGACAATTTACTTAGAATGTATATGATTACATAAAGGATTATTTTAGGTTAAAGTATTTTGTTTTATTCTAACTAGATGGGGATGGACAGCTAAGGCAGCTCACCTGTGTTTTCCAGTTCTATAAAAGCTGGCCCAGATAAACTGCTTAATCTCTTTCTGCCACTCCGACAGGTCTCAACCTATTTGTGATGTTTATCTGTTGGTTAGATTATGTTAATTAAATTATTTTTTATTTCTGTAAACCTTTTGTGTGGACTTGCTCCTTATCACCTAATTTGTGCCAATTTGTCATAAATGGGGGCTTGTCCGGGATATTGAAACCTGTTGGTAAGATTAAAGTGTATGCAGTGTTGATGGCTAACTTTAACCTATGGTTTGATAAATGCTTAGCCTAGTTTGGATATTTAACACTGTGACCAAAGTTTTAGGGACTTCCACACATGAATTAGATTAATTAATTACATATATTAATTAATTTTGAGTTATTTTTTAGGCGATTAGCAGGATTAATCCCTATTTTTTTTTAATTGGTCTTCAAACCAAATGTCTTTATCTTTTTGAGTGAGTCTAACCACATGTGTAAGAGCCATGCATCCCATCAGATTAAACTGGCTTATTAGGAGACCAACCAAGTTTTTTTTTTTTTAGTGAGCCTTGAGGCACCTGTTGTTGTGATTTGGCACTATATAAATAAAAAATACCATGAATTGAATAGTGTGGTGGAATGTGGTTGAAGAAATTGTCTTTGGAACATTTCTGTTTTCTTTCCAAAAACTACAAAGTCTCTGGCTCGTTGGTGCCAGTGGAACTGGTGTGCAAGCACTAACAAGTATATGTCTAAAGACTGAGATTAAGATTAGTTTGTACTCAATAAATAGGACTAGATAGCCTGCACTCTGTGGTTAGTTCATCACTATTGAACTTCTTATGAGTAGTCCTCCCTGCTCTCCTGCAAGCCTTACAAATGTGTTTGGAATTCTCAAAGATATTTGTGGTACAATTGTGTGCAGTAAATGTACACAACTGGTACTGGTAAATGTATGATGGGTAAGAACTGCAATCAGTAGTTCGGTTCCCTCTTTGTTAACGTTTTAGACATCTTGATTGGTTCGATAGCCTTGCTTTGGAGGAACCTTGTTGTATGATACTTTGGTTCATACTAGAGATGGACCGATCCGATATTACGTATCGGTATCGGTCCGATACTGACGTAAATTACTCGATCGGATATCGGAGAGAAATAAAAAATATAATCCGATCCATTAAATATCAAAAAAGCACCTCACAAAACTTGCGACACGACGTAACTCGGGTCATAACCGTAGCATGTCGGAGCAGTATGCCTCATGTGATAGAGCAGCTGTGTGTATTTGTAGCCTCGCTACCAAACCAGCATTTCATCTCCGAGGAAGTTATCCCAGAGAGAAGTAAAGCAAGTGTGTAAGTTCATCTCTGAATGTTTGTAAAGCATTCCCACGTTAAGCTTAACAACCAATATATGGAGCGACTGCCTCTCCCTCTCCTGCTGCTACTTCAATCGTGAAACTGCTTAATGATCAGCTGATCGGCTTTTCTGTGCGAGTCAGTCTCTCTTCTTTGTTTTTGGTCCACTTTGCACCAGAAAGAGGAAACCAGCGGCTGAACAACAGCAGCACATTTAACCTTGATAAGCTGTTGTTAGAATTTATTTAATATTACTTTCTACACCAGGATCCTTTTCTACGTAGCTGACGGCTGGTAACTGTGCAGGGGCGGATCTAGCAAAGTTTAGCCAGGGGGGCCGATAGGGCATTAACAGGGAAAAGGGGGCACAAAGACATACTTTTCTTTATTATTCTCATTTAAAATGTCTAGCTTTTAATAAATAATTATCTGAGTCTTACACCCAAAGTTTTAATCTGATGTAAAAAGTATAGAAGTCTATTACTGTATATAGTAACTGTTAAGTCTAATATACCCTAGTAAGCTATACTACTTTTTCCTTTGGGAAGGTACCATCCATGCAGTCTGCAGTTCTGTTGAAGAAAGATGTTGAATCTATTTAATTATTCTTGAAAAATAATTTATTTCTGTGCATTTTTTTTGTCACGCTGCATCAAATTAAAGTTGATTACGTCGATTAAGCATCATGAGGTGGAGGGTGGTTCCCTATTTTTTTTTGCTGGGAGTTGGCAACCCTATTAGTTAGGTTGCTTAATATTTCTGCTAAGTACTCTTTAAAATACCAGAATAGGGAGGATGGAGTAGGTTTAAGTTTATTAGATTGATCAGTATTGCTGAACTATAAAATATTTTGGGTGCAGTGTATTTTTTACATACAGGTATAACAGAATAGCTTTAGTTTTGTTGTTTATTTAAACTTGAGTATGAACTTATACAAAATGCAGCAAGATATTAAAAAAAAAGTTTTATTGATTAAAAAACACACTATATCGGATTCATATCGGTATCGGCAGATATCCAAATTTATGATATCGGTATCGGTATCGGACATAAAAAAGTGGTATCGTGCCATCTCTAGTTCATACTCAAACTTTAATTCCAGGTTTGTTTGTAGCTGGAATATTTGCAAAGCAGTGTGATGTTTGTTTGTAGCTGCAGGCAGGCCATATGGTGCTGGGACCATTGTGAGGAACTCTGGTGTTCATTCAGGGAGCAACGCTTTGATTTGCTGTTGAAATTAACCAGTTTTCTTGCAAGATTAAAACTGCCATTTAAGGGAGGAAACTTGTTGCGCTTTTCTCTATGCCAGTTTGATTTTTTTCAAACAAACTGTTTTAAGCACCTTACTCTATAATACCTTCTTTACTGGTAGTTTCCTGTTGCCCTTCATTTGCTCTGACAAGGGAAAACCTGGGCTGGTAAGATGGGTGGAGCTGGCAGCGAGTACAGGTAGTTTGTGGCAGCCACTTTAATGACTGGGTATATTTTTTTTATATATTTTCTGTTACCTTGATTTATAATTTTTCAGGTTAAGTTCTAGTTTTGAGGTGGAACCTTGATTTTAAGATGGCGTGGGGGGTGACACCATCTCAATGTCTAAAGGAAATCCTGGCCTGTTATCAATTGCCTGACATGGGAGGATCGTCAGCTAGTGCAGATCCCTTGTGCCTTTCAGGCTATAGATGAACTGTTTAGTCTCTCTTAGACTCCACTTGGATTCAACCCATTTGTAATGTTTGTCTGTTGGTTAGATTATGTTGAATAAATTATCTTCTATTTAAGAAACCCTCTTGTGTGGACTCTCTCCTTTGAGCCAGTTTGTGACATTAAGGTTTAGGCGAAACAACCAAAAACATAGCTGCAATAGTTCTGGTTTCATTCTGATGCAATGAATGAACATAAGAGCTGCCTACAGCCATTTTCTTTAAGAAATTCGATATAGTGTCCTTTTGGCTGGCCTACATTTTGATGTACTTCAGTCACTTTAAATGTAATTGATGCCAAACCTCAAAACATTGGCCACTTGTCTACACCAGTAGTAGGTGGAACTTAATGGGCACTTTTAAGCAATTAATGACTACGATTCAAGGATTGTTTAGGTCATCAATTAATCGTCTTTAGTGGGATTGATGACAGATTGCTTTTGGATCTGTGGCTTTTAGTGTTTAACCTTTAATTCATCACACCTAAGCACACCAGGCTGCCCCTGACCTAAAAGTGCACAGATCACAGATGAAACTAAAGGTACCTTTCAACAGCTTGCTGGTGAAAGCATGCATTCACGGGGTGCTGTTCTCTAAATTCACAGTGCGGGAAAGGGATAGACGTTAGAGCAGTAACTCTTACAGTGTGTTTTTATTGTGTTAAAGCATTGCCTCGTCATGAAACACTGCGCATACAGTTTTATCTTTGTATTAATGACCTCCTCACATGCCAGTGAATATTTGTGAAAATATATACAACTAACACATTCAGACCCATGATGTTGAAATATCCTGATGCATTATGTACAGGGACAATTCCAAGTATGTAAAAATGTTTCTTCTTGTTGCTCTTGTTCACTGACATTACATATTGAATACTTTCTTGACTGCCTCTTTGTACTGCAGCATGCTGCTCTCGCTCTCCCCTTCGTTCTTCAGCCGTGTGACCGAGTCTTTATAGTCTTGAACGTCTTTCCTTCCCAGCAGCTGCTGTCGCACTTCTTCACCGTCTCCCTCTCCTGCCGCTTTCATGCGTAGGAGTACATCCAAGATATTCTTTTGAGACGGGCTGTCCTCCCAACTGTAGTCCTCCATGTCTGCCACAGTCTTCTCAGCCTCCCAGGCCTCAGTTTTCTAAAGAAAGAAAGAGAATAACATTTCTAACTTTAAACAAGCAAAACAAATGACCACAGGTTAAATTATGAAAATTTAAAAAAAAAAATGTTTTAAAAGAAAATTTGGATTTGTAATTCAAGCCACATTTTGATTGGGGTTCTGGTTCAGCAATACCCATTCTTTGAAGCTCCTCTCACAGAGATAGTATTTCCCATATGTAGCTCTCCGTTTGCCGCCTGTCTCGTTCTCATCACATTCCCTGAAGAACAATACGACCCATTGTGCAGCAGCTTAAAGCAGGGCAGCAACAGGGCCCTGCTTCCAGGTGTTTGGAGGTTAATGACCATCATTAGCTACATATATGTATATTTGATCCCCAAGCTGTCTCCAGCAAGTCCAGATCTAGTGACTGAAGAGCAATCAATACTTCAGAATAGGTAAGCAGCAGCTATTCTACTGTTAATCACAAGCATGAAGCAGTTCTTCAGCCTTGAGTCTTAATGAATAATAGCTTTACATTTTTTGGAGTGGGGCTCGCAGCTGACACACTGACGCTCTAACATTTTATTTTTCCACATTCAGAGTTTAATACAAAATAAAACAATGCAAATTGTTGTGATGTTTGCTGTATGCAATGCTCAGTAGTTTGATCAACAGGCAGGATATTTGATAGCTCACCAGTGGGTTAAATGCCCCCCAGTTTCTTGAAATGACAGGTGCTAGGCATGCGGGCACAAAAGCAGGCAGAGTGCCTCTTAGTGGTAAATGCGTGTGCATGTTGGAGGCAGCTTTGAGCGGTCAGCCCAAACGCTGGCCTGAATTAGCACACACTGGAATTAACAGGCAAAGTCCATCTCTCTGACTGAGGAGATATAATCACCTCAGTGGCTGCTAACAATTGGCCCCTTTGTGAGCTATCGTTACAACCTGATCAGTACGCCACTCTCACAGCTTCCACAAGCCTGCTGGACAAGCACTGTGCCTTCCATTGTGTGTTCAAAAGGGCAGTGGACAGTGTTTTGCTTCCTGGCTTTAACAGCCTTTTCTCAACTTAAACTTTATTTTTGGCTAAGCCATGTCAGGAAGAGCTCCTAAAGGCAGAGGTTGCACAATCATGCTCTTTTATGTGGCTGGCTGCAGATTCATGCCAACAGTGCCTAAGCTAATGACCTGGTGGCACACCTCTCCGATGTGGCATGGTTGGCTTAATGTGAATGAGTATCAAGGTCAACACCTGAGAGGGGAGTCTGTTTTCTCGTCTTCTGTGGGTAAATGTCAACTGGACAATGCTGCTGTTTGCCATCCTTCTGCCCATTCAACTCTGATACCTCCCTAATGGGCTTTAGTCTCTCAGATCGCTAAGCAAGATGGACAAGATTGCCCACAGTGAAAGGTGTGCCATGTTGCTAGTTGTACGTAAATGCCACCGAAGATGAAACAATATGAAAACATTTTAAGTTTTTGTGTAACTTAGTGTACCCCAGGCTTTGACCCAGTTTCTCTTCCTTACAAATGGCTTCTTGACAGCTGTCATTCGACTGAGACCATTTCTGAGGAGACTTCAGTGAACAGTAGATGGACCAACTGAAGGGTCAAAAAAATGTTTTGGGTCCATGTCGGATGTTTGCTGGATTTTTTCGTTTCTTAAGGACATGACCTTTAAATAATGTTCATCTGCTGTCGATAGTTTTTTAGGACTGACACTTCTTGTTTTCCACTCGCCCATTTTCCTCAAATTCTTTTAGGGAAACACTGCACACTATGTCAAGATATGCCAAGTTTTAGTAGCTCTTTGGGAACCACCTCGTGGCCACAAAAATACTTTACATTTGTAGATGTAACTGTAGATTCAACTAAAGAAATGGGAACAAGTTAAGCAGTTTTGTGACATGCTGTTATTAACAAAGTGCCTAAAAATACAATTAAAATCGGTTGTTTGCTAATTATCTGTTATGTGTAGACACAGCACTGGTTTAGCCCCTTGAGTTACTTGACCTGTTGTGCTTGAATGATTCATATTCTATCAAAATTTAAAACTAATGTCCTCATGTGTGGATCTGGCAAAAAAAAAAAGATATGGTAATTCTTTGTTTTTACATTCATCAGGTCCCAATCAGCCCAGATAGCAAAGAGAAATTAAAAATGCATGCCATGAAAGAGTTCAGGTCTTAAGAGGTTAATAAAAAATAAAATTTCCTTTGGAAATGGTCTGAAAATTAGTGAAAAAGTAGCCAATACCCGAAGATTATTTTAAAGACCTTCAAAAATGCTGCAGAACTATTGCTCAGGATTACTTTTAAAAACTGTATAAGAAAGTCAAAATATAAAGAAAGGGGGGTTACTCAAGATCTCAGCACTGCATTTATTCTAATCTGGGGTGATCATGATATGATCATGACAAAGAAGGGATGTCATATGAAAAGAAGCTACAAATATAAAAATATTAGAAATCTGAAAAAGAAATGCAGTCAAAAGAAGACTTCACTGGCTTTTCTGCTAAATGGTCTAAGGTACCAATTTGTTGGTACCTAGTGAAAGCCAGCAGGATTACCCTGCCGGCCCGTGCAGGAGATACTGTTAATTCAAAAAGCGTTTTTTCTAAAATATTGAAGTTTTGCCTCTTGTCCTCATAAACCAAATATACAAGACAACACACAAAATCTCCCCCACATCAGCACTGTGTTTATATTTCATATATCCACACTAAAAAGCAATTATTTTAAATTACATATCTTTTTATAATGGCAAATAATAGATCAAGTAAGAACCCTCAGCTGATGAAGGCCCTGTGACACTTGTACATTGCATAGAGTGGTGCATTAGGTAAGACATCATGATGCATTTGAACTAAAACCTCTCCAGGGCAAATGCGTTAAAAGTGACAGTGGGTTGTAGAGGGTACGAGTAATGCCAGACAGCACCTGGCCTTTAAATGAATGGATGCTTGTTGAAAGAAGACAAAAGGTCAGAAAACAAAAAGAGAAACTCAAGTGGACGTAGAAAAGGCACAAATATCCCATCTAACACCAGGTAGAGTTGCTGAGTTGGGCCGAAGACTTTTACCATGGATATCCTGTTTGAAACTGTGAGTTCAGTAAGTCCGACTCACTCAGTTTACTGCTCCTTCAGTATTCAGTCACTGAGGCCAATTTATCGGACCTCCCTTCAGTTGACACAAGAACTAGTTAGAGTGGAAGAAAAATGTACAACTTACCCAAGACTCGTGGTAGAGAACTGTGAGCAGATACATGGCATAGTCATAGTTCTGCTGTCTCAGCGGGCAGCTAGCAGAGAGGAGAAGAAAAAAAAATGTACGAGGACATCAGTTTAATCTTCTTTTAACCCTATATTTTCAGGAAGAGGTGTTTACCTGTCAGTTTTGATGGTGAGGACATCTGTGTTTTTGCAGTATCTCTCGCCAACGAGTTTGATCATTTTCTTCCTTGCGTGGTCATCTAAGTTCAAACTGGACAGCTTTACCTTGAAAGTTGAAGATATGAATAGATTACCACATAATTTAAATCTAGTCCTTCTGTGACACTTCACTAAATAAAGAGACGTTCACAACGAGATTAGGGCAAATGTGATGTGATTATGTGCTATAACTCCACCATACATCTGTCTCTAAGGATTTAAGAATAAAACCTAAAGTCTAAACTGCAATATGTAATATTTATTTTTTTAACCTTTGCAAAGCTTAGACTGCGTGGATTAAAAAAAACTATAATTTTTACAGATCAAACACATGCTGTGTCCCAGAATCACCTAAGCTGCTTGTAGAGATGATAGATTTGACCTCCACTACATTGTTTATGGCTCTGCTTTGAACAATGCAACATTACTCCATTTATAGGTATTACAAAGCACAGGTGAACATTTATTTTGTGCACTGCACTGAGGTACTGCTGATACAAACATGCAATGAGCTGCTACAATGGTTGAGACTACGTGTCCAGCATAAATAAACCTCTGTCACAGATTTGATTTCCAGGATTTTCCTCCTATAAAATATTAAACCACAAATTAAAAAAAGAAAATATATGTTAATTCAAATATTGATGCCCCCCACCCCTCTTACAAATAAGGGCTTAGTCAACTTGTTCTAGATTTGGAATCTAACTGTGTGAGATTTGCCCTTCAATCTATCTCCCTGCCTAATCCACCTGGATTACTGTTTAATTCCTACCTTGCTGATATAATCTAAGGCAATGTGTCAGGAGCAGATGGCTGGCGATTAATGGTAAGAAAAATAAAACAAAAAAAGCCAAACCCCAAACATTCCAGTCTGGGAAAGAAATCGCACATTTGTCAAAGGCAGTTTGTGATGCAAAGCAGGATTTCTTTGGCACTTTTTGGAGTTAAAATGACTACAGGCAGTGTGATAGAATAGGACAGGGAAACAACAGCTTTGTTTGTCAAGGTTCAGTTGAAGGAAGTTGTGTTTTTCTCTCCTCTACCCTTAACATCACCCTGTAAAATAGAACACAGGCCCAGTAACTTCACAATTAAGAGGGCATTATTTATTACATTTATTTGATTGATTCTTGCAGTTAAGTTAAAGAGACGTGCATTTCCATGTATGGTCCTGCTCATAGGGAAGGATTGCATATTGATGGATTAGTTTTGGGAGGGGATTAAAAAGAATATTAAAATGTCTCAGCAAATATTTTTAAAAAAAAAATGTTGTTACTTTTTTCATTGAAAACTAAAAAGTTGCCAAAGACCCCCATAACAATTAACAAGAATATTAACAGAGCCTTGGCACAGGAAATATAAAGTAATGACCAAAGACTAATCTCTCTGTTGACTCGATAGCATCATTTTGCAGATTTTAGGTCACTAGACGATGAAGATCTTTCTAGGAAGTCAGACAGACACGATGTCAGCTGGTGATTATGTATCCCTGTAAATCTTTAATCTCATTTTACATGTGAGGTTTTTGATCACTTGTACATTAACAAAACACAGTTAAAGTCAGCATCAAGTAAAAATGGCAAAACTCACTCTGAGATGGACGATACGAGCTGAAGGGTTTCTGAGAGAAGGGCCAGCGGACACATACTCTTTGCTCTCTACTTTAATGGGGAAATGCTCATCACACTTGGTATCAGTCTCCAAGGCAGAGGGCCACTCTGTACAGAAAGCTGATAGCACAGAAAGGCATTTAAATGTGCTGCTGAACAATAATGAAAGAAAGAAACTGCTTTTCTCTAACTAAGTAAGTAAAATATGAACTTACGTTTCAGAGCTTCACAGTGTTTCTTAATGGCTGCTGGTGTCAAATGTAGAAAGTTTGGTATCTGAAACAGAGAAAAAGAGAAACGTGACAAACTTTCCCTCTCTTGATTTCACTCTCTTGGCAAACTGTTAAATCAGCAAGTCTACAAACTGTGAAAAAGTATTTGCCCACTACCTGATTTCTTTGTTCTTTTGCATATTTGCCACACTTACATGCTTCAGATCAAACAATATTAGTCAAAGATAACCAGAGTAAATACAAAATGTCGTTTTTAAATTTGGGTTTGGGTAAGTTGGGTTAACTTGAACAGAACCTTTCTGACAAAGTGAAGTAGGCTAAAAAAAACAAACAAAAAATAAAACAAACCACAGTTAAAGTCATCCATAAATGGAGAATAACCCAAGAGTGACTGGCCAATAAACATGTCCAAGAGTCCATCAACGACTCATCCAGGGGGTCACAAAATAACCCAGAACAAGACTTAAAGAACTACAGTTCTCACTTGGTTCAGTTAAGGTCAGTGTTCATGATTCAACAATAAGAAAGAGACCAAAAAAATGAGTTACAAGGTGAAAACCACAGCTGATTGAGTTACTTTGGCACAACCTTAAACAGGCTGTTCATCCTTGAGAACTCTCCAATGTGGCTGAATTTATGGCAATGTGAAATGACCAGTTATCATAAACGCTTATAGTTCTTGATGCTAAAGGTGGCCTATCCAGTTATTGGGTTTAGGAGGTACTTTTCATATGGGACCAGGTATATTGGTAACTTTTTCCCATTAATAAATGAAACCATCATTTGAAAACATTAAATATATAGTTGTTGTGGTTTCCAAATATTCAAACTTATTTGATGATTTGAAACATGCCAGTGTGACAAATTTGCAAAAATCTAAGAAAACAGGAAGGGGCACATATTTTATCATAGCACTGTATGTCATATTATATTTGCACAAATACTAGAATAGATTTCTTTACTGCCAAGGCTGAGCTCCTTAGAACAGCCGAGTATGATCTGGATGATTACAATCTCCATAAACTATCATTCATCTATAGAACAGTGATGGCACAGGGGATATAGGCAAAACACTAAGCAGTAAAGATTTGTTGCGTTTCTCCTTAATGACAAACAGTTCATGACCTTTACAACAGAGCTTAAAATATATTTAGACATAAACATCACCCATTTCACGTGACTGTTCAAAAGCTGATTTGCAAGCAAGTGGGGCGCTAGAAAGTATGTGTTTAGAAGTTAGAACATCAACAAAAAGCTGAAAGATGCAGTTGAAGGCAGTTTACTAATAAAACATGAACATGGTAACAAGAAAAGCCAGATGCTTCGATTTTAAACCACTGAGTTGGTACAGATGTTTAAAAAAGGTGATTTTTCTTGGTTTATTTTTTATTAGGCATTCCCATATTTGTTTGAAAGATTAAATAAATCTTTATTGCGAATGAATAAGAACCGTTTTGAGGCACTTTAACCTCCATCTATCTGTAAATGAACACAAGCCTTCGAATTTCTCCCAGATGTAAGAGCTACAAAATGAATTCTGCATCACAGATAAGCATTAGCTGCTGCCATTAGTGAAGATCACATGAACCACAGACGGGCCAGTGGCAATGAACAAAAAGAATATCAGCTAACACCAATGTTTGGCCAATAAATCAAGTCATCCACATTTATTATACCTTATTTTTTGAACTGAGGAATCAGGGACCAACAACTGAACTGACAGAGGCAGTGAGAGTCGATTTCAATCAAATATAACTTGTTAACAAATGCCAGAAACAAAAGATAACTAAAATAAAAGCGGAGCCTCACTGTGTGGAGTTTCCATATTCTACCTGCGCCTGTGGAGTTCTCTCCTGGTATTTGATCTTCCTCCCACAGTACAAGGACATGCACATAACATTATTTGGCAATACTAAATTGCTGTAGGTATGAATGGCTGTCTGTCAGGCCTGCACGGGTGTAATAGTAGATGAAAATCTGACGTGGAAAATGTAAGAGATTTATTAGACTATAAAACAATGCGCATTTTATATTTTTCATTGTTTTTCTCATATTTTAGTTACTGTATTGAAGTCTGGGGGAATACATATGAGAATACTATAAAACCTATAAACTTATTACAGAAGAAAGTGATACGAATGATTCATAATGTTAAATATAGAGAACATACAAATAAATTATTTATAAAATCGAAATTATTAAAATTAGGAGATTTAGTGAAATTACGGACACTATTAATTATGTTTAAGGCTAAAAATAATGTTTTGCCCTTTAAGTTACAAAGAGTATTTTTAATGTGTTCGGGGGGAGAAGATAGCAGAAGGAAATTTTATTTTAAGCATCAGTTAGCTAGGACTACACAAAGATTAATGAGTCCAACGGTTAGGGGTATACGACTGTGGAACTCACTTCATTATAATTTAAAGAATTGTATAAATTTATATTGTTTTAAAAAGTGTTACATGCTTAAAACGATAACTCAATATGAAGAATGTGAATGAAATTGGAGTTCATTGAAAAAGGATCCATTATAATTTTTTGTTTTATTTATTTTCATTTTATTTTTCTCCTTGTTAGTATGTGGAGTGGTATATTCTGATTGTAAATTTGTTGTTTGGTTTGGGTTAGGACCGGAGATAAATGTTAATGTTAGCTTGTTCTCTGATTTTTGGTGCCCACTTGTTGGATTGTAGATAGGGGGCAGGGTTTAATAAGAATATTTTCTTCTTCCTGCTCCTTTTCACACATGGTTGTAGTGCTTTTTGATAGAAAGTGTGGTTGGTTTGTTTGAATTGTTGTACCAAGTGTGAAATAAATAAATGAAATGAAATGAAATGAAAGCCTGATGTTATCATTCCATATTAGCTTTGTCCCAATAAATTGGTATTGGCATTTACAATGGCCAAAAATGAAAATTTAAAAAGTAAAAGCAGAGGTGGGGATAAACGTTGATGTGTCATAGTTTGTCCATTAGGGGGCACTCTGTAACTTCCCTGTTTTTAAACTGCATCGTTATGTTATCTAGAGATGAATTATATAGATCTATGTAATATAATATATTAAACAAAAGTTATGACTAGCTATATATATATATATATATATATATCTTTTGTGCATCTGAAACAAAGGAAAAAAAATATCGGCCAATATATTAGAATATTGGAATTTTTAAATCATCAAATATCGGTATCAGTCTGAAAAAAAAAAATCTGCCTGTCCAGGATGTAACCCACCCCTTGCCCTATGACAGCTGGGACAAGTTCCAGCTCCTTTGCCACGCTGAATTAGATAAGCTGAAGATGACGGCTGAATGGATGATTTATACCCTTTTCTCCTACTGAAAGCACATCATTATGCTCACTGATCCACCACAACACTCCGCTTGCAGAGGGAGGCCACTAAAGTGATAATAAACAAAGGCCCTCTAAATTCCATTCTTTTGAATAGAATATATCAAAACCAAGTTCAAACCATCTTCACCCTTAACCCCTGTTGGAGGTGTTAAGTGTTTATTCTGATTTAATTAATGGAGGATGTTGGAGTACCAGAACAGAATTTGAACACATGTGACATTGCTAACCACTACATCACTGTAGTAAATACAGATATCCTAAATACAGATATCTTCTGTTTTTAAAATTTTATCGGTGGAACTTTTTGCTCATCCTTCACATATTCATGTTTTTGCTATTATGATCTACTTGCACATTTTCAGATCTGCATAAATAGTAATGGTGGAAATAAAAGCTTGGAAAAAACAAAAAAAAACTTATTGTACAAATCATATTAAGAGGATCCATAAAGTGTATATTAGAATAAGTTGGTTGAACCCGACCTTTCAAGATAAAAGGTCTGGATCTGAAAGATAAGCAAACCAAATATAGTTTAAGGCTTTAAATATGGGCAAATTATATAAAAAGGTTGAGTTTCTTAATGCCCCTAAAAATGGATTGCTCATCTTTTCATTCATAAAGTAAAACACAAACATATCCAATGTAAATGCTGGAAACTGTAAGATCTATAATATATAAATCAATGAGCCAAAATGTTGGACAGCAGTTACAGAAATATCTACATCCCAGAAAACAGAAGTGACACATTTCAAACACAGAATCATTATAATGCTCTAGATAAAAACATTCAGCACTGAATTGTTCAGAATACTCTGCTTTTAAAGGGCACGTAAACAAAGTGAAAAACAAAATCCGCTTGATCCTTTGAGTGAAGGATATTACATAAGACAAACAATTATATAAATTATCCTATACTGACACCAAAGTAAACTTATGGTTCACAGTCGTGGCAAACGATTACACAAAACCCCATCTATGACTTATAATTAAAAAAGAACAAAAAAAACAAATCACCAAGCGTAACCAAGGGACATACAGCAGTTTAGCTCCTCATGATGAGCTGAGAGAATGAAATCAATATTGTTATGCTGCAGATATCCAGCTGTGATGGGTGAAACTACCAGATCTGCAAGTGGCTTGAGTCCAGATGGAGCAGCTGGTGTCTGGACATAGCAGCTCAGTAATCCGGGCACAGAGATACAGCGACTAAAGCCATGCAGGAGAGCAAAAAGGGCTCAACTGGAACTGCAGGAGCACTCGCCAGCTTCAATTAACTCAAACCATCAAAGATAAACAAAGAGAATACATCCAGATACAGCCCAGAGTCAAACGTGTGCGCCTAAATGTTGTGTAAATAATCATTCAGTTCATCACAAAACCATTTGTTCTGTCATTCTTTATCAGATTAATTCATACGTTGTGCACATTTATCACTTTATCTGAGGAGAAACTGTTGTTTTCTTTAGGGCCTCTGTGTGCATGCTGGAAGTAATGAGGTCTGACCTTGATTAGCTCCAAATTGCCTTTCTTCTCTGGAGGAATGCCCCCCTTCACAGGGTACCCCATCCTCACAGGGAGGGGGACGGATCCTGGCCTGAAGGGCGCTGCCGCTGGATAAACTGCAGTCCAGTCCTGATCCACTGGCATCTTTCCTGTCCTGGGCTCCCCTGCCTTTAACCCCACACAGAGTGCAAAGGAAACCATGAGGAAAAAAAATTGTGCCTCTAGCCACAATGGCAACTTTTTATCGTATCATTCAAAGTGCATGCATTGTGTTACACTCAGTTTTGATAAAAGCTGCACACTCACTTCTCTTCTGGGCCTTCGAACAAAGGATCCTCTACCACCTCTGTCTGGAAGGCCTAAAATAAAGTATCATATACATTTTATTGTTATGAAAACACTCAAATAGAGTAAAAGTCACAACATTGTTAACCATCAGACTACATCTAGCAACTTTATCTGTGATCACACACTCTTAACAAACAGTAGGTTGTGTATTGTATGCAGGACCTTTGTTTCATTTTTGCTTTTTTGCTCTTAATTCAGTTTGTCAATGCACAGATAAATAAACCACTGTAAACCAAGAACTCAGTTAACTTTGCTTTTAAATAAATTTAGTATATGTATTTCTTATATGGATAAAGTAAATATGTAGCATTCATTTAATTAAGTAATAAATATCAAATAAAAATGTGTTTGACTGAGTTAAACACCTAAAAATTATTCTTATTATCACTCTACATGTATGTAAATGATGTACTTGAATATAACTTGTTATTATAATGAACATAACAAAATAAAAACAAAATGAGTAAACTATACTGAAAAAGTATCCCATGCCACCATGTTCTCATCAGTCTGAAAAGCTGTCATTTTAAATAGCTATATATAGCACTATTATCACACTAACCTTCAAAACAATCTACCTTGAAGAAGAGGTCAGAGGTCAAATGTGACAATTTGTTAAAATCTTTATACAGCACTTGCTATACATTGACAACACATACTACACTTGTAAGATTCAGTTTTTGCATTATAAGGCTTTTTCTCAATTTTTGATCAATAAATCATTAAGTTGACCTTGAAGACATTGGTGGATTAACATGTCCCTGCTCTACACCCCTACAAAGTTTTATCAAAATTCATTCAAAACTTTTTGAACTATCATGTTTACAGACAGACTGCCATGCAAACGCTACCAAAAACATAACCTCCTTGGCAGAGGTAATTAAAGTTTAGGACCATCTTTTGCTGCTACTTTCACTATTATTTTATCTGTTCTTTCCCCTTAGCCCCACAACGTATCATAGCAGGTGGCTGCCACTCCCTTAGCCTGGTTCTACTCTTCTTGTTAAAAGGGAGTTCTTTCTTCCCTCTCTTGCAAAGCACTTGCTCATAGCAGCTTGCCTGATTGTTGAGATTCTCTCTCTATTAATTGTAAGGTCTTTGCCTTGCAATATAAAGCACCTTGGTGAAACCACTGTTGACAGATGGAGCTATATAAATAAATATAGAATCTAGTTTTTACTTTTATTTTGGTTAATTTGATTTTGGTTAACTGAAACGTTCTTTTTAAATTTACCTTTACTTTTTTGGTTTTAGTTAACTAACCTTGGCATTCACTCTCTTTTCTCAGGCGTGGAATGAAAAATTGGATAAACGAGCCTCCTGATCAGGCGTAGTAGGGTCGAAATATCCAGGATGTTCTTTTAATCTGTATAACTAGGGTTCGTTCACAGACCGTCTGTAAGTATCTGTCTTTGTACTTCTGCTGCTACTGTGCCTACACATCTTTTTGCGAGAGCAATGGAGAGTTTTTTCTTGTAATGACGATCTGCCATAATTTACAGCAAGTGTCTATCTTTCGGTGGATTCTGATGAGCAGTGTGGTCACTGACAGCCCAGGTAGTGACACATGGTGAAGCAAAAACATATATAGGAAGCTCAAAAGGACATCAAAGACTTTCAGCAACCCAGACATGGTCACCAGACAAATCCGCTTTTCGTGTAACTAGTCACCTAAGTTTGGATGCTGCAGAAGTCTACACAGGAAGTGCTATAGCTACTCTTGTTAATAACAGCACTTCATGCAGTTAGCTTAGCTTGCAGCTATGGTTTTGAATTGGCATAAATTCCCTTATAGCGACAGTGAAACTCACCTTTATTTCCAGAAGAAGAATTTATAGACAGAGCCGTTGCATATGTGACTTTACCGGATGATTTATTGAATCCAAGGAGAGGGATATTTATTCGACCTAGGGACAGGAATGTCTTGCTTGTGCGTGAAGCCATGTTTTCTCAGTGAACTACGGAAGCCGGCGAGGGACGGTCAAACCCGATTGCGAAGCTTTTTACTCAGCGCGGAACAGCACAGGCGCAGTTAAGCGTTTAGATAAGCACAGGTGTGAAACGGCTCACCGCGTGTCGTAAACACTGGTTTATCTGGTAGGTTATACTTTAACAAAGCAGTCATAATAACATACTGCTACAATGTTAATGGAGGTACTCCTGTTTCTTTGTGAGTCAAGTGAGAGGACTCTGCCAGCTGCTGCTTTTTGAAACATAGGGTGCGTTCAAAGACCGTTTGAAAATATTAATTAGAAAGTTGAAGAGCAAACAAATAAACAACAACAACAAAAAGATGAAAGTGTTAAACATCTTAATATCTTAACGGATTGGAAGTGTGGAAGGCTGTATTTTAAAAAAGATTTTGAAATCTGTTTTCTGAATTTGGAATTTGAAAATGGTTTCTGAAATTCCTTTTTTATTCAGTTTTTTTGTGAAATCGTTTTTACGTATTTATTAACTGATTAATAATTCATTTAAAAGTATTGATTTATAATTTATCTTTGCTTTGTTTTAAATTAAAATATTGGAGAATAAATTACTATAGTAATATCTAAATAAATAAAATAATTAAAAATCAAATTTGTATTTGATTTAATGAGGTATTAATAAATGTTTATTCTAACTCAAATGACGATTAAAGGGCAACTAATTTCGTCATATTCGTCACTTTGTGGTCATGCTGTCACATTCAAAATATGTAGTAAAGTTTATGACTTCATGAACCTGTTCTGGTGCCTCCGAGTAAAAACTAATTCTCTTGGTTGTTCTCTTCATTACCATAACTAGATTTGCTTCTTCTTCTTTTTTAATTGGAAAAAACAACATGTGACGGTGGTTAATTGTAACAATATGCTAATAAAATACATTAGCCTTTCACAACATTAAAATATGCTTTGAATATTACCCCCAGCACACCTGAACAAGCAGTTTATTTATGAAATAACCTGGTATGTTCGTAAAATCAAAATGTGACTGAAAACTGAGCGTTTGTTATTTCGGCATCAGAATATATTTGAGGGCGTGACTTTCGATATAGACAGCACGTGATCGATTGTTTGCCATCGCTATTATTTTACTGAGTGACTGAAGAAATATCGATTGGATTAACACAACAACAACAACAAGAACAAAGTTATAACTGTTACTTGGTTGTTAGAGAACTTATTACAAAAACGATAAATCTGGTATATGTCCTATATTTTAATTATATTTTAATTTTGGACATATCCCAAGTTTGCATCCCGATTGTGCAAGATTTCCTCTCGCCCGTAAAGGCATCGCGTGTCCTGGCAGTAGCGACGATGCTCTTCAAAGGGACAAGTCCTGCAGACTGCAGCCGCTTAAAGAACTGTGGCATCCCCGTGTTTGCAGTGTTCCTTATGTGTTTGAGCGCTGGAGCATCATTTCTACCTGAAGGAAGCGAGTACCTGGAACTTGCTGTGACACAAAGCAGAAAAAGAGGAACTTGGTGCCCCGAAAACAACTTGAGTCGTGGTGTGTAAGTTAAAGGTAAGGTCTAACGCAATATTCTCACGTTGTTGTTTAGGACAGCAGTGTTTGTGTAGTGTTAAGTGATGGAGACAGCACTTTCATTTAAACAGAATTTACTCGCCTATGCTGCTTTCAGGAGTAATGTTTAACAGATGGACGGGGGACGGGGGGTTGGAGGTTTTTAGGTAGTGTGAGGCGTTTTATGTTTAAAACACGCTATCATTTGATTTGTTATATGCCCCCACCTGCCCACCCACATGGGTCGGTTCAGTTTAACGGAAAGTCACATAATACTCTGTAACCGTAGAGTCCCACAGCAGCCTTTGCATGTCTGGCAGTTCATTGTGTGCCTCATGACTGTGTGGTTTCCATTTTTTAAAGGTAGAAACTCTATCTAAAGGGAGACATGTGGCTCCTGTCATCACTTCCACCGTAGCCGAGGACAGATATGGACGGGGCTCGTTGCCTCCAATTAGATCTTTCTTTTTTCCGATCCTTTTAGGTAACATCCGGTCATCTATCACACCGCCTTGTTGAGTATCTTTCCAGAGAAGACACTATATCGCCTACCCGCTGTTTATGCATTCATTAATTGTACATATGATAGCAAACAGAGGCTTTGATTTGGTCAGATGGAAAGTTGTCGGCTTGCCAGAATTAGGTTGTTTACAGTATCTATACTTTAAAAAAGGCAGCTTATTTAGGGGAGAGCATGATTTATGAGATGGATCGTCCTCAAATTCTGAGCACATTTTAATGACCTTTAAATGAGTAAATTACTTTCCAAAATTATTAGTTAGTACAAGAAAACACCCTTTTCAGCTTTTTCAGGTATTTTGAAACTGAGTTTTTTGGAGACCTAGAATATAAAAATGTCTGCTTCTAAAGCACTTTGGTATTAATCCTATTACAATAGTATCAATCTGATAACAATACACATCTGTATCAATACTGTCAATATTTGGAACATCCACCAACCTCTAATGAAGAGTCATTACGAAGAGTCATTTAGCATAAATTAGTTTTATGTTAGAAGGGCTCTTTTTTTTAAGATAAGATATCCTTTATTAGTCCCAGAGGTGAGAAATTCACATTGCTACAGCAGGAGATTGGACAAGGCAAAAATAAATAGATGCAGCATAACCTAATTATAATAATACTGTGCAAAAAAAATACATAAAAAGGAAAATGTACAATATATAAAGTAGAGAAATATAATTTAAATAATTATGTATATATGATAAAACAATACAGATGACTACTTTTTTATGAATTTGTGTGCATCTTTAAGTAAAGACACACAACTTTAACCTTGATCTGACTAAACAAAAAACAAGTTGGAGAAAGGTGAGAAAGAAGCCGCAAAAATAATCATTCACGTGGTTGCAGCCACCCAGCGCTTTAATCGGTCTAATTTTTGGGCGGTTGCACGTTGATTAAGCATTTGCGGTGTGACACACTTTGTGTAACCAGCGCTGAAGGTCACATTGTGACAGCAGAAGCTTAAATGCCGTCACTGGCTGCTAAACACACTGCGTTTTTTTTCTCTGAATTTAAACTGAACTGTAACAGAGTGCACACCGCACATCTGCATTGCCTTCCAGATGGAAGAGGAGAGAGGTTGTGACACCCATCAGCGATACTCTTAACAGGATGCTGTTTTTTTTACAGTAGAAAATCTCCATCAGAATGAGCTGGTGGAAATGGACTAGTGTGTTGACCTGTCACTCCCACATTAACTAGTGTGCGCTCGGGTCTTGGGAATATTATGTGCCTGTTACACTTTCATAATGCTCACAGCTTACAAGTCACAGCACAGCGGTCTAAGCAGCAGGGAGCGCTAAAAGGAATATTGCTAGGAATTCTTTACTTTCATTTTCTTTCTGTCTCAAACAAAGGAAAAAAAACTAGCAATAGCCATGACGCTATACCTTCTGAAGGTGCATCTTAGAGCAAAAACTAGGGCAATTAGAGTTACACAATGGAAAGCTTTAATCAGCATCAGTGCCCTAAGCACAAAACATCCCTGATCCGCATATGGTCACAGTTCAAAAGCAACAGGCTAAAGGGAACCACATTTAGTATTTGTCAGATTCTAATCTGTTAATATTTTTAGAGTCAGCATGTTTTGGTTTTTGCTGTCAATGTCAATCATTTAATCCAGGTGATATAATACAAAAAAGGGCTTTTTATAAGAGTATCTCTCCTTTCCAGCATCCAATTATCATTTTGTCTTTCGACACTAAAATAACAAGTGTTATAATAAGGCTTTCTCTCAGACTAATGTAACATCTTCTGCTGCAGGTATGGACACAGATGCAGCCCAGCAAAGAGAACTCTTCTCAGCAGCAGGTAGCTAGCCATGCCTGGCTAGTTTTTTAATTTGGCTGCCCTGTTCCCTTCGCTAGAACAATCAGGATTTCCCAAGGCTTTTCATTCCCCTTTGGCCCTATTCTTTGAACTGGACCATCCCGCGGGGCAACATGGGGGAAAGACGGACACGCTCCTTTCACGCGACGTGCCGGGTGCAGCGTGACTGTGGCAGCAGGCTGGGGAGCTCCTTCATAAGTTGCAGCCCAAACGGATGCACCAGCACCAGCATCAGCCTGGACCAGGAGATGGACGTTGGCCTCGCGCCTCCCACCTGCGCGGCTACCAGCAGCACTGCCCTCAGGTCCCCTGCACCTGACAGGAGCCACTACTCTCCTGTTTCACTGGAACCGGAGCCCGCGGCGGTGAATAATGGATCAGGCATTCCCTGCTGTCCGCCTGCAGACACAAAGGACCCGGCCCTGCAGATTTTACAGAGCCAGCCCTCTCTCACCGCCATCCCGCCACCTCTCCCTCGTTCAAGCTGGCTGCGTCATCATCAAAAGGAATTCCACAGCCCTTACATCAAGACTAGCATGCAGGGGGATATTTACAACTTCCTAGAGAGGCCTGCTGGATTGAAGTGCTTCCTCTACCACTTCCTTGTGTGAGTACCTGTCAGTTTCTGTGCACACTGATTTAAGTCCACACTTCACAGGCGAAGTGAGTCGATTGAAGAAGACGATGAGCTTGTGTTAGGTACAGTTGGTAATCTGAGAGAGTTGGGAGTGCTCAAAATCTCAATCCACGTGAATTAGGTTAAAAATAAAGTCTAGTTAAGTAAGAATAGGCTCCCATGAAAATTACCTGGGTGACGATGTACAAACTTTCACAGAAGTGTTAGAAGATGTAAAAAATTCACGAAACAGACTCTGGTGTCATTTCATTAGCTCCAGACACTCTCTTGTTAATTACATCTAGCGCTTCTTCTTCCAGTTATAGGCTCTGGTTCCCGGTAGCAGGAGGACCAGTGTCTTTAGGCCTGCTGTGTGTCGGTGGTTGTTTTAAGAAAGCCCAGCAGAATCAGGTCAATGTGATCTGGCTAATCGCACGTCTGGTTCTGAGTTGCCAGGTCTTTTCTGCTCTTTGTTTTGTCAACAGATGAAATGAACTCATCCATAAAAGCAGAGTTTTTATGCTGTGCTGCATAAGCATGTTTTGTCTGACCCATGTCAGGTACTCTAGAAAATAAAATGAATTCCTTTGAATAGTAATTGAAATATTATAATAAAGCTTCATCCATCAATTTTCTTCCACTTATTCAGCTGTCACAAGAAAATAAAAATCTGCGGTTAGCTTACTTAAAACAGAAGTGGTAAGATTAGAAACTGTGGAACTCAAATTTATTCAGGAGCCCGCCATCACATCACATCACATCACACACCGAGTCCATAGATTTAATAGAATAGAATAGAATTCAACTTTATTGTCTTTGCACATGTCACAAATACAAGGCAACGATTTAGACCACATTGAAGGAAAATAGAAATAAGTCAGAATTTTAACTTCCTCCACTCAACAAAATAGAAGCAATTCTTTCTGGGAAAGTAATCTCAGTGATAAAGTCTCTGTATTTCAAGGATGTTTTCTCCTTTACCTTAATTCTGATTAGTGGTTTTAAATTGTCTGCAGAGATGACAGCATTTGGGCTTGATGTCGATTTCAAATAAGATTATAATATAATATATAATATAATATATAGCTTACTACTGTTCATCTGCCTCTGTAAAGCTGTGCTTGAAGAGAAGTAGAATTAGTCTGTCTCATTATTAGTTTTGTCCGTCACAGATAAGTGGAAACAGTGCAAAGATTCTGTTTGCATTGCTGATCGTCCTTAATTGAGGCTCTAAAGTTCTAACAGTGACAGTGAACCCGAGACTGCTCTTCATTCAATATTAAACCCTTCTAACCGATCCCCACTGACGCTCCTTTAAGTAACTCTTACGTGTCGAAGGCTGTAGCCGGCGGCCATTCAATCCCTCGTCCTCTTCTCAGATTTGGCAGGGGAGAGCAACGATACAAAGGACTTCATCCAGCACTCATGACAGCACTAATAGGTCAGCTTGAAAAGCCCTGCTCTACATCAAGATGACATACACACAAACAGCACACGCACAATGCAGCTAGTTAGTTAATTCATCACTGCCTTTATTGTGCAACGGTCAGGGACATTTCCAGCGAATCGGCACATGTGCAGATGCTGAAATTTGGGTGGACTGCAGAATAAAATGCTGGTAAATCCATATCTAAAAACAAACAATCAAACAAAAAAACAATCTCATAATATCTAGAATATATTAGTTATTTTTGTGACCGTTATAGATGTGATATTGCAGTATACCAGTGATGGTCTTGAAATCACGTGTTCAGAAGAGCCGTTTTTCCATTATTATGTAAGAAGAGACATGTGAAGCAAAGATAGCGTTACCTGAGCTGAAGTGTTGGTAATGTCATTTAAGTTGACGACAGGCGTTTGTGTTACTATACGTGTAATGAAAGCACCTAATAAGTGTTGGCACCTCCAAATGCTTTGCTTATGACCAGGTGATTGTCCACCTTGTCTCACGTTTTAAATCCGTACTGTGGATTTCCTCTTTCTCACTGGAACAACACAGAATTCTGTGTTCCAGGTCTTTTAATTTACACATTAAGCAGTGTTAGTTTGTCTCCTGAGCCGGTGCTGTATCCCCTTCTGTTTAGCAGAACAACTTGTCCCTGTACTGTACTTTCTGTCTTTCACGTGCACAGGGAAAGTACGGTGAAGGGACTACGCAAGCATTACTTTGAGGGACTTATTTTGCTTATTCATTTATGAAAAATATTTTAAGATTTTGGATCAACAGGTATAGTTTTTTTATTTGAAGGACTTTAACCCATTTTACAAGCAATCCTTAAAAGAAAGTTTTAAAAAGAAGCGAAGGTGAGCTTTACGAGGGTATTTGGTCTATTACAGTAGCACAAAGCATTTGTCTGAACACAGTTCAAAAAATGAGCTCTACCTGGATTTTACCTTGTGGGCTTCACATTACCACAGCTCATCATCCATTTTGGGCTAAAGAGAAATTTAAAATGGGCCCTGATAGATGAGATTTTTCTTTCTTTAATTTATTGCCAAAATTACATAATAATAACTCCAGGTGCCCTATGTAAACTTGGGTCATACAAACTTTAGAGAAGGATTACAGAAATTTATGAATTATTCACATTCACATAATCATTAGATAATTAGATGAAATATATAAACAGTTATATTTAATATGGGCCCAGCACACTGACAGGAACACAAGCAGGCACATGCCACACTAATGGTGCCCGAGTTAGTCAAAGTGGGCAGAAATCCTTTGGACCCCGGACAGCATACGTGGACATGTGTCCGAAAAGAGTCTTATGCAATACACACTCACCAGTGTACAGAGAACCTGGGGCAATGATCCACTCCATGTTTGGGCCACTCCCTCTGAGTCTTTTACATAACCAGAGGGAATAAACATGTATATCCTCATGATTTCTAAATGCCCTTCTCGGACTGCAAGCTGGATACCTCTTGGTCCTTTTATCAGTCAAGTTTATCCATCAGTTTCTTTCAAACAAACCTGGACAAAAAAAAGTTGAACTTGAAACAGTGGAAGTAAATAACATCAACTTATTATCAAAGCCACGTTTTATTTTTAACTACCTATGTGTGTGTTAAAAATGTTGGCGTATGATTAAAAATAGCTTTAAGAAACCCAACCAGTTTGCGGTGGAGGAAGAATTGCAGCTGTTTATCCTCTTGAAAAAAGCACTGGGCCAGATGTTGTCTTAAATACTGGCTTTTGTTGTGTGTTTTTATATCTGGACAGATTATTGAAATGGCTATAGTGAATCCTCAGCTTCCAGGCATTCCCCTCTATCTATGCAGGCAGAGCGGAGAACTCTTGTGTCTGCTTACGAGAGATTACTGTTAGACTGGAGTGAACTGTATGTCTCATGTCCATTTTACTCTAAAACACCAGTGTATTCAGGGAATTCTTTAGGGGCACGTTTCACTCATCAAGTGATTCGATTTTTAATAGTTTAGTGATATTTTTTGAATATATAAATAACATATCCATAGGCTTATTTTTAACAGTCAGTATTGTTTACTAACTACAATAACTACTTACATGGAAAATGATTATATAATTTAAAATGATTATTATTTTTTACATTATCCTCCTCATGACAGATTGATCACCCAGCATTTTAACATCCTGATCCGGCTAATTCAGCGGGAATGACACACGGTTCTAGAAACCTAGATGTTACAGTTACATGTGTTACAGTGTTTTGTAGTAAATATATTGTTGGGTGTGTACATTTGCAAATGAAATGGGTGTAGAAGCTAAGGATTTGACTTTGGGTGCTTCTGATGCTAAATGTACATTATATAAGGTTCAGTTACGTTTTTCCTTCATTTATCTACAGTTAATATCTAAAGTTCCACATGTAAGGCATATCAGTGCATGAAGGCATGTAGACATGGTGGAGATGAGCTGCTGAAGTTTAAACCTAGTAACAGAATGAGGAAGAAAGGCGATCAAAGTGACTCTGAACATGGTGGCTCTTAGAATAGAATAGAATAGAATAGAATAGCCCTTTCTTTTTATTGTACATGTACAACCAAATTGTGGGTGGTTCATACCAATGTGCGGGAATAAAATATAAATAGAAAGACAGCAGGAATAAATAACAAATGCAAGAAATATATACAGGCAGAAGAATTATGTACAAACAGGAGGGAGGACATATACAAAAAAAAGCAAACGGCACACAATAGAAAAGGCACCCATTAGGGGACAGGTTGCATAGTGCCAGGTTGGATTGGTCTGCCTTGTTGATGTCAGAGGTCAGAGGAGAAGCTCCAGGTCACTTTCTGCTAAGGCATTTGGATGTCAGGATCCAACTCAACAGTAAAAAAGTATACCTAATAAAATATCTGGGGAGTTTATTCAGAGCTTTTATCTCGTGACTTAAGGCACTTTTAGCGGTGAGTATAGCTGAGTTTTGTTTGCACGGGGCAACAAGCATTGCGTCCCTGGATTTGGGTATTTTCGGCCATTGGTTTGGCAGTCTCTCGAGCTCAGTTAAGCTGGATGGCATCTGTCGGCTGTCAGCCAATTTTAGGAGCCATTTTCTAGAAATGTTTGTGAATTGAAGTGTGTCTGTTGGTAGGTGTTACAGTGTAACAAGTCCCCCTCCCACTTACCTGGTTTTCCTGTTCACTGCCTGCACTTCTGACTAACCTGAGCTAAATGTCAGTCTGTGTCTGAATAATAAATGTATTTTTCCCTTTTTAATAAACAAAAAAATTTGGCTTTGTTGCCATAAAATAGCGAGTTTAGATAAGAGAAAAAAACACATAAAAATCTGTTTAGCATAAGCAGCATAAATGTGAAAAAGAAGTGAGGAAGTCTCAATGTTGAACTGTATACTGGTGCATGATACTGGTTATGAATGACATGGCCATGTGAACTATTTCTCTATGATTGATCTTGTGCTCCAGCCTATGAGGAGATTTTTCTTCTCTATTTTCCAAGTATTTGATGGACAAGATGATAACTAAGCCAGGATAGAATATCCGTGTTTATGGCCGGTGGCTGATGTGGTGTAATCCACCTTAAGCTCTTTCATGGATGGGATGGGGAGGGCACGTGGGTTAATAAAGAGGGTTTTGGAGGGCTCTCTGACCGTGCTCTCTAGCAGAATGGTAAGGGCAATTTATGTTTGTTTAGCTCGAAGTTGTTTTGTTTTTTGTTTTTTCACTAAAGTCACAGATGTGATGTTGGTCTGAGACTCTGTGCTTACAGGCAAATACAGACCTTAGATGCTAAAAAAAAGCATTAAAAAGCACCTACAGTGAAGGTAAAAAGAAAGCAGCGTCTCCATCAATTCTAAGAGTTTATTTAATGTGACGTAGTAAAAATAATCTGGACATCAGGACATCTTGAAACAATCTAAATACAACCTCGGATAAAATACAAAACAACCAAGCCAAAATGCTGTGTTGTATTTCTGTCAGTGTCTTTTTCCGTCTTTGTTATCATTTGTAGTTTCACTCTTCGTGTTTCTGAGTTTAGTGTTTTTCTTTTGGTTATTTCCTGTTTTACTGTGAAAGCCAGCTTTCTGTTGTGTTTCCTTTTCCTTTTTAGCTTTTCCTCCTGTGTGATCGCCATCCTCCCCCTTACTGATTTCACCTGTATTCGTCTGCCTTTTTAGGTTAAATAGTCCACTGTGTAGTCCTGTGTTCCTCTTTTAGGCTGTCCCCTGCATTTTCACTTCAATATTGACTCTTGAGCCCATGTTATAGGTGGACACCTGATTGGTTCATGGATTTAGGAAATATGGACATTTAAAGAGAAACTTTAGTCTGGAAATTGGGTTACACTTTCATAGGTTTGCCAATCATTCATAATAATCATGACAGCATAATTAGTGTTTAAATTTGGAAACTTATTTGGGAGTTTAAAACATTACAGCAAACAAAATTAGAGTATAACCTAAACTACCTGTTTAAATATCAGCTTTTACAAATTGATCTCTTGTTTGAACTTTGATGCAGGGTGTCATTGTAAAAAAGAGGGTGTTTCTCTTTTAATTCTAAGGTTTCTGGTCCTCATCAGTTCTTAAAATGAGGTAAATGCAACCTTGGATTAACAAGAAGATGACATATTACACCATGTCATTTTTTATTTTACAAAAACTAAGCAAAATGCAGAAGCCGTGTGTGTGAAAAACTAAATACGACAGGATTAAGTGGGTAAGTTGGTTGCCAGGGTAAGAGTTTACCAGGTGCTGCTAATCAAATGCACTTGATTAACTGATCATCAGAAAGTATGACCACTTTTAAAAACAACAAGAGCAACATCTCACTCTGCATGTCTCAGTTAGCATGTTAAATGTTAAAGTTCATGACAGTGCAAGGAGAAAAAATTGAACTTGGAGCTTGTTTGGAAGGGTTGCCAGGAGAAAGCCCTTTTTCTCTTGGAGAAAACATGGCAGCACGGCTTAGGTTTTCAAAGATGGATGTGAATAAACCACAAGACTTCTGGACAGACGAGACCAAAGTTGAGATGTCTGGTCTTTAATGCACAGCACCACGTTTGGAGAAAACCAAACACAGCCTATCAGCACAAACACCAACTGTCAACACGGTGATGAAGGGGCTCATGATTTGAGCTTGTTTTGCAGCAACACCTTACAGTCATGGAGTCAAGCATGAACTCCTCTGTATAACAAAGTATTCTAGAGTCAAATATGAGGGCATCTGCTGAAATTAGGTCATACAAAAGGACAGTGATCCCAAGAACAGCAACAAAATACGGCAGATTGGCAGAAAAAGAAAAGAGTGTCAAGGTGGCCCAGTCGGTCCAGACCTCCACATGACTGAAATGCTGTGGTAGGATCTTAAGAGATTAGAGAGATTGATGAAGTCACACAGAAAAATGACCACTTGATGAGGTGCAGTTAGTTTTCCACACACTGCTTGCATTCTTTGGCTTTATTTTCATTAAATAAACAATTACAGAGCATGATATATCATGTTGTTGTTCATCTGATGTTATATAATTTAAAATTTACTATTTTTTTCATTATGCCCTGATATGTAGATACTGAAAACCTAGGGCTAAACTTTAAGTTACCACCAAGTCCCCATCGTGCTCTGTAATACAAGCCTCAGATCTCTGGCTTCCTATTGGTGCATGGAGCTTTAAGCAGCCTAAAGAAAAACATGGCTGACTCTAGTTAGTCCTCTTAGGGTGAGTCGATGTCTAAAAGGCATAGTTATAATCACTTCAGTTATTGTTTGTTGTTTGTTGAAAGTGCTTTTGGATTGCCATTATCAGCTTTACATATAAACATCTAATCTTTGTCCTGATTATGAAATTGTATTATCTTTGTGCTTTTTTTTTTTTTTTTGTGCTACTCATGGCCCTGTAGAGTTATGAAAGAACATGCTAGTTAGAATAAAAATGTTACTTGAGTCGTTTTGATTAGCATATTAATGTCCGTGTGAAGCCTGGCTGTTTTGAACTTATGTTTGGTGATGTGTTTGATGGCGGAGATAAGCTGCTTTGATGAGTAGCAAAGAGAGCCCTTTTAGGTTTCAAAGAGTTGTTGGCCACACAAAACTCCTGCTTAGTTTTTTGATTGCGAGGGCAGTAGTGAGTGTGTGGCTGCAGATAAAGGGGGTTGGGAGGTAGTTCTGGTTTGGTGTAATTATTCAACGTAACAAAACACCTGTTATTGAAAAGGGTCCCAGCTGATGACCCAAGTGTGGCACAAAACAAATCTAGGCAGGTAGTCCTCATTACTGCATTTATCTCCTGCACTATAGAGAGCTTTTTTGTGTACTCATGCCTTAGGTTTTTTTTTTTGGTTGCAGTTTTGTAGGGGTCAAGACTGTAATGGACAGACACTTGAACTGGCCATTGCTTCCCAGCAGAGAAGAGACACAAACCAAATGCAGCTCAACTTAAGCAAATACGAGGCTAATATTTGGCTTGTTGATTAAGCTGGCTTTTCCTTTTGCATGGACACTCAGAAGAAATGCAAATGTTTAAACGTAGGTTAGATTTTGGTCGGCACGGAACTGGAGATAGTTTTATACTCAGTTGGCGTCACATCAGTCAGTAATTTTAACCATTTGTGCTTCACAAACACCAGTATTTGCATGATAATCATCATTATGTAGTACTCTAAAACTGAACAAGCTTTCTGCCACCTGTCAACTTAAACTGGATGTGCTGAACTGTAGTGATGAACCTGATGGTTGAACAAAGGAAACTGAATAACCTGCAGTGATTTACAAGCAAATTTCCCACTGAAAGGGTTTTTAGACATAACTTAGTAGGCCGTACTTTTTGTCTGTTTACAGTGTAAAAAGTGTGTTTCTGTGCTCACATTATTTCATAGACGTGAAGATGTTCTGTTCTCATTCGTTATCAGTGTTTAGGTGACGCTTCCTGAGCTCATACTGCCGTAGGTTTGCTGCTGATTGAGCAGAGGGTTTGGCGTGGCTTTATGCTGTACTTATTTTAGAGAAGCTGGATGGATCTGCTGTCAATAATGCTAAATCACTAAAGCCCCAGCTGTTTTGTTTTAATCAGATCCCAGGGTTTTTGGCCCGCCTAAATAAGGTTGGCTGGGTATGAGTGACCGAGTCCTGTCCTGCAAACACCTCTGGGGGGGGGGTTACTGCAGAAAAAAATGAGATGTGACATGAGGAGAATCACTATATCTAGCTGTAGTCATGGTCAAAGCACATTAACTTAAGACACTGGACACACTGCAGACTACAAAATCTGACATTTATGGTCACACAATCTGATATTGTCCTAATATTTTTGTTTAGTTTTTTAAACTTGCATGTGTAGTAAATATATCATAAGAAATAAAATTTGTTAGGCTCTGTGTTTTTTGTGATCAATTACAAAAATCTTGATCATTTAAAAACACATTTTGATTTATTTTAAGCAGTGGAATGCTGGAAAATATAACGATTTTACTTATGTGATTTTTGAGTTTTCTTTTCTGTTTAAATGATCTGCATTGATCAGATCTGACTGCAGCCATATGCTGGATGTTGCCACCACTGATACAGTATATGGAATCCCAGTGATATTACATTGCACTGTTATCCCTACAAAGCAAAACAAATATAATCTAATGCGCTAAAGGAAAACACGGATTACATGGCCTCGTCAATGACCTACATGACTATTACATCAACATCCTGACAGTATCATATTTATGCTCGTCCTAATAATATGATCCGATCTCAACAAGCAGGAAATGGACATTTGGCTTTACCTGCCCTCTTCTTAACCTGTATCTCTGACTGATCTTTGCTTTCCCAAAAGTCTGGCATTACCACTGTTTGGATCCCTGGCAGCAGCATGACACGAACAGTTGTTTCCTGTGACCACTTACTGCACAGCATAGATCAGATAGCTACTAAAATATAGATGCCATACCACAGGGGTTTACCTTATTTGCCTTGTATGCGTGGTCTTATTTGTATCTTATTTGGTAATAACTTAAATCGATCTACCGGCCTATCTATCTGATCTCACAGTTTGATTTAGTGTAAAATGCACCCACTGAATTTAAATAGTTAACATAAAGTAAGATAATAATTTAATCCCATATTTAGGAAATAATTTTATAATAATAATAGAAATATTAGATAAATAAAACCACCAAAGAAAAATGCAATTTTAAATGGCAGTAAAATGTTAATTAAAGAGAAAACTTTCTTGTATGTGCCCTGATGACTTCACAGGAAGTTGAGCCTGCTTATATTTTGTATACAGCCTCTGAGTTGGTCTTTTGTTGCCTAGGTGATAGACAGATAGATCGATAGATAGATCTTTGGTTTTCAGGTCTTGAGGTGGAGGGTTAGGATGTGAACTCCTACTACGCCACTTCCCTAAAGCCTCAATGAGACTTCTGTATTTCTGCTGCTGTCCACTCCTGTTATGCCACTATAGCAGTATCATCAGATTATTTTTGCATTTCTCCAGGTGTCTCCTGTCCACTGGAGTTGGTGAGGTGTAGTTAGGTCTGAAGATTATTGGAGGTGTGTGGAAACAAGAGGTGTATGGTGGTGGCAGCAGAGGTCTGTGAACTAAAACTGCTGAAGAAATAGTTGACCTCATGTAATCTCTCTCTTCTGCTCCAGTGTAGCCTTTAGGTTCCTGTAAGAGGCCTTCTATTTCTTAAGCTTCACGCTCAAGGCTTAGTTCTTTTTATTGAGAAGTGTTTCAAGTCACTTGTGAACCAGGGCTTGTTTTTCAAAACCCAACATACAGTCATGGTCAGTATTGCGGTGTATCCACAGGACTTGGTTGTTCTGTGATAACAGGCCATCAGACTGTGTCCTCTCCATGTAGTTCATAAAAAAACAATCCAGGCTGTAGAGTCAAAGCAGTCCTGCAGTGCCTCCATAGCTAACTTGAACGAGTCCTAACAGCTCAGTCTGTGGGTACAGGGTGGACGTTGAGCAAGAGGAACGTATTTTGGTGTCAACAGGACGAGAGTTGGATGAGACTTGCTGAAGGGTGAGAGGTGGAGGTGGCAGTTGCACTTTGTACATTAGCAGTGTTAGCATACAGTGGGTCTAGTACTGCTTTCTCTGGTGGAACCGTTTATATAGTCTGTCTAGTGGAATGTGGTTCAAATCACCAGTAATAACCATAAAAGCATACATACAGTGTTGGGTTAGCATGCATGCTATAGTCAAGCAAGTGATGTTCAGTATCTGGACCACAGAAATGGTCCTTCACAGTAACATCTCCAGGATTAGACTACTTTTCTTTAACCATTCCTCCCTTCATACAGTTCCTCCATCTTTCTTATCGCCGGTCAGACTAAAATCTCTATTCTCCTGAAAAGTTCCAGGAAGGATTGGCTGAAAGCTTAGTTTTCAGTTAGAGTTACAATAAAGTCAAACCTAACCATGGCACAACATGTGACTTTCTGATGCAGGCATCCAAGCAAATAGCACATCTATTGCCATCTATTGCCCCACGCTGGCATCCTTTTATGTCCTGGAGTACCCCCAGAATATTGTATATAGTGTTCCAGTGCTTTTATATTTTCTTCTGAACAGAATTCAAAGAAAAGTAAGAGGGAGGAAGAAATGCTTGTGTGTGTGTGTGTGTGTGTGTGTGTGTGTGTGTGTGTGTGTGTGTGTGTGTGTGTGTGTGTGTGTGTGTGTGTGTGTGTGTGTGTGTGTGTGGTGAGCAGTAATCCCGAGACAGTAAAAATCACTGTCCCATCTGGCTTGTGGTCTAAGTGTAACGGGGAATCCTCGTTTACGAGTCGCCCCTTCATCACCCTTTACATGAATGTAATTCTAAGATCTGTCATACAAGTGTTGAGCGTGATCTTTGAAGAAGAGAACACCTTCAAAACAATGTCACAAAGGTGTGGCTCGCATGAGGGAGTATTTTGCTCAGATGGGGGAAGAAAAAATAGATTTGCAGTATAGGGACCTTAGCAAAGTATATACTGCCTTAAACTATGTACTGCTGTATATATGGTGCATTTAGATGATTAAAATAACCCTTCCAGCATATGGCGTGTAATCCAGCTTGTGGTGCACAAAATCTTAATGCAACCACACACACCGCTTAGAAGAAATGTTTTTAAGTGAATTTTATGATAAACATTAATAGAGTGTAATGGAAAAGCTCTTATATGTATCAAGGATTATTTCTGGCTGGTAAACATTCAAACAACCAGCCGCACTTTCGGTGCTGGAGGTTCAGTAAAGAAAATTCAAAAAAAATTTCTGAATTTAATAAATGAATATGTAAAAAAATGGGTGAGGAGGTTAAAGGCGGAAATTTTTAGTAACTATAAATTTAGTAAAGACGAGACCCTGCCCCAAGTGGAGGAGTTTAAGTATCTCGGGGTCTTGTTCACGAGTGATGGGAGAAGGGAGCGGGAGATCGACAGACGGATTGGTGCAGCGGCCGCAGTGATGCGGACGCTGTACCGGTGTGTTGTGGTGAAGAGGGAGCTGAGTGTAAAAGCGAAGCTCTCAATTTACCGGTCGATCTACGCCCCTACCCTCACCTATGGCCACGAGCTGTGGGTAGTGACCGAAAGAACGAGATCGCGAATACAAGCGGCGGAAATGGGCTTCCTGCGAAGGGTGGCTGGCCTCTCCCTTAGAGATAGGGTGAGAAGTTCGGCCATTCAGGAGGGGCTCGGAGTAGAGCCGCTGCTCCTCCACATTGAAAGGAGCCAGTTGAGGTCGTTCGGGCATCTGACAAGGATGCCCCCTGGGCGCCTCCTGGGCGAGGTTTTCTGGGCATGTCCCACCGGGAGGAGGCCCCGGGGCAGACCCAGGACACGCTGGAGAGATTATATCTCTCGGCTAGCCTGGGAACGCCTTGGTGTTCCCCCAGATAAGCTGGAGGAGGTGGCTGGGGCGAGGGAGGTCTGGGCTTCTCTGCTTGGACTGCTGCCCCCGCGACCCGGCCCCGGATAAGTGGAAGAAAATGGGTGGATGGACCTTTTAGTAGTAGTGTAAAATAAAAAAAACATATTCAATTGGCTTTTAGCGGTGTGTTTGAGGTCATTATTACTTTGTAGTGTTTTAAAGAGTTAAAAAAAAAAACGAGTGGTTCATTGAAAAACATTTTTCCATTAATGAGCAAGAATTTTTTTGTTTTTGTTTTGTTTCATTGTATTCCATATTCATTCCCCTTTCCTCTGCTTTTTATTCATTACATTTTTTGTCATCTCTCTCTGCTACCCTCTCTCCTCACTCCTGTGGCCTGTGGATTGCCTCTCGCTGAGCCTACTTTAGCCAGAGATCTCCTGCTAAAAAGGAACCACTTCCTCTCTGCTTTTACCAAGTGCTTGTTTGAGTTCTCGTTCTAATATTGTAAGGTCTTTCCATCATATTGTAAAGCACCTTGAGATGACTTTTGATATGAGCTATATAAATAATATTGACCTGATTAGAGGAGAAAACCAGACTTTTATGTGGCTCTTTTACTTCTATTATCCATAAAATATCACTGAAATGTTGCTCAGTCAAATAAACCAAATTGAATGTGCCAACTTGGGCTTCGTGACGATTTGAAGAAGGGAACTGTTTACTTTTTTTCTGACGAAGATAAAAATCTGCAGGTGAATTGCTCATTAAAATGCTAATCACGAGTTGCGGCACTACCGTTCCTTGCCCTGTTTGACTCCTTTGCTTTCTCCCTTCACTGTCACTTTAACCCCCATCCACCTTTCTCATCCTCATTTAGTCGTGTGCCTGGTGGATGTTCAGCTCACAGGCCTGTATTTGTAGACGATGTATGTACACGGACAGATGGACTGTCTCGTCGGAATGTTTCACAGTTGCTAGGCAATGTGGAAACATCCTGTCAGCTGTTCATTTAAACAGAGTGACGAAAAACACCTTAAGTGCCTTAAACTTTGTACAGTAACTGGGTGCTGTACAACTTGTTTTGTAACAAAAATTATTTATTGATTGTTGCTTTGAATCCATAGATGTCAAGGCGATATATGTAAGCATATTCAACATTTTTCTGACTGTGTTACAGTTCCCCTTCAATCATAGTTTTAGATCCTGCTGTCATTTTTATATTTTATTCATAAAAACTTCAAAAATGTGTTATTTTCTACATTTTTACTTTGTAGTTCTATCAAATGTTTGCATGCTCTGCATTTTACTTCTGTACAACCAAATGGTAAAATGAACTGGTACTTACAGAGTGCTTTTGTAATCTAACTGAGCAATCATGGCACTTTTTACAAGCCTTATTCTCTCAGTCTCACACACGCATTCGTCCAAGCACTTTTTCTGTACCTTAGCACTTTGTCTAACATTTGCACACGCGCTCACATGATTGGTTGGTAGAGTGGTTGGCTGAATGATAGATTACCCATTCCTTGTGAGCCACAGCCACCAAATGTGACCAAGTTCTTCAGTCGTGTATTTTTGAAATGCACTAGAAGAAAATGAAATGCAATGAGGAGAAATATATTCAGGTCAGAGTTATACAAAGCCTTAATATGTTCACTGTGTTGTGTTGTTTTACTGCATCGTAATACGATGCTTAGTGATATGTGGTGAGTGGTGGTAATGGACTGGATGTGCTGTGTCTCTCTCTGCAGCTTCGTCATGGTCCTGGTGTGTCTAATCTTCAGTGTGCTGTCCACGATAGAACAATATGCAGACTTTGCCACGGGTACCCTCTTCTGGATGGTGAGTAGTGATACACCTAAACGAAACCTTTAGCAGTGTTCACCACCAAATGGAAGGCTTATGCCACAACAGCCCTAAAATAACAGTTATGGTAATTACCCAAATCATTTTTTGTGATTGTGTGATGGTCCATCAGAAAAACCAGCAAAGCATGTCTGTAATTGTATAATAAATGAGCTGCAGGCTGTTAAATACCTTAGCAACAGATCCGAACCCAGCCCGTGGCACATGGGTGACTGCAGAGGAGAAAGCCATACCTTACATTAAACCTCTTGTATACACATACATTATAGTGTTGGTCTATAAAACATATTTAAAATATAAACTTGCATTTCTTTTCTTTATCTTTAGCTAGTGTTTGTATATATAATATCTGGCGAGTGGTGTAAAGCAAGCAGTACCTTGAGTTGTCCACATGATGGCGATATAAGATTGTAGCTGTGAGAGATTTTAACCGCCATCTTATAGCTCAGTCTGATATTACGGCACTTAGAAAGAATAATCACTTTCATTTATTGAAAATACCACGAAACACACTCATCATCTTGTACGGCGTTCATCTGAAAGCCCGTGCAGTAACATGTGTCTTTTGAACCTACAGTTAAGACACTTGTAATGTGGAATCATGTGGCTCCACAGAGACTGTATTTGTTGATACATGCTGGTGGATTGCCTTTTTTGTGGCTTATTAGGCTATTAAGGCTGCTAAGTGATGCAATAAATCGGGGGATTACAGCAGGTAGCGAAAATTATTGCTTCTGTTTGGAAACTCTACAAAGAGGCCGGATCATCTGTCTCCTTCTAGCACACTGTGAACATCGGCGCACACACAGCTACTGCATGCTCACACCCGGTTTGCACATATACAAAGGCTTCACAGATACACAACGCACCACCTCCTGGGTCCTGCTGCAATCAGAGAACATAGTGGACACTATGTTCTATAAACTTTGAAGACTTACTATCACAGTTATTCATTTATTTTTATCAAGAAGAAACAGATTTTCTTTAAATCTGAGTCTCCCTGTCTCTCAGTCCTTCCCTTCATTCACCTTAAATTTTTTTTGTTTCAATCAAAAATGAACAATATATATCTATATTTTTTAAATCTTTTTTTAACCCTGTTTGTTTGTGCACCTGGTTGTGCGTTTGTGCATTTGTATGAGTGTATAATGGCTCAGCGCTAATACTGAGATAAGATAAAGCCTTATCTGTTTTCTGTGTGTTTGCATGTGGGTGCACGTGCAAGTGTGTTTGAGGGTGGGTGTGGAGGCAAAGCTCCGACTGGTGTCACGGTGGCACGTACTGGTCGTAGTAACTATACTTAGAAAGTTCAAGGTTAGCTAACATCCGTGAATCACAAGCTGCTTATTCTGGATGGCAGAGGGGACATTAGTCCTTGAGGATATTTGGCCTTAAAAGCAGCTGCCAAAGTAAAGCTGACCAGGCTAAGCAGGAGGCACAGGGGGAACGTACACGCTCGGTGATGTTAATGAGCTATTATTGGGCACCGTCACTTCCAAATCCCCCCCACCTGACCAAAAACCTCCATGACGTCCCCAGTTTATGGTCAAAGAAAAAGAGGGACCTCTGGGTCATGGTCTAAATGACACATTCAGGACATTTCTAAAGAATGCATTTGAGATTTAATGAGAGGTTTGGTAAACTAATATATAAACTTTAAATGACACTTGTGGGAGCAGTGGCATCAATTATGCAACTGACGGCAACATGTTATTTGTAGACTGAAAGAACAAACTCAGTTGGCAAGAGTAAATTGCTGACATGGTGTCATTTTGTCATATGGTTATGGTTATTTCAATATTCATGAGCATAGTTTGCAAATTAGAAGAAATAAAAAATCCATTTGATATAATAAACTTATGTATGGCATGTCAAATAACTCAGAGAAAGCATTTTCAGTTTGAGCTGATGGGCCCACGAGTGTGTGTTGATATACATAAGCCTCTCGTGCAATGTGAAACGCAACGATGAAGCGATCTAATCACATTTTCATGTGATACTGTAATTCCCGAGTGGGTCTTTGAATGAGCTTCATCTTTGTCTGGCTTGATGAGATTATCGCTGCACCAATAGGCAGCTGTTTTCAGTAAACACATAGTTGCCAGTTTAGAATTCACGTACAAAATACCCCAACATCTGGGTGACCTATTTTATGGCATTATTGTGACTAATCCCTTTAAATTTCCCAAATTCATGCGTACCTTTGACTTTCAGATTTTACCTAGCTGTCATAAATACTAAGCTCAATAAACTGGTATTCTGTAGGCTGTTTTGTGTTGGGTGTTAGGTATTATTAAATGACAGTTTAAGACTTGGTTTTCAGGATGTCCTGCAACAACTAACTTTGTAGTCCAGCATACAAAAATACAGCCTGATCTGCTGTCAAAACTGCAAAGCACTGGGGGCATGGAAAATAATCTGTTTCTGTCCTAACACAAACAAAAACCTCCTACAGCTTGCTGGAGAAAGTTCAGCTGAAATGGATGTAACAGGCAGACTGGTTAGAGACATCTGAATTCCTGCCCATGTCTCCGATTTGTTTGGTTTCACCGAATGAATGCAGTGAAAGCAAAAAGGTTATTCAGTCTGATTATCAGGCTATGTTATAGAGATTTGCTGGACCATTTCTCCCCGTCTCTGTCAATTATGCCTCCTTAGCGGCTTCTTTCTTTGTCTTTAACTCAGTGACAGAAAATGTGCAATTCATGCGGATGAATGAGAAGCGCAGGATTCCCAGGGGCTGGACGACTCAGGCGTAAAAATGAAAGTTGTAAACATATTCGAGTGGCGATAATGAGTAAACAGATAATTTAGAGAAGCGAAAAAAGAAAGACAGAAAAGAGAAAAGGCTTTTGTTTAATATTAGAGCGACACTTCTTCAGCCGAGATAGAGTCTGGCGTGATTGACAGGTCATTGTTTTGAAGTCTTGTGGTGCTGGGTTATTGCAGCAGGGCTCATGGTATTAAGTTTCATACAAGGGGTGGTCAGGGAGCAGCCAGTTTAAGCAACTGAACTCAATGAATTGACCACCCACATCGCCCATAGGTCCTGACAGTAAGGTAGCTGAGTATTATGGATACTCGGTGGCCAGGAAAATGATCTCACGTCAGTTGAAGCCGATTCATCTATGACTCCACACTTGCGTGCATGTGTTACGAAACAAGTACACAATGACACAATGCAGATATGCAGGTGCACATGATTGCAACTAATACTGAAGTTGTTATTTGGTTATTTTTTTCTTTCCATTAAGTAAGCTTTCTCACTTAATGGTTTTTCATCCTGTGGCTTTAATCACTTAGCCATTGACCCTGCCTCATGTATGAGCTGTTATCAGCTGTGTTGTCAACCTCCATCTTTACTCCTGGGTGGCCTCATTTGGTCCTTCTAGACCACCTTTGTGTCTCTCTTCTTCTGGCTCATGCACCTGTCATTACCCACTCATATCAATGCTGTAAATCTTGGTGATTGATTAAAATAGCTTTAATGCTTTTAAATTAGTGGCAATGCATAGCAAAGCATCAATGATTTAAAAAAACAGAAAGATAACGTATCTACTTCCACATCCTGTATGTGTTTCAAAGTTATAGTCTATGTATCAATGGATTAACGTAACCCTGAATCCGTGTTTGCATTGTTCTCCGCAGGAGATTGTGTTGGTGCTGTTCTTTGGCACGGAGTATGTGGTCCGGCTGTGGTCGGCAGGCTGCCGCAGCAAATATGCAGGCATCAAAGGACGCCTCCGCTTTATCAGGAAACCCATATCAATCATAGGTGCACCTGGCTTTTTCCTTTGTTCTCATTTAACACAACACATGCCATAAAGTATATTTGTAGATGAACATCTCAGATAATTCCAGCAAGACTTCACTTTTGTATCAAACTAAAAGTAATTGTAGCCCTTATTTGGTTGTGGGGTTTTTTCTCCTTCTTCTTTTTATGTGTCTTTCTCACAGATTTAATAGTGGTCATCGCCTCAATCATTGTGCTCGGTGTGGGGTCAAACGGCCAAGTGTTCGCAACATCTGCCATCAGGTAGAGCAGTGATTTTCTTCTGCATTTTACCATGTGCTCATAGCTATAGTGGGATGAAACAGCTGAGATGATGTTGTGTGTTGCAGAGGCATCCGTTTTCTCCAAATCCTGCGTATGCTGCACGTGGACCGTCAGGGAGGAACGTGGAGGCTGCTGGGGTCTGTAGTCTTTATTCATCGACAGGTAAGATAAGAAGAATCTAGCTAAATATATTAGCTCCACAAATCTGCCTGTATGTTATTATTTATTCATTTTAAATGTCATTGTTTAGAATCACTTTAACACATAACGGCCAATCAACAGAAGATATAACAGTAAATGCACAGGCCTTAATTGTGCTTATACAGGGCAACAGACACGCTAGTTGACGTACTCACAGTAACATTTACTGCTTATGACAACAAGTCCAATGCACAGAGGTGCATAAAACAATCAGAGTAAACCTGGCTTTATAAGGAGAAGAACAGAAGTTGTCAAGGTTGGCTGTGCTCTCTTTTTTTTCATTCTGCTAGACTTGTTTTAGTTCTTTCTCAGGCCGATACACAGTGAAGTCAGATGATGTAATGTTCTCTTCTTAATCCTTCAAGTACACCAAGTTCCTAGGTTGTGGTCAAACCTGACGTTCATACCTCTTTGATGCATAAGAGGAGAAGGGCTTATCGGTGAGGATTGTGTGCAGAGAATCATAAAAATACATTTAAGATGTAGCCAAACTGAGCCTAATGTGATTTGGTGCCATCTCCCTGTTGTCAGATGATCGCCTTATTAAATGATATGCTCTGTTTAGTGGAAACACTTTGTAATGTGAAGAAGCTGATGGGATCTATGCTCAGACTGCTATCTCTGATTTTTGCACTTCATTTAATCATATTTATGAATTTATTTACCATTGTTTTTTTAGGGGGATAGGTTTAGGCTCAAAAAGCTATGGCAAAAAACAGGTACATTTAAATGATCATTTTTGTACATCAAGTACAGATCAAGTTCAGTCCTGTATAGTCACAGGCAACAGTTTCTGGTGAGTTAATTTAAGGTAATTCGCTGAGCTGAGCATGTATATATAGCCCAGTATAGGTTGTGCTATGGCATGGTACTTGATGGGCTGACATTTATTTAAAAAAAAACAACAAGTTGACAGTTGCAAAAGAAATTAGTACATTTTCCATTAGTCATTATCCAGTCATATTTGAAGGAAAACCATAGCAGTGACGTTTAGACCTGCTGAAAACCAAATACAGTCCCGATCAAAAGTTTAAGAACACTTGAAAGAGGGCAAAAACAAATCACATTTTGCTTGGTTAGATCTTAACAAGGTTCCAAGTAGAGCTTCAACATGCAACAAGAAGAAAAAAGAGTGAGGCAAAATGTTATTTTGAGCATGCATTTTATTGAAAACAATGCTTAAATTGAAACAGGCTGTTTTACAGCTGATCAAAAGTTTAGGACCACACCTCCAGAAAGACCTGTACACCCCCCTGAAACAGAAATCAAAATTCCAAACATGAACTTGTATATTGACATGGAAATTGTAAATATATAACAAGAAGTAAAAATATAGCATTCTAACTATTGGTGGTACCCCTTATTTTTTTCTTATACAAAATTCAATCAAGATGAAATAAATTACAAATATCAACTCACTAAAATAATTTTAGCAGGAATAAAACTTAATAAAAGTGAACGCCAACATATGCAATTTAAGTTTAATAAAAACTGCTGTAAGATCACAAAACAAACAGCCACTTCTGGCCGTTGCATAATAATTGAAACATGAATCATATATATGTACAACTTACCACATATACTTGAGTCACCTATCATGACAGCTTAGTTTTAGGGAGGATTGAATTGAAGATTGTATTTGATCTCTTCAGAGAATGAGGTGCACTATGTACATGATCCACTCTATTATTTCTTTAGCGAAGCCTGTGAGCAGAAAATAGCAATCCCAGTTTGTGCAGAAATTCTCTCATCTCATAGTGAGACGTGAAACTGATCTCTTTATGTATGCCGAAAAGACCCAAAAAAATCATTTGGGGTAAACTAGCCTGACATGTTTAGGCTGACTTGCTTATGTCGGCCAGCAGCAGTTCTGTGACTCACTGGTCATTGTGAAACACTGATGTCTTTTGAAAGCGACGGAGCTAGATCATTAGAATACATTTAATGTGATGCCATTAAAAAAGCATATCTTAAACCTTTTTGCAGCCCAGAATTTAGCTTTGGCACTCACAAGGATCTCCAGCTATATGTGGAGTCAAAAAGTGCCTCGAGGCACAATCAGAGTCGAGTTCTGGATACCATGGTAAGTCTTCCATATTAGATTTTCATAGTCTGATCTTTGGTCAAATGTTGTTTTATTTCAGGAGCTGATTACCACCTTGTACATTGGCTTTTTGGGCCTGATCTTTTCCTCCTACTTTGTCTACCTGGCGGAGAAAGATGCTGTAGATGAGGAGGGCAAAACGGGCTTCTCCAGCTACGCCGATGCCCTCTGGTGGGGTGTGGTAAGGCAACTAAAAGAGAAGACAAATACTTTGTACAAAAGAAAGTCCCTCACTGATGCTGGGCATATATCCTTGTGCCCTTTTTTAATATTGTTCAAAATGCATATATTAGTGGGATCCTTGAATGCTACATGAATTTGCAAATTTCGCTTGCAAATTTAAAAGGCTACAAAACGTGCACGTCAAATGAGATTCTTCTCAATAAAGAGCTGAAACCAATTATCTGTACAATACCCACTCGAGTCCTAGCTGGGAAACGGAGATGGCTGACCACCCTGGGTGGACTTATTATTTCTCCCTCTTGTGTTTTTATTCTCCTCATTGGATAGTATGCATGTGTTGCTGTAACACTTGACACAGAGACAGGTGTGTTTATGTTTTTCGTGCGTGGAGCTGGATTTGCCCATTCTCCTGTGTGTGGAGGCTCAGGTTTCCAGAGCAGTTAATTAAACATTTGAATTGAAAGCGCAGAGTAATGAGAAACCTATGGCAGCCTTGTGCAGGGGATCAGTATGCCACAAAGAGACGGGTAATAAACCATTCACCTCTGGGATCTTTGACTCAAAGAACTTTTAGAGCACCAACATAAAGTGTCAGTTCCCTTAATTAAAACTTTAATTGCGGGATTGCTACCTTTATGTAACGAGGGTTAGAGAGGTCACGCCGCTTCTAACTGCTCCGTGGAAGCGGTTATTTGTGTTGCTTTGTTCACAATGCAAAAAAAGGAGAAAAGAAAAGAATCGCGCTCGAGGATTTGCACCTTTTTTGTGTTCCTGAGACTGTAAATTCGAGTGTAACGATATCTTTTCTCACCAGTTTAGTAAGCTTTTGCTCAGCTCTTGTGCATGCGTCTGCTGAAATGCGATTGCACTGATTGGAGCTAAGCTCTCGCTCTCACAGAGTATTCCTTCGCTTGGCATGATTTTCACATTCGGATGTGCAGGTGCACGGCGCAGCTGGAGGACAAGCCAATGCCATGATTCATATCCCCTTCTCTACCTCCCTCCCTCACCTTCTCTGTTCTTTGTCTTTTTTTTCAGTTGATGGTTAGGTAATGGGGCTTTTATTCATAGAGCGACTTTGCCAATCTCACTGGTGATAAAAAGGCAAACTGGCATGTTTGTAGATACAGGATGGTGCACATGTAGAAATAGCTGGGTGTGATCACACATACTGTACATACAGTACACTTCCCTTCATGTAAGCATGTATGAGTGATAGGTCTGGGACCTTTTTGTAGGCATGATGTGGTTTTTGCCCCTAAACCCTACATACTGAATGAAATGGGTGTTTTTGAGCAGACCAGTCCGCTCTGATGTCAGGAGGACATTGTTTAGTCATCGGATTTGTGGATGAGGGATTAAATCCCCCACCACTCCACTCACTCCCAACATACACCCACCTGCCCTTCCCACCTCTGCTCCTTCTTCTTTTTCTTTTTTTTGGCTCTCAAAGCTCTTTAAAGAATCTCACCTTACATCAGCCTCTTTGTATTAGTGCTCAGCGGCAGCTCACGCGCCGATACCCCGCAGGCACTCACAGTAAGCTAAAGTGTGTACTGAATGTGTCACAATTGGCTCTGCTTTCAGAATGGGTGTACATGCAAATGCAAGAGGTATTTGTTTTTCCTCCTCACCCTAGCAAATTCCTACACTCACTAGGGATTAGTGGTTGGGAATCTTATTCCCTTTGAGAAGCAAGAGCCTCAAATGCCCCAGCCATCGCTGACAGTGGTGGAGCAAATCCAGGTCGGCTGATGAACTTTTTCTTTATCGTCTAATTCCCCTTATAGACTGCAGGGGTAAAGCCTTGAGGACTCCGCATTGACTGACATTTTCATTACACTGGCAGTTTATTAAAAAAAAAGAAAAAAGAGTGTGATCTTTAATGTTGAAATAGGAATTCAGTACAAATCTACTTTATCCCCGTCCCTCTTCTCCGCTGTTTTTTTTTTGTTTGTTTTGTTTTTTCCCCCCTCTTTCTTTCTCCCTTTTCTTTTCCCCTGTCAAAAAAAATGAAAAAAAAAAAAACAAATCTACAAAAAAAACCCCCCCAAAGCTATTGAATTAAAAGCTTTGACAGTTATTCTTTAACCCTGACACCTCTAAACACTGTAATTACACTGCATAAGATGTGATATCATTTATTACACTCTTCGTTTCGTGCCTCATCGGTGAAGGGCTTTGATCACTGTGTGATTTCTTTCTTCCATAGAGCTATTATATGCAAGTTTACGTACACTTTATATATCATAAGAGGCACCTCATCCACTCTTTGTCTTTAGGTCACCGTCACCACAATCGGCTATGGAGACAAAATTCCTCAAACCTGGATAGGAAAGGCCATCGCCTCCTGCTTCAGTGTCTTCGCTATCTCCTTCTTCGCTCTACCTGCTGTAAATAAAGTTTTCAATTTAATTCATATGAAATCCATGAGTTCAGCTTTAAGGAGATCATTTTTTTAATGTTTCATTTATACCAAACTGTATATACTTTCCTTAATTCTACAGTAAAAGTTCACTTTTTCATATTCTTGCAGTCTGGACAGTAAAAAAGTAAAATGTATTTCTCTTTGATCAGGGTATCCTGGGTTCAGGTTTTGCCCTGAAAGTCCAACAGAAGCAGAGGCAGAAACACTTCAATAGACAGATCCCTGCTGCAGTTGCCCTTATCCAGGTAAATCCCTAACTCCCAGTGTTAGAAATGCATTTTTCTTTTGTAAAAAACAAAAACAAACAAACACTGGAAAGCACAGAACGTATCAATGTTTTGTGCAGAATATTTGCAGGGTCTTTATCGTACGATATAAAGCGTCTTAAGGCGACTGTTGTTATGATGTCATGCTATACAAATAAAATTTAAATTGAATTGAGAATGTTTTGATTACGCTTCTAATAAATTAAGCTTTTCTTTAAGTTGCCTGGGCAACACGTATGCTGACAGGTTATTGCAGGAGCCTGGCTTTGATGCCACATCGGGTTGTTTCCTCCATGTTGTTTCTTTGTTCTCTTTCCCGCCTTTCCTGTTGTAAAAAGAAAAAGGATAAATGTCCCCAGAAGCAATTTTGAAATGATCATATGTTTTATGCTATAAAACAAAAATTAATTTATATGATTAAAGAATGATAAAATAATCAGTACACATACTCAAGTTTTGCATAATCAAATCATTACAAACTGGGTCAGATACAGTGATTTAGTGGAAGACAAATGTCCTCTGTGCCTGGCATAAATAGATGAAATTAAATATACACTCCTTTAAATTTAAGCCCTGATACCATTAATAAAAACAGCATAAAGGAAAATAACGTTGTTCAGTTAAAGCTTATTCACAATAGATGCCAGTTAGCTTCAGTCGAGGCCTTTGCTAGCACTGCAAAGGCCCGTTGGCCTGTCCAGGGTGGAACCTGCCCAACTGGCAGCTGTGGGATTAATCTCCACGAGCCTCTACAGCCAGATTTCTTAAACTGCACAGGACAACAGGCCAGTGGTGGCCCTGGATAAAACTTAGTGAAGCCAACATTACAAACACTAAAAAGTAAAGACTAAAAATGTTACAAATAGTGACTGAAGTGACCTTTAAAAAAAAAAGTGTACAATTTTGCTGAATAGAATAAGGCAAGTATAGCTTATGAAGGATTTATAGCTGAGGTGTTCGCATGACCTTTAAATTCATTTCAGACTATATCATCATAAATATAATGGAGAGTTTTCCATCCATAGTTTGGGGTATTTTAAATGTAATTCGTTAAACACGTCTGTGGTTTGTCCTGTATTGCCTTTCTTAGACACTGTGGAGGTGCTATGCAGCGGAGAAACCAAACGGCTCTGCAGCTACGTGGAAAATGTACGTCCTGACTCCAGAGGGCGTTGCTGCCGCAGAATCTGACAGAAGGAAACGGAACTTTTCGGTAATCGCTCACCTTTACTGAAGCCAAAGCTGTTGAATAGTTATGTATATTTTTCCGTTGTGATTGATTTGCTTTTCTCAAAAGGCATTTAAGGCAGGCCTTTAAACGCTAAGTATGTCTTTGTGGGGGAAAAAGGTACCAGTCTTGTGATGTCCTGCTTTGAATCCAGCCTGACCTTTTCCCCCCCGCATCTGAATCCTTTTCTTTCTTATCAATTGCGTATTGTGTCTCTTGACTTTGATCTATACAAAACAGGCTGCGAACCCCACCCTGAAAATATCGTGACGGTGTGTTTGATCATTCCTGTGTGCCGTTGTCTGACTTTGGAATTCTGATAAGAATTTTTAGTGTTTCTCAAAAATTAGATTTTTTTTGACATAACAATTTAACCCTTTGAACTCAAAATGCCAGCATATGGACTGTACTTGCTGACAGTGCAGTTGGAAAAAGCCGTTAGACTGCGATACCCTGATTTGCATACGTGTGGCCCACACTCCATTGTCTCCTTGTGTAGTTCACCTTCTGCAACAATATTAGCTATATTGCTCCAAAAGCCGTACAGAATAAAAGGGGAGGCCGAGTTCCCACAAACAAACACACACATGTAAGGACACAATGCGCACAAAACACAAATACACACAGACACACACACAACAGCCCCTTTTCCCCTTAAAGGCCTGACTCCACCAGGATGACTCGAGGCCTTTGTCTCTCCTGGACAAAGACTCAGTCAGTTGAGATGATGTCACCACCGCCTTTCTCATGGGAGTAAACCTTTGTCTAGTAGAACAACAACAAAAAAATCTTTGTGTAGCATTGAACCCACATGCATTCGGGAGAATGAAGGCTTCTTCCGCTCTTTTCTGTTTCAGCATGTGACTTTCTTCTCTGTCTTTCCTCCCTCTCCCCTTTCTCTCTTTCAAGATCCCTGCTTTTTTTTCTCCGTCTCCCTGTTGAGCACATTTTATTTTGCTCTTTTCCTTTTTCATCCCGGCTCTTCCTGTCTCCTCTCTCTGAGAATTTTCACCTTTCTGTTTTTTGTTGTTGTTTTTTTCACTTCCTTGCTAACAGTTTTTTCCCCCTCTCACTCTCCTTTCCGTGTCCGTTACTTTAGATTTCTATATCTTAACCCTGCTGTTAGCTGCACATTCTCTTTACGGTTTGTCTTCTCTTTTTTTCTCTTTAGTCTTTCAACACCCAACAAAGCTTCCCGCTCTCCTAATGACTGCTTCAAACATTTGGATTCAACTGTTGGCTACTTGGGAAATGCCAAATTCTGATGCACTGAGTCCAAATAATTTAGTTTGTATAAAAGGCCATGTCAATAATGTTGATGTGGGTCAGTTGGTCTGTGGAATGGACTTGGGCACCAATTAGGTTCTCACAAACTCACTGACTCACATAAAATATAGCTCTTAATTCACTCAACTGTGATTACACAGGTATCACTTATCTCGTTTGTACCCAAGAATCAGTACCCAAGAAGGAATTAATTAGGGCAATGATGCATAACAACAATGGCTTAAATATAAGGCTGTGTTGATGACATTATTTCCGTGGCATTATTTTGGTCCATTGTCGAAAAAGCATTTCAGCATACAGCGTGAACCACTGTTGCAATTCTTTAAATACTTTTTAGAAATGCAGTTGCCATTGTTTCTTTCTCATTTCCTGATTGTTCTCTTCTGTCTGTTAGAAAAAGTTGAACAAGAGGAGAACGAAGTGCCGAGGAAATGGTTCTATGGGTGTCGGTTCAGAGAGAGCTGTGTCGATCCCCCAGATCACCTATGATCATATTGATGACTCTGAGGAGAAGAAGGACGTCTCGTTTTTCCGTGAAGAGCAAAGGGGAACTGTGGAAGGTAATATACTTAGAGGACCACGTCTCTTGTGTTACTGTAATGTGCACTGACAAATTTACAATTCATTTCAAATAGACATCACGGGTTATTGTCACTCCCTAATTTTTGATGTGCTAAATTTGATCTTCACTCTGTGCAGCAAGGTTTTTCTAAGAAAAATGGCTAACCTCTGTAAAATGCCTTTCTTCCAAGAAATCGGTCTAAAATCTGTGAGCTAGCCAAGATAACACGTGAAGACTCAGCGCCTCGTTTTGATTACTCTTTGATCAGACTGACTCAGTTTTGGATCTCTTAACAAGGGAATTTTTGTTTTAAGCCTAACACCTTAGACTGCTGTTCTGAGAAGGTGTTTAGAAGAATTACATTTAATATCTTGTGAAGCTATATTTGCTCCGCAGCCAACTTGGAATAAAGTTGAGTCATGTAGAGAACATTTGATAATGTGGATAAATACAATAATAAAGCTCTCCTTAATGCAATTTTGTTTGATGAAATGATGTGTGCTGAGAATTGCAAAGTGATTTCAGGACTTTCAAGTGGCCAAAATAACACCATGAAGACTGTTATTATTTATGATACTTGTGGTAGTTTAGAGCTATTAACTGTTGGCGTGGTTTTGAATAGCTGTGATAATAAATATTGTAAATAAAATGTTGCATGCAAATGAATGCAATCTGATATTGCCATGTTGCTGTTGCTCCTATGTTATCATAATGATGTTAATTCAGGGTCAGCATTACAACTAGCCAGTGATGTTGTCTGAGCGTTTAGATAACATTTAATTAACAGGTAGCCAAGAAGTTATCTAATGCTTTTATAAACAAGCAAACTAATATGAGTAACCTAAATTTCACCAACAGCAAACATAACTTATGTAATAATAATAATAATAATAATAATAATAATAATAATATATTTATTATATTGTATAAATTAATAAATAAAACACTTAAAATGTTTACTATTTCTTCCAGAAATTAGACTTACTGGCTGGCCACAAAATTATATCACAACAATGTGATTGGTCCATTTCAATTCTGACCCTGAACCAACATTTTCATGAAGATGCAGGAACATGATGCAGGAAGACTCTACTAGCCTTAAGGTTTATGTTTATCTTAAGGCTAGTAGAGTTGCCATAAAAGCAATGCACATCATGAGGATTGACTGCCGCTCAGCAGTCGTTCCTCATGATGTGCATTGCTTTTATGGCAACATTTGTGGCCAGCTAGTAAGTAATTGCACTCTGCATGAGAAAAGAACATATTAAATAATGTTAAATCATAACAGTCATCTCATTGTTCATTTTTGTGAAGCTTTGTATTGGTAGTGCTAAAAAGTAGTGGTCATCATCATCATCATCATCATATTGTGTCTTCTAGAGCCTCTTGCTTCCAAAAGATAACAACTTGGTGCTCTCAGTTCATAAACCAAATTTCAAAATTTCATTAGGGATTATTAAATTATTCTGATTCTGATAAACTGTCACCGTTAGCTAGCTAACTAACTAGCTAGACCTAACATGTGGGTGGTTTATGCCAGGCCTGTTGTGCTTTAAAAAAAAAAAAATCTTTATGTTGTGGTGACTTGAACAAAATTCTATCGCCAATACAAATTTGGAATTTATGCAACGTACGTTTAGTGTGCCGTGAAACAAACTCAAACGGAGAACGTAACATTGCATTCGCAGGGAAGAAGCTCGAAACAGTTTGGATTTATCGTAAATCTTTAAAAAAAAAAAACCCAAACAAAACGTCTAGATGCTAATAATCACTGAATATGTAACAGTTTTTGTGTAAAGTTTCGTTCAGATTTGCCCACCCGTCAAGGAGGAGATAGAGTAGATACGTGAATATATACATACCTGTATATGCGCTACAATCATTATAGAAAGAGGTTTATCTGAGCAGCACTAGTTCCTTCTTTTCACATAGTAAACAGGGGCTCTATCCTGATCCCTTTAGAGCCAAGATGGCTGCCAGGTGTAAGCCATATGGAAGCCATTACAGCTTCAGTGGTGATTAGAGGTCATGGTTACAAGCTCTTTACTGCTTCACTTGTCCCCCGCGCTGGCCACAGAAATTCACAGTGGGCTTAAATGGAAAAATCTTTAAAACACCAGCTTGTCAGCAAGTTACAAGTGGGAATTTGTTGTAATGCCAGTTGCATTTTAGTAATTCCTTGGTCATACCAAAGCCATTATTATTCATTATTCACATAGTGAAAAATCTGGCCTGGCGGCACCCAGTTCATTGCAGCCCAGTTCATATCAATAGGGACGTCTACTTTAAATGCAGGTCTACAGACACAGTTTATGATTGATAATTAGTTAAAGAGAGAAGTGGTTTAGCTTCCTGTGTTGAAAGCCAACCCCACTAAATGAACTGACCCAGACGCCAGGTTAATAAATGCACTTTATGAGTTTTTCCTGTCAAAGCATGGAATCTTAAAAGGAGCTGGAGTGACATAAACTTGACATAAAGGCGAGACCATCGCTAGAAGAACAAACTGCACAGAGGAAAACATACGTAGTTGTCTGCTTAATTAGGTGGATCTCAGATAATGAAGGAAAACATATGGCTGCACGTATGTGGGGATAAAAAGCAACCAAATCAAAGTTGATATTAAACAAGTTATTTAAGAAATCTTGTTTAGCATCCATCCACTTATTTACACATAGCCAAGCAAATTTACAGGCCAATAAGCATTTAAATGTTTTGCATACTCTGTGTAAACAATAAATAATACTAAATAGATACACATGAAAGACTGCAAGACTATGGAGTGGAAAACGGAATTGGAACAAGTTATGGATGACATAAAACCATTGAAAGAAGCCGAAGTCTACAGCCTGCTGTCACTAATTATAACGTCTGAGTTTAAACAGCACGGCACTGTATGATCTCTGCTTCAGATCCACCCATAAAACAGACATCTGCAATGTCAACTGTCTAAACCAGGGCTGTTTTATTGTTTTAACCGACACTCTTTCAACTTGGCACCGGGCTGGATTTCTTAAAAATAATTTACCCGCAGTCATTCAGTAGTTGTTGCTAAGAAATGTCACCAATCACTGAGGCGTCTTGATGATCCTAAGTGAAAACAGTGTTGAAAGAACTGTGTATACACGCATTAACATTTACAGCACTAAAGAACTTATTTATAAATTTATACTCATGCTTTCTGGGAAGTTGGTCAATTTCACTTTGATGGTTTATTGCCGTTGCCGCTATGGGGTATCTCTTCCCTTACCCACAAGTGAAATGCTTAGCAGCAGGAACTAGATTTACAGGGTAATATTGCCTTCTAGTAATAATGCACATTTGCAGCTGTATCTGGCTTACTTTTAACACAAGTTACTCATTTTTCATGAAAGGAAAAGATGAAGGTGTGAAAAATAGTTGAAAACATAGTCAGATTGTGCATTTCTTTGTTGTTTTTTATAGGAATCACCAGGATGCTCAGGCAATCAGGTGAGTATACCACCAGATCATTTCATCTCATATGTGATAATGTCAACAAAGTGCTTTAAGCAAGCTGGTTCAGTGGTTGATGCCACCATATCTGAAGTTTCCGTTGTGTAATCTTTTTCATTACAGTGCTGAATTTGAAAAAATGTCACACTATGTTCATTATTTCTATAGAAACCAACCAAAAAAACTGAGCACATGCAATAAATATCACTGCACTGTAACCAGTAGCACCTTTCACCGGCTAAATAGTGCTTTTTCTTCCACTTGCCTGTGTTAATCATTAGCTAGCCTGTCTATGTAATGTGGCCCAGACAGTATTTTAATTAGACTTACTGGCTGGCTGAGCCTTTGTGCTCAGCTAGACCAAACCAGAGCCAAGCAGATAGACTGGGCCCGTGTTGACCCGTCTGTTTTCTTTACTGGGTGCCCTGCCAACATCATGGGCGAGGAACGGGGCTGGACAGGGGCCTTGGGGACCGTGGGGACCCAGACTGGGACGCTGAAAAGAGGCAGGGAGGGAGCGGGGTTGTGGAGTTGATAAGCTGCCATTGTGGAGCTCTAGTGGTTAGAAATAAACTGGTCATTGTTTGATTTAGTCAGTGTCCAGCTTATCGCTCCACTTATCTGTCTGGCCCCACCCGAGTCCCCGTCTGTGAGAATCTCTCAATGGATCGGCTGCACTTTCACTCTGTTTCTATTGCAATCTTGTTTCTGCACTCCGCTCTCCCTTTCTCCTTTTCCTGTGGACCACGGCCTTCACCGAAAACATTCAAAATGACGGAGCAGATTAACCAGATTGTGAATAAACCCCTGTCTTGTTTTCATAGCCAATAAGCCCGTTAATGTCTTCTTCAGTGATGTGAAGTTGCTGTTAAAAGTGGCTCTGGGTAGAATCTATTCCTCTCACTTCTCTCCACTATCTCTCTCTGGCTATCTCTGCTTCCACGTTGGACAATGTCAAACAAACTCGATGATGGAATACAAGAGAGGTTGAATGCCTTTTGCTTGAATTGGAATGGTCATTCTGTTCTTGGACGAAGATTTGCCTCTCCATTCTTTATCACAATAGAGGCTCGGTGGTTTGGAGGAGAGGCACGTCAAACTCTGCTGACAGCCTGACTGCAGGTCAAGACCCTGCTACACATGATGTTCTGTGCTGTTGTTTTTGCCTGCACCAGCAGCCAGCTGGCTAGACTGTTGAAACAGAGAACTGCAATTTCAGCTTCTCGTTATGTTGTTTCTCTTATACATTTTCTAGAAATGGGCACTTTTCCTCTTAGCTGGTCTGTGAAAATTATTTCAAACAAATTGCTACATGTTTGATTTATTTATTGAACCTGTATTAATACTGTACACTGTCACAAAAAGTGTTTTTGCATCCTTTTCTAAAGTTCATTCAGAACTGCAGCGCCTTTGCTGTACTGTAGCGAGTATGCTCTTGAAATGCCATTAAATGCATGATGAGTGTGTTTATTTCTTATATTCTTAAGTCTCATTTTTACCCCCTTTCCTCTGTTTTTCTCCCTTCCCCTTCTGGTTTAATTAATTTTCATGGCTTCAGGCCCTCCTCAACATTCTTGGTCATCTTTCACTCTGAGCTGTCCTGGCTCTCCAGGTACCTTTCAGTTTTTTCTGTTTTCTCCCCCCTTCGTATCTCTGCCTTAAATCATATCACAATGCTGTGTGTCTTATATTGTGATGAAGTCTTACAATGAAATCTTACATCATACATTTTCCGATCAACCCACAAGGTACTTTTATTACTGTGTGACGCATACTAGAACTCACAGACGCCAAACTGTGTTGTGGTAAAGTGTCCGTGTGTTGTTGCGAGTTATTATGCATTTGGTACCGCAGTGTGTGACATCTTCACACTCTACAGCCACTCACAACTTTAAAACCTTTAAAAAAAAAACACCCTTTCACTCGACCCATTTAAAAACATCCCTTTTGTATTAGTTAACTGTGTATAAAATTGTATCTGGAAATGTAGTTGCTGTCCTATCACACTCCCCTCACCCCTACCCGGTCATGGCAGATGGCTGCCCCTCCCTGAGCCTGGTTCTGCCGGAGGTTTCTTCCTGTTAAAAGGGAGTTTTTCCTTCCCACTGACACCAAGTGCTTGCTCATAGCAGGGGCGGATCTAGAGAAATTTTCTAAGGGTGGCATGAGGGTGGCAAAGAAATCAAGTGGGGTGGCAAAATCAAAGCCTTTTTTTCCCACATATGCAGGTGGTTACATATGGTTAAAATAAATGCAGTTAGCATACACGTTTTTTATTTAAATATAGTCTATAACTTAATTATTGTCTGTAGCCCACATAATTACACACTTTAGTTACATAAAACATGTGAGTTTTGATTTTATGTACTGTATAGCCTGTATAATAAATAAATACGTAGCCCAATAAGTATAAAATCCAGAAAGCTACACAACATGGGGCGGTTCATTTACAAACACAATTCTAACTTAAGTTTCACACTGTTTTTTTCTTTTTAGAAAACAATCACATTGTTACAGCTTAAATTACACAAAATGTCAGAAATCTGCACTGTCATGAACAAAAATTTAAACCTAATTTTTCATGATTTGTTGGATTAAACCACTGAGGTCTGAAATAAAACTGGCCATTTTTGACTCCTTTTGAGTTTACATTTGTAGTTCACCCTCAAATTGTTTCATTTTATTTTTCTCCTTGCCTTGTTTGGTATCATTCTTTTCAGCTCAACTGAATTTAGTTGTTTTTCTCACTGACATACTGCATTAGTATTACTGATCTGAAATCACACAAAGAACTTAAATTCTAGTAGTATTTTTTTTACAGTAAAAAAAACACAGACATGTTGAGTAAATATTTATAACTTGAAATGCAAATATAAATTGTAAAATTTGTAAACATATACAACTATTTATCTAAAAATGCAGCCAATACACCTGCCGTTTTTTTCATTTTGTACAATCATTTAAAAATATTACTAAAACTAAAATGAGAGAACAGTCAGGTTTCACAATAAGATGCCCCACAAATGATGTGTGCCAGTAAAAAAACATGTTTTTCCACCAAAAGACAGAGGAGACCAGCACAGGGATAAACCTGCAGACCTGACAACAGGAGGTGTATCACTCCGCTGGTTTTCTACTTAGTGACAGTGTTTACATTGCAAATGTGCCTTTGTGACATAAATTAGTGCCCTCACCGAGACACAAAACAAAACGACTACACAACAGAACAACTACACAAGACAACACAACACACTAAGTATACACTCAACACTAAAGGTCACAAATCTCCCACATCTAAAAACTCGCTCGCTCTCTCTCTCTCTCTCACTCGCTCGGTCTGTCTCGCTGCCGTTACCATCACTCCCCAAACTTTCCCCTCTTCCTAAACAACCAAATCCCATGTGTTGACTTTTTTTTAAAAATTGGTGGACATGGTGCATTTTTCCACCGATAGGAAAGAGGGGGCTTTTTTTCTTTCTTTACTGTTTTCGCGCTGTCCTTAGAAAATGCTTAAAACACACACACACAAAAACGTGACGACAGTATTTAGAAAAAAGCGTATATTATCATAACTCTGGATTTACTGGCCTGTAATTAAAATTTAAAAACTTTGAAGTCCGAACTTTAAATGTGGGCTGAAATAGAGACTCAGCGTGGCTGCAGCGTGTTGCTATGTCAGCTTAAAATAGTCATGTGATTTGGAGGTGCAGCGTGTCCGTGGACCACGGAGGGTTAATAACACTCACCTTCCTTCCATTTCCAGAGTGCAACAACCAACCACCTGTGTAAAATCCGAAATTCCCATGGTGTTGTTCAAAATGTGCTCTGGCACAATCATAAGCATCGCTTGCTACTGAAAACAAGAAAAAAGCCGGTCCTGCTATGGGCTGAACCATTTGTTAATGGTGGAGGGGGGGAACACTGTGCAATATATTCAGTTTTAGCATTTATATTCACTGTTGACTGTAACTACACTCAAACTGTTAATGCTATCTTATTTTAATAAACAACACTGTCATATGCAAAACTGGGGTGGCACTTGGGGTGGCAAGGGATCATTTTAGGGTGGCACTTGCCACCCCATGCCACCCTTCTAGATCCGCCCCTGGCTCATAGGTGGTTGTCTGATTCTTTTCTCTCTATTTTTCCAGATATAAAGCACCTTGAGTCGTCTTTTGTTGGGATTTTGTGCTATAGAAATAAAACTGAAATGAATTTAATTGAATTGAAATGTTATATTTCTGTCATTGCAGTGAAGAGGAGTCCTAATAACAGCACGTCCATCGATATCTCCCGAGCCAACAGCTTAACTGATGAGCTAGACGACATGAGCGAGGATATTCCACTGCCTGTGGTAACTGACAAAACTCAGTAAGTCCCAGAGAGCTTCGCCTCCTTCTTTTCTTAAGGCCCCATTTTCTTCCCATCCATCACCCAGCTCTGACCTTTATTCACTCATCTATAATATACTGATTTTCCTACTGGTCATTCAATTGAAAGGCCTTTTGTCAAAACAGAGAGCCCCTCTAGCTGCTTTCTAAATGTATTTGTTTTTTTCCCAACTCCCTTGAGGGTTAAAGAGACTCAACGGCCATATCAGGTACGTAGTGGTGTAAAGGGGATTATCCCTTTAGTCTTGTGAGAAATGTCAAAGAGATCCTTCTCAGCTGATTACATAACACATTATGGAGCAGCCGGCTTGTCGTCACATGCCCTCAGCAGAAGAGAATTCACTAATGTTGTTTGCTGGTCCAATGTGTGTCCAAGTGTTCAAAAGCAGGAAGGTTTTGCACAGATATATCAGTAGGGTGTGTTCTAAATAAGTCTTAAATAAGTGAGGCATCATTACCTCCAGATTGGTGTTTACCTGCTGCATTGAGAAGTAATACAGAGTCCCTAAAGACTAAACTCTGAAGGCTGGAGGCTTAAAAGATTATAGGCGGTAAAAAGGTTGATTCCTACTTTAAATATGTAGACAGGCCAAAGTGTGCATTTCTCAAAGTGAGCGCCAGCATTTTTTAATGCAGAATTAAGAGCTTGTGTACTGTAAACATGTAGTAATTTTAATTGTACTGCACTGAGGCACTTGTATGGTTTTGTCCTTGGAGTGAAAAAACCCCCCAGCTTCAAGTGTCTTAGCGCGTTTTCACACCTACAATTTGTTGTTGATGATTTGAGTTGTCGAGTTGCAGCGTCCTCCTGCGGTTTGGTTTCTTTTCACAGAGAAAACACCAAGTGAACCAAAATGTGACCATGTCACCATGCAAGAACTTTCATTGGGTGTTTTGGCCAACTAAAGTAAGTACAGGAAGAAGGTGCTGTGTTTTGCACCATGTGGAAAATGTAGAGAATTTACTCCTGGCTACAGGAACGCGATTGGCTCAGATTTTCACTGTACACCTGGTAGTTGGGTTGAAACTAAATCCCAATCTCAACATAAAGGAACTCTGGAGTTCATTTGGAACCGGACCGCCTCAAAAGGGTGTTGGCGAGGTTGCTTTGCTCCTTACACAAGTGCTGTTGCCCTTTTTACATCTGCACAAACAAACCACATCATGGTTGGAAAATGAAGTTCCATCTAATGAACTAAGTACCTCAGATGTGAAAATGCTCTAAGTAAGGTGTTGGACAACCATGTGTCACAAGAACAGCTTCACTGACTCTTGGCAGTGATTTTCCAAGTCTCTGATTTGTAGTTTGAAGATGTTGGTGGAGAGTGTTGTCATCCAGAATCTGCTGTTAAGTGTTCAATTTGGTTGAGATGGTGATGGGTTAGTGGTGTTATTGTTATTCTGGAAGAAACCGGAATAAGTTCTGAATAGGCGTTCTTCAGTCTGCTATGGCTCTGTGAAACACATCCATCACTCACTGCCATATCTGGTTTGCCTGCTTTTTTTGTTCTCCTTTCTCTGCTCTCTCGAAACCTAAAAGCTTTGTGCACTTCTGTGAGGAATACAGAATCACTTCCATGGTAGATGGAAACCATACAACAATATCCATCAAGTTCTAATTCGAGTTCAACATATCTGAGACGTAATAAAATCCTCTTCACCCACAGTTGAAGCCAATTCTGGTTCTTAATTGAACTTTAACAAAACCAATTTCAATAGCAAGTTGCACAAGAATGCTTCCACTCTTTCTCTTGCAGGCTTTTCCCCTGCTTGTTTGTGGCGTTGGTCCAGGATTGTTCCTCCATAAAGCACTTGAATTCCACTGACTCTCCTGCTGTTTTTCTTCATCTCTTTCCTTTCTTTTCTTTGTTTTTCTTTTCTTAACCTCGTCATCCCTCCATGCCCCCCTGATCTTATCTGCTGGTCAGAGGGACGCTGTGGAAAATGTAAGATTTTGCAAGTATAGTCTCCGAAACTAACTAAACCCCTATTTATCATTTGATGTGTTTGCCACTCCTGTAAAAATGTGATTACGTAAAACATATATTTTTATGATAAAAGTACTGATTTACTATTATCTGGAACTCTTGGAACAGAAAAGAGCTCATCTTGTTAGTACATGCTGTGTTGATTGTTCATTGCTGTTGTCTAGTGTAGAATAGATTGACACCATTATTATATGATCAGTGGAAACAAGACAGGTGTGCCCATGTATAGTGACAGGCTGAGTGCTAACTACAGATACCATACTAATTAACTGTTAAAATGACGCACTCTGAATCCAAAGAGCTTTTACAGAAGTGTTCAGGTGTATGTTTAAAAAATATGCAAAGAAACTTTATTTATAACTCACATGAACTTAATCTTTCCTGGTTTTTTTGCAATTATCTATTGTAACACATAGGGAACATTATGGTATACTATACAGATAAGTACAACATTATTAGCCTCACTATAAAATTTCAAGTTTGTGTCAAAACATTTTAAAGGTACTTGATGATGTGTTTTAACTTTGTAATGCTCAAAACTTGTAAAATCAAGTTAACCTCTTAAACCCCAACGCCCCCTGATACGGGGGCAAAAGGCAGGAAATCAGTTAGGCTTGGGGCTTAAGAGGTTAAAACTGAGGGTTTTCTTCCAATTTACACACAGTAGAAAAACTTGAATGAGGGTTTAAGCTGTCACTTGAGAAAGCATCATGCTGAAAACAAAATAAATCTCGTTAGACTTGAGAAAAAGAATTGCTGACAAAGGAGGAGGTAGATATATAAAGTTATCACGTTGTTTCCAAGTGAAATTCAAAGAGAGCAACACAGCCTGGCAGAGGCAGCAAGCAAAATATTTCAAAGATTGTAAAGAAATCTAGTGAGAAATGTGTCCAAAGACTCTGGAACAACTGCTAGTGACTTATCTAAGTCAGAAATTGGAGTCTCAAAGAAGTTAATCACTAGAATCCTTCACAGGAATGGACTGAGAGGTTGCAGACCAAGAAAAACTCAAGAAGCACAGATACCTTTAAGCCACACTGAAGTATGCTGAGGACAACCTGGACTGGAAGTGCATCCTTTGATCAGATGAGACAAAACTAGAGCTCTTTGGCCACAGAGACGCTGCTTATGTTTGGAGAAATAAGGGAAAGGCCTACAACCACAAGACCTCCATCCCCACAGTGAAACAGTGCTGGGAATATTAAGCTGTGGGGACACTTCAGTATGTCTGGAACTAGGAATCTCAACAAGGTAGAAGGAATAATGAGGACAGAAGGTTATGTGAAGACTTTAAAAGAAAACCTCAAGCAGCAAAACTCAGTCTGAGTCATCGCTTTGTTTTCCGACACCACCACGACAACTCAAAACATACGTCGCTCCTGGTGATGAACCACCTCCAGTAGTCCAATGCGAAAGTTATTCTGGATATAGTTTAATTTATTCAGAAATAGTTTAATTTACTTTGCACAGAGAAACTAAATTAAGCATCCCAATAGCCAAACTAGTATGTTTGTAAAAGCTTTGTTAAAAAACTTCTTGCTCTATTTAACTGCACTTGGGAAATACTTAAATGAATCTGATAAAAATCTGGACTTCCTTAGCGACAGCTATGTTTATCTGCGTCTGTTTATCTTCCACATGCTCTTTTTTTTGCCTTACGTGTGTTTGTGCGTGACAGTTTGCGTGTGGGTGTGAGACCCTTTGAGTGTGTGAGAGTGAGGTCCAGAGACAGACAGTAATTTGTTTTCATTTGTATCCATCTCAGGGCTGCTGTGCCCATAACTTTCAGCTGTAACAGCCAAGCTCATATTTGGGCCTCGCTGGGCACTCCCATAACAGCGGGTTTGTTTTGCCCCTGGTGTCACGCCACCAAGGACAGCACTGTCATTTGCCATCCTTATCTGGATTTCTGCAGCTACTAGATCCACCCTTTCTGCCCTGGGCGACTTGCGTGCGCCCACGCTATATCAGTTTTCTGTTACTTTATATTCTGAAATGTTTTGGACTTCCTTCCACAGCTTCCAGCTGTAATGTGAGTTTAACTCTTTCTGTAGCGACGGTTGCCACTTGTTCATTCACTCTACATTTCTGGTATCTCTATCGCTTTACTTTTTCAGCGACAGCAGCGTCTGGAACATTCCACTGTTTGTTTGGCTTCACTAAAGCAGACTACCCCCAAAATGTGCATGCATGTATGTTTATTCACATGTGAGAGAGAGAGAGAGAGAGACATCAATACAGCTGGCTGTGATGTCTCTGGGCTTCTGAAGAGGAAGTGGTGCGGGGCAGCGTCCGCACGCAATCATGTCTTTGTTCCTCTGAACCCCAGACATGCACAAGCTCACTATTTTTTGTTTTTTTCCCCCGCTGAGAGCATACGTCACTGTTGTTTGCCCTGTTTGTTTCAAAGCGTCTCACTGTGATTCTTTTATAGGTCCCATGAAATAAGTTTTTTTTAAAAAAAGGAACACAAAGTGAAGAAACGCAGACATTAAATGCACTTGTTTCACAGTCATCAATGTAACTCTTCCTTTTTTTAAAAACATGTCCTTTGCTCTTTGTTTACCTATCCTCCTGCAAATGAGACTTGGTTTTGGTACGATTCAAGCAAACACTTGTTTCCGTGGATTGTGTACACACATGTGAGAACCTAGTGGCTTAGTGGTTTTGATGTGATACTGTGTGCTGTGTGTGTACTCACGTACTGTCGCGCACTCTGATTTTGTAAATTTGTGAGATTTAGTGGTTGGCTGTTTAATGAAATCATAACAAACCCCAGCAGGGCTGCTGATCCTAAACCCAACCCCGCAGCAGATTGACATTTACCCTCTTGGAGAATGAGTAAATGTTTCCAAGTACACTTCTTAGCCCCTAAACAGAGGAAGGCCTTGTTTAGCTGATTGCAGTGATTGTGTCCTCTCTCCCCCTGGTTTCTGCTCTAATTTACTTGTTTCTTTCTGTTCTCCTTGACTCTTTCCAGCCTCTCCGTGTACCCAATAACTCCCCTAGTTGCAGTGCCAGATCTAGAATATGTGTCATCTTGTGACCTGAGGCTGTCACCCCTTTTCCCTTCCGGGTGTGGCCTCCTACTCCTTTCAGACCTGTAAAAGTCAGCGTGGGCCACCTGCAGGCAGATCTTAATTAGTTCCCCTCTCACAAACTAAGACGAGAGAAACAATGAAAAAAAAAAGCCACTGCAGCACCACAGGAGGGTTTGAAGGCACAGACGCACATGTATCACGGCCTGCTCTCTTCAAGTAGGGGCCTCTCACTCCTTAGGAACCAGCGTCTTTTGTGCAGCTCTCCGAACAAATTGACTTTTTGTCCGTGTGGCCTCAGTATCCCAGTCTTGTCTACTGTACTCTGATATTGACGGCATGATTTCCAACATATGGTACTCAGTAAAGAGGGGAAAAATCTCCAATGTATTGCTGTCTGTCGTGGGAGTCTTTTTAAACACTGAGTAATGTCACTTGCCCCCCCCCCCCCTCACCATTCTCCTCAACTGTTTGCTTCAAAACATGTGTAGGCCAGGTAGTTTTATGGGACCTTATGTAAGATTCAACAGTGAATCTAATGTTAAAATACCCAGTAAATCCTCTTAAAATTTTGTGGCCTTTCTGCCAAGTATTATAATGACAAATTAGACTAGGCAAGAGCCCTGCTTTGGGCACATGCGCGAAACACACACACGCACACAGACAAATGGACGAGGTAAGATCAGCCTCCTGCCCTGCTACAAGAAAAGCTGCCTGAGTACTGCTCCTTTATGACTAGATAGAAAAAAAAATGAGAAAGAAAAGAACTAATTGTGCATGGCTTCTTGACTCTTTGCAAGTTTCTAGAGCCTACAAAAGACAGAAAATAGTCTTGGAGCAGTAAAGCAGCCACACACTGATTCATATCCTCTGGATAACAGAGCTGTATGGAAGCATATTCAGTATTTAATCTTATTACAGACTCTGGCTTATTATATGGATGCTGACCTCCACACGGCATTTACTCACTTGGACGATTAGAAATGCTTTAATTCTTCTCAGTGACCCAAAAAACTTTGCACCATAAATGCTGCAGCTATGCTGGCATTAGAGAACAATAGAAGTTTAAATTGGCTTCCTTTTTACAGGCATGGTTTTAGCTGGGTGTCTTGTGGTGTAATTGCTGCAGTGTTCATAACTCTTTTGTCAATTTTTTTTTCACAGATTCTAATTATCCGCGTGCATGCCGTGTCTGCTTTTGGTAAACGGAGTCACGCAACTTGTGGGTAAACTTCCAGCTTTCTGGATGTACCAGAGAAACGTTACACTGACTCCAATTCAGTCTCTACTGACTCTACACTGACCTTCAGCATCTTTCCTGTAGTGCAACAGGAAAAATACAATTTCAGCTGAAAACACATTAAAAATGCAACATCCAGATGAAGACTATCCACTTTCTGGATGATTTAGCATTCATCAAAACAAGTTAGATGATCCTTCTCCTCTTTAGCTCAGAGTATGCAGTGTCCATGTTTTCCAAAAAGAATTTCAAATTTAAATTTGATCCATTTTTTCACTTTGCCTCAGTCCGTTTTTAATGAGCTTTAGATGACAGCGTTCCTGAATCATGCTACCATATGGCTTCTTTGCATGATAGAGTTTCAGACTGTATTTGCAGATGGCATAGTCAACTGTGTTCACATACAGTAATTTCAAGAAGTGCTCCCGAGTCCACGCAGTGATTTCCATGACAGTATCACGCCTGTTTTTAATGCAGTGCTGCCCGAGGGCCCAAAGCTCACGGGTATCCAATGCTGATTTTTGGCCTTTTCCTTTGCACACAGAGATTTTTGCAGATTGACTGAATCTTTTGATGATATTATGTGTTGTAGAGCCTTTCCAATATTATGTTGAAGAACATTTTTCTGGAGTTGTTCCAGAATTTGTAGACATAGTCTTTTGCAGATTGGGCAACCTCTGTCCAATTTTAAAATCTGCCTCTCTAAGATGAAGATTTTACTGACCTGCTGCCAGTTAACATAATCAGTGCCAAAATGTTCCTCAAGTTGTTGTTTTTCTTATAATTTAATACCGCTCACTTTTCAAGGCTTTTGTCACCCTCAAGATGCTCAAGGTGCTGTGTTTACAGTGTTCTGTCATGAATAAAATATGGTTTGAGGAGATTTGCAAATCATTTCATTCTAATTTTATTTACAATTTAAACAGTGTTCCAAGTTTTTGGAATCGTGGTTAAGGCAGCAAAAAAAAAGGTCCTAGTTCTTTCTTCTGCACGGCATTACACTAAGATGTTACGAGTCATTTATGAAGTAAACACACTTGTTCACATATTTCTTAGCTACAAATGCCTCTATATACCCTTACTCTTTCATTCAATACTTTTCAATATTGCATGGTGAAAATCTGATAGCTGAGAAAACTCATAAGCAGAATGCAAAAACAAAGCTCCATTTTGGATAGATGTAACTTCTTTTTTTATTAGAAGTAGCTTTGAGGCTTCCTCTTTTTTTAGCATGAGATTAATTTTGGTAGCAGGAGAGCACTATGCAGAACCTGAAAGCTCTTGTTACATGCCAAAAGCATGTAATACAATTACAAAAGTTGGCAAACCTGCACAAAGCGAGGCATGACCTTTTTGCCTACATAGTTTTTTGTATTTATTAGACAGTTGATAATAAAGAGTCAAACAAGGAGAAAGAACCATATTGAGATCATGGACTGTTTTAATGCTTTCACATAGTGAATGAAATGATAAGTCTGCTTTTGCTCTACTGCCAAATAATGAGCAAATTCTCCCTCCAAGGCCAAAAGGAGAATCTGAAGGCCTTGTTTTATGATGTGCAGGTCACACACAGAGCAATAAAGAGAACTTTCAGGGACTTTTTTTTTTTTTTTAAATTAAAGAGTGTATTTAGTTTGGCTTTAAACTAGCCATCCTGCATTAATGAAGGCACCTCATGCTGCTCTTATTAGGGATGAATGTTTACTCCCCCTCAGTGGTGTTGGTGATTGTAGGACGGTTTTATGGTGAGGGGACCATCAACAACTAAGCGAATGGCCCTCTTTATGGCCTCTTACCGCAGGTTGGGAAAATCCAGCGAGTCAGCAGGCAAGTACTGCATAAATAACCCATCCAGACAAAATTTTAAACAAAAAAAGCAAGATTCGCTCATCAGCACGATGTCTAACTGTGACATCCAGATTATTTCCAGGTCCGTATGAAGTGGCTTTAAAAGATATGCGTGCCACTTTCGACCCCATTAGCGTTAATGAAATCTGCAATCTGGAGCGCAGACAGAGGTGGACTAAACCAAGCAAATCACGCAATGCTGTTTTTGGAGGTATCCCGGTGTGGTGCAGGGTTCAGGCTACAGTTAGTAGCATTTGAAGCTGCAGCCAGACTTCACTGAAATGATCAGATTTTTTGTAAAAATCAATTAATGTGCAAAAACAAAACAAAAGAGAAAGTATGTGGATGTTTCCTATCTCTTATATGAGGATTATTTCAGTGATTACTGCCCAAAATGTTTTAAAAAATGCAACATTCTCACTTATTTCTGGTGACCATAAAAAAAGTCAGTGGAGATGCTTGTGTTTGCAGGTCTCATCTATATGCGTCCGAGGCCTCAGGGCCACGTTTAAAATCCTAGGAATCTGCCCTGCACTCCTTAATTATACCATCAGTTTCTCTTCATTTCCACTGCAAAGACACAATTCCCAAAGAAGAAGGGGAAAAAAAAGGAGATCATGGAAAAGGAAAATGACCTCAGGAAATTTCTGTTTTCACAGCCTGATTCACCGAGCAGCTCCGTGACGTCACGGTTGCCGATCCTTTTGTTTAGGGACAGGAAAATATTGAGAAAAAAGAAAGAAAGAAAAATGTTTGTTTTCATTAGACCAGAGCGCTGTTAACAATTACACACCCGTGAGGACAAAGGTAATGACAATTTGTGTTTTTGTTAGCTGCCCTCATAATTTAATTGTTTCCATCCAGAATGTCGTTTGACCATTTGGTTCTAGTTAATGATGTTTGTACTAATGGGCTGTAATGCATGCTAACATTCAGGCTGAATATACATTATAAACTAATGAAACCAACATAATTACCTAAAATTGAATTATTAGGATGCCTAATAATGGAAGTCAAGATAAGGTAGCTTGGGGATATTTTTTTCCCACTTGAGCACAGCCATTAACAAACTGAAGATAAACTCCAGATGGTTTGGAACGGTGCATTTATTTCATTTGTATTTTTTTTTTAATTATTCCCAAACAAGGTTACTTTATGAAGAAGAAGAAGAAGAAGAAAAAAAATCACATTTTGGACCAAAACAGAAAAAACCCCCGAAGCCAATAATAATTTTAATAAACATGTCAAAACACTGTAATTAAATCATGTGATTAATGGCACCGCACAGCTGGTATGGTAAAAATAGTGAAACAGTCTGTAAAATTACTTGGAAAAACCTCCCAGCAAAGACCAAAAGTATAAAACCTAAGAACAAAAAAAGAAAATGTGTGGCAGAAATAGGGGGTTATTTGTTTTACCTCCACTTTACTTTTAATTTCACTCTGTAGCTTAGACATAGAGAGCGGTGGGGGGGTTGGGGGGCGTTACTTTATAGTAACCAGGAGTAACTAACCTACTGCGTTAGTTGTATTAATATGCCACAAAAAGGATGAAAAGTGACTACACTGCATTTATGTTTTTTTTCTTTATGTGTTTTGTTCCATATATCTTAGTTGCAAAGCAGGTCTTCCATGCTTGGTGTGCGACTGTGTGTTTAGTTTGCCCGGCAGACTTCACAGCAGTCTTTGCACTAATCCTGACAGCTTCCACTTTAACTGTAGTGAAATCAAAGTAAGGCCCAACCCAGTCCCTACTTGGAGGACTCTGTGCAGATGCTTGGCTGTGTGCTCGAGGCACGCCTCCCTCTCCGCTCGCATTAGAAGCACCTGTATAAATACGATCTCTCGTCTTCTACGTGTGTGTTTCGCTTCGTGTTCTTGTCCCCTACGCCTCCCACCGCCACTACCACCACCACCCCTTCCTCAGTACAGGGCTCAGTTTCTTCTCTGCTCTCGTTAATAAAAACAGTAATCTGCAGCAGCACCTGAGTGACCTGTTTGTACAGCCAGTCCCGTTGCCTTGCGAAGCTCTTTGGCTACTGTTTTTTTTTTTTTTTTTGCTCAGCTCTCCTACTCTCAGGTTTTCAAATAGACCAGTCCTGCTATTTGATGTGGGCTCGAGGAAGGGGGTGGGGGTTTATTCAGGTGTGGTGAGTCTGACGACCGATGCTGCCACCACCCTGCCTCTGATGTTGTGTCCATCGGCAGCCAGGTGCTGGAGCTCCATCAGAGAGGCCACTGTTCCGAACCTGCGGATGAATAGAGGGCCCATTGATGGCGCTCGTCTGTGGGGCGCTGCGGTTTCTCCCCTCTTACACGCACAAGCAGGGGTAGATGGTGGACCAGGGCGTTTACCTGCTGGAGAGAAAAGGGGCTGACCAAAGGGGAACTGCAACATTCTGGCCTAGCTTTTGGCCGCCGGGGAACTTGTAATATGGTTCATGTGTCCACATGTCCCGATGTGTTTGAGAGGGTATTCACTCCCACTCTGGGCGAGTGCCTGTCCCACCTGTTTGAATAAGACTCACTCTGTTTGAACTAAGGCTGGATTCAGGTCGCCAGAGGTTGAATGTGGATATGTCCTGACATCATGTCAAGGATACATCCACTGAATATAAGGTTGGAGGGTTTGGGTGTAGTTCGATTAATAATACTTCCCTTTAGAGTGAAATATTTCTGGCCACATTATTATGTACACATTGCTATTTCCAAGTTGGACCCCCTTCTGCCTTAATTCTTCATGCCACATTCCTTAGAGCTTTTGGTCCTTGTTGACATGACAGCATCACACAGTTGCTGCACATCCACGATGTGATTCTACTATTCCATCTCATCCCAGAGGTGCTGTATCATCTCATCCCACGGTCAGCAACAATACTCAGGTAGGCTAGTGTTAAAGTGATGCTTAGTTGGTGCTATGGTAGTACTGTTACACACTGTCTATTCTACTGCTTTAGTCCAAGGTAGTTCTACATGTTGTGCATTCAGAAATGCTCCTCTACTCCTTCCATGGTTGTAACGAGTTACTGTTGCCTTCATATCAGCTTAAAGCAGTCTTGCCGTCCTTCTCAGACTTCTGACACCAACAACACATTTTTGCCCACAGAACTGCTGCTCGTTGGGCATTTTCCCTTTTCCTGATCATACTCTTTAAACACCAGTGATGGCTATGTGTGGAAAATCCCTGTAGTTTATGAAATACTCTCACAGGTTTGTCCAGTACCATCTGCCATTCCACATACAAAGTCAATTAAAAACCTTTCTTCCCCATTATTGATTTAAAAATCATCAGGTTGCTTTAAACAGGTTACAACCCTAAAGCATTGAGTTGCTGCCACGCGACTCACAAATATCAAATCATAGCAAAGTAGATATTTGTGTTAACAAACAGTTGGAAGTTGTACTTTGTAAATCTTTAGGGTATTTGAAAGTCTACAAACAATAAACTATGAAAAATGAAAGGCCATGTGGAGATTTTTTTAAGAATACAGAGAAATATGGAAGTTTTCATATGAATTTCACTGTAATAAAAATTCAGCAGATAACTGAAGGTGTAATTGTCCATATTGACTGTTGTGTTCTGTGAATTGGGTTTTAAATGACATTTTTTTTGTGATATAAAAACGTCTTAAGAAACTCTCTTCTTATACTTGTTGCTGAATAGCATGAGAAAAAGCAACGATTCACAGTTACCTGACCACAAATATGTTTTTCCTTTTTTTTGAGAACGGGTAGCTTATACTTCCTGGTAGTTCAACTTAGCAGAATTTATGTGAATTCTCTGAAAGAAAAAATCTGTCTTCAGTTGAAATCCACTCCTAAGAACGTTTCTTTATCACACTGACCACTGTGACATCAAGCCCTGAAATTAGTTGCCCGAGTATCGCTTCTATCATGACACCATCGAGGGAACTTTGCGCTTTGCAAGATTTATAGGAGGCACGGTTTCACAACCTCACACACTTGCAGCTTTGCCACTGAGAAGTTTTGCCTTTTCTTCTTAGAGAAACCCAACCACAGTGCTTTTCTGGTTGCGTTTCTCACTAAGTGTGGCGTTAGAAGTTTATTTTACATGGCAGTGCGAGGAAAAAGGTAAGCCATTTTGAGGATTAAAGTGAAAAAAGAGAGAAAAAACTGACTTTCTTGTTGCTGTATATTATATAGCCCTTGTATCAGCAATAAAGAAGCAGTCAGCAGGTTATCGGTCAAAGACTTAAAATATCTCTGGGAACAGATGTTTTAAATTAGTGGAAAGAAAGAAAAGTTGTAAATCATGAAAAAGTGGGACCAGGTAAGCCTTGGTGATGTGTCACCCAAACCCCTCCATGCACCTTTATTTTTTTCTACTCTTGTTAATAGGAGCCATATAGAGCCCAGTTCTTAATTAAAGGCCCCCCAAGGGGCTGTAGCAGTAAATGAGACTAATAACCTTCCAAATAAGTCCCTGCTAGTGCCGAAAGGCTGGTCTCTTTATACTGCAAGTGTATATGTGCTATAAAGCTTTTTTCCAGCACACTAAAGCAATTTTATAGCTCGGTTTTATTCTTTTCTTTTAAAGCCCGTCAGAAGAACAGGGGAGAAAGTCAGCGAGGGTATCTGTGGATCAAAAATAGTGCAGTGCAGTGCCACTGGTTCAGGGTTGACCTCTGAAAAGTGGTAAATTCACAACATTTACATGTAATACCCTACACTAATGTGTTATTCACTGCCTTATTTATTGTTCTGAAGATGTGTTAACAAAGTTATACAGCATAATTAGATACAATTTGAGATGTAATTCAATTTTTTCATACTTTCTACTGAATGAGTGTTTGTATGACACTAGATGGATAATGTTTTCTGCTTGTGTGTGTGTGTGTGTGTGTGAATGCACTTGAATATTTTAAATAAACCATAAACCCCCCCAAAACAAGAAATGTAAAAAAAAAAAATTCAAATTAATTTACTGGTCATTATTGTCGGGTTTTAAAGTTATGTGGTGTACACAGCTCGAACACTGATATGAAAATGAAACAAGAAGACGTTTCTAAGCATAGATTAGAAATGAGAGGGGCATAAATGTGGGTAGTGTGATCTGATCAGAGATCATTTGATGGTGACAGATGATAATGTTCGTCAGTGAGCTGAAAAACATCAACACGCGCTGGCGTTTGTCAAAGTAGGTTATTATGGTAAGGCTTTGTGGACCGTTATGGGTGCGTCTCAAAACATACTCGTGGTAATCAAACACTAAACAGATCTGTAAGATAGACAGGGTGTTGTTTTGGGAAGAATTTGGATGTAATTACTAATAAAGTCAGGATTTAGTTTAGCCAGGACTTTACAAATACATTACAGAAATACTACTAGTAATACAGTATTAAATGTAATAATTCCTCAAAACATATAAAAACATTTTACATTTTTTTAATTTATTTTTTAAATTTCTGATTAATTTTTTTAACTTAGTGTTTAAATAATCAGGACCTTTTCCTAAATTGTAGAACGAAAAATACCCAAAATGTGTAACTTTTAAATTGAGACTAAAAGAAGCGCACACTGCTGCACTTTATATTTATTTTAGAATAGTCCTACAGAAAATGCAGCATCTTACTGTAATATAATGACACATAAAATAAAGTATGTACCTGTACCTGGCAAATAACATCTTATTTAAATTAAATTACATCTTAATAGCAGATTCACATCTTGGATGTGCAGCCAACAAATCTAGTAATCAAAGCCTGTGACCTGATTAACAGTGTTTTAAGAAAAGGTTTGTATTTTTTAACGGCATGTGTATAATTTTTTTTTTTTACCCATGTGGAATAAAAATCCCAAGGGAAAGAAAACTGAGTATCTCAGCAGAGCAAACAAGAAAAAAACAAACAAATGTCAGCAGTACAGAGGCGAGTGGAGGATGGGAGCTATGATTCGGGGAGGTAAATAAATTCCTCTCATTGACCAGCAGGCTGTACTGTAGCGACATCACTCCTCCTTGGATGGTCTGGCCTACGGTCTCGGAGCTCTTTCTGTGTTTTGACGTTTTCGTGTAGATTTAACAATTTCATCCTCCGAGAGTGAGGAAGAACGGAGGGGACAGGTTTGAGCTCAAGTGGAAACCTCCACGTTTTTTAGGGGTTTGGTGTCTGCAGTCGGGTGTGGCCCCCAAACCACCACATTAACACCACCAACCGCCATCATTGCTATTACCATGGTCATGTCCCTCCATCACCCCTCCCTCCTTTTTTCTTGTTTTCGAGCAGGAGAAACAGATAAAAGCGCAGATTGACAAAACCACAGTTTCCTTACTTTATCAGAGCTGTGCCATTCTTTCTGCAGTCCAGTACTGCTCAGTTTGTTTGTTTGTTTTCCCCTCCTCAGACATTGTGCTACGGTTTCCCTGTGAACAATAGGTATGGTCTGCCAGTTCCAAAAGAGTTGATAACGGGCACTTTTATCTCCGTTGTAGCAAAGGACGGATCAAAAATAATGTGCTATCTGTTTGGATGTACAAAGTGTGTGCTGTGCATTTCTCTGAATCTGCAAGCTCTGCTTGGTGTGTCACTCTAGTATTTACATAACATTGTTTTCTTTTTCCAGACTGTAGTTCAAGTCACACATATGCTCTCCTCCCCTCTCCCCACTGTCTCTCTTACTCTCTTTCCTTCTGCCTGTTTCTTTCACATTTTCTCTCTTGGCCTCAGTACAAGTACTAGCAGTTGTCAGTTTCAGGAAATGCACTGCTCTCTTTTGGGAAGTGAGGTATCTGCCTTTGGGCTGGTTGTTTTTTTTTCTTTTTCTCTTTTCTTTTTTCCCCTCTTTTTCATAATTTGTAACTTTTATCGTCTGCTTTACGGGAAGCGGAGTTCCTCCGTGCACACAGAACTGTTCACTCGGTTCTCCCTTGGTGTTGTTTTATGACTGTACGCAGGCTGATACACACTGCCCGTCTTTGCAGATATGTATTTAAATGAATGGATAGCTAGGGAGATTGGATGCAAAGCGGCTCTTTTATTGCTTTATTACTCTGTGTGCGAACAGTGAGAGGTTGTAAGTGTGTCCGTGTGTGTGTAAACTCTTGCTGCACACGTGCTCACGAACACATGTACACACAGCTTAGCTCACTCAAAGCGAGCATCGTGATTCTCTCCTAGCGACCCAAACGCATTTACACTGAAGTGTAAAAGCAAAGGGCCCGTATTGTTGTCACTCATTAACGACATTAGCCTGCTGTGTGTCCACCCACTCGCCCACCTGTGCACCTAAACAACACACATACACAGAAACACAAACACCTCATTGTATTAGATTAACAACCCACGGAACCAGGCGCACGTGATGTGCTGATCAGAGCCGTTAAAAGTGTGTGTGGAGAAAAACTGTGAAAACAAAGCTCTATGTTTTAGGGTAGGGGAGGCGTTGAGAATGTACGAGTGTGTGTGTGTGTGTGTGTGTGTGTGTGTGTGTGTGTGTGTGTGTGTTTTTCTGCACAGGAGTGAGAAGAGCCGCTTCAGTCCAAACAGGATATTGTATACAGGAGCACAGATTCTTCTGCAGGCCCTTTGGGTTCATGACGTCGACAACAAGTGAGCAGGCAGCACACCCACTGCCCCAGCACAGTCACACAAACACACACAGACACACACGCACACCTCATAACTGACTCAACAGGCTGCATTGCTTTCTGTGACGGGACCAATATCATTGGACTCAGTGACAGTTTCCTGAGGAGAGATTTGGATCATATAAATTGTTTATTTAATAATATTGGAACACAAAGGCAAATATAATCACGTGAATCCGAATAACTTAGACTAAACAAATTATCTCAAGCTATGTGTTTTAACTCTTTATATCCCTGAATAACTTGGTAAAAGTAATTCAACATTTTGGACATATTGTGAAGCTATTGTTCCCTCCCAGGCTTCAACAAGGTCAACAAGTTAGCTTTGAAATTTTCATTGATGAGGCTTTTCTCTTTATGAATGACACCACAGTGGGCATCGGTTCCACCTAAACGATTTATGATATATATATTTTAACTTCAGTTTAAATGAACAACTGCAGAGATGTATTTTAAAGAATAATTGTAGTCCGGTGTGACCTACAGGTATTTGATGCAACTGATTCAGCGTCATTTTTAGAGAGGCAGAGGTGAAGGAAAACGTCTGTGCGAGGCAGAGGGGCGGGTGAAATTGATTCACGTCGTGTTTGGGACTCACGAGGAAAAGACAAGTGTGTGCCCGTGGGAGGCAGGGGCTCGTCTCACGGGGATGTCGAGAGCATTAAAACAAGCTGTTTGTCAAGTGGCAGTGCCGGCAGCGTCCGCCCACTTCTCCACACTTGATCTGTAAGACTGCGGAAGCAGACCAACTCGAATGTGTGTGCCACTGCAAGCGATTCCTGTGTGTCACATTCTAGATAGAGAGAGAGAGGCATTTTTGTACATTGTAGAAGGGAAAAAAGCACATTTTGAATATAAACACTGAAGCAGTTAAGGGCACAATGTGTGACTCAGGGCTGACTAAATAATTCGTTTTGGTTTAGCACCAGCAGTTCCCATTTTCTTCCATCCTCCCCTGTGTTTTTGCCCCCCTTTCTAGTAGCTCTATAAAATGTTGTTTCAACAAGAGCAGAGAACATTGTTTTTGCTGAAATTTTATTAGTAAATATGACTTTATGAGCATAATTTTCACAAATGGCGTTTGTGTTGGTCATTTGTGTTCTGCAAAATCTAAATCAAGTCCTCATTTGTTGTGAAAGAAAACAGGCGTAATGCTGTTATTAATTCTTTATCCAACAAAACTGTTTATGGAACAATCATCAGTGATCATCAGTCTCTTCCACTGTTATCTGGAAAGAGTTTTCATCCACTGTTTAGTGTCTAAGTTGGCCCAGCAAAGTCGGATTATTTAGTCAGTGCAGTTTAGTCGTGCATACGGGTTCATGAGTTAATTCATTTTTTCCAGTATTATACATCGAAGCGTTGAAACAAAAGTCAAGTTTGGTTTTGGACATTTTCAGTGCACCTTTTATACACACACACACACACACACACACACACACACACACACACACACACACACACACACACACACACACACACACACACACACACACACACACATAAACATGTTTTTCTATATAGGGGTTTAAAGCAATCACATTAATGTTCAGGGTCTGTGTGACATTCCTCAACCCTGAAGTGAATGCAGAGCCTTTTATCCCCACTCGTATGGTGACTTCTGAGTCACTGTCAACACAGATATGTTTTCTTTTCTATTCATCGCAGAGAGGAATGGAGATACAAAACAAGCCCTTCCTCCAGCCCACTTAAAACAACCCGTGACCCCGTCCCCTTAAATCTCAGGTCATTCCTCATGTGTGTACTTTCTTAATTGCCAAGGTTATGACTGATGAAAGATAAACCCATCCCCACTGCCTTTACTGGGAGCAAATTCATACGCACCCCCAAGCAGGGAAAAGCAATAGGAAGCCAAAGTAATAAAAGGCTTTGACATTGATGGGCCTGTTTCCCAAACACTAAGGACCTCGAGTCTGGCTGGAGAGGCCGAGGCTCCATCTTTTTATTGCTGTGTCTGCCGAGAGTCGCCATGCCACTGAGAGGGTCGACGCTCCGGTCTCGGCCCCTTAGTTCCTGTCTGTCTGATTGTCTGTCTGGCTGTCTCTGTTCCCCATTGAATGTACTGCAGATGTTGGGGTGGAGGTGAAAATGGTGGTGATGGTGGGCCAAGTGGGTGAGGAATTTCTGTGTAAGTCGAAGGCCTTCAGCAAACAACCCCTCTTAGTGTCAAAGCAAATACAGAGGTCTGTTGTGTTGTTAGGAAAGCCCTGTGCCTGCACTTTGGCTAGACATTAATGTATTAGTCTAGTGGTATTAACCAGAAAGTGATATATATATATATATATATATATATATATATATATATATATATATATATATATATATATATATATATATATATATATATATATATGTATATATATGTATATATATATATGTATATATATGTATATATATGTATATATATATATGTATATATATGTATATATATATATGTATATATATGTATATATATATATGTATATATATGTATATATATATATGTATATATATATATATATATATATATATATATATATATGTATATATATATATATATAAGTGTAGTTGTCACCTAAGAATACAACAGTAGAGCATAATCGCTGTAAGCGCAGCAAAAACGACTGCACTTCATTTACGTATCACTTTGAGAAGATTAAATAAACGTAACCCATTTTTTTCTCTTCAGGTTGCTGCAGAACAACTTCCTAACCCCCCAAACCCTCCCACCCATTCAGCCCCACACCCGTCCGTCTGCTTGGTTTGCTTTGGCTTTTGACTGGATTAGGTACATGCACAAGGCCGCTACTCATGCCACGGGATTGCTTATGACAGGCCCTTACGCAGACACCTTGACTGCCATGAGCAATTACTTTAAATACACAGGAGAGGGCCAGAACTGGACCGACCTGTGGGAGGGTGAGAGGCAGAGAGGAGAAGGAGAGAGAGAGGCGAACGTGAATTGGAGAGGAAAGCGTAACAGCACAGATCTAATTCTAGATTATGTAAAAATGCTTTGTTGTCCTGCTGTTGTTGTTGTTATTTTTTTCTTAAAGCCTCTCTGTGAACTTCTAAAGTAATCACGAGTGAAGTGGAGACTAAAAAAAACAATGTTTTTTTTTTTTAACTTGTGATTTGACCTGCAGTTCTGTTAAACATCTCTCTTATTTTAAGCTGTCGTTTGCAATTAGATAACCGAAACCGTGGCGTCCGTGTTGCTGAAATCCATCCACGTCTCTGTTCATTGCTACAGTTTAGATAGACTTACCCGCCCGTGCATGCTGACAGTGACAGAACTGACAGCAGTCCAGATCCCTCCTCTGCTCGGGCCTGGCCTGCCCATCGATCAGATTTCACGCAGATCTGGACCTGGCTCCGTTTACACACAGCAGGTCTTGTCCCCGCTGCTGCTGTGTTTCTGCTGGCTCTGTTTCACCTCAGAACGAGATGGTGGGCTGTGCTAAAGTGTTTTCATACCACACCCATTCCTCTGTTAGTCCCAGCTGCAGCTATATAAAAAAAATAGCTAATGGCAGTTGGATAATCATATAGTTTTAAACAAATATCATAATAAGTCATATGATCACCTGTCTGTTATTACCCCACCCCAACTCCAATGTTAGTGAAGCACTTGCAAAAGTTTCCTCTAAGCCAGATTGACCCTTTTACCTAAGCGTGAGCATGACTTATTATTATTTTTCCCTCCTGCCTGTGTGAGTCTTTGTGTTGCCGTTTCCTTGTGCGTACGGCAACTGCGGGAGAGCGTCTGACGAGAGCACCGGATCTGTGAGAGAATGAAGAAGTGGTGAGGGCCAGAGTTTATGTGAGGTGAACCAAAGCTTTTGCACTCTGCTTTGCTTCGCTTCTTTCTCCGCAAACATCTTTCTCTCTAACTCTACCTCTGTGTCTCTTCTCTTTCTGACACACACACACACACATGGAGTCACACAGTGTAATAAGTAGGAGTGTGTGGAGCTGCTGAGCTGTTCCACATGTGTAGGGTGCGTCAGATCAAATTAGGCCTCGTTGACAAAGGGCCTTTTACACACAGGTGCATGGTGGGTGAGCTGGAGCTGCAGTCAGCCAGAGAATCAGCCCAAAAAGCCAGTCAGTCAACAAACCAGCCGGCCAGTAAGTTAATCAGTCAACCTGCCATTCAGGAAAGTGAAGACTTCGGCTTCACTGCGCTGAATGAGTGTGACTTTGACAGCTTTCTGGCCATAAGGCCATTGTCTTACTTCATTGTTGTCCTTTTCGGAACACCTTTGGAACATCTCCTTGGACGCTAATACGCTTCCCCTTTTTCTGAATCTAACATCAGCACATTTGCAGCTCACTCCAATCACATCCAATCACAATACACAACCCAAATCACGGCAGCGTGCCAACTGACCGTCTCCACGGAATGAAAATGGCAGTTTTCAAATGTTTGGGATTGTGTTTACTTCTCTTTCCCAAAGTTTATTACATTCTCTCTTCAAGTTGTCACTTTTCATACATGAGCATAAATCCTTCAGTGGCACACATACACCCGCGCTGAGCAACCTCCCCGGGTGCTGGTGTAACCATAATGCAGCTGCGGCAGTACAGGCTGAGTTATTACGTTTAATCCGTCTAATTGTTGAATTTCACAGAATGGGACCCAGTGTGCCTTGGAACTAATTCTGTCTGGGCATTCTGTTTAATTCGCCACACTGGGCCCTAAGCTCTTCTGAAGGGAGGCTGCCCCCTCTCTGCTCCTTCCACCCCAACCTTTAAGAATATAAACCCCTTATCTTCTGCGCGCCCTCACCCTCATGCATGACAGAACACTGGGTGACTTGTGCAAGAGAGTGATTTCTCAACAGCCCATAAAACATTCTTCTGACATTTTGGACATCTACTCTAATGAGGCGGGGAGGCTGGGAGCTGAGCGTGAGCAGCGACGGGAGCCCGGCAGCGCCAGCCTCACCAGCCGACACTTTTTAAACAACAATGGGTGAGGCATGAAACGAATGGAAATTGAGATGCATGTCTTGGGTGGTTAAAGAGCGGCATATCGACAGCGTCACGTGTGCAAACAGAATTGCAAAAATACTCGTGTTATTACAACAAAAAAAAAAACACTTCCAAAGTGTGGTGTTTATTTTCAGCTACTTTATCAACACGAAACGTCCAAATTCAGCACGGACATTGTTGCGGTCTCACTCGAAAACAATGCTGCTTTAAACGGCTCAGATTGGCGGGGGGTTGATTGGCTCATTGGTTGGTTGCGTGGCAGAACGGTGATAATCCGTGCTCACAAATCCCACACGTTTAGTCAAATTATTCCAGGCCTTAAGGCTCCCATTGTGATCACTGGCTGTGGTGTGCTGCTGTCTGAGCCCCCCCATGGGGACAACAATGCCACCATTCAGGGCCACTCGCTGCTACAGGCCGGGCAATTTCAGGTGTGAATTGGCTGTGTAGTCAGTGGCTTATATTAAATGGCCTAAGGCGTGACCTTGAGGGCTAAGAGAGGACAGAGAGGGAAGAGGCTAAAATGGTAGCTCTCCAGTTTTGTCAAGATCCGTCATCTCTTTGCTCTGATGGCCTTAAAAACGGACAACAGCAGTTTTATCTTGGGGGAGAAAAAAAAGAATTATAGGGAAACTGATAATATTTGTGAAAACTAAAGAATGATCTCTTCATCCCGATATGCTCTTTTTTATTTTTCCCCTCTCCATTCTGTTCCTGCTAAACCTCTTCTCTGTCCTCCTGCCTTTCCCCAATAATATGCTTTTAATCATATCTCCTTGGCTGGTTTGCTTGCGTGGGTGAGTACTACATCCAGGCCCTTTGATGGGAATCTGCGATGCACCCAGAAGCCTTTTGAAGTGGCCGGCTGGGGAGCTATGGGGGGGGGGCTAGCTATGGGGGCCGGGAGCTTTGATGTGCCAGGGTCTGGAGGGGCCGGCTGCACGCTGCCCTGCACTGATCTGTCAGTAGCACAGCTGCACTCCTCGCTGGGTAGCCCCTGCCTGACCAGTTGGCTCGCTTTCTGACTTACTCACCTAGCTGACTCTATCTACCTACAAAAATAAGAGCTGCACACTTAGATTAGTGCAGTAATTAATATATTGTTTGGGGGTAAACATATCTCCAGAGTTTGTACAAGTCCAAATGCTGCTGCAGAGCATTGAGTTGTTGTTTTTTTTTTACTGCTTTTCCCGTTTTATTTTCTGTCAAACAGCTCACAGAGAAAGAAAGAAAGAAAAACACTTAGCGGACGGCTGTTTTCTGCTCGAAGCTGATGTAAATGCGCCACTGGGAATTTTTGAGTTTGAATTTTGCCAAGTGGAATCTGTTTTCTCCGCAGCTGCACGAAACCATTAAAAAGAGACCATGTGTTCTAACCTGTTAAGTTTCAGTCAAGCTCAACCTTGGCTCAACTCTCCACCTGGAGAGGAGAGCGGTTTTCAAGGCCGAAGCTATTGACACTTAGCTCACCGCACGGGCTTTCTTTTGCTCCACGAGGACGATGCATTAATTGCATGACAGCAACCAAGAACATTTTTCAATAGCTTTTATATGCAATACAATCCCACGTGTCTTTTTAAGCACATTTTATTTTTGTATCATATATTGCTGTACATAATAAAGAGTGTGACATTATGATGGATAGAGTATGAGGGTACATACTCTATCCATATGTAGCAACACCCTTTTTTTCAGTTTCTAGTTAGATAAGTGTCTCTCTAGATCAGGGATGTCAAACTCATTTTACATCATGGGCAGATAATAGTGAAATAGTGAAAAAACTTCTGTTATGATTATTTTTCTGTTTATCTGTTACTTATTTACTTTGGTGTTGTATAAATTGCCGTGGGGGATGTCTTTAGCAAGAGGAAAAGCTGTAAAAATAATGAAAGTACAGTTACACATCTAAAATTTTGTTGCCCTTTGGTGGACCAATTCAGGCCCCCGGGCCTTATGTTTGACACTCCTGCTCTAGATCTTTTTTATTATGTGTTCAATTCTTACTGACCACAGAATTGCATTGAGCACTCACTGACACTAGAAAAGCTGACTAGCCAGCACAGAAGCTAAGTGTGTGATCTAGTGCACACTTATGTTAGAGGCCTGTTGTGATTGTGCATGAAGTAGAACGTTCCATATGAGAAAGCTGCAGATTTCCTCCCTATGTCAGAATTTATAATAAACGTTTTCAGTGTCAGTGCAGTATCACTCAGCACAGTCTCTCTCTTATCCATCATGTCTCTCCTGTTCTCGAGCACTTTTAAAGAGCTTGTGTGTTTGTTTAGCTGTGAAAAGTTGATGACGCATACATTAGGTATGCTTTTTTTGACGGCTATACTGGACAACACTTGGGAGTTGTCCAGTATAGCCGTACAGTAATTATCCAGTAGTAACTGTGAGAGCGTGTTTTACATCCTGTTTTCTTTTTCATGTTTTTTCTAAACCACTCAAGGGTTCGACCTGCACATAAGCAGCCACATGCCAGTGTTTGATTTAAACCATTTTTGAACACTAAATCTAGACATTGTCAGCAGAATCAAATTTGCCTTTTTTTCCTTAAATGCATGCAGCAGGTCCGTAGTCCTTCCTCACAAATGGAAATACTCTGTTTGTTTTAGGTGCGGGTGCTTCCTTGGCAGAGCGTGCCTTGAATCAGGGCACACGGCGCCCAGTGGCTCGCTGCGAATTGACCGTTACTGCCTCCGTCCTCACATGGACACAGTCAGACATTATACAGACTCTGTGCGAGGGAGCTGGCATGTCAAAGACCTGCATGCGACTTTGCCAGTTAATGTGGAGGAGAATTCAGGGCTGCAGTGCATGCGTGTGAAAACAGCTTTAGCTAACAGTCACAAGTATTTTCCTCTGTAAATCCTGTGACAGGAGAGGAGTGCGGACTGAAGGGTACATAAATGATGAGAGAATAATGCGAACGCTGCCTCTGCAGGAGTAATTTATTCCTGAAGGATTAGCTTGACTGCAGTGAAAAATGATAATAGTGAACGACTCTCCAGTGGCAGTTTGTTTGTTGACATTGCCTCAGGATCCTTTCCTCCTCTGGAGGATGGATCATCCTCAGTTAACCTCAGCTCCTTCTAAACATCAGCTAAATTTATGACTCTCCTCCTTTCACCTATGGTGGAAATTCACAATAACATGGCAAAAGACAGATGCAACAAGTCAGCCTTGACTGATGACAGCCACTGTTTTTAGCCTTACTTTGACAGTTTGTTGGACTCGTTTAAAACATTTTATTTTTGATCAGTTTAATGACTGTAAAATGCATTGCCTCACTAAAGGCTTTTACATTATGCAGACAAATCTCATCCTGCATGCCATTTCATTTATTTTAAAGCTCTACTTATTGTTTCACAGTTTATGTACCTGTGAAACTCCCTTTTAACAGGAAGAAGCCACCGACAGAACCAGGCTCAGGGAGAGGTGACCGTGTTAAGGTGATATAAACATTAATCCATTTATAATGATGATTCAGTTTTCATCCAGCACTCTGATCGTTCACACCTCATTCTGCATAGTGAGCAGAAATACTTTACTTTTTACTTCAGCTACTTCCTTATTTGGTGATAAAACTGTTGTAGTATTTTTTTTTTTTAAAATTGGATTATGACTTTTATTTAAGTAAAGGGTCAAAATACTTTTTGCCACTTTTTAAATTTCTTATCTTATCTTATCTTATCTTATCTTATCTTATCTTATCTTATCTTAAAACAATTATGTAACCACAAAGCAGTTTTCCTGTGCAGTGCCATTTCTAACATAATGTATCTGTATAAGGGCGCAGGGCTGCACACTGTGTTCTTGGCGAATTTTCTACGCTGTATTTGTTTCTGATAAAATATTCTGATTCCTTGCAGCGCCACCCCCCGCTGTCTTCTTTGTCTCCCTCCTGTGCCATAATTGAAAAAACCCCCGAAAACCCCTTAATCAGCTTGTTCCACTCCTTTGTTGAAGTTATATGAGGTTTGTGCCGGACTCATCAGATGCCCTTAGCATGACCTGTGAGCGCAAACCCACTATCTCCAACACATCTGTGCCTAGTTAAATGAAGGTTATATTTTAGGCCTATTATAGTCCGGGAGACAACGCACGCTGACTGCTAGCTTGACCACTCACCCCTATCTGACTTGCACATGTGGTCAGTAACTATAGCAACATGCTGAAAAGGCTGCTTCCTGAGACTTTGTTGTGTTTGGAGCTTGGCACAGCATTGTAACCTAGATATTATTTTTAGTCTGTCAGCAAAGGCTCAGTGTGTGTTGATTTAGGATGTGAGCTGACAGTCTCTCTCGCACGCGCAAACACACACACGAACACACGGCCCCTCGAGTATACAAATTCACAGGCTTTACAAGGCTGGACAATATCAGAGATTCGAACTTTGCAGATCTATGACTGCAAACATCATCTGTTGACATTTTGCATCTCTGAAGGCGCAGACATCTGTCAGCCAATCTCAGGTCACTGAAGTCATCAGCAGCAATGACGGTATGTGAAAAGCTCTCTGTTTCTCTGTTCGTCAGCTGTGTTGTCCCACACCCATCTGTGGCCTTTTATTGCTTTTCTCTCTGACTTTCTTTCTTTCTGCCTCCCTCTTTCCCTGTGGCAGCCAGTAATAAAGGTTTGACAGGCAGAGCGTGAAGGTCATGGTTATTAGATGGTAAAGGCAAGAGCCACAGCTGGGCTGGGCAGGCCTCCTCTCTGGCAAAAGTGATGAATTCTGTGTAAGTGTGTGTTAGTATGTGTTTGTGTGTGAGGTGGGGAGGGGGTGGAGTTTCTTCTTCTTCTTTTTTTCTTTCCTTGCAGCAGCCACCTGGTTTGGCCTCAGGGTCTTTTGATAAAGAGTGAGGTGCAACTGAGAGGAAGGGGTGGTGATTATAAGCACGCCAACAAGCTGAAATACTGTCCAAGTGGTGTGCATGTGTGTGTCTGTCTGCGCACGTGTGTGTAAACTTGTCTGACAAGCCCAGAGGCGTTCACACCTGCTGCTTCTCTAGCTCTGCACTTCTGTGGGCGAGCTTTGCAAAAGCTCAGCTGTGACACATGTGGACGTGCAGACTGTTCAGTCCTTTTTTGATGAGGTAGAAGCTTTTTTTTAAACCCTTAATGACTCAACAACAAAACCAAGCTGAAATATTTGTAGTATAAAATTGAGCAAAGGGCATCTGTGTATAAGAATGAAATTACATCAAGTTTTGCTGGTAGCACAGTTGAATACAGCGGCCTTAAAAGACTACAGTAGCTCATAACTGTCATTGTCACATTCAAGCTACATATTGTTGCTGTAATGCAATTTGTATTACTCGTGAGTAGTTGTACTGTATTCATTTACAGCATTTGTATATATTCTTATTCACCATTTAAGACACTCTGCATTGACACTGTGCAAATATAAGCTGATGTCCCAGTGTACATTAGACACTTAGTGGCTTATTGCTTGAATGTTGATGTTGTAGTGTTCACTGAAATCAAACATGGCGAGTTGTGCTCTTACAGGACTTTAGGTCATCAGCATTTGATCGGCATTGTCACGCTAACTCTTTTTCCTGTGTAAAAGTTGTCAGGCCTCTTCCTGCACATACTGAAATTCCTTAAATGAAATGAAAATGAGCACAACATCTGGATGCCGGTCATTAAAGTTCAACCATTATAGCATTTTTAAGACAGATGCTAACACAACTATATTTGTTGATGTAAAAATCAGGTATATTGAGTCCACCATGTGGGTGGAGCTTTTCTAAGTCAAGTTTGCATGTGTCTGCGTGGGTTCTGTTTGGGTACTCTGGCTTCCTCTCACAGTCCAAAGACATCAGTTAGTGGGGTTAGGTTAATTGATGATTCTAAATTACCCGGGTGCGAATTACATAGATGTGAATGTGAGTGTGAATGTTTGTTCGTTAGCCCTGCGTCAGATTGGTGACGTGTACATGGTGTACCCTGCCTCTCGCCTAATGGTAGCTGGGATAGTATATTTGTATACCCTGAGAGGGACAAGCAGAAGAGCATGGATGTATATATTGACTGATTGATTCTATCTACCATATATAAAACTTTGCACAGGAAAGAGAATTTGCAAAGTGCCCACTGGTCAACAGAATATGAAACATCAACACTTATAACAAATGGTTGATGGGTGTTTATCTCGTCTCTTTACTTTGTACATTTTCATTTATCAGCTGTTATAAATGCCAACACCAATATATCAGAAAATATCAGCTAATACTGTCTGATATAGATCAATCCGGCTGTAGTTGTCATGACCTACAGGATTTGTGCTTGCGTATTGCATATTTTTTAAAAGGTAGAATGCTTTAAAATATATTTCATCTGATGAGTAGCATTTTATTAACCCAAAGTAACATCCACATTGGAAAAGGCCTTTTTATGTTTATGTCATATTCCTCTAGTAGTCGCACATCCGCTTTGACATCCCACCAAACTGAGAAGGCAAAGCCTGTATATCCTAAGCTGTTTTCAGAAACAAGGTCTATCAACTGCACATCTTTCTTATCATATAAAGGATGCCAAGCTCTTATCCTTCTTGAACTTCAGTGATCTTGAACTTGGCTCTCATTTCTGCTGCAGTTTTTGATTGTCAAATCTCTGAAATAAATAATTGGCCAAAATCTAAATATTTACTGTTGTGCAAACTTTATGGAAGCTAGCTCCAAGGATTTTGTTTAAATCCCAATATTTTAAACGTCGTGTGCAATTTGTGGTCTCCGAGGCAAAGTGGTGTAAGCTATATATGTTATAAGGGCATACTTGTTATTATCACATTTGCTGACTGACCTTATTGAGATTAAGCACGAAATGTAAAACCACTGTGTTTTAGAATTCGTTGAAATAGTATAGTGCTCCGGCTGAGAAGAGAAAAAGCGTTTGCACATTTTTTGGATAAGACCTTCTTGTTGATTTAGCGCACAATAAAACAATAGCTATAACTTGATACCCATATAAGTGGTGCTCACTCGGGAGCTGAATGACAGAAAATCAAATAGAAATGTAATAAGTATAGATGGTTTGTACTATGTTCTTTTATCAAAAATATTGTCTTTGGCGGTCGTCCAACTTTTTTTCCTAGCCACTGCCAAAATTTGAGGCTTCCAAACCTCAAGTATCCTCAAGTGGGCTTAGTGCTGTTTTGGAAAAATAGTAGAGAGAGAGAGAGGGAAGTGGAGTAGCTCCACACTGCAGTGATGCATTCAGCAGAGGCTGAATCAGTCTGTTTTTCTCTACACAAATTCCATCTTTAAAAGTTCCATCATCTCCCAAAGTGTTCTAGGAAACTCTTCTCAAACCTCATTTGCACTGATATGAAATTTGGCCAAAATTCAGTGAAGTGGTGACACGCCTGTGTGATTATGGCATCACTAGACAACCATAAAGAAGAATCCCTTCAAGCTGCCAGCATGGCCAAAAAAGAAAAACACCTCATTGGGCAAAAACAGGACTCAGACTAGGACTCATTGCGTCTGCTATCTGTTGCTGCACAATGACCTGTGTCACTCTCTGGGATGGGTGTCAGGAGTTCAGTCCTTTAGAGCCATGACCTGCGTTTGACCTCACTGGAGGGTAGAGATGCAGCTGAGGAGCCTCATGATAGCTGCAGAGACATAAAGGCTGCAGGTCACAGATGAGTGACATGTGACATTATAAAGAAATATATAAAACATGTTATTCTGTCCCCACTGCTTATATATTGGATAGGAAGGGTAAGTAAACACCAAGAGTTACATGAAGACAAACAGCGTTACACACTCGCTTCCTCAGAGCTGAATTTCTTTATTTAGAGCTTTTCACAGACTGGTGTGACAAAATGACTCACAGCATGAAGCAGTGAAATTGAAAGAAGCCCCCCCCCCCAAAAAAAAATGAAAAGAAAAGCATAAAAAACAAAAAGAGACAACATTAGAGTTAAAAGCACTTAAGAAATGGGTAAAATGAAATAAGTATCAACTGTGGAATAATTAGAGATGGGATTAGAAAGAACTGTATGTCCTTATAGACATTTTTTTTAAATTGTATTATTCAGTAACCTATAAAGTGACAACAAAAGAAATCAAACTTTTAAAAAATGTGAATCTGAAACAACAACAATGAAATACTGGAAAACTGACACATTTAGATTTAAATGCCTGCAGTGAGTGTTTGGATAGAAACAGGCTCTAATTACTATCTGCGACATGAAAGACAACATGAAACACACACACACACACACACACACACACACACACACACACACACACACACACACACACACACAGCAGTTGCCAGTGAAGAAAATACTCTTGTTTTATTTCCACTGGTTTTGGAAAAGATAAAACACTCGTGCTTGGGTGTCGGGTCACCACCGGCGTTCATACTGTGTAAACATTCCACATCCATGTGGCGGCAGGGTGGACCTGCTGTCAGTCACAGAGAGTGGAAAACAATTTCAGTCTCACGCAGAAACACACTTCCGCACACACAAAAGCACACACTTACATATGCATGGCCTGAGGATTTGCAGAAGGCTTTTGGTGTCTGCAGCGGTGTGTCTGGTATCAGTAGTTACATTCTCATCACTTAACATATAAACCAGTTACGCTTCCTTTGTCATCAGGTGGGTTCATTCTCTGTGCATTGTTTGATGTTCGGCGAACTGCTTCGCGTCTTTGATCCGCTCCTGAACCAGCGAGAGATTAAAAAAAAAATGTACCCAGCTACCACCGGCATCAACAGGTGGCCCTTCGCAGCTGTTTTACTTTAAACGCTTGACGTCTTTCCACTCTCTCTCTCTTTTTATATGTTCACAACACTCACCTTATCTGTTTTCATTCAGTGTTTCCTTCACTGGTAGCTTTTTTTTCTTCTCGTTTCTCTCTTCTGTGTCTTGGATGTGGTTCTGTCTGTGTTCACGTCGTGCTGCATGTACTCATAATCTGCGGTCTGTTTCGTGTTGTGTTTATATATGTTTCTACCTGTCTGTGTCTGTGTGCATTATATATATATACGTATATATATATGTGTGTGTGTGTGTCTCCAGCTGTGAAGATAAGTGGGTTGCACCGTCTTTGCAGATCTCTCAAAGGCAGGAAGAGTTTGCCACATTAAACAGCTCTTCTGTGAGTTGTAATTAAGACAGTCGGCTTTGGGGTTTTTAAAAAAAATCATTTTTGATACAAGTAAAAAATTCACAGATTTTCAAGGACTTCCAGTATATTTAGGGTTATTGTTAAATTTATTGTCCCTTTAATGCACCCTTATGTTGGCCTGATATGACATGGCTTAACGGTAATATCGTCTTTGATGCATTTCCTGTTGACACAACAGCCATACGCCCTCCATCACACTCCAGCTCATGTCTGTTAGTGTAATGCAGGGAGAGGAAAACCAACACACAGTCCCAACTCTGCCAGTTCACTCCCCTCGTCTCTTTTCAGTGCCACTAGGCAGCTCTCTTTATTCAGTACCCTCTTTCTCTTCTTCCTTTCCTGCATCTGAAAGGGGTCAGTGCCTCTGCATGATGGAACCACAGGGCTGAAAGTCTTTGGGCCAGACACTGGAGGAGTCCACTACTAATTGCTCTCAGCGAATCCCCAACCATTGTCCCCCACTAGGTTTCAATTTGAATTTGAATGGTGGTAGCTAGCTGGTGCTGAGAGTGTAAGGTACACAAATGACTGTCACTGAGAATGGATCGCAGCGCTACGGAGATTGTGAACTTGTCCCCTAAATAAGCACTGTTGGCTTTTTGGCTCTGCATAAGTAACGGTCTGTTTACACTAGCATATTCATGTACGCTTGGCTGAAGTAGTGTTGGGATAGAACGGCAGATGCTTTAGGGTGAACAATTGTTTTTTCCAGGTTAATTTTAGATTAGCTCTGAAGAGTTATTCCTTGTTCATTTGCAGCATTGCAACAATTCATTAAACACGAGCATGAAGAAGTGGTTAGTAAAAAAGACTGAACAATGTGTTAACAAGTTCCACTTGATCTTCAGGCTTCTTTAAAATATAACCCATTTACCTTTTTCTATATCTGTGATTGTGAGGACACAGTAAGACAAATTCAAGTTGCCCCTCAAGTGCAAAAGCTAAGTCAACACATCCAAATGAAAGATGGAAAGACAGTGAGACAGACAGACAGACAGCTGAACAAATTGCCAGACCTTCCCCCTCCCTGCAGTTTACTTGTTCTCTCTCTATAGAGGCGAGGTTCTTGGTCCATGTCCCCCTCTTCTCCAACCCCACTAGTGGTTAATTGAGCCCCTGCCAGGCCTCGCCCCTTTATTGCCTCCATTTGTCAAAGCCTGAAATCTTGAATGGTGCCAGAGACCTTATACAAATCGAGAGCCTCGTCGCCTCTCCAAGTCTCTCCATCTCCCTCCATTCCTTTATCACTCTCTCCATCCCCAAAGAGCAAACAGTTCTGGGCTGGGGCAGCTCAGGGCAAACAGTGGTTGAACAAAGGCGGTGGCTAAGTTGTGAGGGGTGGGTGGGAGTACGAGGGCGGGTGGCTGACGCTGTCCGCTACATCTCCAAAGTCAGCGATGCTAAATCTCACTGTGGCAGATGCGATGGTGTTCTTATAGGGTGTCGACATCTCCTGCCTAAAAACTGGACTGTAAAATAACTCATGCATGCTCCGAGAGCGTCCTGGTTCTTATTTTGGATTAGTCTAGACATTGTAGACGCCTAACTAGGCGACAGGTGTACAGTGGAAGGTATTGTATTGCGCCAGAAACTGTCCAGTGTGAGGCTGTCATCAGCACATGTGCTGCTGCCATCCCGTGGCCTGCATACTGCAGATAAGACCAGCCATTCAACCAAGCAGGCAGCTTTTCACTATAGTCATCATTGTTTGTCCAGACCACAGACAGACCTGTAATGTACGGGGGCAAAGACATGGGAGGAGCCGGGGGCTTTTATAGGCAGCACTAAATACAATAAATAAAAGAAGAATGACAAACAGAGCTGCTTTGGTGCCATATGGAAGAAAAGAAAGAAAGAAAGAAAAACCCAAAGGAGACTTGTTGTCTGTAATGTGTATGTCGGCTGCCAAATGGACCATATCAGATTTCTGCAAAATTAGAATGAAAACTGATGTCAGTCCAGAGGTTCATGAGGCCATGGTATGGTTGGCTGACTGTTACTGGTATGGATATTGCAATACTATGCCCATTTTGTAAGAGATACGTAATCTGTGATAAAGATTTAAACCCTACAGCATCGCTAACACTTGCCTGTTTGTCTAAAAGCACATATAATGCCTCCTTCAGGCCAAGTCAGAAAACTGGGGAATTTGTCAATTTTGCGTAGTAGTGCTTGAAAACAAAACAAAATAACTGCAGTACATGCTGTACTCGTAGAATGAGAAAGTAAAAACATAAATGTGCAAAATTATATCACCAAAAACGGAAAAAAGAAGAACTAACTCAACAGCTCGCACAGTGCATGACTCCATTTGTGCCTGTTTATTAAACACATTAATGTTTCATACAAGTTTGGTACATCAGACTATGAATAACCTTACACAACCTTACAAAAAATGTAAAGCTCACCCAAAAAACTCCCATAAAATAGCAAATAACAAACATTTAAAATGTAACTAAAACTAATAATAAAAGTAAAGGGAAAATTATGGAGAATTAAAAAAAGTTTTAGTGGATTGCTTGTGCTTTCGGCTGCTGCTGACTGTGGTCGAATTAACACATAGACTTTCTTTAAAAAAAAGTGAAAAATCACCATGTGGTATGGTAAGAACTCATAGGCAGAAACTTGCACTCCTGGGCAACAGTTGTGCCATTGTGATTGCATTTGCTAAATGCTAATCTATTGGCCGTATCAGTACAGTGGTGTTGTCAGTGTTTGCCATAATGGGACTTCTTCTCTGTAAAGCAGGAGAAATATATTTCGATGCTTCGACCTCACCGACCTCACGTCCAAAACAATGATAAAAATGATGGTGCCCTTTATTTTTATTTTAAGACCCAATAACAACTCTTTTTTTTTAGCTAGCCTTTAAGTATTTTTATTTTGGAACTGAACACAGTTCAAAGAATTCAGAGGAAATGATTAAACACTGTGGCCGCTACAATGGTGCTGAAGTGGGAACGAAATGCTTAGATATTAAAATGAGTGTCATCTGGCTTTCAGCTTCCCACGCACTGGATTTGGGATCAGCTTCTAATGCATCATCCATTGATGTTCATTTTACTAGATGGCTTGAGACGTTACATCATATGCGCCTGTCCTTTCAATGGGTTCAATCCGCAAAGCTTTTGAAGTTCTAAGTTCATCACCAGGATCCCGCAAGTTCATGTCCGAGTGCATAAAACTTTGCATTGTTCTTGGCATCATAAAAACTTTGGAGCATTTAAATGAGCCAAGAGTGAGATGTATTTGCATGCGTGTGGATGGGTTGACAGGCTCACAACAGAACACAATTTTGAACATGAATAATCAAAAATCAAGACGTTATATCATGGTGACTTTGCGCCTCATGTTTGCTGTTAGAAGAATGTTAGAATTAATGCATAATATCTGCTTTCTCCTGTTTTCTCAGCCCAAGTCTCTGTAGTATTGTGAAGTTATAAATTAATTTACAAAGCTGCAAAAATATTGTACTTACCATAACTCTTTAAGCACGGTACGCTGTGAAAGCGTGTTAGATAATGTCCACATGGATGTGTTGCATTTGTTTTCATGTGTGTTTGTGCATCCGTCTGCTTCACACGCTAGGGTGCCGTGCCCTGCTGCAGAGGTCTTTGTTGGAAGTGTAGAACCATGAGTCAGGCCTGTGGGAACAAGCCCTGCTCCTCTCCTCTCTCTCCCACGCTTTCACACTCATCCCATCCTGTGTACGTCCGTTTCACCCCTGGTGATGGGGAGGTGGGTTATAGTGAGCATACGCTGTGAAAATAGTCACACGCAGATGTGTAAGGGTCATCAGACCCTGAGAAAATGGAGCTAGCTGTATGTGATTTTTTTAGTTAGGCCATGTATGGCGGGATTAGGAGAAAATCATAAACAGCCTGCATTCTCGTATACTGTATGTCTATGAATTACCAGGAGTGTCACATATATTATGTGGAAAAACATAAAGAGGGACACAAAGGCTTCAGCCTCATATTTTCTTCTTTTTTGTGTGTGTGTGTTTTGTGAGCGATAGACCAGCACCTTGCCAGTGTTGTCTCCCAGTCTCAGTCTGTCAGTACCCAGTGAACACCATGCAATCAATGGGTGCCATCTGGCTGACTGTACACCAATCAAAGAGCCCATTCTGGGTGTTACCTTAGGAGCAGCAGAGCAGTGGAGGAGGGCATGGAGAACAGAACGAGGCACCTAGACTGAGCCCAGTCGAGGGGGCTTTGAAGCCCCTTACTCTAACTCAAAGACGGGAGGTCTGGGCCAACCAGAGAGAGAGAGAGAGACAGAGTGAGAGAGCGAGCGAGTGGAGGCCTTTATCAGAAAACCCGAGCACAATTGTGGTGTGCGGTGTGGGAGTTGGGGGAGTTAATTCTTTGTATAGATGAATGGATGAATAGAGGAGAAGGGCTGAAACACTAGCATCTCCCCCCCTCCACCGCCATGCTGGATCTCTGTATGTTTTAAGTTGGCCATCTCGGGGCCCCAGGGCCCCTCTCCGCGGACAGACCGACAGATACCATCAATTACCAAGGCCAGCCACTGGCCACCATATGGCCAGTGGCTGCATAGGAAAAAAGCTTGTTCCCTTCACAGCACCAGCCCTACATATGCTGCAGGCTAACTAGCTGTATGAACAGTGTGTGTTTTGGTAATAGGTGTGTGTGTGTGTGTGTGTGAGTGTGTGTGTGTGTGTGTGTGTGTGTGTGTGTGTATGCGTATGTGTCATGTGTTGCACTGGCATAGGTTTGGGTAGTGTTACAGGACTGACTTATGCATCAGGGGGTCGGGATTGGATTACAGGATTGAGTTACACCTTTTTGTGTGCGTTTGTGTGCTGTTGCGTGCCCATCTGTGTTTTTTACTGAACTTTCTTTTAGTGAAGACAGCTTGAAAAAATGAGGACATTTTTATATGTCCTCAGTTCTGTAAATTGCTCTTGAGGTTTATTGCTAGTTGAAGAATAAATGTGTATTATATGAGTGTAGGTAAGCCCAAACCTACATTGGAAGGAAAAGTCACCATTTGTGCAAAATGAAAAATGCACCTTCATATAACTTACATGACATCACTGGTGACATAATGTTGCTGAAAAAACCCCAAAAAAACAGTTATGGAGTTGTTTCAGGTTTTTCTATTGGTTCACAGATCTCAGTGAACCTTTTCTTCAGAGGTGAAGTCTGATTGACTAAAAGTGATTATCTTTTGGGAGTCGACCTTCTCTTTACGTCTTTACAAATAGGTTCCAAATTAAAATAAATCATCTTATGTTCTCAAGGAATATCACAAACTAATCCAGATCCAGATGCTTCTGGATCCAGAAACTCAACCCATGCATGGTGTGGAGTGAATTTTCAGCCTTGGCAGAGGCATGCAGTCTGTTTTTATGAGCCAGCCAACAAATCGATACAGTGCCTGTGAATGCCTGTGTTTCAACTTTAAAAGTCTGTCACAATCCAAAAAAACCCAAACAAAATTAATGGATTCAAAAATAATTCTTCAGTAGAAATGAATTGTCCCTGCAATTGTCCTACATAATGCTTTGTAATTGCGGCTGTTGTAACCTTATATTAACTTCGACCAAGTTAGAGTGCAGAAGTACTGTGCATTTAATCTGGCGTTTTGCATTTAAAAAAAAAAATTATAGCAGTAGTTCTCGTCCCACTCTCCAACTGTGTATCAATCAATGACAATTAAAAAAAAAGATCCAAGTTGAAATAAAGGGCAGCAGGTTTGGATCAGAAAACACTCATTTGATTATTTTTCACTACTTAAATCATATTCATTCAACTTTCTCCCGCTCGCTGGTTGTCGATGCCCCACCTGCAGTGGCTCTGTTACGCACCAGTGGAGATCGTCCCGCAGTGCAGGAAACACTGATTTCATCTGTTATATTTAACAATGTGCTGTAGGAGGGAGGGCCACGATGCTCTCCTTTGAATGCCCATTTGAATGCATACAAATGGGCATTTAAAGGATTGTATTAAATGAACTGAAAACGTGGACCCATTGTTAACATGCTTAAAGTTAGGGGATGAGGAATGCATGTACAGAATTACAGTAAAGCATACCCACCGTGTATGTGTGTGTGTGTGTGTATGTGCGCACAACTGTGAGTGATACTTCAGTTGCCAGAGCCACCATATTCACCTGACCTCCAATTAATACATGTAACCAGACACCTGTGAAGCAGATGGTAAAATGAGGGTTTTGTTTTTGCAGAATAAAGGCGTACGCTGCAGAGGAGTGACAGCCAAGCCGTCTCTCTGCTCTGCTCTCCAACTCCTTGAAAAGGACAAATCTTCCCAAATGCACCGTAATTTAATTAGACACGTCTGTTTGAAATCAAACTGTAAGTGGAAAAGAAATCCTACACTTGCTGGTACGCCTCCACTCACTACACGACCATTAACGAAAAACACATTGCCTCATGGCTGGGGAGGGAACGAGGGAGGTGAAGCAAGAGAGAGAGAGAGTGAGAGAGATGTTTCTGTTTGATATATAATGTGAGAAAGAGCCAACAGCAAAACAAGGAAACATCTGGGTGATTAATCTTTTGGAAGGGAGGAAAACAGGGAGGCAAATAGTACCAGCCAGAATAGGCACACACGAGCACACACAAGTGCACGCACAAACAGCTGGGAGCCAGAGACAGTGAACCATGTGAGTCATGATCCTCATTAATATTATATCAAAGCCTCTTTGATTGAGGCTTTTGTTGTATTACTTGGTCAAAAAAAGAAAAGAAAGGAAAGGAAAACTTAAGTGTAACCATTTGAGAGGTTTTGTCCACCATTTACTCAAGTTTCATTTAATTGTAGGTTTTGAGACTTTAATTACTTTTTTTTCTTTTTTTTTTCATTTTTCTAACCTCTACCCAGGGCTGTTTTTGCTGAAAACATGTGCTATTCTCATTCAGTCAGTGACACACATTAACACTTAAGGAGCTGCCCAGTACGACCACAGCCGTTATTCTGTTTGCTGTTGAAGGCAGCTGCGGGCAGAGCACCTTGCCTAAAGGGGGGAAAGTGTTACTCATTCGTTTAAACTGCTCAAATTGGGCCTTTCTTGGGAATAAAACCGCATACTTACTTATCACTCACCAGCCACTGTAACCTCGAGGCTGTTATAAAAGGCATTCAAGGTCATGGTAGATGAATTTCATGACTGGATAATCAGCTTTGTGGCACTGTTTTTACTCAGCATATATTTAAATATATATGCTTATATACATGTTTATTTATTAGCGTACAATAAAATCACCAATGCCTCTTTGTGGCATTGATGTGCACAGGTTATTGCAGCACATTGTAAGCAGTGGTGAGCGGTTGTGCAATATATTCTTCCTCATTCCCTCAGGCCATCCAGGCTGTGAATCTTTGAGGCAGGACAGGGCACTGCTGTTTACTTTACCTGAAGGTGACTTACAGTAACAGTAACAGGCTGCAGCATAACAACCCAAGTGGGGATGGGCTGAAACCAGCACATATTTGCTGTCTTACCTGATGAGATGGACAGATAGACGGGGAACATCTGTTAAGCTGAGCATACATGCACTCACAAGGAGACACGTATACCCAGAAGGGCCCCAAAAAGGATCTGATCCTATCGTAGTAACTGCAGGTGTCCTGTGATAGGCACACACTGACAACACATGAGTAGACCACACACACACACACATACAGTAAACACCAGTGACGTTAAAGCTCAGAAAGCATGAAGCCCATCTCACGCACAGTTGGTGCTGTGATACTGTGACCAGCCCATATTGGCACCATCTGTTCAGACGCTAGTGATTTGACATGTAAATCACTGCTATTTTGGTTTTATGTATATATCTGCAGCACTGAGCACGCCTAAATTAAAGAAAAGACCAAGGAACTCTCATTTTGTACGTTCTTAATCATGTACATTTATATAGCTATTGAGCAGTACCCACAATGCGACAAAACAATTCTGGTCTTGTTTGATAATTGTCATTTCGATGCACACTGTAGTGCTTAATTCATTTTCAGTTCAATTTAATTTAGTTTTAGTTATATAGCACCAAATACCAACAAAGGTAACCTTAAGGCATTTTATCACTTGACGACAGTGGCAAGGAAAAACTCCCTTTTAACAGGACGAAAGCTCCGGCAGAACCAGGTTGAGCGAGGGGCATCCACCTGCCACGAACGGTTGGGGGTGAGGGGAGGGAGACAGGACAAAAGACTTGGCTTGCAAGGTTTGCAAATACACTTCCATGCCTTGTTTTTAGTCCACTGTATAGCAGGTAAGGTGGAACATACACTTGCATGCAAAGACAAAGTGAAGCATCATACTTGTCCTTTGATAGTCTAATAAATTACATAGATAAAAGCACATTTTTGCCCTCAACCAGTGATTGATTGCAAAATAATTACTCTATCCTCATACACGTTGATATAAACACACTCATGTCAGTTTAAGTGTTGACAGATTGCCAATTTGAAGTCTAGTCCAGGTCCTGTTGCCCATTGTGTTGGGATTTTCCCACTCAGACACACTGGCACTTACACAGGGCCTCAGCAGCTTTATATGAACTCTTCTACGAAACCAGAGCACACACACACACATTTTTCTGTGCTCACACAGAGAAACGGTTGCACACATGCACTACACAATGTAGTGCAGAGGATTACACAAAGTGTAATTAGAAAAAGCACCTAACAAAACATATGCGCAGAGGCAGGAAGTGCAACCAGTGGCCCTTGGCTGCCAGTTCAAAACTCTCCTGTTTGTCATGAGACTGGATCTTTTATGCATGTGCTCACTCCAGTGCAGTGGATGTAGAGTGACAGACAGGCTGCCCAACTCCTGGGGGAAAGAGCATCTATAGTCCTGTGGGTGTGTATTTTATATGTGAGCACAATGTGTGTACTTAACCCAGTGTGTGTTTCCTCTCCTAGGACTGGAGAAGGCTTCCCCTCTTCTCATATTGTGGATTATTTTCCTTTTTTAGTCTTTTAAAAGCATTACTTTTATGCTTTATAATAACACTAATGTTTTTAATAATTCAGAAGGTGAATTGAGAAGGAGGCCTAAGGGCCTGATGTCCTCTAGTGGCCTTGTGGTCACTGCCCAGCATCGTGGAGCATGATTGGCATTTGCCATTGAATATCAGATTGGCTTTACAGATGTGAAAAGGTATGGAAAAGCCATGGAGAACATTATGCTGCCTGTAACATCGTTCATCATGACTGGTTCAGTGGTGGGTCAGTGATGGACTGGGGAGGCATATCCATGGAGGGACGCACGGACCTCTACAGCCTAGTGGGCCCTGGGTTCCTTCTGGTGCAGAGTATGCAGGCAGTGCCTGGAGGATAAAGGAACTGATACCATCAAATGGCCCCAACGCTCAACTGACCTAAAACCAAAAGAACACCTCTGGGACATTATGTTTCAGTCCATCCAAGGCCACAGGTGAAACCTCAAACTGTCCAGGAGCTCAGTGATGCCCTGGTCCAGATCTGGAAGGAGATCCCACAGGACACCATTAGTCATCTCATCAGGAGCATGCCCCAACGTTGTGGTGCAAGCACACAAACTACTGAGTACCTTTTTAAGTTGCTGCAATGGAATGAACCAGTAAAACAGACTAGCCTGCCACAACATCTTTTCACTTTGATTTTTAGTATGATGTTGGTTGATCAGATTCATTTGCATCAAATGATGTGCTGTCTTTTCATTCCTAACACATATCAGTAAAGATATCTGGCCTTATCTTATTCCTCACTGAGATCTGATCTGTTTTCTAAGTGTTCCTATAATTTTTTTTGACCAGTGTACATCAGGATGGGGACCTTTGCTTTCAGCTGAACGATGTCAAAGTCATTGTTCTTGGTGTTTCCTCGGTATTGTCAGTGCTGCCCCTCAGTTACTGCCATCATTATCCCAGACTTGCCTCGCCAGCATCGGTCACTCCTGACAGCCGCTGCAGTTTGTAGCAACAATAACTCTCCCACAATCAGTGAAGTGGAACAGTAAATGTGGACCTGGAATCCCTACTTCCCCTTCTCATTCCCATACTGCTTTCTGTCCCATTCCTGTTGTGGGGACAGAAAGGAATCCATCCGGTCACACGCTGTGCAAAATCACTCAGTTGGGTCAAGGGGATTGCTGCTGGCTGCGACCGTGCCAGATTGTTATCACTGGATAATCCCTACGGAGGAGTGGCAATAACACACAGACTGGGTTGTTTTGTGTCACTGCAGATGATCTTTTTACTGGATGCTCACAATATAAGAACTGTTATGTTGCTCCGGAGGCAAGGGACACAAATGCGCGAATACCGGACACTGAAGTAGAGCGAACAAAAAAATTTGCAGTTCGATACTGGCGGATGTAACAAAAGCCGACAGCAAGTAAAGTGTAACAAAAGGCAGCTCCAGAGCAAATCAAAGCCCATAAATTTTATGAAAACCAAATTCAAAGTCATCAGAATCCAGTAACGCAAAGAAACAGGGGATAAACACAGGAAGACACAAAAAGGCTAGGGAAGAAATGCAGATGTACTAAAAACTGGCAAGGAGAAGGGTTAGATTACTGTGTAAACACCCAGAGATCTGATAGGCAAGCACAAAAATTTACTAGATTTACTAGATATAAAGGGACACAGACTGGGAATCTATAAGTGAGTCACAGTGGCAGCTATCAGGCCAAATTTCCAGTGACTTCGTCAGAATGGTGACTCTGGGAATCATCATAGGTGAAGGCAAAAAGTATAGGCTAGCCAACTTGGTAGCAGGCTGGTGGGCAGCTGTCTCAGAGGCATCCAGCGTGGCCTCTGAGCTCATCTTGTGTAGTTGTATCAGTCTAGGCCAAAAGGTAACATTCTCTCTGTTACAGCCAAATCCAACTGCCTGGCTTCAGTGGATATCCAAGAAATCCTGTGGCCACGGCGTGTCCAGTTTTGGATGGACCCAGAAAAACATGATTACAGGCCATCACCCAGGATAAATAAACAAATGGAAAGTTACTGCTGGATGTAACAAAAGCAGACAGGGAAGTAAACTTGGCTGCAGAGGCCAAGCAGAGGTTAAAGTCTCCAAATTCAAAATAATTAGAATTGTCCAAGGCATCCTTTAGGTAGAAAATGTCATATAACACTTTAATAGTTTGTCTATGACTGTGGTAGTATGTACACTAATAATACTACTGTTTTAAATTGAGCACTTCACTTTCTTTCTTCTTTTTCCTTCTAGTTTCAGTTTTCTACTAATAACACACTTTGATGAGAGTACCAGCTGTGCAGCATTTCTTGTGAAAACATGAAATATCTTGTCATTATTGTCTCAGAAAGATCGATGTAGTGTGTATGTAAGAGTAACAGATTTTTCTTTGTAAGGGTGCCTGCATTTAAGATAATACAGAAAAAGGCAGAGGCATGACATCATGCTGCTCACATACACAAAGACAAAGAGGTTTGCTGCTGTTGTGTTCACATTAAGTCATGTAGAAGTAAAATAATATTCACAGAAGATGATATCATGGGTAGCCCTGTTACAGATTAGCGACCTGTCTACGGCGTAGCCTGCCTTTCACCCACAGTCAACCGGGATAGGCAGGCCTGTTTATATTTAGAAAACGGATGGATGAATGGTACCACAGACAGGTTAGCACATCACGACGAGAGGAGGATCAATGTCATTGTCTCTAGGAGCTCTGGCTCTGCTGGGCTTGTTGCTTTAAACAAATCCCCGGTGTCCCTATCTCAGTCACAACACTCCCACTGCTGCAGAGTTTGTATGAGATCAGTGTATATGTGTGTGTGTGCGCACACGTGTGTGTGTGGTCCAGGTTTTACTCATGATGTAGGGCCCTTAGTCTGTTTGCACAGAACTCATGGGGATGTGTAGTCCCTATAGGGAGAAAAAGCACGCTTCTAGAATGTAACATGTTACATTTTGAGGTGAAAACATGCTGTAAGGTTAGTATAAGGTTAGTGTTGGCCAAGTAGAAGTTTGTGAAGAAATGAATTGAGGTCAGTGTAATGTCTTCAAAAGTCACAGGTACATGATGAAGAGTTTGGTGTGGGAGGGGATAAAGAAAAGCACGTATCACTGAGTTTTCTTGCTGTTCTGTGTTTGCTTTAGAGTAGCTCAGAGTTCAGCTGGACAGAGCCAAAAGCAACAGTGTTTTGCTTGTCTTGATGTATCACCGTATTGATGTAAAATCTCCCTAAATAGTTAAATTTCATGTTTTTAATAACCTTATCTAAATTTTTTTGAGCATTTGTGAAGCGCATGTTTCTCTCAGTGCTCATCTTCTATAGCAGCACCTCTAAATCCACTTACCAAGGGGTGTCTCGGCTAATTAGCATCAAACTAAACTAGTATGAACGCTTCAGTTCCAATGCAAATTCCCTTTCCTGGGTCTTGGTCCTGGGAGATTTTACTACGTGGCCCAAGTAAGCAAACTAAGTCAACGCCACATATGTCTTGCATTTGGACATTAAAGCAGACTATTATGAGATTAAATCAGAGACTTGTGATATTCGGTTCAAATCTCAGCTCCCACCAGCTCCAGTCACGCAGAGGGAGCATTCGAAACTGATATTGTGTTCAGGTTCTGCCAAAGCTTCAAAAATCAACCGCGATGGAAAAGGAAGTGAATTAAGGTGATTTTTGTATTGAATTGTAGCTCAGATACATGTTGGATCACAGAGAAGATTCAGATATAATGTAAGATTTTTGTAGGTTAGAAGGGTCACGTGTCTAAAGGAAAAGAAAGCAACAGCCATACTGTACTATCAACTTCTGTTATTTTCCTTTGTGGGGTAATTATAGCTGACTGGACAGCAAGAACCTAATTGCCAGCAAATGAAATAAAAAAAATGCTTTTATAGCAGTAATGTGCCATCATGTATATTGAATTATCATAAAAATGAAGCCCCGAGCAGCATTGTTATCCTTAAAGGGCTGTTTTTTTTAATTACAGGGTAAATTTATATGTACACTAAAAAAAACTACAAATATGAGAGTGAAAATTGAAACGCTTAGTGAATGAACAAGCGTGCTTGTGATGTGTTAGCATTTGTTTTCTCTTACTCCTTTATATACGTTGTCACCTTCACGGTATCTCACAGTATCAAACACTTATGGTTTCAGGTTTTGAATACAGGAGTCTATTATTGTATTTATAAGTGTGTGACACTTTGTGTGTTTGTGTGTGTGGAAAACTGAGAGCTACTCTTTTGCTGCTAGGTGATAAATGACCTTCAGGCCTACTAGTGACAACTCGGCTCCTGATGACTAACTGGCTGCCTGGCTGTGCTAATGGTAGAAATGCAGAGCCCTGGGACTCACACGTGCACATGGGAGTTTCCGCGTGGGGGCTCATTGTGACATGTGATCTTCCGTTAAACTGTTATACATTACTCATTTCATAATGTTAGGAATATTCTTTGCTTTTTTTCTATTCCCGGTGAAAGAATTACATGAGAGATTTTTTTTCCCTGTTTATCAATGACACAGAGTCTGATAGTGTAAGATTACGTTGGCCATGGCCCTGACCTTTGAGAGGCTTTGAATTTGATCCTAGATCAGATCAGCAAAAGTGAGCAGCAACAAGTCAAGAAACAATGTTTTTTTTCCTTTTTCTTTTTTTCCCCAAGTCCGTATTTTCCTTTCCAGCTCTGAGTCCCACTAGGTCTTTCCAAGGAAGTTGAAGCAGAAGGTGGAGATGCAGTGAGATGGGTATTAAGGAAAGGAAAAGGGGGAGGCAGAGAGGAAGAAAGCAGAAGAATAAACTTCTAGTGAGAGAAACAGTCTGGTTCCTGCCATCAGTAAGCCAACTGGGCTCAGTCCAGTTGGTAGGGGTTCTGGAAAAAGTAGCCATCATCTGCAAACCATCATCCAGGCCCAACATACTTGGACCAGCTTTCAGCACCTGTCACCCATCTCGTCACTGTGACCAACTCAAATAAACATGCAAAATTAATCACAGCATTACCACCGAACCCAGCACCCTATCTTCCTCCTGATTTTCCATTATTTTTTTCCATTTCTTCATTTATGTTTAAGTGTTACGAGGCACATATGTTTAAATACAGAGCTGTCAAAATGTTGGGTGTGGTTTACAAGCTCTTTAGTGAGTGAGTGGCTTGCGGTTGTTAGTTCAAGGCAAGGATTAAACTAAGGTCTTTTAATACTGTGTTGCACTATATGAGCCCATTAATTGTCTTTGAAAAACTGTAAGTGATTGTCCAGACTTTTAATTAATAAAAGTGGTCAACTGGCTGTTAGGTCAAGTAAAGGAGGCTACTGCAATGTGCAAAGAATAAGTGCTATGTGATATGTTCCCTGTGTGAATTTGAGCTAACCATAAGTATCCCATGTCATGGAAGTCAACCACAATGAAAGTTCTAAAACAACCCAAACTTATTCAAAACCAAACTTATTGTATTTAAGTGTAGCCTGTGATATATTGTTCAGTTCTTTAGTTTATAAGAAACTATGTGCAAAACTAATTACATTAGGAAGGAAGGAAGGAACACAAGAAAAATATAAACTGTTATATAATGGTTGGGTAAAGCAGTAAAAGGATTCGGACGTAGGTGGTTTTTTCTTTTTTGTGATGGTAAATTTTCATTATTTAATGGTATTTTTCCAGCAACCCACACCCCACAGATTTTTCTTTTTACAGTGTAGCTGGAGTCCTGACTAAAATAGTAGTACTCTCAGGTCTTTGATGTAAGTCATGTGTGTTGGGCTCCATTAAGCCATCTCTACAGAGATGAGGGAGATACTGAAATGGTGAAGTTAATGTCTTCTCCTTTTTTTTGTCTGCAAAGTTCTTATAACTTATACTGTCTGAATTAATTCTCAATAATGTCTGATAGGTCTGACCAGTTTTCATCAGTCTTATGAGACATGCTTATACAAGAAGGAAATTTTAAAAAAGTGAAATGACAGACTCAAATGAGTCCAAAATAAAGAAAGCTCTAAGGTTAAGATTTATGCTCGTAATAGGAACTTCTGTGTCAAGCAAAACGCTTTTCTCTGTATTACATTGTTCTATAGACGGCTAAAGACCTCTTTGGGCCGTGTTTTGTTTTGCTGCCCTGGTTTTATTGCATTGCAGGTGTATGTGCAGCAGGTGTGGCTGGCTGCTGTGCAGTGCAGTAAAGGAGGAGGGATGGTCATGGTCAATATACAAGGAAAGAACCTTTTACACATGGCTCCAGTGCGGTACGCCTCTGGAAAATCCATTCAGGCACTCACGTACCCTGACACATGCTGACAGCAGGCACTAGACGTGCACATAAGTCACATAAATACAAAGATCCACACATTGAATGGAAGACGTGTGGACACAAGAAGACCTAATAACATAAGCATGTACAGGGACCATTTCTTGTTGAATAAAAGGGACTTGTTGAGTACATGAAAGTCCAAAAGAAGGTTACTTTTCCTTACAAAGCATATGACAATCACAAGGATGAAAACAAAAAAGCTGCCATTATGGTTGCCACATATTATTATCAGTAATATATAATATATAATAATATATAGACTACCTTTCTGTACCAAAGTCTTTATGTAGAAATAGTTAGCTGCATCAAGCAGGACAAGTCAGAAGTCCATTTGATGACCTTATACTGTATTTAAAGAGAAAAGAGAGGAGCACATTTTTTACACACAGTGTGGCACAGTCTCATCAAACCTTACAATCCACCAGACAGTGAGTTTCAAGTTTATCCTTATACTTATGTCATGATTCTTTAAGTTCCTGAATTTACTCTGTAGGCTCAGGTTTTCTGAACCTTTAATTCGCTTGTTTTAAAAAAGCAATAGCAAGTAGACATGATTAAAATGCTGATTCCCAGTTTACTCCTACAGTGCAAGAGTAAAAGTAAATGTAGCATTATTAAGCTAGTATGCTAATGTCCTTGGTATACATGTAGCTTAAGCTTAAGTAGCGAGCTAAAGTTTGCTAGACCGCTAGCAAACACAAACACAGAAACTTAGTAACTTGCTGCCAGTACCCTGTAAACCAACATCAGCAAACCTAGCGGCTAATTCCAAGTGAACTTCTGTGGCTAGAGAAGTTAATTAACTTACTTGCATATGCTCGGCAGCTGGGATGTGGAGTTTTTGTAGGCAGATAGCTCCATGGTTCTGCCCAACAGAAGCTAACGTAATGAACTGTCGCTTTTATTGGCCTTGAAGTTTAGTTTGTGGATTCTAGGATTTAGATTCATTTAGATCTCCAATAGAGTCTCACATGTCATTTCTTGTTCTTTTTTACTTTTTTTTTTTTACACATCTGTGGCTTTTTCCTATTGACAGTCTGGCAGTGAATGGGCAGCTGACTTTCTGTCTTGCCTTGACAGATTTATAATTATTCAGCTGTTGTTGATATACCAATAACTGCTTTTTGTAGCACCGGGCACGGGATGAGGAGCTCTTTCTGTCTTTTTCTTTCAATTTTTTGCCCTTCTGTCTCTTTCACTCATTGTTAAGGTCACTCCACTTAGACTTTTCTTTTCCCTCTGCAGAGGGCACTCTCCCTCTTTTTCCTTCCTTCCCCTGCTTTGTCTTATTTCTGTCAATCCATAACCTTTTCTCTCTTATTCTGTTTTGATTTTTCTCATTTCATTATAAACATGTGCCACTTTCTTTGAAACTTTCCTCTTCCTGTCAGTGTTTCTCATACATGCAGACCCCACATGTCAGTGTACACGGCATCACAGCGCACAATATAAACAGAGGAGGTGTTTGTGTCTGCATGGCTACATGCTTTTTTCCCTCCCTCAGTAATTAACAATAAGCTGAATTACTACAGGCAGAGATGTATAAGCTGTATGGCTCTGAGACCTCGGGGTTGTCTGAAATTGGAAACAGCAAACAATTGCTATCACTCTCCTTTAATTGACTCTCTCTCACACACATACACACATTTTCTTCGTGAGTGTGAACTTAAGTACTTTCCCTAAGCAGCATTGTCATCCTGGCTCTCGACTGTTGTGTCTCCCACTCAAATAAATCTCCTCCTCTTTATCACAGAGCAACAAATATTTACGTCTACCCTAAATCACAGAGAAACATTCTCATGGCCTCCCTGATTAGCTGTGTCAGCCTCAGTGCTGGCGTGCCAGCGCAAGTTCATTTTTTGCCATGAATCATTGTCCAGCAACAGCCAATAAGACTCCTTTACTGACTCCCCCTGGTGCCCATGAGGCTTGTGAGTAATTACTATATTTACATCCCAGTGGATGGAGCCAGGCTGGCGGTCACCTGGGTAGCTACACAGGTATTCCTGTAGTACTGTGTAATTTTCATTTTATACCAGGGGGCAAGCTAAATATTTGCATTCCACCACAGGATGAGCCTCCCCCCTCGAAATACAAATTCCCTCACCGTTTAAGCCTTCCAGTGGCTCTTTTGGTACCTTTGAGAAATTTCTAGGTGTTGGTGGCCTCTACCCTGTCAGTGTACTACTGGGTGATGTCATAGGTTAAGTTGTATTTGAGAAGGCATAAACAAAATTATCAGACGGTGTACTTGTACCCATAGGTTAGTGTTCCCATCGTGTGTCAGGTGTAGTGGACAGCTTCACACAGAGTAGGGGGAGAAGAGTCACTTCCTCCTCAGGCTTTGATGTCAAGACTCATTTCCTGTCGTCGGAATACTAGAAAGACTCGGGAAGGGGAGAAAAAACATGTTCTTTTGAATTCCCTGCTTTTGTTTTGGCTAGGAGCCTTGCTTATTACATGCCGAATAGTAATCACAGCAGCTGGGATTGTGTGAACTTCAAGCTCATCAAAGCTTGAGAGGCTTCCACGATTCAGTGTAATGTTTTTCCGAGCATAATTTTATGAATAACTACTATGACATGGGAAAATATTACGATTCAGGACAAACGAGCGCTCGTTCCTCTCAATCAGGCTGTCGTTTGCTAGACGCACGTGTCTTGAGGACTCAAAACGGGACCAACGTCCGCATCTATAATCCATTTGTAAGAAATGTCAAGGCCGAGAGCTGTTAACAGGTCCCCTGGGAACAAAGCGGAACATTCTGTTATTGTTTTCAGAGAGGAAATAATCCGTTAACAGTAGGATGCACTCTGCTGGTTACCCTGTTTATTTCTTTTCAGAAGCAATTAGGGCCTGTTAATTAAGGCCATAAAAAGCGGGCTGAAATCACGCTCCGGGCATAGTCACAGCACTTAACCTGGCACATTCTGAGGAAATGAAGTGGCGAGGTTAAATCACACGCTGGAAATGGAAAAGAAAAGTCAGCTAAAGAAAACCTGGTTTTCATCTGTGTGTGTTGGGGGCGGTTATACCTACTTTTTGCTCTGTCAAAGAGGAAGTTTGCTCGGGTAACATTATTCAAGCGGCAGATCACTCTAAATTGAAATGTGAAATGAAAACATTGGAGCGTTTAGGGCAGGTTTGGTTACCATTTCCTGAGAACCTTCATCAAGTTAAAAATGCAGTAATGAAAAATGACACCACCCTGCTAATAGAGTAAAAAACTTTATTCGGGTGTCTCGTTAGTAAATAGAAAATGTGAGGCAGAACACACAGATGTGTGATTATTGTTTGAAGGATCTTGACTTGTAGCAGGGCCAGGTGACGAGTACTCATGGGTGAGGTTCTGATGGCACACTTTTTATTAGCGCTGCCAGAGCTGCCACATCAGGCTCAAACATCTCTGTCTATACGCGAATGCAAATGTGCCCTTTCGCTATTGTCTATGTTCAGTGTTGGGAAGGTTACTTTTAAAATGTATTCCATTACAGAATACTGAATACATGCCCCAAAATGTATTCTGTAACGTATTCCGTTACGTTACTCAATGAGGGTAACGTATTCTGAATACTTTGGATTACTTAATATATTATCATGCTGTTTACAACTACGTGAATGTACTATTGCTGTGATTTATTACTGTTACTGAAGGTCCGCGGCTCCGAACCGTAGTAAAGGGACCTCTGGCTAATACGGCTAATTCCGTGTCGGGCTCGTAGCCGAAAACTAGCTTTACTTTGTTGTCTGGGTCAACTTTGCTAGCGAGAGACAGAGAGAGGCGTTGAAAGGCTGCTCCAACGGAACTTATTTTTTCCGGAGGAAAACACGAACACAGTGTACAGTTGAGTCTTAATAGCTTACTTACAAATGGGCTCGTCAGGCACTCTTCTTGGCTGCAGTGGTTATTATTATATTTACATGCTTCCAGCTCCCATTTTTGCTCCGTGCCAGCTCGGACTTTTCCTTTCTCTCCCTCCCTCGCTCACAGACACATAACGTGTATGGTAGTCCATTCTCGCTGCAGCACGGACTACACTGCCCATCAGGCTACATTCTTTAGAGCTATGCCTGTAGCATTCTGCCTTTTAGCTTAGCACAACAACAACAACAAAAAGGCGCTCTCTCACCCAGGAAACACGCAGAGAGAGAGAGCGTCACCCTGTAACCATGGCAACCGTAACGCTGCCGCCTGGAACAACAGAACATAGCTGTCAAACAAACCCAAACAGTCCTGACCCGCCACAATATGAAACAGGAAAGTACCGCCGTGTAATCCATTTATTTCAACAAAGTAACTGTATTCTGAATACCACCTTTTTAAACGGTAACTGTAACAGAATACAGTTACTCATATTTTGTATTCTAAATACGTAACGGCGGTACATGTATTCCGTTACTCCCCAACACTGTCTATGTTACATCTGCGTCAGCCTTCCTCTAATGTATTGTTAACAGATGTGTGCACGCACTTCTAATGTGCATATGAAACCATGTTTGAGTGTACCCTTTTGTGTAAAGGGAGGTACTTGTGTGCGAGTGCACGCATGTGTGTGGAGTTGTCTAGGGATCAGCACACCTGTGGGTGGGTGTTCATTACAGCAGGCCTGAGTGATGGCTTGGACCGCGGGAGGCCCTTGTTCATTGTCATCTCCATTCACTTAATTAGCCCTCGCTTTACAGGTCAGAGGAGACCACCGAAGACCCCCGCTCGTGTTGGCGAGAGCGCACACATGCATGTGGTTAAGATCGAGGTTTGCACTTGATACGGTGCCAGGAGGCAAACAAATGTGCATGTGACCTTATCATCAAACCACCTGCGCATAATTGTAGGGCCGATTAGACTGGCACTGGCCGGCCCTTGTTTTTCGCTGATACATTGAAATTACAGTTTGGTGCTTGTTCAGGAACAGCGGTGCGGAACCAAATGTCTCTTTGTTTCTGGCTTTCACTTCAGGAGATTAGAAGCTGACCCGTTACTGGAAATGCGGTAAGCAGACCTCATTTGGTGTGGTGAAATGACACTGAGCTCAGATGCAAAAAAATATTTAGGGAAACTTTTTTTTTCTCCCCACCCCCTCCCATTTTAAGACAATTAATACTTTGAGGTCGGGCATTTTTGTGTGTATGTGCACATGTGTTTCTCTGCGCTCCCCTGTGCGTGTTGGATTTAAGCTACTTATTAAATGACACAGCTATACCTCACCTTGGGCCTGGATCCACTTGGCCTCCAGCGATGAGAGAAGAAACAGCATGAAAGTGATATAGTAGCAGTGGTGGTGGTGGTGAGGAGGGAGGCGGGAAGGTGTGCAGTATGTTTTTCGAGGGGGGAGGATGTTAAGAATAAAAAAAAACAGTCTATGAAACTGAGAGCGTGCGGTTGAGGGTGTGTGCCGTGTGTTTTCACTATGAGTGTTTGCTTCAGTTTGCGAAATTGTGTCTCTGACTAAAAACATCACACCCGTCAATGTCATACTCAAATATGTCTTAGAATTTCTTTGCCTAAAAACCCCCCAATATGACCACAATTTAAAACTGAACACACACAACATAAGAACCTATTCGACTGATGTCCCGATGTGTCTTAAAGTGTGGTACAATATACATTTTTAGATGCGTTTTCAGAATGAGTTGGTTTCATTGATTTCATTACAATCTTTCTTTTTTTTGTTCACTTGAAAAAAACAACAGATCTTTTCCGGGTGTGTAACTGACTTGTCAGCTAATAACATTTCATTTATTGGAGTCAGTAGTATTTCTGCTCTTTGCTCACTGACTTACACCACCCCGCTCCCTCCACCGTGCTCACATGTGTTCTGGCAGCGTCTCAGGGCCTGGGGATGGTGAAACCAGGGGAGGAGGAGGAGAAGAAAGAAGAGGGTGGGTGGTTGTATGGGCGGGCAGCCTCCCTCAGCTCCTCTTCCCTTCCCTCTTTCGGACCTGTCAGGCAGGCAGCCAGGGAGTAATGTGGAAATGTGGCTGGCTGGCGTCGACTTGATTAAGTCTGCGCACGTGTCTCTGCAGAGAGGAGACTCCAGGCTTAATCACCCTTAGCCCTGACACTCTCCACCTCCTCCTCCACTCTTTCTTTTTCTCTCCATATCTCTTTTTTCCTCTTCTCCTCTGTTACTTCTCCTTTTTACTCCTCCCACTCCAATGCTGAAGGCAAAAAGTTTTTTCTCCCCCTTCTCTCTCTCTCTCTCTCTCTTCCTCTTTCTGCTGATTTTTGTTTTTCAGAGCTTTTCCTCTGACCTCCTCTCTCTCTGTGTAACTGACTTTTCTTTTGTTTGTGAAGCCCCTCTTTCACTCTTTTTTTCCCTATCACACCCCCTCCCCCATTGTTTCACATATATGCCACATATCAGTTGCTATATGTATCCTGTGTTTCCCCTAGCACAGCAATGTGCGCCACGCACAGTTGGACAAGCACAACTCCTGACAGCTCCAAGTTACCTCACCTCCTGCATGGAGACGATTTCATGTATGAAATATCCTCCCTCCCTGGACTGGTCTCTGGCCAGCTATAGTATACAAAAGCCCAGTCTCATGGCAATTTGTGAAATGGTCATGAAATGTAATCTATTTTTTATGCACAGGATACAAATTTTCCATTTCTGAGTGGCATCCAGCACAAGGTTAAACCTTTTTTCTCAGTTACTTGAGCACCTAGTGGTCTAGCAACAAAAAGAGTTCTGCTTCCTCCTCTAGGAAAGCATCTAGATCCAGAGCAACAGTTGTAAGTCAGGGCTGCTCTAAGGCTGGGGTCAGGGATTCAACTATGCTCTACCATTTGAGGCATACATACTAATATCTCTTCATCATATTGGCAAAAGGGCATAAAATGCACTGGTGTGACATGTAATTCAAACCAGCACCCTGTGATTTAAAAAGTTATGTTTCATCTTGGTGGATAATGCAAAAGTATTACTTTGTTTTATTAGTAGTATTTGTGTTTATTTTTTATATCCATGAGGTATCCATGTATATGAATGATTAGATGGGGATTACACACTATGACACTGGACTGAGATACACAAGTCTTTCCTCTAGTATACTATACACCTAGTTATATTCTGACTATTATACTAAGCTCTTAGGAGGTACAGAGGGTATGGATTAATAGGGTACGGTTTAATATTAAAGCAGAAATTTGCTGAACAATAGTCAAAATGGCATATGAGGTCAAAAGTGATTATTGCAAGATTCTTATGTATTAAATTTGCACTGAAAGACTACGATTGCTAATGCAACAAAAGCAGCATTACTTTTGTCATTATCTTAATACAGTCCATTTTTTTTGTCCGAGATGACAGCCAGCTTAATAAAATTTTAGTTTACACTAACACTTGCACTCTTAACTTTAGGATATCCCTTCAACAGTTTTGGAATATGTGCTAGAAGCTAGTGATAGTAACTTTGCCACTTTGCTAACACAATCATCAATATGAAGGCACAACATGTAAACAAAGGAGTTTGCGAAGAAAAGCGTCTGGACTTCTTTAAGTTGCTTGAAGACGTTTCACCTCTCATCCGAGAAGCTTCTTCAGTTCTAAGGTCAAATGTCCGAGAGTCCCAGATTTAAACCCAGTGGGAGTATCCCCCCAAAGAGGGACAATGGACCCCCTGGTGATCCTCTAATCACATGAGCCAAGGTGTGAAAGCGGGTGTGGGACCTAATCAGCCAGGGTTTCGGGTGAGCTCATTGTGAAACCTGGCCCCACCCTGTCATGTGAATTCCTGAGGTCAGATGGCCCAGAATGTGAGTGGGCATTAAGGCGTCTGGGGAGGGAACTCAGAGCTGGATTATAGATGGCAGACAGTTGGTGTCGTAAACCACCGCCTCTGTTCAAAGATGGTCCCTCACAGTGGACATAGATGTCCTCTTTCACTCCTCTTTCAAACCATCTGTCCTCTCCTATTGCTAGGTCTTCAAGCAACTTAAAGAAGTCCAGACGCTTTTCTTTGCAAACTCCTTTGACTACGATGACCTGGATGACTGAGAACCTTCACAGACACAACATGTAAAATTCTATATTTTACTCTATACACTTAATAGTTTTTGTGGCAATATAAAGCAAAGTCCAAGTCTTCTGCTTTTTCTGTAAGCAGTGTTGTGAACAGATGCCAGTAAAAGTCATATATCAATAAAGGCAATGGACTAGCTAGCTTACTAGCTTTTAGCATAAGTAGTAGCTTGGTCTTTTTCTGAGCTGTAGGCTAAAGTGTATTTGTTTCAGTCTTTTCTATGATTTAGGGTTTTTTATGTTTGTTTGTTTGGGGTAAATTAATAACCTTTTAAATAAAGTCATTTTTGTTCTGACAGTTCAACAGGTGGGTTTTAAGTTAATGCCTTGAGGGTCTTTTAACAAAAACCAGGAAATTTTATTTCAGAATCCTAGTTTCCTGATACACCTCCTTTCATTTCGCCATTCTCTAGGTGAGTATATATAGTACTTGTGCAACATAAACTTCATATGCTTACTTTGCTCCAGTAATGACAATGGGAGTGAGGGAAACTTTTTAATTATACCAATTTTCTACACAGCCTTTAACTTTGAAGCGGTGAGCTGGTGTAGCATTCTATGTTAGCAAATAGAAAGCCTGAAATTATTACATTTCTAAATTTATTGTTATCCAAAGTATATTTCTTTTGCCTGTTTGAGTTTTTAAACTTGGAGGTCAGTGGCAAGTTGTGAGTGACAGTTTGTTTTGTGTAGCATGGGAGGGCAAACAAGGCAGTCCTGAGCTTTCCAAAAGCAACATGCCTAGTCATCATTTTACTCACTAACTTCGAGATACACAAGGCTCTGTACATTTTGCCAATAGGAGCTTTGCCATGGTTATGTACACATCTTGGTTTAAACACACGCATGAAAAGACTGCACACGGAGATCCAGCACCTCTGTCAGTGCTGCCTGCTTCTGCATTGAGTCAGCAGGGTAAATGTAGAAGCAACAGCATATGCAGGGTCTTTGCTTGATCCATCACATTATCCCAGCGTGATAAATGATTCTGTTAACACATCAAGTTGGCTCTTCAAAGCTCCCAATGTTCCCACCTCCACAATGTGGTTCCAGCAATCCAACCCATGCGTTGATAATTTGCCCTGAAAAAATTGGCCGGGAACAAGCGTCCAATTATGGCTTTGCACCCTGTTCCCAGCGCCTCATAACCGAGCTCTTTGAAAACAGGATGAATCCCACACTTCTTTTGCTTCTCTTTCTTATTTCAGTATTTGTGTTTTTTTTCTTTCTTTTTTTAATCACTGTCCCCTGTGATTTCGACTTTTTCTTTCGGTTTGATGTAGATGTGACAAGCTCTGTCATTCACGGTTACCTCACACGCGTGTTAGGTAAAGAATGTTAACAGATATCAGCTGATCTCAAGTTAGTTTAGTATGATGACAAATAAATGCCTTTGAACACTACAGTCTGTCATTTAATGCTCTGGGCGCTGAGCCAGCATTTTGGTTTTTCCTGTCTGTCAGCACGGAGCTGTATTGGAAAGTCATGTTTCATCATTTCCTTGCAGACTGCATCATGTTGTTAGGTCAGTGTTTGTTATATAATCATAATACTATATTATTTACACAAACAATGCATGATTCTCTACATCGGTTTCAAATTTGTGCGCTAAAATTTACACCCTAAGTTTCTCAGTTCTCAGGTTTAAAATAACTTTGCAAATATAAAGGATTGTTTGACATGTTGTTACTCTAAGGTATGATTTCAATGGATCACATTATTTCTTCTGCATTATGTTTCAATTTTGGAGTTTAGTTATTCTTCTTGGCTAATGAACTGAACTCTCAGTTTACTGTGCTTTGTTTTTGGGGTTGGCAGCTGCTCCTGTTTTCAGCTTTGTCCTGAATGTTCTGGCTGTTGTTTGTTCTCACACTCAAATTAGATTTCATGTCTTTTGGAGCTCAATCTGAGGATCAGCAGATCTGGCCGCTCACTGTTGTATAACGTGGGAAAACACACAAATATCACTCAAAATGATTTCAAAACGCGCTCAAACTATATTCCCACAAACATTCGAACACATTTGATTACTTCACGTGTCTTTGTTGATAAGTTGTTGAAATGCAAGTTAATAGTGATGCCGTTTACTGTATATTACTGCATAAAGTCCAAATCCTAAAAGCATATGATGATGTTTTACTTTATTTTTACTTTACTTTATATCTGTCTGTGAAGGTTCTCAGTCATCCAGGTCATCGTAGTCAAAGGAGTTAGCAAAGAAAAGCGTCTGGACTTCTTAAAGTTGCTTGAAGTTTGAAGCAACTTTAAGTTGAAGTTTACTTTATATCTTTTTACAGGATGTTAAAACAGCTGTCCAGCAGCTTTTGAATAACACTTAAAACATGTAAGGCATTGGAAGCAAAGGCATATAGTTTTTAAAGGAGCTTAAAAGATCTGATACAGGCCCATAATTCTCCCTGACACACTCCCCTCTCACATCTCATTTCACCAGAGAACATTAGGAAGGTCAATTTGACCAATCATAGACCTTGTTGCACCCACTGAGCCATCTGATCATCTTTCACCTCCTCCTGGGCCCATGAACTCTTAGTGTACAGTCATCTGATCCCACTATAGCAGTGAGCAGTAGAGGTTCTGACTTGGACCTCTTTTTAATGCAACACTGTTGCTTCATTTTGCTGCATTGGTCTCTGATCACATGAAAAAAAACTGATATGGATTATCATGTTTTCAGACTTTCCTTGAAGGTTTACATTAAATTACAGGGCTTCTGAATCTTTTCACAGCTGCATTATGGAGTGATTTTTGCATACCTGAGACCAGTTCCTCTTATATATACAATGCTGTGAAAACGTAATTGCCCCCTTCCTGATTTCTTACTTCTTTGCATATTTGTCACACTGAAATGTTTCAGATCATTAAACACATTTTAATATTAGACGAAGATAACCCGAGTATATCCAAAATGCATTTTTAAAGTGATGTGCCTGTGTGAAAAAGTTAAATCACAAATTAACTGTGATTAACTGTATATTTTTTAAAAGATTATTTTAATTTCAGCTAACAACATGATTACTGATTACTGCCAGACTTGCCGAATCAATAGAGCCTGTCTGAAAAAGTGAAGTAAGCTAAAAGATCTCAATTAGGAACACATCATTACATGATCCAAAGATCCAAAGCTGAGAAACAAAGTCATTGACATCTATCAGTCTGGAAAAGGTTACGAAGCCATTTCTAAATTTCTGGGACTCCAGAAAATCACAGTGAGAGGCATTATACACAAATAGAGAAAACTTGGAACAATGGTGAACCAACCCCAAGTGGCCAAAATTACTCCAAGAATGCATCAACAGCTCATCTGCAGGCTTCACTTGCCTCAGTTAAGGTCAGAATTCATGATTCAACAATAACAAAGAGACTGGGCAAAAACAGCTTCCATGGGAGAGCTCTGCTGAAAAAGAACAAAAAGAACACAAAGGCTCGTCTCACAGTTTCCAAAATATGATGATCCCTTAAGACTTTTGGGTAAAATATTCTGTCAACTGACAAGACAAAAGTAGAATTTTTTGGAAGGTTTGCATCTATTTCTTTCATTTCATAGAAAGAACATTATCCCAACAGTCAAACATGTTGATGGTAGTGTGATGATGATCTGGGGTTGCTTTGCTGCCGCAGGACTTTGACGACTTGTTTTATTTGATGGAACCATGAATCCTGCTCTCTATCAGAAAATCCCGAAGGAGAAAAGTTGTCCTGAAACTTAAGCTCACTCAGGTTGTGTACCCGGACAATGATTCAAAACATACCAGCAAATCCACCTCTGAATGACTCAAAGACACAAAATGATTATTTTGGAGTAGTCTAGTCAACGTCCAGACTTAGATCAGATTAAACAGACCATTAATGCTCGAAAATCTCCAATGTGATTGGATTAAAACAGTCCTAAAAAGTAAAGTGGGCCAAAATTCCTTCACAATGGTGTGAAAGACTCATTGCCAGTTCTCACAAATGTTTAATTTCAGGGTGGCACAACCAGTTTTCACTCAGGGCCAGGTATGTTTTGATGACTATTGTACCTTCATAAAAGCAATAATCATTTTAAAACTGCATTTTATTTACCCTGGCTATTTTTGTCTAATATGAAAGTTTGTTTTGATGATCTGAAAGATTTCAGTTTCAAATATGCAAAAACTAAAAATTAGGAAGGGGGCAAACAGTAACACTAGGGCTGCTCAATTAATCGAATTTTAATCGTGATTACGATCTGGGCTTTCAACGATCATTAAAAATGACTTAGCCGATTATTAGCTCCTCCTCTCGCGCTGCTCCGTGTGGCAAATCGAGCGCACCTCTCTGTGTTTCGAACACGCGTCACAACAATTAAGAGGACCCGAGGGAAGCTCGGAAAGCTAAGCAGAAGTTATTTGGTGAGGAGAGGATAATGGCTGCTGAAGAAAGAATGCCGTTGGTTGAAAAGAGAGGTAAAACGACTTAAGTGGTGTGGAAACATTATGGGTTCGCGGAGTCAGACGTGGATCAAGTAGACATAGTGTGGAAACTTTGCTACGGTTTCGTAGCTGCACCACAGAACAACACTACAAATTTATTCAATCATTTGAAGACCGCTCACAAAGTGACATACGATCAAACAATGAAGGAACATAGAGAAAAAACTCTTGACAACACCTGCTTCATCCTCACAGACTTCCATTCACGCTACCCTGTACAACGCGACTAAATATCCCACCAGCTCCCAGAGACACAAGGAGATAACAAACGCGGTAACGTTTTCCTCGCCAAAGACCACTGCTCAATTAACACAGTGAACAACCAGTATTATGCAGTATTTTGAAGTTCACTAAACATAGATGTTTACATTTTTCATTTATTTTTTATATTGCAAACATTTGCACTGTTATCAGTATTTGCACACTATTTTATATTATTTTTTGACATCTTTAAAGCCATTATTCAATACATTGTTATTGTTAAATAAATATCGTCAAATAATCGAGATCTCAATTTCAGTGAAAATAATCGTGATTATCATTTTTGCCATAATCGAGCAGCCCTAACTAACACACATATACGCACGTGTGCTAAATACCTCACCTAGGAGGTGTCCAGGAGGCATCATAGTCAGATGCCCAAACCAGCTCGACAGGCTCTTTTTGATATGGGGGAACAGCAGCACAACTCAAAGTCTCTCTTGAATGACTGAGCTCCATACCTAAGGGTGAGCCCACGTAAAATGAATAATTTATGCATAGAGAAGGATTCGCTTTTTTGTTTGATTTTTACTTTGACGAAACTATAATCAATACCACTCAATCGACACCATTTCTATCTAAGCCTTTAAAGTTGAATCCCTCTCGGTCCACCATCAAATGGTGAAAATCGTAATAAATGGATGCAAGGGTGGATGATTTAATATTTATACTGTATGAACAACAACAGCAGATCACTAATGAAAACAGTACTTCTAGATTTAGTGCAGACTAAGTGTGTCAGTGATACAACCTCATTGAGGCTTTCTCAGCTTTCCTGTCTGTCTGCCTGACTGACTCTCTGTCTGCTTTTGTGTGTTTGGACTGCTGCTATAATTACTGTCCAGGCAGGGGTGGACCTGGAGACAGAGGCAGTGTGCTAATTGAATGTTGGAGCAAGAACGGAAGCTATTAAAACAAGCCTGCCAAGACGTTCTCAGCCTCATCTGCTACCATAAATCCATACCGACCATTACGACTGCTGCTACCACTTCCTCCACCGCTCCATCTCTTTTTGTCTCTGTCATTCCCTCCAATAATGTTCCTTCTTCTCTTTCAGTACTCCCAGTCTTTGGATGAGGTATTTTATTAACCAAGTAGGCTCGTGTGTCTCATGTGTTTTTATTAGCTTGTCTCTTGTTTTGTATCACTGCACAGCTAAATGAAGACCAGAGCTAGACTAAGGATATCGATGGATCTGCTAATAAGCCAACCTTTTCCCACTATTTTCTTCTCATGTTTTGAAAGAAGCCTTGCCTCACAACTGTATTTCTCTTCTGAAATCCTCCCTTTCCCTCTCCCATCCCAACAAAAGTGCTGTTGCAGTGATTTAAAGATTATAAAGTTCTAGTTTTCCTTTATTTTCAGCATTTAGACTATGGGGAATATGAGAAGACAAATGGCCTCTGCAGGGTTTGACGAGCAGGCTCCTTAAGCTTCGGGATTGCAGTCTCTCTGCAGACTCTCTTTCCATGTCTTTTTGCTAAATAATCAAAACGAATCTCTGTGTGTCTCTCCATGTTTGTAGTTTGTGCACGAGAAACACAAACAGGATGTACCATGAGGAAAGTAAAATCTGTTCAGACTGAAGCTGCCTTCTGTTGGACCAGCATTTGGGTTTGGCAGCATTTTAATTTAGAAAATAAATAAAAATACTGTACGCTGTGTCTGAACAAACTGGGCTTACAAATGCAATTTGGTTTTTACTTCTTAATGGGTTTTTTGGTTTTTCTGTGTTTGTTGACTGGTTGCTTAGTCTTACGTGATTAGTCACTAGTTCTTTGACTTTATGTCTTTCTCTCAAGGTAAACAGATCTAAAATAATTGACAGTGACATCCACTGACTGGATGGCTTCCCATAGTTGAAATCAGGAACAAAAAGCCTAACCACTGTAGAAAGGCCTAATTAAACAGCGGTCTTTAATGTCACCCCTTCCACCCCTCCACTGTAGCCCCAGCCACACATGAATGAAAAATAATTCCCTTTTGAAAGCAAGCTCTGTTTTATAATCTATAACCAATGGAAGGCCTTTGGCTAAGCAGGTCCTCAGGTCACACTCCATCTCTTCCTTTCTCTTTTGTCTCTTTTCTCCCATCTCTGTTTTTTCCCCGTCTTCTTCTTCTCTGTCTCCCTGCTGCTTCCATGGTCTGGGTAAGCAAGGCAGGGCTGTGACAGTCACCTCTTCGAGACCTTGCTCCCTCAAGAGCGAGGTAGGGCTAACTGTCTTTGCATACATTCACGCACAACCGCCCATGAATGACCATGTGTTGGCATGACCAACCACTGGGCTCATGTGCTTGGATTACTGGACTACTATGAATGAGAAACAGACAATTTAATCCAAAGATGGTGGCTGAATTGAGGAGGTGGGGGTGGGTTTAAGTGCTTAGGGGCCTTACTACCTGGGGTTATTCCAGAAAAAAAAGGGTCCATGCACCCCTCACCTCACTGCTGCCCACCATCCAAAAACCTCCCCACCCAGGCAAGAGGACCCCCCTGACTGGCAGCAGTAAATAGATTCTTTCTCTGACATCCTTAATCCTCCTAAATAGCAACAAATCCTATTAGGCCATGAATTATAAATCCTCTTCTTCAACTAAACTCAATCACCCATCCATCTTCATGTATGTATGCACATGCATTACCCATACATACACATTTTCTCGGGAATGTTGGTCTAAACAGGGCAGGCTGTGAATGTGATGGACGTCCACATGACATGTTAGTGTGCCTATATATTTGCTGTTTGTTAAATACTGGCACATGTAGATGTGTGTGGGGCCACTAGTGAGGCTTACTTCTCCTCCCACCTGTCATTTTGGGCTGAGTCAGTCACCCAAGCTTAAACACAGATATAAACAGCAGGCGTAGATTAGTCTCATATACACCAGAGTCAGGAACTTACCAATGCTTGTGAGAGTGTATGCTTTTATACATTATCCTAAATTACCTGATTGTGTCAGTACACTCAGTGCTTACTTTAATTTTTATTGCTCTAAAGGACAAGAGCATAATGGTGAAATGCAAGCCGTGTCAAGCACAGAAACAACTACATTACACTGCTAACAAAATTTAGGCTATTTTTAAGCATCTGCACTGATGGCAACCTGCATTTCAACCTCTACATGCTTCTATAGTAGAATCACTTTGGCTATAGCTGTTGTTTCTTTGGGCTGTTGTTTTTTCCTTTTAAAGCACATACCTTTTTTTCAACTTTGGTTTATTTTTTTTGGCTTTGTGTCATTAGGATAGTGTGTGGAACAGTAACCTAAGATTTATACTGTTAACTGATATTTATGAGACAGTGCAGTCAAGGTCATCTTACAGAGTAACGAGATAGTAATGTATTGAATGGTGTAAAGAATTATTTTCTTTGAGTAATTAAATAATGTACTGCATTACTTTTAAGACGAGTAACGAGTAATGTGTAGCATGTTTTTTTAAAATAACCACATCACTGCATATAAACTACACATAAGGAAATTTACTCTATAAAGGAAACCTGTAGCCTGTACATGCACCACTACAGAATATCCATTTTCATATGTGTTTCTATTACACTACTGGGACCTCGTTCAGGGACGTTTTTGCACTCACAGATCCACAGTTACCAGCATCATACTTACCACTAATGTTTGGTCAAAGTTTTGTCAGGTAATGAGTCCAGTGGATCCTTCACCACCAATGAAGCAGAAAGGCCAGCAGGTTGGCAGAAATCTGTTCCTGTAAACGCTTGCGTAATCTCATGGCCAGCACCAAGTTCCCGAAGATAATGCAAAAGCAGCTATTTAGACCAGAACAAGGTCTGACAGAAAATAGGGGATCATTAAGTACAAAACGATGCAGTTCTCTAATTAGACTCTCTTTGAAGAATAGTTACCACCACATCCCTCTCTTTAGGCTACACCTCAGGCTGGAACATTAACCCCGAAACCCTGAATAATGCTGGTCTCATCTTTGAGGTTGCTATTCCCAGAGTCGTTCTTACTTCTGAGTTTGTTGATGACAGGAACTGGGAAAACGAGTCAACCAAGTTTTAAATGTCATGTTTAACCAACTTAAATTAGCATTCTTAAAATGTCTGCGTACATGATTTTGTCTATATTCTTTCAGAGTAAATCTTAATTTTTTGCGGCTTATGTACTCGAGTAAAAATCAAATCTCCCACGGGTTTAGTTAAAATTGGTTTGGCTTTTCCAACGGAAACCTCGTCACCCAAATTGTTTTGATCATTTGGCATTTAGAACTACACGGACAAGAGTTCAGTGGTCATTACACGACTTGTTAAAAGTGTGCTCTTCTCCAATCTTCTCTCTGTGTGGTGGGAAAAGAGCTGCGACCGTCTCTTTTCTCTGCAAATAATGACAGGTTGTGAGATTCTGCATCATTAACGTTAAACGTGGGTGGAGCTTTTCCGAGTGTGCTGGGACGTCAGCTGCCTCTCGAGACGAGTAATTTTGCTTGGTGGGATTCTTTCACACGCTTCGGGAGAGGAGACTTTAAGGCTTTGATATTCAGAGAAATTCTGTGGCAGTGAATGTGAAAGAGCAAATTACTGAATTTATTTGTATTTTTTTTGCTTTATACATTACTCCATATCTATATACGGAAACATGAAAACAGTCATTTGATTGTGTGTTTGCGAGGTGACGGTGAAGACAGATTGTAAAGTATCTCTGGCGTCTCCCCCTTGTTTTTTCTGTCTCCGAGGCCACACACATCAAACAGGGCTCGCTCGTTCTGTTCTCTCTTTGTCATCAGGTCTTAATGGGTGCTGGTCTTTGATGTGGTTGGGTTGCTGCTATTGTCTCTGGCATGTCTTGATCAGTGTCTATTGATCTGGGAAGAGTGGACATGAAAACAACTGGAGCAGGCCCATGGGGAGAAGGGAACCTATTGTAGCAGAAAGCAGATTTAAGTGGTTGCATCTGACACTATGGCACGTATGGCAGATTTTCAGGTTCACATTCTGACTGAGTCGAGTTTAAATTAAAGATTAAATTAACTGCAGCCAGACTGAAGAATAAGCAAAAACATGAAGCAAGTCAGAATAATGGAGGAAGTCGTAAAGTGAGTCAAACAGAAACTCAGAGTGTGGAAAATGAGTTTGCAGCTATAAAGAAAGTAACCAAGGTTAACTTAGCCTTCATACTTATTTGGTTGCCTGGTAACAGAAAGAGAAAAGAAAGAACATGGTTGTGATGAATCAAAGGTTGGGTGACAGTGGAGAACAGGCAGAGGCAGAACTGGTTTAATAGTGGGTTCCAGTTGAACTTGGAAAGTTGGATTTCATACTTGGACAGAACGGCAGAGACCGCACTTGCCCTGACCCCAAAATCTGTTTTTTACCATTACCTGTGAGCTCTAGATTTCAGTCATACACAAAGCTGTCCAGTGTGCATCTGCGGTAATGTAAGTATGTGCAAAACGATTTGCAGTGAGTTTCAGTGAACAGATACTGCTAACAATGGCTACCCTGGTTTGTTTGTACTGCTCAGCTCCGTGTAACATCATTCCCAGCTCCAACTTCCAAGATAAATGGAAAAAAGCATATGTCCTATTCCCCTTTTTTTGTATGCCATGGAAATACTTGGGAAAATTTACCCGAAACCTTAGATTGTGGTTACACATATTAGGCATTTTTAGAAGTCATTGAAGAATTCTGTATTTTAGAGAAAACGTGGTAGCATTGCTTAAATTAGAGTTGCAGTCCTCCTCATTTTAAACACTCGGTGAATGGCATGCCATCACTTAGATCAAACATTTTTGAAAGAATGTAATCATCTTATCCTTCCAAGATATGATAAAAGAATGCCTGCTTTTGAGGAGAACTGAAGAAGAGCACATCTCTTTGATGGACCAAAGCGCCAGTTATATAAAGCTTATCTCACAGAGACAGATGCAGACACACAGAGACACACGCACACACACAGGCCAGCAGACTTGCTGGGCCCTGCCTGTAGTGTAGCACATGCGTGTCTAGGGTTGCTTTCTCCTGACTGACTCCAAGGTTATTGCTGCACACCATGGAAGCACAGGATATTTGATGGTCCCCTGCCAAAGACAGAGCTGGGGTCATGGGGCATAGGAGGGTAGGTTGCCATTGACAACTCAGAGGTCTCCAGAGTGACCATTTGAAACTGGGGAAGAGAGAAAACTTATTAAGAGAGAAGGGTCAATGGGAAGCCATGGGGCTAAATCTTTCACCAGTTTTGAAGCGAGGGTCAGGGCTAGTTCATAACTGCAGCAACGATGGCTCACCTATAACTTCTACAGTGGACCTGAAGAATAGCGAGTCTGTTGAGAAGAACTAGAAACCGGGATTTAATCCTCACAATTAAAATACACACAACCAAGCACGAGTGAATCATACAGTGCAGGACAATGGAAAGAATATTGAAGTTGTCGGGGGTAAAATCTGAGCTCTGCTGGCTCAAGAGAAGTTCCCAGGATAAACTGTGTGTCAAATCTTCTGCACAGATACACACAAAGATGGGAAACAAGAAGAGAGAAGATATTGTAGTAACACTTTATTATATAGCCTGTAACTGAGGGCGTTGTTACCCTGTAATTTTCAATATGTTTTACTTAAAATTAAAATATAAGTATATTTACCTAGAGATATTTAAAAGTTGATACGCTAGGGGGGTCTGGAGGAAACAAAGAAATTATTCTATTGTAAGTAAATGTAAGTAGTGTGTAAATAATTTTAAGTACTGCATAAATTTGCTGACAAACAATATTTTCCCATCTTATCTCATAAATACTTTTTTGGTCATGGGCTATATTAAGGAGTTACTTTTTATATATTTATTTCTTTTATGGTGTTTGTTAATATTCATTATATTGGGGTGCATGTTGGATTTTCTAATATTCAGTTGTACTGTACTTAAAATTACTTATAGTATTATATGTGTCTCATTTTCCTTAAAATACCAAGAAGTTAGGCAAGTACAGAGTAATTATGACATAAGATGGAGAAATGTTGTTTGTTTTTACCAGGTAATTATGTAGTACTTAAACTTAGTTACAGTATTATTATTTCTTTGTTTTCTATACATTCCAGACTTTTTACCTTCGTATTCTAGTGTGCCTGCCTTTAGTATTGATATGTAAATATAAGTACATAATTGAATTTCATATAAAATGTATTGTAATATATTATGAAGACTTGCACAAGATACCTGTACACAGTTTGATAGAAAAGGATTTTTAAGATTTAAGATTTTAATGGCAGTGTCAACAAGTAAAGTAAAAGTAAGAGAGGAAAGGAGGAAAACCAATCCAAGGTGCCATGTTATTTCATAGTGGATGACTACTTGTCACTATTAGGGAAGCTGAAAAATTGGACGACAAATGGCTTAAAAGATTTTAAAAAATAAATCATTGTCGGATCTGGACATGAAAGAAGACGCGTGCTTAAAGTAGCATTAGAAGTCTGTCAAGCCAATGCTGCAACACCCAGATGGACTTAAGATAAATATTACACCACGCTATAATTTAAAAAAGAAATCTGAATGTTGCAAAAGTCTCTGATTATCAATACTGAATCAAACTGTAATGAGTTGTTAAGTTTTAGGAGGTTTTGACTTAATTTATATGTTTTATTGCTGCTCTGGGTCCTGTTTTTCCACCCAGTCCTCAAAGTGCAAGAGAGAAGTAAGGCAGGCTGTCTTCTTTGGAGCTTGTAACCCTGGAAGAAACCTGAATACTGTAACACTTTGGGCTCCTACATACCACTGTAGTCCTGCAGGTCAGGGTTGGTGGAGCCTGCATTTTATAAAAAGGAAATCTGGCTTCTTTATCTGCATTACAACTTCCTTATTACAATTTCTTCTTTCAAATGTTACGCTAACTAATGTTACCAGCAGGTCATCATAACTAGAATACAATGGTAGACAATTGAAGATGACTTTTAGGTGCTGCCATCGTTAAAAACAAGATACCAGTATTGCGTGGTGAGCGGTTAGGCAGACCACGCTTTTCTAGAGAATCATTCTACATGTTTTAGTGAGTAACCGAAACAGAAAGGGCGGGAAAGAAAAGACTGCATGACAATATTACGAGAGCCTGTCCGTAGGAGGTCTACATTTCCCACTTACCTCTCAAAAGCACAGGAGGAGCAAGCAGAGAAATGTGGGATTTGCATTCTTACATTTTCTGTGTGCCAAATGTTTAATGGAGTGCAGAGTGGGTTGGTGTTGGACAAAAAACCCCCCCAAAAAACACCCATCCGTGTTGTTCTTTTATCACACTTATCCACTGAACATGTGTGTGCATTTGTGTCAAATGCAGGAAACGGGAGGAGGGCAAGGAGGGAGCAGGGTACAGTTGTTCAACGATCAAAACCACACATGTTTTTTGTTTCCTACGTGTGTTTTCTTTCCCAATTATGCTTGAACCCTCCAGTTCACACAGAAACGAGGGGAGAAAAAAAAAACACATCCTTCTCCTCTTTGACGAAGGAGAGCAGCAAAGGGGTGGGTGCTAGACTTTTTTTTTTCCTAAAATAGGGACTCGTGCTCTTTATGTTTGGTATTGTTTGCATGCATTTCCTCCTATAGCTTGGGCAGGCCCTGCATGGAGGGCAGGAAGAAAGACGGCAGTTCAACAGCCTTTGATGTTCCTGTTTTATGGTCCCATGTCAACGCATTGTCTGTTAAGTCCTTTTGTTGTCCCTTTGCCTAATTAAGACCTCAGAGCGACTTGTTGACTCCACAAAGACCCCCATGTTTAGGGAGACGAGGGTGGAGGCTGTGTGATTCTGTGTGTCAAGGGTGTGTGTGCGCTTGTATGTGCGGGTCTGTCTGCCTTGACTGGGAAGTAGCTTGAGAGAACTCTTCAAAACAATACACAAAACCCATATACTGGCTTTGACTTAATCCACACTCTTTGCAGACGCTGGGCGTATGCACATGGCCCAAAGGCTTATCAGCACATACCAACAGATGGCTGAAAGGTCACCTTTGTCTGAGACATGTCCTACATGAAACAGAAAACCGATATTAAAATTGACACAAAAAACAGGGATCAAATAATACCCTCCTCACCCAGACTTTGCACTCCATTTCTGTTTGTTTTTGCGAAACAAATGTTGCATTGAAAAGAATAATAGCTCATGTATTCTTTTATTTAATTCTGTGTGGGATTTAAGTCTGTAATTGGACAAATCCATATAATAGTTCTTTTCTGTTTATTTTGGGAGTGTGGGAAAACATCAGTACAGAATACAATATTGCAGTAATATGTATGGTGACATTGTATAGATCCAGAGAGACCAATAAGAGATATTTTTTAAATAAATTAAACTCTTTGAACAAGGGTCTCGTCTCATACACCACCATGCTGAAATAACGAACAAACTTACATTAAATTGGCTTTTTCGAACGATCATCGAGCACTGGATACACTTAGCTTGACCAAGCTGCCTCCTACTTCAGGGCAAGCTAATGGCTCCGTTTTATGAGGAAAAACAGGACAATAACCTGCTTGCACCTACCAAAAAAGCCCCTATTTCTTCCATTTCTGCAACCAATTGCAACTTGTGGTAACTAAGTGTTTGCCCAGAGTCTGAGCTATTCAGCTTAAGGTGATTTGCACAGACAGGCAACCTGTCTGCAAACAGTTGCAGTCTGACTTGGACTGACTGCAATCACTCCCAGAGAGATTGTTGAAGGTTTGCAAATAATTGCTGTCTAATTTATAAATGCAGACAAATTGCCAACATGTTGCCATCAGTCTGAAATAATCTGTGGGAATGAGTACAGCTTAAGGCCAATGAGCTGGCTGTCAGCTGGTTGATTCTGGTTGAATTTCTGTCTATAGAGACAGCAACCGATAAGTGATTTTTGACAATTTAATCACAGTTAATTGCTGTATTGTCAGAAATAATTAGCATAAAATTGCCAGCTTGACCCCATTTAACTGCAGACTGATCAGACTGATTGCAGGCTGCCTGTCTCTGTCTATTGGAAACATTTATGGCAGGTGTTAGTATTTAGGCATGCTTGACAATCTCATTTTCCATCAAACAATAGCTGAAGCAAAGAATGTAAGTTATATATTGATACTAACATTTCTCTTGGAAGCCCCCTAAATGCCCTTGAAAATGTTAATACCTTTTTATTATTATTATTATACCCCATGCCTTTTCCTAATTCGCATGACAGTTTGACATGACTATTAAACTGCTGCGGTCTTAAGATTATGGCGATCGCAGCCTTGACAAAGGTTGAGACACCTTGTCCTAGGTTATTACACTTGATTTTACTTTGCAGCATGTTAATGTGCTTCCAGTATGTGTTTGCAAGATTTTCTGATTAATGAAATGCAGTAACATCCAAACCCAGTGGGCACCAATGCACAGCAGAGCACAGCACAGAGCGCCTGCTTGAAAAAACAAAAATACATGCCATATAGTCACTATGGTATGCAAGTAAAAGCTGTTGTGTGTTGTGTGCATCAAGTGGTTTTGGTTTCAGTGCTTCATAACAGCATTTTTGTGTGTGTACATGTGTGTGTGCCTGTGTGTTGACACAGATGTGCTTCTTTGAACTCAGAAACGTGTGTTTTGGGACTCCTCTTAAGGCAAACTGAATTGGTTTTCTTCTCTCGTTTTCGCAGTGGGTTGTGGATTCACAGTTTTGAGTGAAAAGGCAAGCACCGATACAGAGTGTGGGTTAATCTGTGTTGTTACACTTGTCTATATCAATGCATATCTGTCAATGTACGTTTGTTTTTCCTGTTTAGACCCACATGTGTTTTGCAGTTGGGTGGCATACGCATTGTTCATCGAACCTGAAAAGCAGCAAGGGTCAATTAGCGCTGAGCACGTAGACTTTTTTGTCTCTCTCTTTTCTTTTCTTTTTTTTGTCCCTTCTTTTCAGGACAGTTAGTCAAGAACAAACCACTTGACCTTTTACAACAAGCTAAAATGTGAAGTGTTTTTCTTTTGTGGCCTAAATTAGTCTCCTTTATTTCTGTCACAGGTTGTCCCATGCCCAGAGATCTGCGGTAAAAGTCCTCCGCAGAATGCAGTACTTTGTGGCCAGGAGGAAATTTCAGGTACGTAAAGGGAAATCCAGCATAGTTAAAGAGAGCGAGGGAGGGGTGACAGATGAAGAGAAAGACAGATTGAGAGTGCAAGAGGGAGTAAGAGAAGTGTGTAGTAGTATGTGTGGCTACACAGGAAAGGGGGGGGGGGGGGGCTTAAGGGTATATATCAGCTGTGGTGCTGGTGTGTGTGCTTGTGTGTGTACACATGAATGTTTGCGTGCATGCCTGAAACTTGCACCTGCATGCCTTCTTTGTGCTCACAGTCCAGGCACAGTATCATGGGAAATCTGCTAACCTGTCTCTGGGGCTACAGTAGGAATTCACTTACTGTGCTGCGCACGCAAAAGTCGCTCGCAGTGCTCACGAAAGCGCCCACTTGTATCCACGCTGCATGTTTTTCAGAACGTTTCTTCGATTCTTCCTGTTTCCAAGTGTTCTATAAGTTTTCGGTTCATGCCTGTGTGGTGTCAGCTGCAGAGGGCTATACACTGTGCAGTAAAGAGTTCACTGAGTTCTTTCTGATGCTCCTTGTGTCAACGTCACACTACACAAAGCTATGAAAGGGCTTTAACACGATTGCTTTCTACTTGACCATGCACTTGTCAGGACACACACACAAACACATGCACGCACACACTGGGTTAACAATGAACCCTTTGCACCCAAGGGGGTTGGGGATGTTTTGGGGACCAAGCAACAGAGACTGTTGTTGACAATGGCCTTTGTGTCCCACCGTGTGTGTGTGTGTGTGTGTTTGTTTTTGTGTGTGTGCATGCTGGAATCAACAGCAAGCTCGGAAGCCCTATGATGTGCGAGACGTGATCGAACAGTATTCCCAGGGTCACCTCAACATGATGGTCCGCATCAAGGAGCTGCAGAGAAGGTGGTGCCTTTGACTTTGTTTTATGCTGTTTGTTGTTCTTTCCATAAGCTTTATTAAGCATAAAGCCATTAGGATGTCTCTATGTATCCAATGCCTCAATCACTGATATGCCTTTACTTGTAAAACCATATTGTTCCTTGTTATTTGTCATGTCTGTTAACAAAGAAATACAATCCCAGATCTGTCGATTTCTCCAGAATTGGACAAAAAAACATGTAGATTTTCTACACCAAGCTTCAAACTTCAGATTCACACCCTTGTTACACTGAAGAAGTTTACATTTCTGGCGGAATCATTACATTTGTCTCTCATTTTCTGTGAGTAAAATGCAATGTTCTTAATCTGATGGCTGTTTCTATGTAGCTATGTTGCTGCCCTATTGGCCAGGTCTCACTTAAAATCATTAATCTTTATGGGAGGAACCTGGTTAAAAAAATAAATAATAAAAATAGATTCTTAAGTACCGAGTCCTCATTGGGCCATTTTTCATTTGGTAAATTCTGGCTATATTTACGCTAATAACGTTTTCATGCTCCGCATCAATTCTTAAAGACTCAGTTTTAGGGGGTCATAAAACACTGGGGTTGTGCAGCCAAAACAGTGTGCTCATTGCAAATGCTAGCACTTTCTATAACATTTATAGACATTTATCCTATTCTCTGCAGTCTTCATCGGACAGACAGGAGCCTCACTGGTCCCATATTTGTTCTGCCTTGTTGTACTTTATAACAAGAGCAGAGTCATTATTTTGAGTTGCAGTGAAATACAGTTCTTGTGAAAGTTAAACCTTTTGTCCTCTCCGTGCGATTTTCTCTGCTTCACTTAAGAAGATGTTCTTTCTTTGACACACACACACACACACACGGCTCTTAGCCGTTATAGGTCAGTGAGAGGTGA